>NC_090695.1:93310020-93949339 GCF_013368605.1 Nyctibius grandis | reverse complement strand
GGACAAAGGCATCGAAGAATCACGGTACCAAAGAAAAATGGGGGTTGGAAGGAGCATCTGGAGGGCTCTGATCAAACCCCTGCTCCAGGCAAGGTTAAGTTTGGAGTCAAGCCAAGTTTGGAGTCAGGCTGTCCATGACCTCGTGCAGTGGAGCTGAACATCCCCAAGGGACAGAGGTCCCAGGACCTCTCAGAGCCTTCTCCTGGTGCTGTACCACACTCACCCTGGTTTGTTTTCCCAAATGTTGTGAGTCGCTTACACCACTTAGGTCTAGCCATGTACCCCCTGGTTTGCCTTGGGGTGCCTAGTCCTGTGCAAACACCCCAAATCATGGTTGTATCATGGGGCACTGCAAAGTCTTTGGTTTCTGCTGCAGAAGGAGGAAGGGTTAAGACCTGCTCACCTCTGCCCTGTGAATCCACCTGGCATAATCAATTTGCCAAGCAGAGGATAGACACAGTTATGCAAAAATACTCTCTTAGCAGAGTTTTTTAAGTGTCAAACTATTTGGGAGAAAATTAGAAAGTACTTATTTAAACTACAGTCCACATTTTATTATTGTAAAAGCCTTTTCCTTTTTTTTTCTTTGTTTTCAATTAAAATCAGCCAGGATTTAGGTTTTTGCTTTTCACTAGAATAAAAGTAATTTGCAAAGATAATACTATTGTGAGAATGGAGGAACCTTTCAGATGATCACTAGAAGAAGCAAATATTTACCAGCTGGCTCTGATGATGAATTGGAGACTGATGTGGAGAGCATGGTCTTCTCCTGCCTACAGCTTTGCTGACTTCATCAAATCAGACCATCTTCATTTTACAGTTATTTTTTCTCTAACATGTAGCATTCCTGGAAAAAAAAAAGAAATTGTCTTCTGAAGCTTGCACTTTTGCATAGTTTATTTAAAAGAAATCTTGCCTGGCGGATCCCAAGGATTCATGTAGGTCATTCAAGCTCCAGTCTGACCAGCTAGCTCGGTTCCCTGCACCAGGCTTCCTCCTTCCTTGTCTCTTCCTACAGAAAAGTTGCACACACACAAGGCCATTCCCAGGGTAAATCCTCCGCTAAGTTCGCAGCTGAATCAAAACTGTGCATCACAGGGAGATGTGAATTGTTGCCCTTTCATCAAAACTGGAGAAGATGGAAAGGAAAATGGATGGAGAACAGCTCAATGAGGAACTAGTGTCAGCAGAAGCTCTACTGCCCCGTGCTACCCCATGTTGGAGGTTACATGCCTGTGTGTGCTGCTGAAGATACTCCATAACACACACTGAGCAGATCAAGTCAGATTAGCAAAAGCTCCATGTTTAACTTCAGCTCATTCTGATGAAGATGATCAGGGAGCAACCACACCAGCCAACAGCAGGCAGGTCTGCAGGGACAGTGACCCCGGGCAGCGAGGGTGAGGGAAGCCATCCAACCTTTCCAACTGGGGGATGTGTGCTGGTAGCAGCCCCTTGACTTGTGTCTTTATTGCCTTTTCCACAACCTTGTCTCAGAGAAAATTTCCTCATGACATGCACAAAATTGGCTCTGTTGCGAATAATAATAATGCTGCAACGGCATGGCACAGAGCAGTGGATCTAAACAGAAGAATATTAACAACCAAGAAAAAAATGGTAACAAAACCCCCTATTCAATCCTCTTTCTTTTCCTTCACCGTCTGTTGTTATTTTGGCAGTAGTTAAAGTTGAAGACACCAAGGAAAACGGGGACCCTCCAAACAGCTGCTCAGCTGCAGCCAGCACGATGGGAGCTGAGAGGTAACCTGCCCCTGCCCCTCCTTTCCCAGCTCTGCTGCTGGAGGTTTCTGTGGGTGAAGGTGACCCTGTGCCTTTGGGTCATCTCCCACCCTTGTCCCCTTGTCTAGTCTCCTGGTAGAGCCCATCTCACCATGCACAGAGGGGCTCAGCCCTGCAGGAGAGGGGGCTTTGTCAGCGAGCGCCATGGAAGCAACTGTAACGCAGATAAAAAAGTAGGAATAGGAAAAAAAAGCTACTGAAATGGAGCAGTGGATGACACTGTGAGAGGAAGAAAAAACCTCAAACTTTAAAGGCGGTATTAAAACAGGGCGTGCAGAAAGTGAAGTCAATTAGGCAAAAGAATCGTTTGCTGACGGAGGTCGCCGGGCCGAATTCCTAAAAGGATTCATGAATCGACTAAAAATACCCTTGGGATAGTTTGAGCACGGACTGAGTTACTGAAGGGCAATGCCCCAGATGACCCAGGAGACCCTTTCCAATCCTACAGTATAAACAATGACGCTATTAACATTTGTACTAAGTACCTGCTCGGGCTCCGCGCCTGCCACCGCAGCACTTCGGCTCCCACCCAGAGCAGGAGCAGAGGCTGTGAGATGTGCTTTGCTCCCTGCCTGAGCCCAGAGAGCATCCTTTAGGTCCCAAGCAGTTGCTCTGGTTTCTCATCCCTAAAACCACCCCCATAGACAGGGAATTACAGAAAACCCTCCTGACAATGGTAGGAGCAGTGAGAGGCCAAAAAGATCAGTAGAAAAGCCTGATGGAAACCCTGTAGAGCTGAAAAGAACAACAATGGGAAGGCTGGAGAAAATCATTGATGAGCAGAGAGACCCAGGGCACGGAGACCTTCATGGCCATGTAATGCAGAGGGGGGACTCGCAGGGCACAGGGGGACAGGGACAGTTTGGGGAATTTGGAGGTGTGTTATTATAATTGTAGAAACAAAGCCAACTACATCTGAGGGGACTGAAAAAAGCCAGCTGGAGTTTGAATACCACATTAGGAAATGCAACAGGATCATGGGACCCACCAAGATGCTCCAGGTGACCTTGGCTGTTGGGATGTGCCATCCAGCTGGGGAGGGGTTATCAGCGTACAGACCCTGCATAGACCAGGGACCGGGGATTGTGTGTTGTATTGACTGCGGCAGGGGAAAAGCCATTTTGTTATTAACTATTTATCTTCCCCTTAACATCCCTGATTACTAGACGTCACTGAAATGACACCCCATGATGTCACCGTTGGGCACTGTCCTGGGAGATGGCAGAGCACTGTTGCACCTGATGTAGCTGTACAGGTCTGGGTTTAATGCGAAGGCAAACCTGCAGCCCTAAATCTCTAACTTGTAATTCAGGTATTGAGGATAAAAATGAAAAGAAGGTTAGATAAAAACATTCACTATCAAAACTTAATTACGTATCCACAGGCTGAGGCTCATTATTCATCCTCCAACCTGGAAACAAATTAGTCTAATGAAACCATGAGTTAACATGGAGAAAAGGCTGGAGAATATTTGTGTCTGTGCTTAAGTGTCAAAACCAGCACCAAGCTCTGGGTGCTCCATTTGTCACCAGAATCAGGTGTTTCCTACACGTGGTGGTGTGTCCAGGACCCAGGTTTTGCTAAAAGCAGGTTACAGTTGTTTCTTAGTGGGAATCTGAAGCCATTAGAGAACGGTGAGATGTGGGGCTCAGCGCAGGCACAGAGGCTCATCAAAACCAGAGGTGACCAGAAGGCATGGGTCTAAAGAAACCCAAACACCAGTGTCAGCTGCCACCAGAGTCAACCCAAATCGAGGGACACATTTAGCCCTGGCACAAGCTCCCCAGTGACAGCCAGCAGAGCCCCACAGAGAGTTTGGCTCCAGTGACCTCTAGTAAATGTGGAAGCAAATCCCAGGGGCTGGGAAGAAAAGAAACCGCTAACTAACTACAGTGGGAAGGCAGCTCTCTGTGGGTTTATTGCGCAAGTGTTTAAGGAACCGAAGACTATAATTAAACTGCCCAGGAATGTATAATCACAGCAAGGAAGGCCTTTTGTCCTGCTCCTTCCCTGAAGAATTTGGGGAGAAATGAAATTACATCACAGGAAAGGACCTGATAGCATTTCATCCCGCGCTCTCTGCCGCACTGCCCAGTGCCCCTCGCCTTTGGACCGCTTGCTTCGGCCACGTATAAAAGTCACCTTTAAACTATAACTCCCAGCACAAGTGGGAGACATCTGGGTTTGGGGATAGTTGGGGGCTTACACACAGCATGCCACGGGAAGTCTGGTGATATATAGCCCAGGTCTGAGCTCTGCAGCAGGGCACAAAAGGTTCAACCGACCTAGTAAAGACCATGCCAGTACCAGAGAACAAGTCCCCGTAGGCTCCCGGCTGAGCCATTCTCACTGCTTTATTCTCTCACTCCCATCCTAATGTGCTTAACTATAAATGACCCCTTTATTTTTTATATCTCCATTTCATTTTCCCCTTCTTCCAAGGAAGCAGTAAAACAGGGAAGCTGAGAAGCAGAGCTCTTATTGTAAAGTGAGTGCTGACACAGAGCAATTCTGGGGACCTCGCAGCTCCTGTTGGACATTTGTATCATCACAAGAAGCTTCTCTGGGCTTCTCCTCTGAGGCCCAAGCCCTGATCCTGCTCCCAGGTTCCTAGAAGAAGCCTACTGGGATCATGCAGGCAGAGGTGAGCTGCATCTGGTCTGGTGGCCCTGACATTCACCAGATGATCTTGGCACTATTTCCAGTTTTGATGGCTGTTTTATTCCGTGCTGTCCTGGGTTTCATCACAAGGACAGCAGAGTGGGAGTAAAGACAAGCCGGCGGAGCAGAGCCCCCCAGACAGAGCCCCTCCATTGTGCTCTTTGTCTCCGATATGCAGGAGATGCCCAGCCACCCTGGGCAGAAGGACAACAGCTCGCTGTTTATTAGTATAATTTTTAAAGGTGCCTCACTGTATTTATTTGCTGTGTGGTTAAACATTTATTATTTATATTTAATTTTCCCAGACTCAAAGGGGCATCACTAGTGGCTGAGTGTCTGCAGATTCAGTGCAGCTCCTTCACGCACTTATTTATGTAACCTTGGCCTCCCCCGAGGGGCTCCCGTTTCACTATGTGCCATCGGCCTCTTAATTGGCCTCACAGATCACGCCTTCTCCTTCGGCTCACGTAGGTCCCCACGACTCATAATTTCTAAGATATTAAATGTGGTTGAAACAAAAGAGTTCAGTGAATTAAAGCCAGGAAGTTTCCTATCCCTCCTAAATCTTCGCTTTCACTTTGCTCTCCAGGGCGATGGCCAGACTGGGGTCATCGCAGTGGGTCTGCAGGGCTCAGAGAAGGACCAGGCTGTGTCCTGGGCAGGAGTTGGACATGCTGCTGGTGCGTCCGGCTGGTGGTGAGCCTGGCTTCGCAGCCAGCCTTGTCTTCTTGATAAGAGCATTTGGCACTAGTTAGACTCCAAGCAGCTGATTAACCTGCAGGGATGTATAGAAGCTGTTTACACTATAACATACTATGGGAGAGGCAGGACTCTCGTCTTGGGATGCTTTTGCGCATCCAGTCCAGCCTCCTTGGCTGGTGAGTGGTGGGATGGAGGAGAGCCATCCTCTGCCTCTGAGCCACCCCAAAGCCACCTCCCATCACTCCTTTCAAGTACTGTAGCTCTTGCCCAGCTAATGGTTTGGGTACCGAGCCTGTCAGGGCAGCCAGGCTGGGCTCCCTACAAGGGCATAGACTCTGCGGTCTAAAAATACAATTTTCAGAGCTGAGGAGACCAGGAACTCCCATCGACATTTCCCAAGAAGTAAAACCACAACCAGGCGGTGGCTTTCAATATTCCTTGTGCAATACATCCTCCTGCCAAGGCATCCCAAGTGCTCTAGGTGTGCAGTGGGGGGACACATCTGGCCCAAAGATACTCCATTTCATTTCCAGCCACCAGCCGTGGTGCTTCATGAACAAATCATCCAGGATTTTCATCCAAACACAGATCAGAAAATGCACTTACAGCTGTTAAACTTTATTTTAGACAACACAGGTCCTGCAGCAAGGAGTTCCACATGGCAGTGATAAGGCAAAGACATCCAGAGAACTCAACCAAATGAGGTTTTCACCAGGGTAACTAAATCTCCAGGTGAAGGGGGTCGATATCCCTGGCACATTTTTACCCAGTTGCCAGATGTTTGGGTTTAAAAAGAAACTTCACTCCCATAAGTAGAACTATTTGAACATTAACGGTTTTGTACCTTCTCCTTAAGTATATCACAGGCTACACTTGGAGATAGAGTTTGAGAGTAAACATTGTTATGCTGGAGCTGTCATCTGTGAGTAATCACAGACCTAATTGAAGCTGGCCAGCCTATTAAATAAACATTCAGCGTAAACGAGGGAGCAAAGAAATACCCTTTGGTTTGGTAATAGTTGAAATGATGGAAACCAGTACCTGAGTTAGGGACCAGGGTGATGGGGTTGGAGTAACAGGAGAGCCAGGGAGAGAGGTTTCCCCCCAGTAGCTCGCAGCAGCGTGAGCCAGAAAGCATCAGCAACGAGATTTTGGAGGGAGAGCAAGCAGAGAAGCTCCCTCGTGCAGGGTGCTGGCCATGGTGGGCCTGGATTTTGGGGCAAGGAGACTGCAGTCTCAAGGAGTTTGGCTTTATTGCATTTGGGGAAACTTGACTTCCCACCACCTCCTGTTAATAGCTGGGCTAACGCTTGCAAAAAAGCCTAACAGAAATCGTCCTCCCAGCACCAAATGCTGCCTAATCACCCCACTGAAATGGGCAACGATACAATCTTGCAGCGTTTCTTATGTTCCTTGGGGAACCGCCTAATCCTCCTTGTTGTCTGCCAGTTTTTCCTCGTCCTTGGGCATTTCACATATAGAAAAGGCGATAGCTTTCCAGAGGCAGTTTCGAGCACAAGGCACTCGCTGCTGGCGGCTCTTGCAGCTTGCTGCAGCGCTGCGGGCAGCACCGAGGCACACGGGCAGCCGAGGCTGCGCTCCGGGGCACGTAACGCAGAACAGGCGAATTCTTGCCCCAGCAAATCTCACAGCATCCTGCCCCTCCTCGCCCTCTCGCCAGATGTTGCACGGATGTGTGCGAGCAGCGCTGCCTCTTTGGGAGGTGATGAGAAGAGGGTGATGCACCGAAGTGACATGCTCAATTTCCCTCCAAGATGGTGCAGCCACAATAACATTTTTCCTGCTGATGGTGTCCATGTGTCTCTCCCTTTTCACTGGAGCTCTGTTACACACCAGGGCATGGTATGAGCGTGTGTGCACCTTCTGTTCCCCGAGCCGTCCCTGCCTTTGTGGGGAGGATGAGGTGCCCGGCCTTCCGTGGTTAGTTTAAGAAAAACACTCTCCCAGTGATCAGTGCCTGTATGAAGTAGATGTATGGTTTCAATTCTGTCCTTCAGCCATGGATCATTTAATGTTGTCAACACATATACATCCTTCTCAAACATCCCACTGAGAATTTCTAGGGACCGTAGACAGCTTAAAGCTAGCGTTACAGCAGCAGCTTCATATTTGCTTTCAGATCCACGTGCATTTTTTAATAATAAAGCTTGCATAATTGCAGCTGAATTTCTAAGCAACTTCTTCAAAGGGGCAGAGGCACATTAGCAGTCGGAGTACTGGTGGTGGAGCAGGAACAAGGCCTGTTGTTGGCTTATGGTTTCCCAGCAGCTGCTCAGAGATGGTGTTTGAGGAGCCCTGAAGAAGGGCTGGGTTGGGACCTCCCAGCTCGGCGTGTGTTTGAGCACGTTTTCTTCCTGACCGTGGGGTGGCTGGGATACACTTGCCAAACAGCCGCCAATGCTCGGTGTCTGCATTAAAAGCATTTTGGCACTTCACATATCTTGCCAGGGAAGCTTGCACTGACATCCTGCTGTGAAAAATGGGATAGGGCACAGCCAGACTTATCTTTTTTTTTTTTTTTTTGGCAAGGTCTGGATGTGCCTAGAAGCACAGTGAGATGCTATGTGCAATGAAGATGACCTGGCAGGTGAAGGGACCATCACAGGACTGATCAAGGCAGGGCTATAAAAGGGGAGACAAGGTGGTTCCTCAGTGTAAGATGAGGATCTCCTGATCTTTCCCAGCTGGTGGAAATGGAGGTGCAGCTAGGCTGGGACTAGTACCTTCTGGTTTTGAGTGTTGCAGCCTCTCTGCGACCTCCCTCTGAGATGGGAGGTGTGTTGCTGTTCCATGCCAGTGGCATCAAGCTCTGGTTGGGATGTCCATCGCCACAGGGGTAAGTCCCCCCCAGGTAAAGGGCAGCGACCACCCCAGGGAGCGAGTCATCCTCTTCGTTAGCTGCCAGCTGCCCTCTTGGGTGCCAGGGGAAGAGATCAAAGTGAGGTGCTGATGTCCACTGGCTGGAGTGTGAGAACGGGAGGCTGTGAGTTTTCTGGAGAACCTGCAGCAGTTGGTGACTGCTGAGAGGTACAGAAGAAGCTGGGTACCCAAAGGCTTCCTGTGCCTTTGGAAATGTCGCAGGGCTGTGTGTGATGATGGCTCCCTGGCTGCGCACCCAGCAGCAGGGCTGGGGGCTGCAGGGCTCTGCTGCAGGCATGGGGGCAGCTCCTTCCCTCCCGAGGAAGGGCATTTCTGGGGGTGACACCAGCCGAGGCGTCCCCCTGTACCGAGGGGGCTGTCCCCTCTCCATCCCCGGCTGCCGCAGGGCCCTGCGCAGCACCACATCAAAGGCACCTGGTCAGCCAAACTCCATTTACTGTGTCTATGTATTTATTATATTGGAGCCCAGGGTAATTACTTTACAAGTCTGAACATTAAATATCATTTGTCTTATTCCAGTAGGTCCAAATCTTTATTAATTTTATCTGACGCTTGCTCCCTTCAATTATCTACCATCAGAAAAAGTTTACCGTTGCTGCAAAAATATCAATTTGCCAGAGGTTGCAATACATTTACTCTCCACCTCTGTAATTTACAAACTTACATTCTATGATTAGAAAGAAAAATGGCTAATAGGAGAAATATTCATGCAAAATCGATACTGAATAAGATGCTGCCACCTTTTGGCTTAACCTAATTCTACATCTAGGGCCAAATTCATCCCTGGTGTAACCGCTTTGCTGGCAGAGGAGCTACAGCTGCCCTGGGGATGGAGTGGGATGGGGAGATGAAGCATGATCTGGGGGGCTTCCCACACAACTGTGAACTGGGCAGGGGGAGCTGATGCTGTGGTAAGGAGCTGACGCAGGCTCTAGTAAGAAGAAATTTTCCATAGCTGTGCTTCTGCAACAGAAGTTTCCTTCTTGCCCATCCAGAGGCGAAGTGGAGGTTCCCAGCAGGTTTTTCTCTCTCTCCAGCCACCCGGGAGCTGTTCCTGGAGCTGCGTCCTGGGCACAGGGACCAGCGCTGGGCTGTGGGCTTGTGTCTGTGCTGATGTGCTGGGAAAGAGGGTCTGGGATCTGATGAGACTCAGCACACAGCTGAAGGCGTCTAACCAAGCTCTGAACCAGTTAGACAGTTCATGTAAGCTTGTAGGCAACCTCCACCCCATCTGTCTGCAGTACGGTTAGACAGTATGCAACACAGCAGGACTTGCAACACCGTCAGTCTGGGGAGTTATTGAATGAACTTATTCTTCAATTACATGTTGCTGCAATGGGCTGTGGAGCCCAAGTACTGCTGTCCTTTCAAAAGAAAACAAAAAAGCATTTAATTTCTGTAGTAAAGATATTCCAAAGTAAGCTACAGCTGAGCAATTGCGGCGCTGCTCTGTCTCCTTGCCCAATGACACAAGGCTTTTTTTCAGCTGAATACCAGCAAGCACGTGATTAAAAGCTCTCAGGATTCTGCGCTTGTGGGATTTCCAGCAGAACTTGCTATTTCACTCATATCTTGCCCCTTTGTTTCCTTGAGTCTAGGGCAGAGTCTGAATTCGGTAATTGCCACCTGGATTTCCTTTGCTGTCTTCCCAAGGAACTTGTTTGAATAAATTGAATTGGCAAATGTATTGTTCAGCTGCAAAGTGTTGTGTCAGAAATAATGTAGGTATTACCAGTCTCTCTATTACAGCGCTGAGCGCACTGCCAGGGACAGCGAAGCGATGCAGGAGAGCTCCCTTTGAGCAGCTCCCTCTGCTTCCTCTTCAGAAAGAAGTGCACGTTTTTTGGCTGGTTGCTCCATGCTCTAAAGCAAGAGCGGAAGGAGCCACTTGGAGCTTCCTTGGTGTGTGCAGAAACTCTCTGTTGGGGAATTCTCTGCTAATAGGTTCCTGTGGCTTGTACTTGTGTTTCCTTCACTCAGCGAGACTTGGGTGCAGTGGTCACTTTGTTTTCCATGGAGCATCTGAGCAGTCAGTCCCACTGATGACAACGTTAGGTCTGTGTTAGTGGAGCTCAGGGCAGAGTGGTGGGGACACGCAGGTCCAGAGCTGTACCCCCTGAACAGAACAGGGCGTTCAGCTGAAGGACCTCAAGGACTGGGTTAGGCTGTGGAAACTCAGCAATCAGGAGCTCAGGAGCCTAATCAAGACATTAACTGGGTGTTGGGGAAGTTCTTTGGGTTGGGGACTGTCACCCACTGCATTTCTTTCCTGCACTGTGGGGTCCAGGCATGGCTATCATTGAGGTCCCTTCTGTTGTTAGTGCTGCTATTGCAGGAGCCTAGGACCTCCCTGAGGAGAGCTGTAACCAGTGGGAGATGACACCATGGCTCTGCAAACCTTGTGCCTTTGGCTGTAGGGTGACCGGATTGCTGGAGGAGATGCAGAGGGCTCTCACAGGTGAGTGGTCCTGCTGGGAGGATGCTCCATGGGACAGGACAGTGGCACCACCTCCTCCCTCAGCTGAGTCTTGCAGCAGGGAGGGCTGCCCAGTTATTAAAAAAAAGCTCAGTGGAGGGTTTTTAATGATGGGGCTGCTTGGAGGCCCAAGGCCTGCCAGGTGAGCAGGGTCCTGCAGAAGCTCCTTGGCCACAGAGGTGACCCCGCTGTGAGGGTTAGCAGTGACATGGTGCCACCTCGTGGCACGCAGCTCCGAGCATCCTGCGTCCTTGTCCTTGTGGGATGGACATCTTTCCAAGGGCAGCATCACCTGTGGGTGCTCCACCACCTCCCAGGGCTGCCTGGTGCCTCCAAGGACATGGCTGCACCATGGGCTGGTAAAGGCCACCAGTAAATGGGTGGTTGGGATCGATGGGTGAGGGACTGCTCCCTGGAAAACAAGGCAAATAATAGCTAAAACTGCTCTCCTACCCCCTAGTCTGAGTAGTGGCTGCAAAGCAGGGTATGACCCAAACTCATGCTGTCCGGCTCAGAGCTATTGCTTTTGGAGATGATTTCGTTGGGGCCATCTGCCCACTATGGGATCCATGCATTAAGGGGGTCTCTTCCCCTGCTCAGCTATTCCACCCCCAAGACCTATCCTTTTCCCCCTGGCTCCCAAGCTCTACCAGGACTCCCTGACCACCCTCCCCTGCTAACCTGCAGGAGACCTACTCATCAGCACCAGAAATGGGTTTGGTCCCGTTCTGTACCTACAGCATAAAACAAACCCCACTTATGAGGGTGTAGGTTTATTAGTGCTACAAAACAGGAAAGAAGGATAGCTCTGTTTCTCTACATAAAAAAAAAAGAACAATAAAGAGGTTTGGCACTGCTGTTAAACCATCATCAGTTGAAATACTTAAGGATAGTCTCAGTTTTCAGTGAGATGCTTTAATTTGAAACCAGCAATGCAACGAATAAGGAGGACTTGGGGTCTAACTTTCCTTGCTGATTGATGGCATCGTGGTAGCGCCTAGGAAATCTGGGGCTCAGTGGTCGTGGACTGGATCCTGTTGTACCGTTTGCAGTACAGACCCAACAAAAAGACAGTTGTTATCCCAAGGAAATCTGCCACGGAGACCCCTAATGTGTTTTCTGCTAGGTGTAGGCAGCTGACATGGTAAGACATTAGTGTTTGATCTGTGACCAGAAATCACCTGATAAGGGATTTATTTTTCCACTTACTATTAAAAAGGCTGTCGCAATGTTTCCCACTCTTTGAGACAGCCTTTTCGGAGCTACGTGCCCTCTGTACCTGTCCCGCTGCCAGCTTGGATGCCGCCTGTGCTCGTTCCTTTTGGGTTGGGACGTTCCCAAACAGCAAAGCAAATGGCTTGATTCTGGTGATTTTTTTTGTTCCTCCTGTACAGTACACAGTGATAGTGAAGAAGGAAAAGCCTCTTCTTTCTCAAAGGATGCTCCTTTTAGAGTATCCAGGCAGGATGCTCTACAAGGGGGTTGGAGACATAGTGGGTGTCAGAGGCAGTAGGAGGTATGGTGGGTTTTACCTCTAAAACACCAAATCTGAGGTTTCTCCTGGAGGGCTAAGAGCTGGGGATCAGGAGCACTTGGTCTCTAATTGAAGTTCAGTCTACAAAGCAAAGCTTTTTTTTTAGTGTAACCCAAGGAGAGAATTTAACATTCTCGTACAGGTATATATCACCAAAAATTAACCATCAGAGCACACCCTTTCCAGTTTACTTTGTCATTTAGGAAGGGGGTTTTAAACAAGAGACTCTTTTATTGAAGAAGTGAGCTCATGCTGGTATAACGGTATCTGTGTAAATCCGGCAGCGTAACAGTGTCTGCGGCGATGAGCCCTCAAGCACTTAGCAAGGATTTGCCAAGGAGCCTAACGGCTGATACACCCTTGCAGCTCAATGGGATTTAGGTGCCTAAATGCATTAGGCTGCTTGGAAAATCCTGGACTTTGAAGTTAAAGTAGGCACCAACAAAAAATGGCTAAACAAATTTAAAATAATAAAAGTCAGGCTACCGCTGCTGTGAAGGCAGTGGGTGCTCTGAGTTTTGGACCCGAAACAAGGCAGAGGGAGGTGGCCACAAAAGGCAACTGGGAGGCTCCACCAGCATTAGGGTTCAGAAGAGCTCCATCCCTGACGTCTCCCACCCCATCAGAAATTGCAGGATGGCCCCTCTGAACCATTTCCACTTCCCATGGGTGTCTGCTTGTGTGGGAAAGATCCAGGGCATTTGGCTGGGGACATCCGCCTTGTGAGAGTGTATGAGGAAAACATTAAAAATGTCTTTTTTTTTTTTCATTGAGAAGAATCCTAGGACATTAAAAGTTGGATAACTCATCTTCATTATTTCTCTTTAAAGTTACTTAACGAATTGAGAACAGCTCTGCTCATATTTCTCTTTTATTTGCTATCTCCCCAGGCTAAAGTGTTGTCTATTTATCTTACAGATTGGGTTACTTTTTATGGGGTTCCTGCTATTATATTTCACTTCTAACTTTGTTAGTTTGTGTTTGATATTAAATTATGGTGAACAAAATGGGCAGCTCAAGGACATTTTTCAGCTCCATCCTGAAATGAGGTTCTTAATCCTGTTTCTGGGTCTGCCCCTATAGCCCAGCCCACGGGGACAGGATCGGGTATGCAAGTAGGGCAGTGGAGGAGTGTTTGTGTCAACTACGGCTTTGCAGGGTGAAGCTGTAGGAGAATCGTACCTGTAAAACCAGTCGGTTCATGTACGGTGATTTTGGAGGCACATCTTTAGAAACGGGTTCTAATAATATTGACATCATCACAAGATAAGATCCAGGACTAGTTAAATCACAGCCTCACAACTCAGTGCTCCTTTGGGGATTAGAAGTCGCGGAGCTGTCACTCTAAAGCTGATCGTGGGCTCGTTTAACTATGTCATCCCCTAAGACAGCCCTTTCAATTATGTCAACCTGTCTGCTCTCCCTAGACTCTAATTTTAGAGCAGCAGTAGCTAATATTCTTGGAAAACTGATCCGCCTCCACAGATCTCTCCTCTCTGCTGCTGCTGTTAACCGAGTATCCTGTGGGGAGATCGGACTGCTTGACTTCCCCTCCTGTAATAAACCTAATGAAAATAGGTACCATTAGGTTCCTTTGTGTGTGGTCTCCTTAAGACACTTATCTGAGCTATGTAATGGAGATGTCATGTCTCTTCCACAGAGGGATCTGGCAGCACCACAGGGTCATTGCAATAAAAATAAAATTCAGTTTTAAAAGCCTGGTATGAAATTATGAGCTGAAAAGCAGGACGATGGGATTGGAGTTCAGAGACCTGGAGAAGGCAAATGTGAGCTGGAGTCACATGAATGTTAATGCTGCAGCGGTGGCTCTGCAGCTGGAGCAGCAAGCAGGATGCTCCCAGACGGCGCAGGAGGACCATGATGGGGCGGCCTCTGGGACCTTGGGGACAGAGGACTTGTCCATGTCTGCTGGATGGTGCTGGGAGGAGTTTAGGGCACACAAGGTGGAGAGGAGGTGGATGGATGTGGCTGTCTCGGCCATGGGCACATCTCTGTGCGGTGCTGCCCACCATAACACACCTTAGTGGGAAGGGAACAGACCCTGCCTTGAGAGAGAGGATGGAGCCATCCACATCCCTGGCTCCCCATCCATGTCATGTCCGTAGCTGGCAGCGATGCAGGACAGTGGTCCCCCTGCCATCCCATGAATGTCCCTCTGCTCTCACAGGCTGGCAGAACAGGAGGAAACGAAGCCACCCTTGGGCTGTCCCATTTGGGCTTTTTGTCATGTCTGCCATAGCATTCAAAAGCAGCACAGACTTTCTCCAGCCATGCAGTTAGAGCTGCCATGACAGAGAGGACAGGGAAGGCCTTTGAAAACTTTCTCTCTCTTCTGGGCAGCGTGACAGTCCTTTTGGCTGGGTCAAGTCTCCCTTGGCCATTGCTCCTCCATGCTTGGCCACCACCAGGCTGGACTGGCCATACTGGAGGACAGTGGTGTGCAGGTCTGAGGCTGTCAGAGGATTTTCTGTTTTCTGCAGAGCAATTCTAGCCTTCTCCAAAATAATGACTCTTGGGGGCCCTGTTTGAAGGTGCAGACACCCATGAAGCCAAGGAAGGCTGTGATCCTCTTCAGAGGTGTTTTACTCCCCCGTTAAGATGCAGTGTGGGGTCCTAAGGTAGACCATGCTGGTGAGGTGGGGTGGATGGTGGTGTTTAACCCCCCACAGAGCCACCAAGAGGCAACCCCAAATCCCATGGGAGAGGAAGGGAAGGACAAAGAGCAGAACCACAAGACAAAAGAAAAAGCAATAGCCCTCCTCCCTGAAAAAAAATAGAAAAGGAGTAAAATGGACAGAGGGAAAAAGAGGTGGCAGAGAGACCGTGCAGAAATAAGGGAGGGAGGTGACACCCATCCACCCCACCCAGCATCACCACTCTGGTGGCAAAGGCCAGGCCTTCCCTTTGCAGATCAAGTTATATAAAACCCACGCGCCACGGGCTGCTGGGAAGGATACCTCCCCCAGACTCCAGCAAGTTAGTTACACATAGCTTTCCTTTCATAAATCCATGTTGGCTGCCCCTAATCAAATTCTGCTTCTCAAGCAATTTCCCTTGCTAATTCCTCCTGAACCAGTTCTAACCCACCTATCCCCCTTGTTGCTAAGCTAGCCAGCCTCTAATCACACACCGCACTGTGTGATCCTTTCCCCAGTAATACGGGGTTCGGCACTTTCCTCTGGTTCTCAGCAGCCTAACCTGTCAGGAGCAACCTTCTAAAAATATCACTAAAGACCTCGGCTAATTTCTAATCCTCGTTTCTATTAAGACGGCTGCCTGTACTATGTGGTTTCTAGACTTGGGATTTACAGTCTTCCTTAAGAACATCTAATCTGTGTAGAGCCATTTCTGTTGTTATCCATACGCCAACTCCTCCCTTCCCCACCATAAAACATGATCCCTTTGGCAGCAGCTCTCCAGTCTGCAGGGCAGCATCAGTCAGCCAGCGAAGTCACCAGCCTCTTGCTCTCTGCCTAGCTCAGCCCACCGCTTTTTGGCAAGCCTTCCCGGGGAGATCACTGGGGTCCCAGTCCTCTTGGGAGCTGTGTAGGTGCTTTGTATGAGAAAAATCAGCCGGCGAGCTCAGCAGGGCAAGTGATTTTCTTTGCACTTCCCAAGTTCTCGAGTGTTGTGTAAATAGTGTAATGGGGTTGATGTATAGATGCATAATGGAGCGAAGGTCTTAAAGTACCTCGTATTACTGGACTTTCTATTACTGTTTGTATTTGGATATTTTTTGCTGTTTCCTCCCTCTTTTTAACACTCCCTGATCCCCAACTGTCAAAACCAACCAGTCAGAAGAACAAAGCAGGTGAGTGTGCCATGCTCTGGCTGCCTCCCACTGCCCCAGCAGACACCACGTAGCTGGCTCAGCTCAGTCAAGGGAAATCTTTTTCATTACATTCCATTGGCCAAAGGAACCCGATGTAAGATGCTACATGACTGTATTGTCAAGTACCAGGCACCTCTGTGTGCTAAAAGGAGCACTGACTGCTAAGGCACTCCCCGGGCTTGAGACCACCAGGGTTTGCATCGAACGGGACCCGAGAGGCAGGTTCTGCTGGCAAGAAGAGCAGCCAAGGATGCAAGCCAAGGATGTGACCATCAGCAGATGAACAGCACACGACGTCTGATGGAAACATCTACCACCGCTGCAGAACACTCTTCTACGACACAGATGGACAATGATGGCTCTGACTTACACATTCAAAGCAGCATCAGTCTGGTTCCTTCATCTGCTGGACATACAGATATGGTGAGAAGCAACTATGTAAATCAAAGGACAACACTGCTTTGAAGGCAAATGGCCAGTGAAACTTTCACACCAGAAACTTGAAGCTGTCTTTTTATCGTGAGAGCAGTGAGGTTGTGGGAAGGTCTTCTGATGGGAATAAACTGCTTTTAACAACAGGTTTGGTTTGCTTATGAAGGGAATGACATGAAGTAGTGATATGTTTAACAGAAACTTGAATTGAATGACCCAGAAGGTCTAACATCAGTCTCCAAAGTCTGTGTCTATAGCCATGCCAGGCAGAGGGGCAGGACTCGCTCTGCTTGGCACAGCACTGCCTTTCACACTGCTCCCAGACCACAGCGGAGGAGATGAAATCAGAGTTTGCCCTTCGCAAACCAAGGACCTGTGGCAGACTGCAATGCTCTGTCAGCACAGTTGCTCTTTGGAGGAAGGGCTTTACATGAGGATCTTCAGTAACTTTTTGGGTCCAGGTGGGAAAATTAATATGCATGGAAAGGCCTGGGAAAAGTGTCTGGCTGATGATGCAGTACCGTTTAATCCAGCAGGACTGCGCTGTTGGGAAGACCATAACACCAGCGTGGCCAGCTGTAAGCTGGTACGCACAGCGGGAGTCGCATGAACACCACGTGGCGGGTGATGTGGAGGATGGATGAGTGGCACATGCCATTCCCAGACTCTGACAGCACGAATTGGCCTTTGCCGTCAGTCACCACATGCCTTCCTAAAGCTCCTCTTCGATCTCATAGCTCCACTCTGCATCTGAGTCATGTACTACAGGAGAAAGCCAGGTGTTTTCCAGGGAGAGCAGAGGCAGAACAACATTTTGTCATTTCTCAATCCGGTAACAAATGTCATTAAATCAATAGTCCTCACCTCCTGAGGTGCCTCCTTAAAGTGAGATACGCATTTAAAAACAGAGACTAACTGGGAAAATGTTATCCATTTGACTTGTGCAAACCCACAGCTGCAGCTGAGGCTTGTTGACCCAAACCAGTTAGCACAGTCCACTCAAACCACCTGTGTCCCACCAAGGCTTGTCTAACCAAGCCAGTTAGCACATGCTGAAGTCCTGCAGCGGGGCCCTGAGCAGCAGCCTGCTGTGATGAGAACACCCTCTCTCACTGAGCTCTCTGGATTTATTTTAAAGTTTGGAAGTAGCATGAGTTAAGCATTGCAATCTGGAGGGATGGTGAAACAGCCTAAGCCCTGGTGAAACAAAGGAATGAAAATGGAAGAGGCAAAGTGCTGAGACACTCCAGTGTCCTCTGGAGCAAACCAGTCCGACATGGGCTTTTCAGGGCCACTCTCCCACGTGTTCTTATTTGAGACGTGTCCCACGGCCAGGACAGCCCTGCACTCTTATCCCTTTCAGCGCCAGTACAACAGGGTACTCACAGCAGTGGGACTGCTTGTGGCACGTGTGATACCAGATGGTTTAGTAAAAGTAGGCCTCAAAGTAGGCTCTAAAAGGCCTAATTTGTGTAACTTTTACACAGAACCAGTTTTCCTTTCAGTAATTTTCCTTTCAGCTGGAGGAACTGTACTTTCTGAAGCTCACTGTATGTTTTGCAGTCTCTGCTTCTAGGACTGATAACACTTATAGTTATCACTGAGGTACTGGTGGGAACGGTATACAGGACTCTTGCTTGTGCTTATTCCTAGAGAGTCCAAGGTCTCTGTTAAATTCCTCACTAATTACAAAGAAGGGCTAAAGATAAACAAGACTGCGAACAACATCTTTCTAGTGTCTTAACTGACTTGATTCACAGCTCTGGCACCAGGAGAAGAGATAAAACCTGTAAAAACAGAACAGGATCTTTTCCTTGTAGCCACCTGCATGTGTCAACAGAAAAGCATCAACCATGCTTGCGCCGAAGTGGGGTCGTACAGCAGACAGCATCACTGTGGGGGGATTACAACCACTAGAGACCACCAGAGACCCCTTCCCCCATTTACTACGCAGGAGCAAAGACAGTTATGCAATACATTAGCATATGCATAAAGTTTCTTAGAATAGGCGGCCTTTTCTCGGGAATTATATGAATATTCATTTTTCTATAATATATATATATAATGAGTGTCCTTTTGTCCCTAGGTGTGCACACTAGGAAGAGAGGCCCCCGTGCACCCAGCGCTGCGATAAACCAGTGTCAGCTGTCTAAGCGATCATTTGGTTTGGAGAGTTTTCTTCGTTCCTATTTTCTGGTAACACGTGTCTGGGATCCCCCGGGGAAGGTGGAGAGGCCCCTTGTCTTCACCATCACCCCCTCTTCCACACCCACCCTGAGCTCATCCCCGTGCCCTTCCCCGCGCCCTGGTGCCTTCCCTCCCGGTTCCCCCATGGCCATGGCCATCCCCCCGGCCCTGATCTGCCCCGTCACGGCCCCGCCCCCTCCTCATGACTCAGCACGCCCCCCGCCCGCCGATTGGCCGCCCGCCTAGAACGCGCAGCAGACGGCGACGGAGGGCGGGGGGCGCCATTGGCTCGGCCCACCGTGACGTCATCCGCGGTGGCCGGGCGGGCGGGCGCGTGACTCAGCACGTGGGCGCGATGGGTCAGCGGGAGGCGGATAAAAGCGGCGGCGGCCGTGGGGGCCTTGGTTTCTGCGGCGAGGGTCGTGGTGTCTTGCCGGCATGGAGCTCCCGGGGCTGGGCGAGCACTGCTCGGAGCGCACCTGCAAGCAGCTGGGTAAGGAGCGGCTGGGGTCCCCCTCGGGGCGCGGTTCAGGGTCTGAAGGGAGCGGGGAGCGGCTCCCCGGGGGGCTGTTCCGGGAGGTGGGCTGGCTGCCCCCGAGCAGCGCTCGTAAGGGGTGGGCAGCTTGTGTCCCGTACCCCGAGTCTCTTCGGTAAGCCAGGGTCTGTACAAGGGCGCTCTGGTTAGCGGGTACCCGTGCTGTTTCTGTAGTTGAGCCCAGTGTATTTTGGTCTTATATGTCGTTAAACTGTTAAGGGATGTTTTTTAAAGAGTAAAAGTACTGTTGAGTGTGGGCTTTGGATTTGTACTTCAACTCCTAGCTCTTGACTAATGCCTCACTAAGTGTTTCTGCATTCAAGAAGCTCCCAAGGTATTTATGGCTTGTGTTAGTCTAACACTGTGGATAAAAAGAGGGAAACTTACTGCTCTTACTCTTTTAGCTTTAATATTCATGAAGAATGGCCTGCTTTCTCTAGAGGTAATTAGATTGTGACTAGACAAAAACTTGCTTTAGAATTTATTTGTAGTCTTCTGCAAGTACTCTCACAGCTATTAGCTTTGCTCCATGAGAATCTGTTTTCCTTTTTCATTCTTCTCCCAGACTTCCTTCCTCTGACATGTGATGCGTGTGGGGAAGTCTTCTGTAAAGATCACATCCGTTATGATGACCACAAGTGTAGCTCTGCCTACAAGAAAGTAAGCTCCTATATGTGGGTCAGTGGGTCGCACAGCAGAATTGCTAAGTTGTGTATAAAGGCTGCTCTGAAATGTGAACTGTGGGTTCAATAAAAGCAGATGGGAGAACAAGGTGATGTAAGTTAATGATACAGCTGGATTTCAAATATATAAAAACATAACGTTTCTGAGGTCAGTACTGCTAGATTCTAGTTTCTTTCACCTACACTGCATCTTCCCAGAGAGGTGCTTTATATTTTAAGTAATGTATTGTGGTCTGAAATGTTCTGCAGCCTCGGTCTTTTAAGTTGAAGAATGGCCCACCTGAAACTACTGAGGAAATAAGTAGAATAAGTGAGGCCAAACTTTGATTTGTGGCCCATACTTGGGCTTTGAAGTGTTCAAAGGCTGTAATTCCACAAAGCTTAGAAGCATATTTAAAGTCAACTAATACGTTGCTACAAATGGATTTGGCAAAGCACGTGTGACTATTTTTTGGATAACGATTTGCTGTTACCTTCATGAAGTATATATTGTTAAAGCATTAGTAAATGAGTAGAATGTAAACCCCTTGTCAATACAGTTCCATCACCCATGGGTAAGAGAAGGGGAAGGACAGAAAAATAATTGGGTGGGACTTCTAATCTGTGTTGTATATTCTTAGAATGTGCAGGTTCCAGTGTGTCCACTCTGTAATGCACCTGTCCCAGTTCAGAAGGGGGAAATACCGGATATGGTGGTTGGAGCCCACATGGATAAGAACTGCAAATACAATCCAGCACAGCAAAAGCAGAGGGTAAGGAAACTGCTGTTGAAATCTAAACTGCCTGCCTAATGCTTGTGAAGTTTGTTCTTCTGACAGCAGAATGTGTAGAAGCTTGCTCTGCTTCATCTTAATTCTACGGGCACTTAAGCATTTGTGCTTTGTCATTACCTGGGAAGCTGATCACAGAAAGCTAGCAAGCTTTGCCAACTTCATGTCTTCTGTTACTTAGATCTTCACAAACAAGTGCTTAAAGCCAGGCTGCAAAAGGAAAGAGATGATGAAGGTAGTTTGTGAACAGTGTGGTGGCAACTTCTGCATAAAACATCGGCATCCTCTGGATCATGACTGTAAAGGGAGCAGCCACCCCACCTCCGCGGCAGGGTAAGCTGTATTTGTGATAGTTTTAGCTTAAGCTGAAATTTCAGAGCTAGTATCGGGGATTGGTGTGGATCTTGGACAAATAGGGAATTCAATAAACTACTGGTCACTTCAATAAAATAGCTTCTATTTTGTCTTTGTATTTTGGGCCTAGCTTCTGAAAATCAGTGAGACAAGGTAAAAGCTTCTTGTCAAATGCCTTCCTAAAATTCTTCCAAGCTTACCTATCTTGATAGCATGACTCTTGGTGCCTTCTAACTGTGCATAGACACTGGCCATCTCAAGTACTCTTTGGGGTCTGGATCTAAATGCTAGAATCCTACAGTTTTTTCCCGGCACCTTGAAGTAACAAAGAACAAAATCAATACCTTGCCAAGCAAACTTTAAGCTTAGTTTTAATAAAAAAATCTGTCTGTTGCAGGCAGATGTACTTTCCTTGTTCTGTGCAATAGGACTGTGAGACTTATGTGACAGATGTAGATAATTAAACTGGATGGAAGAGTGAAACTGCTGGCAGTGTGCTGAGATGCTGAGCCTGGTTGTATTTCTTTGTAGATATGCAGCTCTGATGAGAGCCTCTCGAAGTGCCTTCAAGTCAACTGGAGCAATTGGAGTGCCATCTAATGGGAGTTCTCAGCACAACAGGTATAAGCTGTAGAATGGGAAAAGACAGACAAGCTTGTTTAAAAATAGTCTTGTGTCAACATGGTGTAGGAGTGCCACTGTCATACCTCTGACTTCTCTAGAGTTGGTGGTTGACCTTTGGGTGTTGGGAATGCAGTAGAGGGGTGTCTGACAAGTACAAGTGAATATTTATCTGTACTGTAGTGATTAAAATAGCTATATAGACACAAGCATTAGGACATCAAATTGTTGCAACAGCAGGTTGGTCTGCCACCTGCTCAGTGTGAGGCTTGGTCAAGTTCTGAAAAAATGGTGTGTCATCAGAATGCTGAGGAAAGTATCTGAATTAAAATAATGGCCCAAGCCCTTCCCTGCTGTGGTGTATCTCCTTGTGACTGAAAGTTTTAGTTGTGTAACTCTTACAACGCATTCTTATGTCTTTCAGATGCAGATAGTAGAGGCTTACATCTGGATCAAACCTCTGTTTACTTTGAAGTTAATCTTGTCTATAGCTCTTTAATTTTCTATGCACTTAATTTATTTTTGTATCATAATGGTTTATGCATTCAATAAACTGTCACCCTTTCCAAGCCAAGTGTATTTGTTCCTTTATGTGGAGTAAGAGCTGTAATACTGTGAAAAATACTTGGTGGAGGAAACTGGGGAATGGTGGTAGGAAGAAGACTAAAATTAGTATGAAACACAGACAGCTTTGCTGTCTTGCTAAGTCTGAACTATGAGTTTCCTATGAAAGTCTGAAATACAAGCTACTGTCATATGTCTCAATCCTTTTGGAAATGAACTGGCACACAGTGCAGCATTCTGCTTGACAAACAGCATACATCAACATGAAGCCAGTTTTATATAAGCTGCCTCTTGATTTCTGAATGTCACTGGAAGTACTTGATTTATGAAGCTGTACCTAGTTTTTCTAGGCTCTCCCTAAGCAATTCACTGAAGACTAGTGCTCAGAGGCAGGCATGGTATAATTCTTTATAATTTATTACCCCTTAGAAACCTAGATTTGCATGGATAGTTTTTGTAGTTGGGGTAAAAAGGAAGCCAGAGAAAGCAGTATTAACTGTGTCCCATCTATTTTGGCCTCATTCTCACTACAGCATTGTCTAGGGTGGCTACTCTTGCTGTCTTCCAGAAAAGCTTAAACAAGTGAAGATGTAACAGATAGCTGATCAAGATAATAGATATGTTCTATCTGGGCTCTTTAAAACTGCATGAATATCCAGCTGCTTAGCTTGAGGCCTGAAATATTGTAGGTTGATGAAATGGAAATGTGCTGTTAATGAACAATGCTAATTCCCCAGCTGGGATCTAAGTAGACCTCTCACTCAACTAATTGTGAGAAAAATGCCAAGGCTTGCTGATGGTGTCAGGGGGTCAAGACCTCAATTTCATGTGTCATTGGAGCCATTCCTCTGCATGCTGGGGCTGGTGGGCTGGAGTGTTGGCTTGAGACTAGCTGAAGGGTAATTGCAGCCCCCTGAATCACCTGCAGCTATGAGTGCCCAGTGATGTTTTGCTGAGGTGGGAGGATGAGCAGCTTGCATAGCAGAGCCTTTTGTCTTCCCTGACCTGGGAAAAATTATCTTTGATAATACTGTAAGCGATGTGAGCATAAGTGCAGTTAATGCTTAGGCTTTATATAGCCTTGAGGTCTACTGCAGTTGTGCAAAGACTTGGGTGCTTCTTGTTTCTCTCTTTGGTGAGGCTTAATCCTTAGAGTATAAATACTGCCTGAAGAGGAGATGGGGATTTATGGTCCTTCACAGGGATAGCATGTAAACAATCAACATACTGACTTGTAGGCCTTTTATCAGAAAAGGCAGAAATAATGTAATTTCTGGCAAACACACGCACAAAGATGTGTGCTATCCCATGTTAATGTTTGGCTCCATGTGATTTCTTCTCATCTGGGAGAAGTTTTTGGAGAATGGTCAAAGCTATATGGAAGGCCGTAGTTGGGCAAATTGAATGTGTGAAGCTGGGAGGTCTGAGTTACCACTGCTCATTCCATATAGTCTAATCTTATGCAATTGTGAGATCAAAATTGTGATTTAACAGTATCTGTAATACTGTGTTTAGCCACAGGATGTCACAATAGGATATGTAATAAAGCAATCATTATTTTAGGAAGTCTGACCAGAAAACATGCTTTCCTTATTCACATTAGAACAAAAAACTCAAATAGCAGCTCTAATTTTAGATACTGCTACCTACTGATCATACTGTGTGCTCTAACACCATAACTTTGCCCTAGTGCGATGGTACAGTCTGTAATCTTTCTGTATAATATCTAACTGGCCACTGGTTCCCAAACAATGCTATGCACCCCATTGGTGGTAGGGGAAGGGGTTTCCAGTGGAGAGCAGCAGCAGGTACTGACTGTAGTGTAAGGACATGGACCAGAGCCAAGAGGCTCTGCCCAGCCCAACAGCAATGGGTGGGGGACAGGATTGGCACCCTGTGGTGTGGGGAGGAGGTGGAAGAAGATGAATGACAGAAGGTGTGACCCTGGTTCAGACAGGAGAAGGAGGCAGAGGTGTGAAGGTTTACCTTTTCACATTGGTGTATATAATGGTATGAGGAGCTGTTGCCACCAGCGTCTGCTCTGACAGCCAGCGTCTCAGCTGCTACTGGGATCAAAGCAAATGGAAACAAAAGCCCTGTTTCAGGTTGTCATGAAAAAAATGCTCCATCTAGGTGTTTGTTTTTGGTAAACATTCTTGCCCTTAAATTGCCAAGGGGAAATGGAAATGTTTGTGCACGTGGTATTTATAGAAAATGAAAACACAGAAACCAATTTGTTCCCTGGAAAACTTGTCCTTGGAGATGTTTTCCCGTCCACTCAAACCGCAGTGTCTGCCTCTTCCCAGCACCTTCCCTCAGACCCGATCAGGACAGCAGGTAATGGTGTGTCAGACATGGAGCGGTTAGGATCTGATGGCTAAAGGAATCGCCTCTGTTCTCCAGACGGTTGCGTCTCACTGCGTTAGCAGCTGGCACGGCACCCGTGGGACGATGCACAGGCCTGGTGTGGCCAGCAGCACCCCGGCTTGTGTGGGGAGCACCGGGGCGGGCCTCCCACCCGGCGTCCTTCGTGCAGAGCGCAGGGGTGGGTGCTGCCAGGCCCTGGGGCGGGCCCCTGTCAGAAGCTGGGGGGGGTCCCGGCCTGTCGGTCCCGGGGCGCAGCCCGAGCGGGGCGGGGAATCACCCGGGCACCGAGGGGCGGGGCCACAGAACGCGGGAGGCGGGAACTGATCGGTAACGGGTCTCGGCGCGGAAAAGTGACGTCAAGCGCGCCGCCAAACACCGGCCGAGCACTCCTCAGCCCGCGTGTTCTAGGTGGGAGCTTTAAGTCCGAGCGTGGCTTCCTATTGGCCACCCGGGAGATTGGCATGTCGAGGGCCAACAAGAGGTCTCCGTTCTCTCCTTGTAGCCAGTGAGAGGGAGGAGGCGGGCTGCGGCGCCAAGCGTGGGGCTCAGTTGAATGTGCAGAGGAGGCGGGTCCGAGAGGTGCGTGCGGGGAGGGCGGGAGGGGAGGTCGCGTGCTCTGTGCCCTCCGCCCCACGGGGCCACCGTGAGGCGCCCAGCGGGGGCGGCGGGAGCCCTGGGGGTCGCCGGGAGTTTCCCTGCCCCGCCGGGCCCGGCCGCGGACTGCGGGAGGGTCGGGGCGGCCCGGCCCACGGACGCGGTGGCGGTGACTGAGGGGGTCGCTTCCCGCTGTCAGCCCCCGCGGAGGGCAGGAGCTCGGTGCCGGGCGTGCGGTGCCGAGGAGCTGGTGGGTGGTGCTGGAGAGAGGGCAGCAACGCTGCTTTTGCCGTGAGAGATGCTCTGGTGGCTGCTCTGAGGACGTATGGCTCGAATTTAAAAACTTCATAGTCACGAAGTGTTTAGCTCCGTCCTCAGTCAAAGGAAAAGTGAACCAGGGGTCTTGTGTGGGGAACCCAGCGAGGGGTGCCCCCGGCTGGGGGCCTGCTCAGGGCCGGGCGGGGGTGTCGCTGGAAGGTGCTGTAGCAGCAGAGCTGTCGAGGACTTTTTACAAGGGCATGTAGTGACAGGACGAGGGGGAATGTTTTTAAACTGAAAGAGGGGAGATTTAATTTAGATACTAGGAAGAAATTCTTTACCGCGAGGGTGGTGAGACACTGGCCCAGGTTGCCCAGAGAAGCTGTGGATGGCCCCTCCCTGGCAGTGTTCAAGGTCAGGCTGGATGGGGCTTGGAGCAACCTGGTCTAGTGGAAGGTGTCCCTGCCCATGGCAGGGGGGTTGGAACTAGATGATCTTTAAGGTCCTTTCCAACCCAAACCATTCTGTGATTCTAGGACTTGGGTCCCCATTGGTCTGTCAGGCAGCACAGGCGGTTCCTGCCCAGCGCTTGTGCGGGTTCAGCTGTATGGGTGCCTACCAAATTGGGTTTGTGAGTTGGTTTATCTTTCAGAGTGTGTTTCAAGCGAAGTATTTGTGATTTGAGTCAACTGCTGGCGTTTGTGCTGTTGCACAGCAAGTGACTGTGTTGGGGCAGCTGTTGAAAGCCACTTAAATCAGAGAAAAAATATGCAGTTACAACTAGTCCTGGTTTCAGAACCAAGGTTTCTGCAGCTCCTGTTTGCCTTTGCCCTAATGTCAGTGTAAAATGAAAGATTAAACTCACAAAGCATAATTCTTTAAGCATATTTTTTCCCACATTAATCTATATGAAAACAGGAAAACTTCGAGTTTGAACAGAACTGATGGTTTAAAACTATCTGTTTAGTAATCAAGTAGGCTTACTTTTTGCTTGTGAGTATGTATATATGCACACAAATCTATACTAATGAGATGACTAACAGTGACATTAATGTATTTGGAGAAGAAAGAGGCCTGATGGTGTTATCTGAGGTAAGCAATTGATCAAACAGTTAAAAGTGGTACGTTATAACCTGCAGAAAGCACAGCATCAGTTATTGAGGTTTACTACCAGGAGGGTCTGTGAAGCATTTTCCACAGTGGGGCCTGAGAGGACAATAGGCTTTTCTGTAGTTTTCTACAGGAGAATGACATTCTAGTTTTACAATAGCTTAACTATAATGTATTCCTAAAGGAAACATGATGAAAGTTCTCCAAAATGGATCAAAATTCAGTGCAGACATACATTTCATAGCTGAGTAGTCACAAATAATTCTTGTACCAGTGTAATTATAGTATAATTCTGTATACAAGACTGACATTTAATATTTAAAAAAGGTTCTAATTGCAGTTTGGTGGTTTCTATTACAGAATAGTTCTATTTTAGAATGCCAAAAATGAATGTGGAAAAAAAAGAAAAGAAGGCAGAAAAAAGAAAAAAGCTGAAGCAACATGTGGCCCCAAAGGGAGAGCTGGAATCGGAAACTGAACCGAAGAAGAAGAAACAAAATCTGCAGGTAGGTCCTCCCAGTTTTGACTGTTTAATTCAATAAAATGTGGATATATTGTTACCTGTGATGTGATGTGTTTAGAGATTCAGTACTGAATCTGAATGTACTATTTGATTCAGTTGCAATGATTCATTGGATGTGATATACCTAGAGTGAAAGTTAAAAGGAGAAGATAAATTAAGCCAAATCTGGATAGGGTTGTAGCAGTCAGAGTACATGGTCTCTGTTTGTTTTGGATGCTTCCGTGAAAGACAGAGGATGAGTGAGAGAATGTGGGTGAAAGGCAAACCAGCTGGCTTTAGGCAACTGTCATATGGCAATATAGGCGTAGCTTAAGTCTTCATGTGATCCTGAGTGGTTGGAAAAACATGAAAGATGTTTTCTTGGAAATCTTGATTTTTGGACAGAATGTGAAGTGGCCAGAAGGTGTCAGCAGTCTCTTTGTATTACTGAACATTTTATGAATTAATTTTATGAGAAAGAAATTAGCAATATTGAGATGTTATTTCAGTGGAAACTGGGAACTGTAAGTTTTTTGTGATGGAAATGATACATAAACAAGGTGATACAATTCTGCTGTTCTGAGTGGTTGCTGTAGAACACGGATCAAAGAAATATGAAGTGTATTGACACTGTCGAGAAGTGGAGAAGGAAAGGCAAAGGTTTTTTCCTTAGGAATTATTGAGGTGATATTAAGCTGTGGTCTTAAAAACTCTTATGTTTCATGGCCTGACATAAAATAGATGTGAAAGCTGCTTGTTACTTCATTTATCATCAGATGTATTGCTCAATGGAGATCATATAACTAAGAAGTAGTAGTACTTATTTTGGTATTAGACTTTATTTAAGATTATTGCAAGAATATTTTTTGAGAGCTTTTGTATGCTTAAGTGTCTCTAGCTATTACATTTAGAGTTTGTGAAGCATAATTTAAGAAAAGCCAACCTACTGGCAGTAGCTATGCAGAGATCTGTAAATTCTTGCGGGTTTGAACTCAGCAGAAATGTTCTTAAGTAAAGTAAGGAAAGAGTGCATCTTTGTATCAAAGCAAACACAGAAGATCTGGTGTTTATAGCTTAATAGAAGGGAATATTTGTCCTTTCCTTTGTAGGGTATTATAGACTTTAGATTCACAGTGCTGTAATTCAATTTGAGTGCAAATAATTTACCAGATAAAACAGTGTGAAATTGAAATGTCAAAATTAAAATTGTATTGCCTGTGACTATCTGTATAGTTTCACATAAGAGTGGGAAAAATCCAAAGTGGGCTTCAAACCCCTAGCGAGTGGGGCCTTTTTGGACCATCTGATGTCAAGTGATAAGCTCTTAGAACCCCCAAATTAGTTTTTGTTGGCCATGCAGACTGTAGGACTGTGAAGAAAGAGCAAATATTAAATGGAAAGAAGAATCCTTAATACTATAAGGGAACACCACTAGGCACAACAGTTCTTAGAATTATAAAAGTTGGTGTCAGTGGGTGGCTTGAACATGTATATAGTGTTATTTTTAGGGAATGCCATATAAGGTCTATGACAAGCCATTTTTTGGCATCAACTTTATAAACAATAACTGTTGATAGTAGGAAAGCGTAAGTTAGTAGACCACATTTTTTTGTTTGAAATGGCTGTTGAGAATGAAAAAAGTTAGGCAGATCTTAAACAATTTTACCTCAGAAATGGTTAATGAAAGTTAGCTGTTTACCAGTTTGATTGTTACTCAGCACATGTGCTCCCAGCTTTGTGTGAAATACTCAGTTAAGTCACAACAGCAGCTATGCCTTAACATGCTTTTGGTCATCAAATGTTGGCATTCTTAAAGTAAGGAGAGGTAGACTCCAGTTTCTCCTAGGGAGACTCGTATCTGATGGAAAGAAGTCAAAAGATAGCTATATAACAGACTGCTTGTGGTGGGAGAGAGGTTTCACTGGTTCAGTAAGTCACTTTACTCTCCTATTATTTACTTTTTTTTCCTATTCTAGTACAGCAATTTTAATCTTCAAAGTAGAAAATGTAAATCTCTAATTGATTTTGTTATAGAGCTGCAGGCAGGCAAGCTGAAATGTGTCTTAAGTGTCTGGATTTAGTATACATTGATCATTCTTTTGTGAAATGTGTTTCAAAAATTCTTACCAGCCTAAGACTAAAACATTTTTCCTTGGAACAGCTTGACCTTTCAGAGTAATCTTGATGTTTTATTGATTTTCATTTACTCAGTTTCTTCTGTTTACATTAAATAGCAATGAGCAATTCAGGACCAGTATGTTTTCATGAATGATCTTAGAACCACACAGCTCTAAGTGACACATCTCTCGTGGAGCTGAGCAATACAAGTTTTTAAACTTAATTCAGCCCTGTGTTTTTTCTGACAGATTTCCATAATGTTACTGTGTTATTTAGCTACTTGGCAATAAACCTCACATTTTAAACATTGATTTATTTTTTTTTTTTTTCTTTTAATGCCTGGACATTAGTTTTACTTGTTTTTTTAATGATTTTGTAGTTTACTACCATACTCGTATGTTAAGCCTTCCTATAGTTGGAGATTATTCTTTTAAATTGTTATATAACATAGGCATAAAGAAAAGATATTTAAAATGTACCATCTAGACCGGTGGTCTGAAGTTAAATACCGGCTTCTTAAATAAAAACTTTCTGATGGAGCTTGTCTGAGACAAATTAATTTTGTTTCAGTTCTCTGGAAAAAATAT
This sequence comes from Nyctibius grandis, assembly GCF_013368605.1. Taxonomy (NCBI): domain Eukaryota; kingdom Metazoa; phylum Chordata; class Aves; order Nyctibiiformes; family Nyctibiidae; genus Nyctibius; species Nyctibius grandis. Next base: position 93,919,730 of record NC_090695.1, on the reverse strand, counting down.
TTACAATATCGTTAATGTGTCATCTTGAAATAACAGAAGCATTAGAAGTGCTTGTTTGCAATAACCCGTGTCTTGCTTCTGTTCATGGATTTCTTCGCCCTCCACAATTTCAGCTGCCTTAGTGCCACAAAGCTTATCGAAACAGCAGTACTGACACTTACAACACTGCAGGTAGGGAATAACATGTTGTGGTTGCTTTGTTTACGAAGGCTATTTGAGTTTTACCCAGAATGACCTTACTGTATCAAAGGATCTTTTAACCTTGTAATTTAAGGGTAGATGTTGTTTCTCTAGTGCTGTTTTCAGAGCTGCAGGCTTTCTACAGAACAGTAAGAAATTCTTCCGGAGTTTAACATCTGTAAGGCAAGACTCAAAATTCATAATCCATAGAAAACAATATTAATTTGTTATCCCTTCCCAATTTAGTCTAGCAAACATTGTAACTTTAAGGAAAATTACAATGACTAAGAGGCAATCAATCTTTATAAATCAAATCCCATTGTTCATGGTTGCAGGGTACTTTAGGTAATGCTCATACAGTCAGTGGGTGTTTCCTTTTATGTTCCTTGTTATCTTCAGTGTTGCAAATGGTTGGAGGAGAAGGAATCAACATTTTCCCCAGATAAAGGCAAAATCAGTGGGAAAGGAACTTAATTTTTGAGATTCCATACAGATAGTACAAACAATGGCAAATAAACAAGTAGCTCTTGGTGTTTCTTTAATCAGAGGGCTGGTGTGCAGGTGCCCAAACAGTAAGATCCGTTTACTAAACGGAAAATGGCAAAATTAGTAGGGAAAGGGTTTTTGTGTTCTGCTTTTTGGAGGCTATCATAAAGGCCAATAAGGAGTTATTAAGTTAGTACTACAGCAAAGGAAACCACAAAAAAATGATTCTTTAAAATCATTGCTTGTAGTGGTGGAAAACCCCATAAAATTATGTTTAAGCTGTGGAGATAAACATTTTGGCATGAGCTTGGTGGAATAGCTAGGAATGGTACTTTGATACGATCTCTAATGCTGCTTGTAATCAGGTAACTGGGGTAGTAATTTGAATGTTTCATGAATGAAAACCAGACGTCCATGCTACAAAACCTGTCAAGCAGATACTGTAAAGCTATCATCAGAAAGTGTATTTATTTATTGGACAAGCCACTAATTCATACCAAAGCCTGTTGTTGAAATAATGAGTTGTGGATGATTTGCAAACAAACTCAGTAATCCTTTATTGCTCCATTATTTTTTTTTTATTAATGGGAAGCTTATCTTGTAACCATCAAAGTTTTGTGTTTTGTGTTTTCGCATCCTAAAAAATGCCACAAAGTTACAGCTTCAGGTTGTTGCAGGATTTTATTGTGATTACCAGGCTACCAATATTATCTGTATCTTATAGACATTAAAAATATATTTTGGAAACTGCTTGCGTTGCAATTCCACTATCAACTCTTCCTGCATTTGTTTAGTTTTGCTTTAGTAGCTTAATCGTCTGTTGTATGCATTAGTGTTATCTGTGGCTATTAATTTTTGTTTAAGAAATACGTAGTAATCCAATCTTAAGTATTGAAAAAAGGAAAATAAATTCCACAAAGTTCATTTTATTTAGCATAACCTCCTACAATAAGAATCCTGCCGTGTACTGTTTTTTTTGACCATTTAAAAAATTTCTCTAACATGCAAATAGAGTTTTGTCCATGTTATGAAGAGAAGATGACACAATCTTTCATCCTCCATCCATCCCTCCGTCTCCCCCCTTGTCTTGATGTAAGGATACATCAGCAGTTAGCAGTTTTCTGGTGAAAAGGCGGTGTGATAGCTATTTCTCAGAATGGCCAAGTTAAATGTCAGTATGGATATTAGTGCACTCTTGTTAGTCTGCTGGTTTTGGTCAGTCTGTAATTGAAATGTTGGGCCTATTTCTCTTTTCTTCGGGCTACCTTTCAGTTGAATGTTTATTCTTATATTATTTGTATTTTTTTCTTACTTGCACAAAAAGACAAGTTTGCTGGCCCATTGGCTTCCGATTGCCTCTCTGCGGGATGGCCTCCTGATAGTTGAAAAAAAATTACAAAGCTATAAACCCATTTGGCATTTATGACTTACTGTGTAAGATCTTACTTGGTTTGTCTGCTTTCTCATCACCTGTGCAATATTTCTCAAATTAGGAAAAAGAATATTAAAAAACCCCCAGACTTTAAGGGCAGCTGCTTATGGGACTGAAACATTTGTTTGCTGCTAACACTTTTTCATCAGGATATCGATAGAGTTGCTTTAAATATTTTATTAAATTAACCATACATTTATTTATTTATTAACAGGTAAGTTTGATTGTGACACCATATAGTGTTTGTAGAGAATAGCAGGCATTTTGTAAACAGACATGTCTAAGAAGGTACAAAATTGTGTCTGAAATACGGATATGCATAGATTAGCCTGAATAATTTTACATTCCTTTGAAAATTATTTTTGTAATGGTAGGAATAGAGTTCCCAGGAAAGAGTATTCACAGCTGGGAAAACAGTTGCTACTTTGAAGATGGTTTTCCCAGGCGAAAGGCTCACGTCCCCAACTGTGTTTGGGATAAACAATATGTGGTGTATTTCTTACTTTTGTTTAAAGGAATTGTGCATTCTTCATTACATATTAACCAGCAAAAATTTCATGCTAATTCTGGGTATTTGCGTTAATCTGTATACATTCAAAGTTAATTCCATACTTTTATTAATATAGCCAGGGTATTAAAGTGGTGGTGAGTTTGGTGGTGAAACACAACGGTCCCTTCTTTGCTATTAAGAGGGGAAATTCTTCCCTCTCTTCTTGGAGCACATACTTGATGTTTCCTCTCAGCTCCCATTCTTTACTCAGTGGTGAGACTTTCCTTGACGGTTCTTGTTAAGTTTCCAGTATAAATCATTCCTTTCATGACTTAGCTGCAAATATCTTCACAAATTGAAATTCAGCACAGGATTCCCACTTGTGGGCTGAATTTGTTGAGTCACAGTCTTTGAGCTGTTGTTGAAGTAAGGAGCAGAGACTAGGTCTGCTTGACTACATGTTATCCAGCTCCAGGCCAGCGAGAGCACTGTTTTCTGTCCTTTGTCAATTATGATTTTTTTCTGGTTCTGTGTTAATGACTTCTAACTCATGACAGAGAGAGGCATCATAAATGAAAATTGCTGGAAAAGGCCCAAATTGCTGAATATAAAAAAAAATTTGCCTCAAAACCTGAAAATATGTAAATCTTCAGTTTAAAAAGAAAAAAAAGTCCCATTACATGTTTGAATTCACAAAACACATTTCACTTGGCAGGAAGTTAAGTTGTAGGCTTGAAAGGACAAATGTTTGCTACATTCTGATATAGGATAAAGAACAGAGAGATGGTTCTTGACAGGGCTTCCTTGAGTGTGTACAGTATAACATATTAATGCAAGCCTGATTCTTGTGGATTTGTTACTTCCTCTTTAATGCTCTTGGTACTTTTTTTTAATGTTAATTTGTTTGAAAAAACTCTAAAATGGCACAGATTTGGATATTTAAAATATGTTTATTCTAAAAAGCAGCAGTTTTCCCTGTCCTTGACAGAATGCTACTGCTTTTTTAAGGAACATGGAGGTCTGGTATAAGGATTTTTATAAAATACAAATTATTGTGTGTTGATGGAATAGATTTTAAATTTAAAAAAAACAAAACCCAGCATTTTGGAGCAGATAAGAGGGATGAGGGCTGCTTCCACAGTATAAATGAGAAACTAGAATTATTTCACCAGAAGTTTCCTCCTCCAAAATACCTTTTTGTGTCTAGATGCAGTATTGTGAACCACGTGAAAGATCAGTGTATATTTATGTATGTTAATTAATAAATTACAGCATAGATAAAATGGCTCTTGAGTATTAGATCAAAGCCACACAGATTAATAAATACTTGCAAAGTGCTTCTCTGTTATATCCAACAGGTAATTAGAACAGAAAATTAATCTTTTGACTTTTAGAAGCTGCCTGATATAACGAGGGTACAAGCATGAAGGTATTGGACAGGGAAACCTCTTGCTTAAAGAACCAGACACCGTCTTTGAATGCATTTACCTATTTCTAATTGAATCCCACAAGAGTTCTGTAGGACATCAGCCAGGAGATCATCAACCAATGTTTTATTAAATTTCTCAGCATTATCTTAATAATTTGCATCTGTAAACCAGGCTTTTGCAAACAGCATATATACACAAGGGCAGACAAAGCTCTGCTCTTACCATGTCACAGCTTGAAACATTCAAAACTGTTCAGAGAATGGACCGAAGACTTAGATCTGCATCGCTTAAAAAGGAGCACAGAGGTTATATAAAAGGGAATAGAAAATCTTAAGTATATGGGGAAAATACATGCTTTTAGTAACTGTCGTTCTATCCTACCTTTACATTATGTGCTGAATCATAAATGGGAGTTATTCATATTTACCCACTTGTAAAATAACTAGGTGGTTACAGAACTGTTATACTGAACTGTAATACAAAGCTCATTAAAATGGGTCATGGCCTTTTTGTGGACTCAGTAGACTTTGGAGCCTTCTTGCACCTCATTGGCTGGTTCTTTTTTTCTAGGTACCTTCGGAATAGACAAGTTTTTCCTATTTTATTATGAAAGTCCCATCTTTCATGGCTATTCTTAGGTCCAAGTCTGTAGCTCCGTGATTTTTCTAAAGGCATTTTTAATAAACTTGTGGGTTTTCTTTGTTTGTTTTCCTGCTAAAAGTTTACCATGCTTCGTTTAAAACATATCTTTACAAAGATTTGTCTAGATTAAGTCATGGTCTAGCTTGAGCAGCCAGCTGTCCTGATCCTATGCATCTTGTAAGGTCTCACTCAATATCAGTGAGAGTCAAGAAGAGCACAAGTCTAGCACGGAATGGGGACAGTTTTCCATAGATCCTCATGGACCGCTTGTTATGGACTGAGCATGTAGCTAGGTTCTGTGTGATCTGATGTCAACTTTAGCAGCACTTCTGCCAGCAAGTTTGTGCTTCTGGTTGCATGACACTTCAACAGTGTCGTGCCTCATCAGCCATCTTTACATTAGAATAAGAAAATGTCATGTTTCTCACTGTTCTAAGAGTATTAAGCTTTTAATACCAGAAGTAATTCTTTGGACTTCGTGTATTTGAAAGCCAAGCAAGTTTATAAATTAAGTTCCCACAGGCATCAGTATCTATCTGTATCTTCTTGTCTTGCTACTCAATCATCAGATGGATGTTTGGAAAATCATCACATTGTTTAAGTGAGCTCTTTCCTTGGTTTCTCTCTCAATTTGCTGTGTGCACGTCACACATAAGTACTGGAACACAAGATTTAAAAGGTTTCTATAGTCAGGTAAAGGCTATTTCTCTTTTGTAGTTCTGAATGGAGAGAGAATGAAAGGAAGAGTCTTATTTTCCATTATATTACTGTTTCTCTTGAGAGAATACCCAGGAAAGGAAATGTTTCTGCTGCTGAGGCAGAAAACAAATCTATCTCCACTGCTATTAGGCAATTCTACCACTGAGCTCTTTCTGTAAAAATAGCCTTCACTCTAATTTCTAAGGATAATTTAACAATATTCCAATAATTTTCCTGTTTCTCTAGTATGTCATCTTTTCACAGTTTTTCTGAAGTCATTCCTGAAAACATATTCCATGCAATTTGAAAAGGTTTTAAGCCTTTTCAGTGATTTTGTTTGCAGGTCAAGTGGGTTGGGACTTGTAAGCAAAGCTGCTGCTTTGGAAAGGCTTACCCTGCTGCATTAAATATTTAGAGCAGGTATATTTTAAAAGTTAGGTTTTAATTTTTAGTAATGAAGAGTTCAATAGTTTGTTAATTTCAAACTTAAAAACTTCTGCATATACCTGTAGCAGACTGTTTGAACAATTTGAGAAAATAGGTTGGAAACTTGAATATGGTTTTATCACCAGGGTTGAACAACTTCAAAAGCCACTCTAACCACACAGGTTACTTTGTGAGACACATACAATCATCTTTAAATTTTGTGGTAGAATTCACTGGACATATGTAAAATAACTGAAGTAGCTTGTACGAGACAGAGTTGAAAGTAATGAGCTAATCCTGCCCTGTCTGAAGTCCTGAGAAGGCATTGCTTTTTTGTTGTCATCTTGGGTGGCTGGCTCAGTATGCAACTGTTTATTCTTAGGTCCTGGCTGTGCCATGCTACCATATGATGGAATGGAAGTCTAAAAGGAAGCCAAAAACCAAGGGCTAAAAGTTTAGTGTATCGTGTCAATGTGGAATAAATAGCTTGGAAAATACTGTTGAAGAGAGGACACCTAAATATGAATGGAGGGTGTTCAGATTTTCAAATCCAGCGTGTCTCTCTTTAAAACATAGCACAGGGCAGGTACCCCAATGTACCTCCCCGACAGCAGAGCTTAGGAGTATACAGAAAAGATGGTCTGTATGCGTGTCTTAAAAATGACTTGTTCCCTATCATCTGTTGTTGCAGATTTAACATAAAAAAGATAAAGTTCAGTTCCAAGGTGGAAATGTTTTATTGGTGACACATTTATTAAACAGAAGATAAAAATAATAATAATAATTTCTTAACGTAAACAGTCTCTGAAGGAGGAATGGCTAGGTCTAACTGTGTACCGATGGGCTGCTTTACATGTAATTGGTAATAAAGTAAGTGTAAACTTCTGTTGCAAAGCTATAATTCAGTCAATTGAATTAAATAATGAATTTGGCCCTATGCTCTTCTGTGATGAAAGCTTTACATATTTGTCTGATGGTCTGAATGGGTAAGGTAAGACTTTTGGAGTGGAAAGAAAGGATACTGTTCGTTAAATTAAAATCAAACCCTTATCTTTGTTGGTTTTGATCAAAACCAAATTAATTCATTGGTTCACCTTCATGAATAGCTATTAAAATTCAAACCTGCCTTCTTCATACACTTGTTTTTCCTACTTATGCAGAAACAAGTTCAAATGGAATTAAAAGATAATCAGGGTTGAACTTGACATGCTTTTACTTACTGTAAAACACTTTTTAACACATTTCCTATGTGACAATCCTAACCATTCAAAATTGTCCAGACAACCTTTTCCCTTTTGCAATCTTAATAAACAGCTGAGAGAATACAGCAAGATCCTTACACGAGAAAAAATTCTGTTAGATTCTAACATAACTTGATGGCTGGAAAAAAGATTAGAGCCTGCACTGTACAGCCAGTGGATTTTGTTTAGAACACAGATACTTGGTCTGAAATCCTAAAAGCATTTTCTTGTTGAAACTTTGTGCTCAATTTTTTTTTTTTAAAGCTTGCCTATTTGCAAGCTTAGTAGTATGGATTTTACATGCCAGATAAGCCATTTTCAATTAATAATATAAAAGATTACTTTGAGGGAATAGAAGATGAACCTGTATCTTTTTCATTTGACAGAAACAATATTGAAGAAAGCCATGTTTTAAGAATTCTGATTTTTGCTTTTTTTAAGAAATTATTTTATAGTGTATGTTGTCTTTTGGAATTGGTGGATTGACTATTCTGAATGCTGGTCTTCTGATTTTCTGTAGAGCAGAAAGGGGAAGGGAGGGGTGACTTTTCTTGTGTCTTGCCCATATTATGTCAACATCTTCCCCAGAATCTGAGATCGCCTGACTCATTGATTCAAATTCCCTGTCACATGCCCTCACATCATATAATGCTTTTCATAAATTAATCAAGCTTCATCTTTAGACTGGCTGACTTTGCTTTTTCTAGATGTGGATGTGTTGTGCCTGCACAGTTGGTATTTAGTGTATCTCCTAACACTGTTAAAAGGATGCAAAGTTACAGCATCTCTTTAATATGTTAAAATGGTCTCAGATAACTATTTTTCTCATCTTTCTACACAGCTGAGGGAAGACTGTTGCTTTCAGTTGCATCAGGTTTGGACTGGTGCTAGTTTGTGCTGTTTGGATTTATTTTGTTTCTAGATATTCAATAATAGTCTGTGCATTCAAGACATTCTTGTGTTAAGGTATTATTTTCAGAAGCAGCTAACGGTTTCAGAGGTACTTTGTTTTCTTTTTCTTTTGTTTTTTCCCCCTGTGTGCTTTTCCTAATACTAGGCTTTTTGTGTCTGTAGACTTGATATAGACTATTATAGAAAAGATTGTAAGCATCTGTGATAAACAGGTTTTTAAATCTCAGTTGTCATCAGTCCAGCATTTTAGAAAGGCATATGGAATCCTTTCCTTAAGTTAAACAATTTGTAAGAGACCAGAGAGAAAGTGAAGAAGTTATATCAAAATTATATCAAAATACTTACTCTCTACTTTCCCCTACGCTCCAGAAAAGGTTTTGTTTACCGATGATCATGCTCTTTAATTTTAAAGAAAACTACATAAAGCACAGGTCTTTTTGGTTTGTGGATAAGCCATGGCAACGGGTTATTGCAAAATGATGGGCTGCAGAAAGCATGTTGTGTATATAAATACATGAAAGTTGTATGGCATTTCTGTAAATATTACTTTGTACATAGTTACTGTTAAAAAAAAGTTTTGGGAAGAAGTGTGCCATTTTTTCACCTGGGAAAGGACTTTTTATTTATTTAAAGTAAGGAGTATGTTTAAATTTAGTCATTGCAGGCACGATTCATAAGCCTGTACCAAAATATCAACAGTAGGAAACTTATCAGGTAGTTTAGATGTGTAATTTGGTTTTAAACATGCAGTAGGTTGCTTCAGGTTGAGTAAAGATTGTTTTCTTCTGATTATAATAATTTGATCTTTCCTAGATTGCCCTGTGATATCAGGACATTACTGAATACCATTATGTGGAAACAAACTATTTCATAGTATGTATGAGCAGGCATTTGCTATTACTGTCTGTTTATTATTATAAGCTTCTAAGCAAAGACACTTTCTTGATTTGTTATCCACAGTGGTGATGAAAGGGCTTCTATCATAGCCTTGAACAAAAAACAGATTCCTGTATTCCTATAAAAACAAAATAAGCAACAACTTCAATTGGGAAAATGTATTCGTGTACCCCCAAATAAGTTAGTTATTCATGGCAAGTGTCAACATTGCACAAACCTAATTATCTGTAAGCTCGGAAGATGTGTCTGTCTTCATGGAGTTGCATTGCCAAGAGAATTATCCATTCCTTCAGTTCTGTGTTTGAAATAGTCGTGTTTCAAGGTGTGATTAATGTATATTGGCAGTCAACAGCATCTGAGTAATTGTGGCTAATTCTAAAAGTGAAAATAATGAGGAAAAAGGGCTATGTGTGATGTAGCACAATGGTGTGATATTCCCAGACAAGTGTTGTTTAGCAACTCGTTCTATGCAGACAAGGCATGGCAATGCTTGCATCTTTCTTGAGAGAAGATATATTTGGTGTTCTACAGGGAAGATGTGGCTAAATGACATTTTTCCTTAGACTGTGATTAGCAGTCCCTTGCAAATAATCAGCAGTTGCTGCAAACTCTACCCTGCAGTTCCTGTTCCAGTTGCAGGAATATCTAGCTATCTATTTCAAATTCAGCCATCGTCTCGTGGCCTTTCTGTTTATAGGTCAAGTCTTTTGTGGCCAAAGCTTCCACTAGGAAGCTCTTAAGTATTTCATGAGAAATATGAGTGGAATAATTGTTTTCATTGCTTAGTAACTTTAGTCATTGTTTTAAGTGTCTACGTTTAAAAATCCTTTAAAATCCATTCACGTGCTAATTAAGTCATATATGACATTTGAAAATAGGACAAAGCATCTTATTCTGCAGAGTTCTGGTGCTTAAGTCAATGAGCTCAGAGGTGAAATGAGTTTGTTCAGTTCAGAGATGCAGCAAGAGATGTTTTAACGATCTTGCACACTAATCTCTAGGAACTTTATAGCTTCCTCTGAACAAGTGCAGCAGTAACCTGTGCTAAACATCAATCAGATTTAAAACCCAGTTATTTTCTAGCAGAAATTAAAAACTATTGTTTTCAAGTATGTGGTGCTAACATTTGTTTTCTTAGTATAATTAATCTTCAAATGAACAAAGCAACCAATATGAAACTTAAAATCTTGAAAGGCCAGTGGTTTCTGGAGGTGGGATGGACGGTGCACAAAGTGCAGATCTGACGATAGCTAATCACACTCCCTATTACATAAGTTCTTCTTTTCTGAAAACTTAGGCTTCTGTCATTTTCATAAACAATTCTTACACTCTTTTGCAGAAAGTGACTTTTTCTTAAAGCCACAGCATTTTGTTCTGGTCATCAAAATAGGCCTGCTAAATGTAAAGAGAACTCGTGCACCTTTAATTTAAATCTGAATGCGGATATGAGTGTACTTATCATGCGCTGGTGTTTTTAACAAAAGGCCCAGTTATGTCTGTCCTGGGAAAGATTGTCTTGGGCAATCCTTAAAAGACAGAAAGAAGCATTACGTTTTGCTTCTGTGAAGTTCTTCAAGATGAGCAATATAATTACAGATTATTTCAGTTTTGATCAAGTACTGATGTAAACAGTAGATTACATTTATGAGACAAAAATTTACCACTGTGCTAGATTATATTAAGATTAAAAAAAGTTAATCGTGGAAGACATGCTAGAATACAGTGACAATAGTACTATGTAGTTCTCCTAAGCAGTCATTTATCTTAACATATTTGGATGAAAAAAATCAATGTTTTCTGCATCTCCACATCAATACATTGTAATGATTTTTTCCCCGCTGTTATGGCAGCTTCATTATTTCAGTGGAAGTACCTTATACAAAGTAGCATCTCTGATAATCAGGTTACATCCAGAGTCTTCCTAACTTGATAAAATTTTCTTCTATATTGTCATTCATATATGTATAATACAAAATAAAGCTCCTTCAGTGCTCAGCTTTTAATAATCCTGTTCATAATTAAATAGAAATCTAACTAAAACATATTCTTCTACATTAAAGTCTTGTCATAAAAACATTTTGAATATAAACCTTCAATACTCAGTAGAGCGATACAATATATATACACAAATGCACTTTTTTCTGTTAGTAGCAAGCATTTTGTTCACTGTTTGCACAACTTCACAGTCATATGTTTTATACAACCACTACTAAATCAGACTTCTGATTGCTCATTACTGTCAGGAATGACAGACGTTAAGGCAGCCTGACAGAACCGATGTAATGTTGACATTTTTGTTTTCTGTTCAATATACAGTCGCAGTTTGTCTCTGAAGGTTTCCCCTAGAAAGCTGTAAATTAAGGGGTTCAAACAGCTATTAGAAAAAGCTGCGAGGTTCACAATATGTCCTGTTAAAGGATAATCATGCCTGAAGGATGGGCTGCTTGAAGATACAGACTCGCTTTTCTTTTGAAGAAGTTGAACACTAATGAAGACATTTTCAGGTAGCCAGCAGATAAAGAAAACCAAGACAACAACAAAAATCATTCGAAGAGCCTTTTGTCGCCGCAGACGAAGACTCCTGTGCTTGTGTGCTTTTATAAGAACTCGAACAATTAATGAGTAACAAAGACCGATGATCACAAAGGGGATAATAAACCCCAAGGTTATTTCTAGCCACTGGATTTCTTTTACATCTGCAAAACAAAAATAGACCTCTCCGGTGTGTTGTAAATGCACAGCTGTAAATGGAACTAGTGCTGCAGAAATAGACGCCATCCATATGAGACCACAGCTTAATCTAGCGTGTTGCATAGTGCGAAATATGTTGGACCTCATTACTTTTGCCAGTGCTATGTATCTGTCAAAACTCATCCATGTCAGAAAGAAAATGCTGCTATACATGTTGATCTGAAGGAACAAAGACATAAAGGTACAAATAATAGTGATATCATAATACTTTTCATCAAGATTAAAAACCTCAATGAGAGAATCAGCAACTAAAATGAGATCAGCTACTGCAAGATTTATGAAGTAAAGGTCTGGAATAGTCATTTTTTCACGAAAGCTTATGTTAACAACCAGTATCAGAATGTTTCCTACAAAACCAATAGGAAAGAGAAATATTGTGTAAAGACATGATAAGAAAAGACCAATAACGTATTGTTGGTGTTCTGATTTATCAGCTAATCTAGAAGATATGCTTTCATTACACAAATGTGATCCATTTAGGTTAAAAGTTGTGCTGTTACATATAACAGGTGATACTGAGGCAGCGTAAGTTTCCATGGTTAAACTATCTGCAGAAAAGATATTAGTACTCACAGTTTGGTGGTAATGCCAAAAAAATCAGATTTTTGGTTGTTTTCAACGAAGTTCATAGTAAGCATTTTGATTGGAATGGAAAAAGATGTACACTTTTGTATAGGAAATTAAAATTCTTTAGAAGTCATATTAATTAGGCTTAAAATTGACTGAAATATAACAGTACAAATAGTAAATTTCTTAAATTTTTTTTACAGGACGCTATATACATTGCAAATGAGAGAATCTGCAGTTCCTGTATGCCTTAAGATCATGTAGGAATCATTTTACCATTATGGTACTTGGATGTCTTTAATAAGACAGCGTTTCTCCATGTAGGTTGGAAGGCAGTAGAATTTTACCTCCATTTGTTTTCTTTTAATCATCAATGAACATCCTTGGACCTGCAATTTGCAAATGGAAAACCATTAATCTCCTACTCTAGCATTGTACCATGTACCATATGCTTCTGCTAATTTAACATACACAGCTGAGGTTGTAGGAAGCACCATGTTTGAATAGATATACAAAGGTTCCATTAAAAGAATTTAGATTTGTTCTAGATGATAATATATTGTGAGGGCAGATCTGTTAAAATTTTTTGTACCCTTCAGGGATTCAGTACTGGAAAATGTAGGAATATAGAAAATCAGATGAGTGAGTTTAGCCTACTGAAGAAAAACTTATTTTTTTTATATATATATATAAATAAAATTAAATATTTATTTCATCATCAGTTTGTAAGGCTATTAAGTAGCAGAGTCTGTGGCTGAGAAGGCAACGGAGATGAAAAGCAGTTGGTTCCTTCTGCTTTCAGTGGGAAGGAAAAGGCACATTTTAGAAAAGAAGGTAATACAAGCAGCATATTGATTCACACCAACATTATTATACTCAATTTGCTTTTCTTTGTAATTAATTACGTTGCACTGACTTCCGGATAGGAATGGAAAATACCAGTTATCTGATTTGTTTACTTATAAATGTTGAATGCTACGGACTTGAAGCATTGCTAGAAGTTTATTTATAAGAAAAAAACAACCAAACAAAAGACAGCCCAAACAAAACCACAAGAAAATGATAACCCAGGGTATTTTGTGTTAAATTTTAAATATTTTGAATTGCTTTAATCTTCTTCTTGCTACCAAAACCTTGATTTTAATTAAACTAAAACATTAAAAAAAAAGTTGAATTGTTTACTAGTAAAATTCATGCATATTTCCACGTTTAATGACTTAAATCCTGCTGATGTGCAGTCTGGGGGAGAAAAGGAGCAGACCACTAATGGGATGGGAGTGTTAGAATATTTTCAGTCAGAAATATAGCTCTGAGTTTGCTTGAATGTATCCAAGTTATCAGAAGTAGCTAGCAGATACTTAAGTAAATATATCGCTTCCAAAGCTTTTATTTCTTAGTGAAATAGGCAGAAGTACACAGTAGCTGTTGCGATGTTTTGAAGCATTTTAATAATGTAAATCTTTATGCTAAAATATCCATATGAAATCACACTTATTTGAAGAAGGTTCAGTGTTTGTTTCAAGCAGCTATGGAAGTCCGACATGAACGGTTGTCTTTTATGTAACATCCTTTAATTTTTGAACAAGACAGTAAAACTGCTTTAAATACAACAATAGATAAGTTAACAGTCTAAGCAATTGATTTGAAAAGGTCAGTCTGTGGTCAGATTTTAATTACATCTGAAAAGCCACCAAAAGCCAAGCAATTACAAGCATTACAGGTAATCACGTACTGTGAAACACTTTATTTTACCTTAATTCCATTTCTTCAGAGCTGATTTTCCTCCAGACAACAGAAGGCTGGTTCTTGCTCAGGTACACGCTTAATGGATGTGTCAACGTCGACTGTCCTGTCAGTAAAAACTTGTATTTAGGTGTGCAAAGCTGCAGTGAATGCCACCTGTTGACGATTCAGCAGTAAAAAAAATCATATAAAAGTCTGTTCTGTTTTAAAACATCTTAAATAAAGGATAGTTTACAACAGCAAAATGCAGATCTCGCTGCGTGTCCTTGGCAATAAAACAAGCTTTATAGATTCCCAGGGTTGTTCTAATTTGTGTGCAGTTGAAGTGCTGCTGAACAGCCTTATAAGGCTGGAATTAACCCTGTTTCTGCTGGTTTCTTTTTTACTAGAACTAGTGAAGCATCTTTTCTCTCGTATTTGTTAGTATTATTTTGCCTAATGTTCATTCACCCTCCTTTCTGCCTCTAGTATTTTTTCAAATTGCATAGTCCATTCAAACCTACAGCTCAGCAGATCAATAATTAAGAGATTTATCTGCAAGTTGTAACTAAGCATATGTTACATAGATATAAAGCAATAATTGCTGTTATACATGGTATTTTTAAAAGCCTCTGGACAATCTAGAGAGAAATATTCTATTGAGAGAAATCTAGCAGCTGAGAAGGGTCATCTGCTGAACTGACAATATAAATTCCAGTTTTCCTACCTTCAAGTTGATCCCATTTTGCTTATTTGTATTTAAATTTTCAGGAATACATAGTCATCCTCACACTTCTTAGAATTGCTCAGCTCAAAATCACATGGATAAAATAAGCTTATTTTGCAGAGAATATGGAGCCTCAGTCTTGCATAAAACCACCAGTATTGCAGGTGGAGTTTTGCATTTCATCTGTAGGGGCGGGGGGGGGGGGGGGAAATTACTTGACATTTCCAGAAACACCACCCACTGGTGGCCAGGATTCTTAGAACAGAAGGAAAGTTAAACCTTTTTTTCTCATAAAAGTATTTTATTTGTGTAAGTTGCTTTTTATGATTATATTGATCTGATACCTGCACGTTACGTGCCATTAATGGATATGCTGTACGTTGATGCAGCATTCTACTGCTACTGGAATAAAATGAATTGTATCTCAGCATTTAGGATTTTAAGAAGACAGTGTTACAGTTTCAGAAGTGTGGAGGAAACAATTACCATGTTGTTACAATGGATGTATTACATCTATTACAGTGGTCAAATATTTTTAGATTACAAAATATCTCAACTGTAGAAAAGTGAAGCAAAAGTTCTTTACACAAGTGGCTTGGGGAGTCGAAGGCACTTTGCCTTCTAGGGCCATTGAGGCATATACATTATTTGGTGATTTTTTGTAATGCGCTGTGCATAGGAACAGAGGATTTTGGCAGTGTTATTAAAAATGTTTTTTTAAGAATGTTTTTTAAGATGTTCTTACACGATGGCTCTTCATAAATAGTTTTGGAATAAATTATTATTTAGCTTAAAAGAAAGTTTGTGCAAATTAGTGCTGGTAAAGATTTCCTGAAGAGGAGACTTCCACTGTGTGTGGAGTGGTTTTCTGGAGTGTCTTTCCACAGGGTTATGAGGACAGAGAGCCTGAAGTGTTTTGCTTTGAGAAGTGTACGAATACGATTTTGTTATAGGACTGGAGTAATTGTAGTGTTAGAAAAATCTTGTGATACCAGCTTTGAAGGTCTTAATTTTTTGCTGTCCTAAAGAACGAGATTATAAAGAGTCTTTATTGTTTGTTGATCATGTGGTTTTGCTGTACTTAATTCTGTCCTTCAGAGCTTTCACTGATCTTCTAAGGGCCAGAAGGATTTTTTGCTTTCCTTTATGCATAATGTTAGCTTCTGGGTGTTAGTTGTTTGTAATTGTGGGGGCCTGGATTTGGTAATCAGCTGGTCAGTCTGTCCTTGTTTTTCTAGCTGTGAATATCAGCTGATTTGCTATTAAAGTGTATAATTCCGAGTGCTAATTTTCTTATTTGAATTCATGATAAGAAATATGTCACTTTGCCATACTTCCAGAATTGTTAGGAAATTCTCTTTTGAAAGACCTGTGAAGTAGCTGTTTTTCCTGCTAGTAGAAGCATAAAAGGCCAAATCTAGTAGTATTTTACTGCATTATTATATGGTAATTAGTGAATTTGTATGTCACTAAATATATTTTATAAGATGATAATGTGAATTCTCTGAATCCTGTTTCCTTGAACAGATGACAACATCTTCAGGCTCTTGTTTATGCAGTCAAATTATTGTTACTGATTAATCTATCCTAATCTCACAGTTCGTCACTTCCATATTCCATAAAATGCTTAAAACTAATTTTAGCAGCTGCTGAACGTTGTAGCCTTTCTCTTTCCCTGTCAGTTGCTGATACTCCATGGGACTGCATAGGGAGTACCTTAATGATCCATAGTTAGTCACAGTTGTCACAGTAGTAAGTATTACGGTTCCGCCTGTTGTACCTTATCTTGATTGTTGCTGAGAATGTGCGTGACAGCAACTGGTGCAGTAGCATTCATATAATGTCAGACCTCAATAATCCAGCCTTTAAAATTTTTCTAGCAGTTTATTTTTAAATCTGTAGTAATCAACTTCTAAAACACTGTATATATCTCAATAAACATGTCTAAAACTACAGAGTCTTTAAGGAACACTAGTGTAATTGTCTGTGATGTACTAAGAGGCTTAAAGTGGGGTGTAATAGAAGATAGTCTATGTGATTTAGCAGACTTCAACATATGTGCTGGCTATTGCGTTGCAAAAAAGGTGACAGCTGAGGAGGAAGAATGTGGGAGGTGTGAGTATAGGAGAGAACAACACTAAGAGGTCCGGTGTATCACAGCTCTTGAGCCACGGCTACCCAGCAGCCCCTCCAGCAGGATGGGGAGCAGGATGAGCCCTGTAGGATGTAAGAGCTGTTGGATACTGTCAGAAGTGTGGAAGCTTTGGGTACGAAGCTGTTGAGTCCTGGAGAAATTAGACCAGGGCCACAGTGTATAAAGCTGAAAAAAAAAGTAAGGTACTGTATTGCATGGAAGGGGAAGGAAGCATAAATTAAAATTGTGTTGGAATGCTTACAGGTAACCATATGCAGAAGAAATAATATTTTTACAAGAATCTCTACTAAAACTATCTCCAGAGGAAACAGAGATGCTGTTGTAATGTTCATGAAGTTTTGCAAGTAGATTGATCTCCTCCTCTAAATTCTCTGATCTTTCTGTTAGCATGGATGCTGACTCTGACCTTTCTCAACCACTGAATAACATCTGTCTGCGTCCATTACCCAGTTCTAGAGCACCCTCATACTTTATCCTGTCCACCCTCAGTAACTTTCCCTTTCTTACAAATAATCAAACTTAGTTTGAGTTGGAACTAATTGTGTTCTGTGCCTGCAGAAAACCTCACACAGAGTGTATTTTGTGTGTTTAGGCTTTTTCAGTTGCCAATAATTCTGAGAATGCATTTTTCTCACTAAAAATAATTTTTAAAAGTTCAGCCGTTCCTTTTGCAGGGACAATACCTGTACCCATTCAAACTATTCTGGTAAAAATTTTTTATTTTTCTTAAAGTGTAGATCGCAAAACTCTTGGGGGATAATATAAAAATTTTAGAAAAATGTATAGTGAAAGATGACTCATCACAGGACTTCAGGCTCTATCAAAATGTGATTAAAACAATTCATAAAGCATTAGTCATTTTTACTTTAGTAGTTGAGTTTGGTGGTCCTTTGCTGGACACTTGTACCAAGGAAGTGAAACACATTCTTTCAAGCTAGCCAATTAGGGAATCAATTTGTCATGCAACATATATGGTGTAAACGTTTATATATAGAATACTTATTTTGGCTGAATTGCTCGAGCTTTCATCCTACCCCAAATCTTCTGCAGCTACCTCAAAATCACGATAAATAATGCTGCAGCCCTTTCAGGGTCTGTAAGTTTGAAATAAGAAGGTAACTAAGGCCATGCTTAGTAATACGTGTAGGGGTGTAGCAGCTCGAGTTATGATGCAGGTGTGCAAATGCAGTCTGTCTTTAGCTCAGATGTTGTTTTGCAGTGGGATCAAATTTGAGCCAGCTGGTTCAGCAAAGATGAGTCCTGAGACTGTACATGTTCTTTTCCAAAACATGTTACCAACTCAGAAATTCATGCTTAAATTTCAGCAGCCTGCTCATTTCTCTTCTTTTCCTGAACAGAAGGGTTTTTCAAAAGCAGGCCAAAGTCTTAGAAAGAGACGAATATTACAGTACAGAAGTAAAATAGTCGTCTTTGAATTTTCCAGTATATCCCTTTAGTTAATTTTGACAGCATGCCTATAAAAATATATGCTCTGTTTCTTCTGGAACATACTGTTCAAAACTAGGTGAAGCCTGGAAGAAGCCAGTGTTCAACAAAGCTCTTGCTGGTATAGGGGAAAAAAATCTCTCTGAGCAGGGAGATTTATTTTGTTCTTAAAAATACACTTCAAATTATTAATCATTTAAAAATCATTACTTTTAATCTTAGCTAAAGCTGCTCTTTTCACCCTCATATCAGATTATTTTAGAATGCCTTTTGGGGACTATTTCTGTTCCTTCCCCTATTGCACATAGGGGTGTTTGCCCTCATATTCTAGCTGGATGCAAGTAGATTTTCTCTAGGACTGCGCATTCATTGTCCTGAATTTTCATGTAAGCTCTGAGTAACTTTCTCAAGAATGATTTAACAAAACATTTCTGTATTGCTATAAGTTATATTCATAATTATTTGAATTATTGTTCTGCATTTTTCATCCTCTCCTCTCTTTTTTACCTTTGTTTTCTCCTATTCAGTTACAAAATCTTTCCATTGTACATAGAGATTTCTTTATGACAATATACCCAACCATCCAGAGAATACTCTGTTTTTTCCCATGACAGTACCAGTGGACAGGGAAGAGACCAGAGTACATCCACTCACATCTCGCAGATCGCAGCCAGAAGCTGTACCCTGGAGTACTCACAGACTTATGCCTAGTAGCTCATTCCTGACAAGACATACTCGTTCCCAAATACTAGATCTGACAGCAGGCCCCTACAGGTTTTATTTCTCTGAGACATTTTGTTATGGTTCTGCTTTAGCTGTGTACCTTGCTGAGAGTATCATGAAGCATCCTTCCACCTCTGTTAAACCTTCAGACTCCTTACAGGTGCATTATTGTGATTCACCAGTTTCCAGGTCCCAGACAAGGTTAATTAGAGCCAACATTTACTGACTAGGTTTTCTTTTAGGCACCTTTAACAGTAACTCAGGACTCAGAAACAACACAGTATTTATTCTTCCATCCTCAAATATAAAATATATGGAAGCAGTGAATAAAGTAGAATCCTTTGTGCATGATTCCCATACTAGAAAATAACCTACTTATCCATGGCACAGCTGAAACTATGATATTCTGTCTGAATTGGGATAAACAGCTTGCATCTTCTGACATACTCTTTCACTCAGTCTGTCAGCTTTTTCACTGACATACAGCTCTTACAACTCATCTCTTCAAACTTCTTTCTGCAGGGCTGATCTTTGGTCCATGTTGTTTAATCTCTCTCTTCTCAGGTGCAAAACAAAATCTCTGATGCCAGCTGAGAAATCCTTTCACAAGTATGAAATTGGCTCTTGTATTCAAAGAGATGATTCTTATCTACGTACTTCCTTTCTGACCAGGTTCTATAATGGTCTGTTTATACATAGTGTTCTTTAATTATCCATCTGTTCATGCTGGCAGCAGAACAAAACTGAACAGGAAAACAGGCTGACATAATGCAATGCAGACATTTTACCAGCTGATTTTTACATCTTGCAGAAATGCTGGTCCTTACAGTCATAGTTAGTGAGACTACGTGTTGCCATTTATTTGCATGTGATACAGTCATGGTCCATAAATTTCAGGACTTGGATATCCAAGGCTAGATCCACATATCTAGATACTAGATCTATGTACTGTATTATTATTGAACAAATGTCCTTATTCTTCCATTTATGCACTTGGCTGTTGTTTTGCAGAAGATGTTCCTCTTGATTGATCAGCGGTCGCTTTTCTCCATCTTAGGCCACTGGGTTGGAGTTGTTACTGGTATTTCAAGGTGATTGTTGGCAGTGTTTTCCCTTTGGCAGTTCTGTATGCTGATTTGTACCAGCTCTCCACGCAAATCCAGACCGTGTCAGGAAGACCTTCCAAAGCATACAACTGCAAAAAAATCTGTCCGTTCCATTAGCATCCGGGTGTCATGCAAAGGTGTGTATTTAGGCATCAAAGTGGCTTTTCTCGGAACCCTTCAGGTCACTTGAGCCTTCCTCATCACATCACTGTATTTTTATAACTGTGCAGTCTAAGTCTACATCTTTATCCAAGATCTAGTACAATTTTGTGCCTTCCCTGTTGTTTCCATTCTCTTCACCTCTCTGAGAGGAGAAGCTGAAACCAAAACTAAATGTGCAAGATGGCTCCTGGCCAAATTTGGTTATGGTACCAATGTGCTCAAAGCAAGCATTAAAAACTTTGCACCTACATCTCAGCCTGCACTGGCTACTGATTCTGCAGGGCTACATCTGAACTCCTCTACCACAGCTTTTTTATTCTCTGATTCAGATTTTCTTCCTCATTTTGCACCATTTATCCATGAATTCTCGTCTAAATATGTATCTCCAGGAGAGCCCTGATTTCAGTTTGGAGCTGGGCCTCTGCTTTTATTTGCTTTTTTAAAAACCCGCCTCAGCTATAGTGTTCTGGGCTGGATTTTCTCTTTTTTTTTTTTTTTAATTAGTATATTATTGAATGTGACTCTTCCAAGACATGCGACTTCGTACTTCTGAACGAACTCATCAGGAATGGCTTAAATCAATAATTGCTGTAAGTCTTAATGCAAAGTTGAAGCTGAGAGTGCATTAACAAAAAGCTTTCATTCTTGCACGAAGTTTTAATTAGCCATCCTCTTGATCTTTCCAGTTCAGCACCTCACAAAGGACCCGAAGCTTTCCTTTATGGACCAATGTTTCCATTAATTTGAATTTTTTTTTGGTACAAGAATTCAGACAAAAACCTTAAGGGTTCCAACAGAAGTATAAGAGGAAAATGGAAAAAGGGAAGAAAAGCTCAGTTTGTGTGTATATAATATAAACAAGTGTTACAGTAGACTTACAGTATCACATACTATTTCAGGATTATAATGGATTCTTAAGCCATACTTCACTGCTGCTGCTACTAGAATTTACCGATGTTATAAAAATAAGTAGTTTGTAGGGTAAGAAGTCAAGAGAGGAAGCACACCTGAGAAAATGCTTTTGCTGCAGATTTTTACCTTTGTTCAAAGCTGCTTTCTGCTATGTTATTGTTTGCATCTTTGCTGGGGCATTGATATTATTACAAAAGCACACTTCTATGGCAACAATACTTTTCTTTTTACTTGGCTTTGAAGTAACACTTGCAGAAAATAGGCACTTGAAATGAAAAAAAACCCAAACAACCCCAGACCCTTCATGTTTTCTCATAGAACACTGCGAATACTAGAACTAAATATCTTTTTTCTTCCTGTACTGCTAGCTGTAAGATAGTCCCAGTTTGGGTTCTAAGGAATGAACAATTATCCTTTTTTTGAAAAAGTAAAAAACCAAACCAAAACCCACAAACAAAGTAAAAAGTAAAGTGGATTGACAATTCTTCAGAACAGCAAGTATTACTGAGACCCACTTTCATGGGTCGTAGTTGTTACTGGTATTTCAAGGTGATTGTTGGCAGTGTTTTCCCTTCGGCAGTTCTGTATGACTTTAAGTATTTCATCTTTGCATGGTTTATGAAAACAAAGTATAAATACTAAGCTAGCACAGGTCTCACAGAACAGCACTATTTCTGCAATATTCATCACAAGCTCATTCTTTGGAGTTCCAATGCTCTTCTGTAATTTGAATGTTGTCCTGAAGAGAATCATAACGTTATAAAATAGACGGCATATAAATATTGTTATGCTTATAATGTACGCAGCAGGGTAAGTACGAATGTGCTGTTGTAAGGCTGGAGCTTCAGCAGATGCTTCTTTAGCGAAGAGAACAGTAAAACAGAGTATCTGAAGAAATGATGGGATTCCAAATCCAAAGGTGAATTTAATGATCTCATATTCAGGCCATGCAAATAATGGATCTAATTGACAGTCTGTTTCCAAGTGATAGTTATCTGTGCCAACCAGTACTGCCTCAGTCAGTGACAAACAGAAGGTATATATAAGTACAAATCCAACACACAATATGGGTCTTTGGGTTGCTTTGTTGAGAGCAGTCCTTGGTGGAAATCTCTTGAGTAATAGTATGAGAAGGGTCAAAATCAAAACATACTGAGAATTGAAATAACTGAAGTTGAAAAAAAATGACAGTACGTTACATGCGAGGTGGGTTGCTTTTAAATAGTCAGGTCTAGTAATGACAGTAAATGATAAAAAAATCATTATAATATTGCTGATGGTGAAGTGTAGAAGAAGTAAGTCTAAGTTTTCTATTACTTTGTACTGCAAATAATTCTTTATGAAAATGATCAAAATACATATGCCAGCTATTAGTCCTGTTGGTACAAAAAAGGCCATGTAACAGTGCATAAGTCTTGATATGATGTTTTGGGAAGCTATGAAGGCTTCAATTTCTTCTGGGGAGATGAAAGCCAAGTTCTTGCTTGGGTAGCTGATCCATGTCATGTTGTGAGAAGTCATCCTTCCTTCCGTACTGTGCTTATTTCCTGTTCAATGGAGTTTGAAACTGAAATGGAAAAGGAAGGTGAAACAGTTTTTAAAGTACAGTTTGTAACATCTCTAATTTTTGTATTAAATATTTTGTGCAGTCAGGAGTATGAACCATTTGTTCAGAATAAATGTAGTGATTTTTTTTTTTTTGTTGACTATTGCATTCTTATGTTAATTTCAAGCTAACTTGCATAATATCTTTAGCCAGAGAAATCTGGCTTTTTATTTGTTATCTAGTTCCTGCTCTCATCACTACCCTCTCCCTTTTCCTCACTTGATGCAGACAGGACTTCACTGCAGCTCAGCTTTGTAGATGACAGCCTGGATTCAGCACACTCATGTCGCGTAGAACAAATGGCAGAGTTCTGTGGGTGAGGAAGGAGCTGGCTCTGTGATGAGATGGAGCCACTTTTCCTCACCATCTGGCCAAAAAAGGGTAAGGCAGTACGCAGGGCAGCTCCAGCGTGTGGGCTGCAGCTACAGCCACAAAATAGCTTCACTGTACTGTCACAAGGGTGGGAATTTTGTATAATTTGAACCCAGCTGACAGTCTCAGGGCTCACACCGCATACTGAGGAAAATACAAAGATAATCACAATACGAGGCAAGAGTCACATTCCATTCTTTGTTTTAGTTTTGCTTCCTTTCTGTTATGAAAAAAAGCCTTTCATAACTGCAGTCTGTACTGAGGAGCCCATATAAAATTAATGTGAATGTTTAAGAACTGTTATGAACAAACTGCTTTCATACTAAAACATCTTTATACATTAATAATGCTGTCATTTTTAGATGTAGCTGTTGCATAAAACTGCAAAAAAAATGCTCTTCTGCATGCTCTAATTTGAGAAAATGATTACCGGTGCATTATAAGCCAAGTGATGAAGTTTTAGCAAGGAACATTTTTTTTAAAGCTGCATTATAAATTCCTGAAAACAGGGAATTTTAAGAGTAATATGGATAGGCTGTTAGCTGTAATGACTCTATGATGTGTTGATGTTATAATTCTGCTACCATATAAACGTTTGGAGGATCCTTTTTTTAAGCCAAAAAGCTTTGTAGGAGAACATAACATGTACTCAAGAAAAAATGAGTGTAATAGAATATAGATATATATACATTTTATAGACCACATAAAAGCATAATTAATTCACTTTCAAAAAGAAAATTTCAGCGTACCTTATACTGGTTGAATCAGAAAGTAACATAATTTTCTTTTTAGTTACAAAGGATAAATATTTTTAAACATAAGATAATGAACTCGCTATTCCTAATGAGTTTTGAATGTCTGATTAAGCATGGTCCTTAGTACTGAAAAAAGTTACACATAGAGGCATTTTTACAGTGTAGAATGTTGTGTTCTGAAAAAAAAAATTCTTCATTCACAAGGATTTCGATTTTGTGTCAGATGAGTGTTTTTACTTTGTTCAGTTATATACAAAGCTGGTCTATGCAAGCAATGTATGTAGACAGTGCATCAGGCAAAGATAAGACACTGGAATTCTTATAGAAGTTTCTATACAGTCATATTAGTAAAAAGAGTGATATACTTAGTTGTACATAATGCATTTTCTATAAAGGGATTCTAGTGATGTTAACACTTAAAGTAACTTTAAATTGGTAAAAGTTCATAAAGATACATTCATGTTTTTAAGCAGTGTTCATTATAGATAAGTCAGTGTCTTAATACTGTTTGACAGTTCATTTATGGTTGTTACCTCTGACACTACTTCATATTTCTGATATTTCTAATCTCTTCTCAAAATTGGAATTCTAATATTGGTTTTAATTAGAAAAGTTGACTTATCAAAGTGGCTTTGATTCAGTGTGTATATAATCTTATATAATTACAATTTCATTTATATAAAGCTGTGGAGTTATGTTGTGATTCAGCAGTGTTCTCTGTCTCCTTTTAAAGACAGAGTTTCTTCCTTTCTAGAAAAGGTTATTTTTGGCAAGGCTCCATGGTGGGAAGGACTAATGCACCCGGGGAAGTATTTTGTGTTACAGGTACACATGCGGGAGGTGAAAAGTTGGCTGGTCAGACTCTGGCTGTGTTCTAAGCTCTGAGCTGGAGTATACCATGTAGGAAAGCATTGATACGCAAAACTGGCATAAGTCTCTGAAGCAAGTTAAGAGTCAATATAATTTTGAAGATTAAAAATAGATTGTTAAATATGAACAGTCTTAAGAAAAAATGGGTGAAAATATTTTCAAAGATAATAGGTATTGGGAGGAAATATTGTTGTCTTGTTAATCGAGGAAATGTATCTTAAGTGCTTGCAGTAGAGCTTTTCTGTTCAGCTGATTTTTAATATAAACCACTAAGAAGGACTCAAGTTTGTATTAAAATGCTCAAACTGAAGAGTGAGAATAATTAAAAAGAAAAAAAACCCTGAACCACACACACAAAACCTTATAACTGTAGTCAACTGACTGGCCTTTTGTATTTCTTCACACTAGTGATTTCCCCCTTCTAGATTTTAATTTCAAAGTATCTCTTTTGAAATAAAGCTGATCAGTCTGATTTCTAAATTACATTCCATGCTTAATACTGAAGTACTGGGCAGGGGGGCGAAACGTAGAAAATTTCTCATTAATCAAGTAGCAGCAATGCTCTCTGCTTCACCCTGGCTCTATGGCTGGAAGTGATCTACTGTGCTACGCAGTCAGCTGCAGCCATGGAGCTTCTTCTGGCTTCCTTCTGCTGCTTTGATTTCTCTTTATTATTTCCTGGAAATCTAAAGGCCATGAAATTCTAACTTTTACAATTAATCTCTTCTTAAATACTCAGGAGAACTCTCAAGAATGAAATCTCAACAGCGTAAGTCAAATTTTGGCCATCTATTAGAAGAGAGATTTGAAGCTTAATCTGGCAAAGGATAGGTACTTTGTGATGGATAGAGAAAGAGAATGTGTAACCACTTGAGCATCTGCTGTAAGCTTGTTATCATCCCATGCAGTAGATTCAGGAGGTTAAGAAATATTTACATTTTGAGTAAATGTCTTCAGTGTTACCTCCTAGTCCCATCAGGCCTTTTGCAGGGCTGAACATTTGAATTTAGTTCTGGCACTGTGAAGGTCTCCATTATCTTCTCAACAACTTTTACACCATGGGCCAGTAACTGTGCTTGCTGTCCTTGCAGAGAATCTCAGAATAGCTTAGCAACATTCAACTTTTATGGTAGCATAATTGCAAAGGAAACAAAGGACATAATTTTGGGTTTCACAGGAAATCATATGGCCTTACATCAAATTTTAGGAAAAACAAGATGCCAAAACTTGGTTAAATTTGCCCAGGATCTGGCCTTGGTACTGATACTGGGTTCATCTTTGACCATAGCAAGGTTTTGGTGTGTTTTTTTTTTTTTTTCTTTTTATTTAACTACTCTTTGGATGTTTAAGACAAAGTAAGGAGCATTAGACTTAATGCAGCATATTCCAGTAGTTGCAACTTATTGTGTAAGAAAGTGATCATCTTGGTTTCTCTTTCTGTACCCACTGGTTTGCATGTTGTGATATTTTAACGATGGACCAGCACAGTGTTACGGAGAGGCTGTCAGTGTGTTTAAGCCTCATTTGTCATAGGTGTCAAGATGAATGCCTGAAATAGTTTCAGTTGGGTTGCAACTCTTGTTTATAATCACAGACCATTATTTAACATTATTGTTAAATAATAACAGTGATGTTAATATTACTCTTACTCTCCACCTAGACATTGTTATTCTAACATAAGTGTGTGTCTTTTAACTTACCTTATGTGGGGTGGGATCTAAACTAAACAAAAGTAATCTATTCAACCTAAAATTAAAATACTCGCTTGGGGGGGAATAACAGTGCAACTGTATGTGTATAATACTTATACTGATTATAATTAAAATTCTGACTTAAGGAAAAATTTCTAGGTATGCCATTTTAAAGGGAACTTCAAGAAAGTCACCTTAGGATTACCCACACAAGATTTTACCAAAACAACAACCTGTTTGCAGCTTTGCTATGGTTAGTTAGTATGAGCGTAATGCTTGCTTGAATTCAATAAAGTGTTCATCACAGAAGAAAAAATATCTGCTAGCAGTTTGTAGCTTATTCTGAAATATTTTTGGTTTGGTGAATAAGATTGAAGTTAATGCTGTAGACATTAAATTTTTTGCCCCTTAAATTATTTGTAGAAGTTTTTATTCTGCTTTTAAAATAAAAACGACAAGGATAATGTCAGACTATTTTCTTATTTGCTTCTGGTGTCTCACTAAGTATTTGAAAGAGAGCAAATGGCAAATTTCAGTTCAGATTGTGGCAGGAAAGGTTGTGTGCAGGTGGCTGCAATCAAATATGGCTAATACTTCATACAAGCTCATACATGTACGTTCTTCTCTTTCATGGTCACACCTAGACATGTATTTCTGACTTATGACCTTATCCTACAATTTTAATTTTTTTTTTTGCAATATTTTGTCTCTTCATAACTGTTTCAGTGAAATTTGAGGAAATACAGCACTTTACAAGATATATTGCTTATCACCTCATGAAGTTGCTGCATTAGGGTTTTCTAGCTGAGATTATAAATTGGACCCCATCAGAAAAATCTGACTCCTTTGCAGTCTCTGCAGCTGATTGATTGAATATAGTCACAGATGGCATAACCTCCCTATACGTTTGTTTACATCAGGATGGATAGCTTTAGAGAAGTCTTATGACTGTAAGGTGCTCGTCTATCATGTAAAGCAGCTCTTAGAAATTGTAAGCCTTTACAGTTTGAAAACATTCCCAAAACATCAAGTTCATTCCTTGCACTAATGCTTAGAATAATAATGAGATGCAGGAGCTCACAACTTTTGCTGTAGTAAGATGAACATATTTGCAAATCTTTGTAGACTTTTGGTAACACTAATTTAATTTAAAGTAAAAAGATACATTCCATGGGAGCAGCAGAGCACTGGAGGGTGGTTTATTTCTCACATCTTTTATTTCAGAATCTCCATGCAGCTGACCACATTTTTTTGTCAAAATACTTTGAGTTTCCATAATAGAAAAATAAGGAATTTATTATGTCATTTTCCTCTGCTGTGAGTTCTTGTCTGGTTCTTGGATTTACTGCAGGGACATACATTTTATTTCAAAATGCATGTAAAGTTTATGCCCTGCTTGGTGAGGGGCCCAAGTCCTTTACTCTTTCAGTGAAATCTGTCAGCTTAGAGTGCAAACACCTTGAGATTGGAATGAATTTTTTTTTTTTCTCACAACATACTATGACGTAAACTGACTTTGTTATTTCTGTTTCCTCACTGGTAACAGAGAGTAATATATAGCATGTCAAAACTCACTTATATTGAAGCTATTGCAGAAGCCAGGCCTATTCCTGTTTCTTCTAAGATTAATTAATGAGGGAAATCTGCAATATTCTACTTGCATTATCTTTCCCTGTATCGTCATGCTTCAATATTTTGTCTCTTCTTTACCTCTGCTCCCCCTCACTTTGTTTTAATTGACCATCATTTGCATACTGTGAATCATTCCTTAACTTCATGTAGCCTCACTTTTATTCTTTGTTTTGTTTTGTTTTTTTCTTTCTGGCCCTGTTTCCCCACTATCATCCACCCTGCCTTTTGTGTCAATGGTTAAAGCAAATACATTTGATTTTTACTTTCTGAAGCACAGCGAATACGTTATCCTTCACTTCCTACAGATGGAGCTGGGCAAATGAGCACAGCGTTCAGAAGGCAGTTTAAAAATAGCAAGTTGTGAAAAGACTACTTTCAGTACCGGGAGGACCTAGTCTCTAAGATTTCATTGGTTTTGGTCCCCCGTCCCCACTTTGACAGTTAACTCTTGCAAACGGAGAGCTTGGTTTCAAGGAAACTTTTGTTTATTTAAAGTCTAGAAAGAAGAGTTCCTAAAATGGGGAGTTTCTGCCTGGCAGCCAGAACTCTTCCTCTATAAAAGGTCTGGCAGGGCAGTCTTTCTGCATTCTGTCACCAGCCTTTAGAAGGAAAATATTCTTTCATCCAGTCGTAAAGCAATACGCATAATATTCCTTGTGAAATGCAGCTCTTGGTGGGCATGTCCTGCATCGACCTGTGAAAACACTGCACATAATTTGGGGGGGTGGGAGGTTAATATGTAAGTGAATTTGTCCTTTCTGTTCGTAATAGGTCTGCCAAGTTAAAAGATGGGGGCAGGCTGCAGTATTTGAAAGACTGAAATGTAAAATACCATATTCATTTTTCTTGTAATGTCAAAATTCCTACACTTGGGCAAGTATTTGAGGTTGTAAAGATTTAAGAAGTCCTACCATTAACTTCTGAAAAATTATCAGTTTCTGAGAAACTGAAAGCTTTTACTTTTTCAGAATATAAATGAGTCAGCAGTAATTGAACATAATCTCCAAGCAGCGTCGCTGACGTGTTTCCTGTCCTATACAATTCCTGCAGTGTGCTTAGGGTGATCTAACAATGTCCATCCTTTAAAAGATTGCTCTTAGGCGATCGTTGGAGTCTTTTGTCCAGACCACTGAACAATATTTCATCATCTAGCTATCGTTGGTTGAACAGGAGTTAAGGACTTACCGGAAAACAGTCTTCACATTTACTCTATTTAATGCTTAGCTTTATTATAAATTTCAGCTTTCTGAGGATGTTTCCCAGATACAATATTTTACTTTGTGTAGTTCAAATGTTGTTAAAGAAGGGAAAACTAAAAACATTAAATTACAACCTTAACTTCACAATTTGAGCCTCTTGTGATGAATAAAACATTGCATAGTCAAAATAATATAAAGCACTTACCTTTTCAGGAAAATGCTCCACAGACAGAACGGGCTGAGACTTTCCCTGTGAACAGTCAGATGAAATATAATTATTGTTTGGAGCATATAGCCCTTTAATTTATGTAGAAAGCAGGGTGTATATATCACAATGACTTCTTTAGCTGCTGTACATCACGATGAAAAATCCAGATGCTCGCTGACTACTAAAACATACGGTTCTGTAAAGGAAACAGGAACTTGGTTTAAGTTATTCAAAGCATACACGTTGCATGTTCAGCAAACCTATGGTTTCATCATGTGACTTTAAAGTTCAAATTATCCTCTGCAGCGAGATATTTTAGAACAGAAAAGTAGTGTTTGTCCCAGCCATTTCTAAGTATGTGAGGCCATCCAGTGGATTTTTTTTTCCTGTTCATGAAGTAATCCTACGCGTATTGGCCAGCCTTTGCAATTACATTTTTTTCTAGTGCGCTGTTTTAAGTGCTAGAGGCCTAAAAAAGGAAAAGCCTGTTGAATAAATACCAAGCAAGGCTTCTTGCTTAACGAGACAAAAACTTGACGAAACACTCCCAGTATTGTACACATTCAATAAATTATTTTTCCAGATGCTCTGCAATGACCATGAGGTGTTAAAAGACAAGACTTTGAGTCTGTAGTATGTTTTGGGTCTGGCTCAGCATCAGTCTTCTTAGTGACTATGTTGAATAGTGTTAAAATATCAGATATAAATAAGCAAGAAAGGGTTGGCTTATTATTTTTTTTTTTTTTTTTTTTTTTTTTTACTACATGCAGCCTTTCTGTCTGGAATGTATCGGTAACATCATGTTTTCTCATACCAGCACGTGGGGAAGAACATATTTATTGTAATCTTTTAATAATCTGCAGTGGCTTTTGTAGGTTGAGAAGATAATTTGTGACCAGTGTTCAATCACTGCTATCTGTCTTTATGGCATCTTACTTGTTGCACTTTAACAAGCTGTATTGAAAAATATGTGGAAAGAGCCAAAACACTTCAAAGAAATGAAATGAGGCAAATGTGTACGAATCTAGATTTCAAAAATGGAGTTGTGGGTTACCTGGAGAAAATATTTCAGCACTAGGTCTACATTTCCACCTGAAGGTTAGCACTACTGTGCCAGATACTTTTTTGAAACTAGAGATGTGTATGGAGGGTCGTGGGTTGCAACAGTGGCCCAGGGACATTTCAGCTTTCAAGCTGAAGGTTCATGTTCTTTGTGAAGTAGCTGTGCTCCAGAACAGCTCTTCAGTAGTTCAGTGGCTCTGTGAAATGTGGTTTCTGATAAGCTTACGCATGTTACTCGGAATACTCTTAATTCCCATACTGACTTTGGTTTTGATCCATCTTAGCATAGTAGTTTGCTGGACTGGATGAATTGTTTCCCTTTCGTTTATAGTAGTTCCTCTGAACTGTTACTGAAAAACAGATAAAGCTGGCTGTGTAGTGTAGGTGTTTTGTATATAGCATTATAGCATTTGCTTCTGAGGTGTACCCAAGTCCAGATTTATTTTATTGGTATTAATTTCTTATAGTTAAGAATGGTAAAGAAAAAATAGGCATTGTAATTGTATGCAAGTCCGGTGATTGCCCGACCCCCCCTTCCCCCCTCCAATGTTGATTTTCCATGAAAGATGCAAATTTGAAGTGTCACTTTATCCTTTCTAGGACTTAGGGCTGTGCAGAGAGCACAGTAAACTATGTCAGCGTAGTCAAATGATTGTTTCTGAAATATTATTGCAATTTCAAAAAGTATTTGGTCCTCAACTGGTAGATACTAACTTGCCTTTTAGCTTCCAGAGTGGATCACGTGTGCATGTGAGGCAATGCCAAACTGCTGCGGCATGGGTTTGCTGGTGTACCTTCCACTGAAGTGGTCTGAATAGGCACGTGGTTGATAACCATGGCTCTGCTGGGGGACAGGGAGGGAGTAAAATGTTTTCTTTTGGCTGAGGGCCACCAGCAAACATCTGGGTTTTGTACTTTTTTTAAAGTTGCATTGGGTAGATGTACACAAGGATATCTGACTGCGCCCTTTGTGATTATTAGTAAAATAAAGGCAAATTAAGGGCTGCATCAAAAGTTTAAGGAATATTCAAACCAGTCTTCATAAAGGTTTAAACTATTCTGAGTTAATTAGCAAATCAGTGAGCAAGGAGTAACTCAAGTGAAGATAAGCCCTAACACAGCAGTGTTAAGACTACATTTCCTGTTATTCAGTAACTGCTTTTCTGACAATGCAAGGTGTAGTAAAGCAGAGCTCCAAGGGAGCTTATCCTCTAATGAGAAAAATTATATAAATAGAACCAGAATAGCAAAAAGAGAAAAGCTATTTCTGATGCCTCCCATCTTTAAAAAGAAAAAAAAAATCCAAGAGAAAGCTCCCATCTTCAAAATTATGTTCACATGACGGTATTTAAGGTTGGGCTGATAACACATACAATACCACTAGCCACCTACAGTGTGCTGCGGTGGGCAAAACTCTTGTTTATTTTTTAACCCATCTTATTGTTCCTATGGCAAAATAAATATATCCAGTACTGAGTGACAGACGTTATTGTAAAGAAAGCAGATGTGAGCTACTTTTCTTTTGACCAAACCCAATAATTGCTCTTAATTGACCCATATTACTGATGTGTTTAGCAGAGTACAGATCCCTGACAGTAGGTTTAATTTGAAGTGAGGTCTCTTTCTCTCCTATACATGTATGCCAGATGAGAGAAACTTCTCTGTCTTCTCTAACAAACACCGTTCAATGCTTCTGGCTTGTGAGATGCTGAAACCATGGAGATCTCAGTCTTTTTATTCTCTGGCTTAATGCAGATCCATCCCATAAAGTATTATGGAGATGGTGCCTCTGCCGTGCT
Organism: Nyctibius grandis; assembly: GCF_013368605.1. Lineage (NCBI taxonomy): Eukaryota > Metazoa > Chordata > Aves > Nyctibiiformes > Nyctibiidae > Nyctibius > Nyctibius grandis. The sequence continues at coordinate 93,887,430 of NC_090695.1, read as the reverse complement.
CACCTTCCTTACGAATCATCGTGATCAGTTGTTCAGCAGTTGAGCTCCTGAGTACAACACTCAGTTGAGCAGTAGAGCTCCTGTTTGCTTGGTGCAGCATCAAATAGCCACAGTCATCAAGGACAGAGACCAAAGGCTGCAGTCAGATTGAGGTTAGTCTAAGGATTGGACTGGATTGCCCTAGGGTAATGATTATTCTTAGGCAGCTGATCCTGCATGAGAAGCCTGAAGTCTGCTTTTAGACTATGCTGTTGTCTTCTGCTCTTGATTAAAACATCTTTTCTTGCCTTTTTGATATAATGTTATTAAGAAAACTGGCCCTGTGTAGTATGATAGGATTGTTTTGGAATATTAAATGGCTGTTATTGCCCATTCCCCAGTGTATTATGATGAAAAGCAATTGCTGTGTTACTTGAATTTTGAATTGTGAAATAGTCTACAATTCTTTTCAAAGATATTTTTCATAAACTGCCATGTATTTCCATATTAATTTTTCCTCTAGTGTGGTTAAGTAACAAAAAAATAATTTGGGTGTGGGATATTAGCCACAGAGTTAGTTAAAGATTGCTTTGACTCTATTCAAGGGCTGAGTTTACATATTGGAAGCTTTTTTTGGTGGCATTTTAGCACCTTAAGGCTACTTATATTAATGCAATAACTCATGATTCCTGGAAATTTTTTGGTTTTGAGAAGAGCATCTATTCTAAGGCTTTTGTTATATCGATGCACAGTTGCCAGTCACTCTGTAAAATTGTTTTTGTGAAAGGCCTTGCTTTTAATTTTATGTATGTTTAGTCTTTTTTTACTTGACAGCAAGCAAACTTGTGTCCTTGATTAAATGACCATGGAACATTAGGCCTTTGACATAAAAAAGGAAAAAGAAAAAAAAGCAGGGCAGTTGTATACAAAACGAAGAATTGATAGCTTGAAGAAAGTTAAAGAAATTTTATTTATCGATGAATTTTAGAATAAAAAAACCCCATGCATGTGTCTTGTATTATATTCCCTGCATGTTGGGTTTTGGGATTTGGTTTGAGTGTGGGTTTTTTTTTTTTAAATGGAATTCAGATGCTTATGTTGATTTATAAGGTACATGGAGGTATGTGAATTTGTAAAATTTGATAGTCATACTGCCTCTGCTTGGAACTCTCTGCTTGGACAGGGTTAAAAAAGTACAAGTTGGAGATGTGTATACATAAGCACTGGTATTAATAATTACCTATGCCTCAGAGGCTGGTTGTAAATCAACATTTCTTCCTTTTATTCTAGAACAGCCATGCTCTGTGCTGTGTGATTGCTGCCTTCACATCTCAGGGTTGCTTGCCCATGATTCAGTATTAGTGATTTTATATTGGCTTATTTGGGCATTGTTTGTAATGTAAGTTGTTTTATAAACAGATTTTATTATTATTACTATGCAGTAATGTTTCTATCAATCACAAAATAAATTCCTCAGTACAAGTAGATCATCTACATAACTCAGCTACGAGAGCTCAAAAATTGCCTGTATTTCCAAATAATACTCTACTTCTATTAAAGGGTGGAAAAAGCTTTTCTAACGGCAAGTTTTATAAGAGAGCTGGTCTCTGCGTAGCGCTGCAGATGCTAGAATGATTATTTAATTGCACATAGGCTGACCTGAAAAATTTCAGAAACTTCTCTATTAATTAAGTATGAAATCTATTTCATTGTGAACTAGTGAAACCATAACTTAATTAGAAAGAATTACAATGCTCTGGAGCTGAATGGGAATGGCACTTCCTTTGATCTTTGAGCATCTTGTCGACCACAGTGACTAGTACCAGATGTTTCATAAAACAATACAAGAAACATATGCTTTTTTATAAATATTTCTTTCTTGTGAATAATCAGACCTAATAGCCCAGTTATATATCCTTCTGTTAGGTTCAAACCCAAAGTTAACCACTGCTGAGATTTGCTTCTTGCAACAGAATTTTCTCTTACCTGCCTCATCCTCACAGCAGCAGTTTGTTGTAGAAGTTACGGTTCATTTTGTTTCTTCTTACAAATACTTGCAGTAATACCCTTACTGCTTGCCCATAGGACCAGCTAGTACAAATCTGTGTTTAACCAGAAACTGGGACTGATATTTTTTTCCCTAATGATTAACTTAAATCCTTTAATTAGTTTTACTGATCTTACTGCTTTTGGGAACTGCAAGAGTATTTTGCTAGTGACCACCAGATGGAGTTTCTAAAACAGCTTTGGTAACCTTACAACCAGAATTAATTTCAAAATGATCTTATAAAGGTTTTGGGGATGAGTTAAGAAACAGTTGTGGAAATTCTATCAGCTTCAAGATAAATTTTAGCTTAAATTTGCAAATGTTGTTGCTAAAATTAGGCTTTTCAATTGATTTTGTAGTTGGTAATGCATAAGCTAACATACAAGTGATGAGCAGAAGAACCTCCTATCGGTATCAGTGAGATTTGTGAGAAAAACACTTTAATTTAGGAGATTAATTCTGCGTTTTTGAAGGTTAGCTTTATCCAGAGTTGAGCATTTTTTCTGCATTTTTATAGCAGAATTATTCCTACTGTTGGACAGTATACTTGCAGGTACAGTTCCTGCAAGATGTCTCTAATTGTAAATCTGTTTATCTTTCTTTTCTGATTAGTCCTCTCTCCAGGTCTCTTGAGTTGGGAGTATTTATGCTGCTGCTTATTTATTTTTTCCTATAATGCATCACCAAGTACTTTTAAACTAGATAAATGGATTCTTTTTCTGGTTCTAAATTTTGTTTGTTTTAAAGAACTTCTAGTACCAAGTGTTTGGGTTCTTTAAAATTTATTTGTATATTTAATTCATAAATACTCTGATAAGAATCTGGTGTTTTAAAAATCGTTTACTGTCATGATTTCTAATAACACAAGAATTCTGTCTGCTGTAGACTGTGAATAATTTTGACCATTCTTTTGAATGTAATTAAAAGTTGCCAGTTCTTTAGAATGAAGGGATATAAGGAAATCACATGGACTTCCAAGGTAAGGAAAGGACTTGGTGGGAAGAAAGTGGAATGACAAAGTAGATAGTAAATCCTCTTCTCTCCTGATGCGAAAAGAATGTATTCAGCATATGTCAGTGTTTTGATACATAATGGAAAGCTAAAGGAAATACAACAGAGGAAACATTTCACACTTCAAATTTGTTGCCATGGCAGTGTGCACAGCTGGTTTGTATGTTTAGATTGTTTTCACTTGGAAAAAGTATTGCATGAGATAGTTAAGAAATACACAAGGTTTTGCTTACTAAGAAACTGCAAAAATTAATCTTAGAGCATATGTTTCAGATTCATCAGTGCATTGAACACTTTACAGCTGCAGAAACGTAGGCAAAAGTCAGTACTTCTCAAAGGCCTCAGCTAACAGCAGAACTGAGAGCAGCACTTGGCCAGGTTCTGCTTTTGTTTCCTCTTACCAGTCCTGTGCCGCTGCAGTAAAGCTCATGAGAAGGTCTCCAGCCTGAGCTCTGTACTGCTTTCATTTTTAATGAGCAACGATAAATGGGGTTTTAGCTACGTATTTATCCAGGGCACAAAAACAATTTAATTGAATCTTAGTTTGAAAAAGAAAGTGTTACTTCCCTTTGAGTTTTCATGTAGAGGTGTCATATTTTCTTGGCAACCTTGGGGCCTGTTTTCCTATTATGTGATAGTTAAATGCATATTTTCTGCACTGCTCCAAAATGTGGATGTCTTCAGTGAAATCTCTTTGTATTGACAGAAAAGGGCAGATTCTGATGCCATGTTGGCCTGGTTTGTGTAAACCAATGGTGTAAACCTATTGACTTGGTTGTACCTGATCAACTCTTTTTACTTGCATTTATGTAGAAGTTCACCCTTGGCAAACCTGTAGGCTTGTTAACTTGCTGCTTATTAACTAGCTCTGTTCTCATTTAAGATCCTTCAAGTCTATGTTGTATAAAAGGAGTTTTACTAATCCAGAAGAGAAACATAGCCTTGTTACATATAATGGTTATATCTGAAAGCTCTGAGGAATGAAGCATCAGAAAATCACTACTCTGTGCTTGTTTAGAGGTGCTGGCTCTCCAATTAAAGTAACAGAAAATACTCTTTAAACCATTGTATGGAAGTAAGGGCATCTTGTCAGATACTAGGCTTTGACTTAATGATATAATACTGCAACTTACATCTTCACAGTTGCCATTTTCATTTATTTCTCTCTGAGACAACACTCAGAAGTGCCTTGGACTAAGTTTTTTTTCTTTAAGGAATTCACCAATAACCATTTTAAATAGAGTTTGCTTTTACTTGCTGTCTTCCTACACTTTACAGAAGATTTAAAGGGAACAAATAAATAATTTTGAAACTATAGCCAGGAAAATATTTTCATATATGCGGGGTAAACTAACTGTTTCGAGGTGAGTGATCTTTTGGTTGTATGCAGTGGTTACTGCAGTAAATGTATTATGAGGTACATTATATTCTTAAAGCTAAATTTTCTTCAGGATGCCAAAGGTATGGGTTATTATATTATGTTGTTCTGGGAACCAAGAGAATTTCTGCAGGGAGCTGATTTCCGAGATCTCATTTGTGGCAGTAGAAAGGAGAGGAAGTGACAAGGACATGGCCGATGTACGCATTAATCACCAGCCTTGTATTTCTGTGGTGCAATGTTACTCTGTCCTATTACTTGCAGAATTCTTTATGAAGAGAGTTGGGGTGTATGTGCCTTTTTGCTTTCATTCCCAGCTAACTTCATGCTGAATAATAATAAGATTTTAATGATGTCAAAATTATGGCGTGGAAAATCGGATAACATGTCTGATTTGACATCCAAGTCATGCAATTTGTTGTGTTTTGATTCAGTGAAGCAACACGGGTTTAACCTTGTCTACAACAGGTTTTTATCAAGAAAGCAAAAAAAAAGTCACACATCTTACTGACCAGATACGCTTTAACACTTTTTATTGAGAATTTATGATGAGTCAATAGTTCCTTTGTGAGGCTTTGCAGAAAGTCCATTTCTATAGTATTTTGACATAATATTGAAGGCCACATCTCTTCATTTTAATAGAACGAGAAATTTTCTAGGGGTTGATCACATTCTTTCATTAACTGAAATAATGTCTTCGGAGACCAACTCAATTTGATTCTCAAATGAAAACTTTCGAAACTAGCACCTCTACTAGGTTAGTCAACAAGGGCCTGTCTTCAGCTAGCTACGTTAATAATTTAAGCAGAAGCAGAGAGCAACGTTTCTGTTAGTTCATTGATTTGACTTAATTGACGGTTCAGCAAGAGGGCTATAAGCCATAGATCAACTCAAATATTAAATTTAATTTTGTGAGAAAATAACACTGTTAATAATGGCACTTAACTAGTGCTTACTTTGTAGTATACGGTATATACATACAGAAACATACAGTACACTTTACTGTTCAGAGGTTTACATTTAAATGATACATTTAAGAAATAATTTAATAAGTTCTTTGCAAATTCTTTTTACATCAGTAGGCTGATTTTTATCTTGCATATATACAGTATTTTATTCATATTTATTTAAACGTGAAATAGATAAGCCCCTATTTACAGTCATCAGAAACCTTCAGCTATGTGAAATGGAAAGGCCCCATTCTTGAGAACTTTGTATATTAAAGATTTGTTCATAGAAGTTCTTCCATATTTATGATACCGTGTATTTCTTTAAGTATTTTACTGCACTTGCTCATCTACTGTTTTTTATATAAATATTGCAGAGTTCTCGCTTTTTGGGATACTGCTTTTTAAGAGATACCATGTGAGGGTGCTGCAATTAAGTTCAGAATTTCCTTAAGAGAACATCAGTCAGGCAGCTCCATGGCACAGTTTCTTTGAGGCAACTAATATATCAAATTAACTCTTAAAGTTGAGCAGAGATCAGTCTTCATTAAATTATGACAGTTGTTTGTCTATATGATTGCCATCACATTTAGTGTATTAGCAAGGATACACACAAATATAATTAACTCTGCTGCAATAAAAAAGATTAGGGGAAAAAAATTGAGATTTCAAGGGTAGATTATATAAAAACTTGTTCTTTCTTCATCTCTTAAATAGCAGCTTCCATTTTACTGCATAAAACCATTTGTAATGACAAATCGTTGGATGAGAGTTGGGTCATTGTAAAGGAGTCAGTCTAATGAAGTAAATGTGAGTGGTGAACAGTACCAAGTGTACAAGACCAAGCATGGATGGAAACAGAGGAGCAAAATGAAAATTAAATAAATAGCACAGAGAAGTGAAAAAGATGAGAGAAATTAGAAGAGCCATGATCTGAAACCAGGAATTTAACATGGAGAGAAGGGAACAGAAATAAATGTGACAGTCCTGTTAGAGACAGAAAGTAAGATGTCTTAGGAGAAGGGGGAAACAGAAGTAAGGAAGCAATGTGAAAGTTAAAATTGCACTTAATGCTGCCTGTTCAGCCACACAGCCCTGGCAGCGTCCCAGTTCTGGAAGCCTCTATTCACACCAGATAAGCCAGTTCCTCCATGCTGGAATTTTTCCTGCATAATGGGACAGAATTTCTTTAACAGATTTTACATGAGAGATTTCATGTGGTGCATTAGGAAACCGAACTTTCTTCAGATGGGAAGAGGAGGAGCCTATTTGCTTGACAGTTGTAAGGAAAAATTTCTTTGTTAAGCACCCATGTGTGGAAGTGAGCTTGAATGCTCAAGCTGTGTAGAAATTTGTAGAAAACCTATCAAGTTAAGGGGGAAAAAAACCCAACCAACTGAATGGTTTACCAAAGCAGCCAGTATCATGTCAGCATAGAGGCACTATAAATTAGTTTGTAAATCAGACACAATGATAAAGGCTTAATTCCCTAACATGGTTTGAAATCAACAGGCTAAAACTATGAAGTAAATTGATGTAGCTGTGCTGGATAGTTTTCGTGTGGAGAAATTGCCGTAGAAATAGATGATTTAATATATAGGGTTTAAGGGTTAAAGAAAAAATTTAATAAAATATGAAAAGCTATTTAAAAAGTAAAGATTAATGGAGAGTCTTCCACCAGGATGTTGATAACTTAGAGATGCTTGTATATGAAGATAAGCAAAGATGGCTATGAGAAGAAATTACTTGAGTAACGTTGAAGAGAAGGTAAAAATCTGAAAAGGCTGTTCCTCATCTGCTTCCCACTTAGAACTTAAGCATGTCTCTATGCTGACAAATTAGGACCAATTATCAGATGAGATTGTGCTATAAGCAATGGAAAAGCTTCAGTTCTGGGTTTGCTCCATGTTTTTTCTATACCAGAGACTTGAAAAGCCACATTTTTTGACTAAAGTCATATGGAATTTGTGTTGTGTTGTGACAGCTGAAGCAACAAAATGATTCTGCTGTGTTGCCCCAAAATCAGTGGGACAATATCAGTTTAACTTCTGTCCCTCCTCCGTCATTAATAATGCAAGAGCAGCACAGGAACAGGTAGTTCTTGGGTCAACTTTGTAGTTTGCCGTTGTGGGTAACTGTTAATTTGCTTTCTGCAGCATGTTTGTGTTTCCTATGTATTTCATATACTCAGTAAAATTTGGCAATCTGGATTGGATTTCTTCATCCCCACTGTGAAATACAGCAACTGTACTTTTATTGTGTATTCAAGAATCACATTGGGAGGCACTCCATTTCTGAGAGGTCAGCAAAAAGCTGATGCTGACTGGGATTCCTATCGATTACTCCCATTTTCAAATCTTGTATTGAGGGATTTTGTATGGTTTCCAAACCCTCAGTGATGCCCTAGGTTAAAAAGATTTTAATGCATTTGTTGCAAACATATCCCTTGAAAATACAAAATGTTAATAATAAACATTTATTTTTAAGATAATTACTCTTATTACATGAACATATGTGGACCATAACACTTAGCCAGACATTCTTACTAGTTAAAATTTTGATTTAACTTTGTAAACCACTGTGTCCTTCATTTTAATATGTGGAACAAACATCTCTCAGTTCCTTTAGAATTAGTTAATAAATATTTCTGAATTCTTGAAATGTTTTAGGATGCAAACTAAGCCCTGGAAAAATAAAACACATTTTTGTTAATTGTTATATCTAAAAAAAAAATCAGTTTACCATAAACGTTAAAACTTAGATTAGTTTGTGTGAGAAAATAATTTCTGAAAATGGTAAATTAGGCTTTTTTTTAGAGGGGATTCAGTGATGAAGAAAGAAATTAAATAATTTAATTTATAATTAACATTTACTACTTGGACATGTATAATTGGATAATATGATCTTTAGTAAAGATCATCTCTATCGTCTTCATTGAAAAATGCTATTTACTTCATCAAGGATAGCACTGTTACTTCTTTGTACAGAAAATAAGGTAATACCTCTTTCTAGACAAGATACAAGGTGCTGTGTCTTCAGTCAAGACTTCAATAAACTGCTTAGTGATTTCTTCAGACAGGAATATTAGAATGATGAAGACAGAGTTTATGCTTTGTAACCAATTCAGCGCACCGAAGGTATTAGATGTCACAGGTATTACAGCACCCAGGCTAGAGTCTCACAAGATTTCAGCAAACAATTATCTATCTGAAAATTAAGATTGTTTCATTTAACTGCAATGGAAAGCTCCTTCTAGCCTCTTGGTTGGGACTCTCACGTTAATGACTCTGAGTGCCAACCCAGCAATATCACAGTCCCAGTACTGGTATGCCAAGTACTGTAGTAACAGAGCACCAGAGGGTTTTTTCATACCTACGTCATAACTTGCTGTACTACTGTGCGTTCATGAGAGCACCCTTGATTCCCACAGTGTATCTTTTTAAGCAAACGTCGCAATTTGTTCGGAAAGTTTTTGTTAATGTATCTGTAGAGCAGAGGCATGATAAAGCTGCTTGAGAAAGCCAAGAATTTTGATAAAATCTTGGTAAAATGTAATATTCGACTGTAATTTTCATCCGCAATTCTTCCTTGTGCATTAGTAAATGTGCTTACTAAGAGAATAACATAATAGGGTGTCCATAACGTGAACTGTGTACAGACTGTGGCAATCAAAAGCCTGTGCACAGATGGATCTAATCGTCCAGTGTCTTGATCCAGTGGCGTAGCCTCTTTGCGTATTCGCAAGATTAATATAAGTGCATAGAGTACAGCGATGGCTGGTACGACATACCCGATAAAGACCATAATGGCATCTGCTGCTTCTTTGTTCTGCATCTTGGAACATTCAATTATTTTAGTGGATACGTGATTGCAGACGTAGAACAGGAGAGATGAAAAACTTGTAAGCATGGCACCACCCCATATGAATCCACAAACGTGTTTGGTGTTGTACACACTTGACATGTAAGTTCTAGGTAGAGCACGTTCAATGTAGTAGTCCAGACTGAGTAATGTAGTAGAGTACATCGTAACTAAAGACGAGACGTTGAATAAAATAAGTAAGGTAATATAAACTTCATTGTTAGAATTCCAGATGGCCCATTTTGTATTGGCAAGACCTAGAAGGTACGCCGGTGCCAGAGCATTGATGATGAGACCAGCAATGGCAATGTTGACAAAGTAAACATCGGGCATAGTCATAGTAGCTTTGTTATAGAGATTAACTAGGACCAGCAAGCCATTGTAACAAAGGCCAATTGGGAAACATATAATGAGGTAGAGTAGGGAAAAGATGGAAAGCACAAGGTGGAAGTCATGGCAGAGATGCTGGTCCTCACTGTTCTCGGTACTGTTGTTTAAGGTTTCACAGCTCCACATAGTGATTTTAGCTTTTGTATCTTCTCCGCTGGTTACCAGCTTTTCTGTAGAGAGAGAAATAGTGAAAGCATTCTTGAAATGTTATATTAAGTGAAATGCAATGTAGTATGAAGAAAACATTTAAAAAATAAGAGATTATATGCTTCACATAACTGATCAATTTAAGGTCAGTGACTGAAATGCCTTTTGATCTTGTTAGTCTAGAAGAAAGTCATCTGTGATTCAAAATTTCATGAAACTAGTAAATGTTCTGAAGTTTTAATTTAAATGAAATTAATGGCAAATGAATTGATACAGGACACTCAACAGAAGGAAATCATAAACTGTGTATCTTTAAAATAAGTACCAATGTAATATACATGAAGATTAGTTTTTTAAAATTATTAAACAGTACCTTTTATATAGCTAATAATATATAAGGGTAGTTGCTGAAGAGTTGAAGGATATAAGCTGAAGCACAAATCTGAGCAATAAGATGGAGAATAGAGTTCTCTAAGGTGTTAAATAAGATTTCTCTTGAGCAGATAGTTTCTTAGGAGGCACATCCAAGGCAGTATGGTGGATGCATACTGGATCACTGATAAAATTGACAAAGACTAGAGGAAACTGGGAAATGAGGTGAAGGGAGTTTTTTACAGGTCAGTTTGTATTCAGACTTCCAACCTATAACCATTTAGTTCTGAAAAAACAATGGACCTCTGTAGTCCAGGGAACCTAATATCAGGGCAGCCTGACTTTCCAAAAAGGCAAGAATTAGCTATCATTTCCTCTCAAAATAGCTTGAATTCTTTAAAAAGTATGCTAGTATCAGTAGTCATTGTCCAGCTATTTTTGCTTTATAGTCACTAAAACGGTAATGTTTTAACTGAAATAGAACTTCAAAGCAATCACAAAAAGTCTCTGTGCAAAATGCAGAAATAAGAAGTAATCTCTAAAGAACAACTCAAAACATCTACAGCCTTAAAATCATTTATTTATTTTATTATTCCTGCCAGCCCATTTCTGGGACAACGTAGAACTTGTGCAGCAGGTGATTTCCCATGTCACGTGTATTCTGATACTGTCAGATACTCAGAGTTTTGTGTGCTTCCCTTTTAGCACGTAGAGGAAAGTATATGTACACGTACCTGCATTCTTTCCGGAGAGAGAACAAGATTTAATCAAATCCACAGTAAACATTGTGCAATTAAAATGAATGTTACTAGACAACATGCTATAGTCACTGAACCATATGGCTAAATTATACAGTATGGGGTTTGTAAGCATACGAAGATACGTGGTTGCATCTCTAGTGCTAATCCTTTGACACTTCAGCCCTAGGACAGAATTTGTTCCAGATTCTGTCAACTTCCATTTTTTATTTCCCATTGCAGTTGTTTTGTGTGCATTTTTTTCTAAATACCATAGCCTGTGCCAGGTATCAGGCTAAAAATACAATACTTTTAGCTGGGCAAATAAATTTGTATTCCACTGTCATATGTTGGACTTCCTCAGGCAAGTGACTGCTGTGGCAGTAGCACAAGATGCCGTTCTGTTGTTTTCAAAGCTTTCTTTCATCTTTGTGGAAAAACTTACTTTTTGTTTGTTTTCTCAAATCAGTTCTTTATCTGTAGTATTGCATATGAGTAGAAAGTATGATATCTTTACGTTGTCTTTCAATCCTCATACTATTTTTGAGCACTGAAAACAAACCAGTTGATTTTCAGGAAGCATCTGTTGTTTTAAGTTTTTAAGAAAGGTGTTGTTTTTTTTTTTTTTTAAAAAAAAGCTGTTTTGCACAGTTGCAGGCAACCAAAATTGCATCTCATTGAACTGTTATGACTTGATTCAACCAAAGCAGCAGACTGGAACTAGATATTGCAAATATACGCATTACAGTGAGTGCAGGGGTGACTAAGCACAGGCATGGATACAATCACGTAATTCCATTATGCAGGTTTATCCTTAAGCATGTAGCTTTGATTACTCCAGACTGAGTTACATCAGCCACCGAATACTTGCCTGTATATTGTCTCAGAAGATCAACAGTCTTTGCTACCACACTTTATATTTTGCAGAGCAACGGGATGTCTGGTTTCACAAGTGTTTTTAGTAATTATCCCCCCCCCTTTTTTTACGTCCTCTAACTGCAGTTAAATAAGACAATTCTATTTTATTGATAGAAATGTAGGCAATTCATTGTGTTAAATAGTAATCTTACGAAATTACAAAACTTACCTCTGAAATGAGCAAAAATAAAATCCAAAATAAAAATATTTTCTGAAGAAATTTTGTTGATGACTTCTGAACTACCAGATGAGGTGTTTTTGCCACTAATGTAGAAATCGCCCATTTTTAATTGTCACGTACCCGTGAAGGCACTGAACCTGTTTGCTGTGCTGTATAGGCCCAGTCAGCATTTTGTACCCAGCTGTGTCTTTTGTCATTTTAAGGGCAGTTTTGCCTTCCCAGACGGTGTCTGGGTACGTCCTTACGATGCTTTGGATACAGCCGTTTTACTGGATCAATCTAAACTAACCCCTTCTCCGGTCAAAAGGAGTTTTGCACTCCCAGGTTGGCTCTGTTGCATAAGTGAATGCTGCAGTCCTCTTGTTTACTGTGGGCTGACTCAGCCTTCCCTAATGCTTCCCCTGGTCCTGTCTGCTTTTACGCTTTTATCACATTGCAAATCAAAATCAGAACTTAAAATGTAGAAGGAAAGAGCGTCATGCCAGCCGCCGCTCGCCCTCCAGCCTGCCTTTCCCACGGCCCCAACCTCAGAAGCGTTGCCGTAAAGCTTCTTACCTTTAATTCACGTTTTACATTCCTCCGCGCTACCGGATCCGCACGTGTTTGATAAGCAGCGTTTCTGAGGAAGGAAGGCGGCTGCAAAGCCCTGTCGTGTTTCTCTTTGAAAACATGGTGATCGCCTGTGGCCAGCGCCCGGGCAGCGTGCCGCTCTGCGCGCCTGCCTGCGCTGCACTTGTTTTTCCTCTATAAGTTACTCACAAGTTTCTGCTTGGCTTGGCAGGCGGCAGGCCCCTCCCTTTCCCTGTTTACAGCCAGTTTCAAGAAGTGAGAGGCTGTGCTCGGAGGGGAGCGAGCTGTTGGATCCAGCTCAGTTTAGTCTCTGGGTTTCAGATTTACTACTTAAAATATACGGGCTGCTGGAGCACGCAGGTTTGTTATGGTATGGTCATCTGCGCTGGGGTTCGCCGGGGACACTGGAGAGGCTGTTCTGTTCCCTGCAAGTGCAATCAACAGCTCTCGTTCAAGAGCGTGGGTTTTATTTTTAACCTGGGATGAGAATATGTAGCTTTGAGGTTTCATTTTTATAGGCCATACGTCCTAAACAATCAGTATTTAAAAATTACTGTATTACGAAGCAGGCAGGTGCTTGTGCTGCTTGCGAAGGTGAGCTAGCTTGTAATACAAGCCAGGAAGAAAAGTTTCTGGGCATTTACTTTGAATTTGGAGGTGTTTTTTTTGTGTTGTGAAAAGGCATTACGATGTGAGCTTCATTTTGTGATGGTATTATGGATTCTGTTCTCTTTCCTTTTTTTGAGAAGTCGAAAAGACGATTGTTCTCAGAGCATTTGCATGTCACTCGCAATTAATGGATGTGAGCATGTATATTCTCTACACCTTATAATGGATCATTTCTTGAAAGAGTTTTTGAACTGTAGGTTGATAATTTGTCCCATACTGAATTTTGTACTGTTGTTGTTCAGTGTTTTATATGGAAATTCCTCAGACTAATGAACTAAAGCTACTACCTTCCACGTATATTTTTAACTGATACTGTCAACCAAAACCAAGAGCTGCCTGCCCTTTTTTGAAATGATTTGTCTTATATTTGGAGATTCTGAGGCTTTATTCAATAGCAAAGAAACACCAATAAAAAATCCCTTAATTAAAAATTAAGCAGGTGTTTATGGAATAAATACCAGAGAAATGCTAAAAATGGTTACTCAGTTTGGGTTGAGTTACTCTATCTGACTGCAGTTTGATATTTTTTTTAGGCAAGGTCTGTGCTTCGTGGTTTGTATTTAACAATTCATTATGAATATTGTAAAACTACTGCAACTCCCAAATGGCAGAAAATTCTTATGTTCCTATTTGATACATACTCCATGGATAGAATTGTGTATATGCTATGGATGACTCTGGTACAAACTGTGGCATCAAGTCTTTGCTGTCTCAGAACTTTCGAAGGAATTTAATCATCATACGTTCACTGGGGGAACAGTGAAGTAGGAAAGGTGTTAGTGCAGAAGCACTTTTAGACTTCTGATACTTGGCTGAAAGCCAATTTCTTTATAGTTCATAAAAATTGAACATGGTTTTATTTAGATAAAAATTTGCATGAAAAACTTCTTAGTACACTGCACAAAATGTTAAGAGCACTTGGTAGCAAAGATTATTTTAGAAAATATGCATAAAATGATCTTCAGTTAATGAGGCAAAAAAAATGAAATGCTGTTTAGTTGTATTACAGAGTCCATAGCTGCAGTCAGGGTTTTTTCGGACACTTTCATTCATGATGCAGCACCAAGTTGCAGAGCAGGTTGGTTAACAGTTTCAAGCATGACCATTCTACACTCTCTTTTATTTGACTTAAAAAAAAAAACCCAAACCTTTATCCACCTGTAGCACTATCTCTTGCTCTGCAGATTTTTTTGTTTAGACAATAAATGATTTGTCTGCTTGCTCTGTTATCGTCTATATGTGAAATAGCTCTTATCTAGATTATCTAACCTCTGAATATGTGTTTTCACAAGCTGTAATATCATTATAAACCGTACATAGCTAATAAAGCTGTTGCCAAGAAGGTAAGTCTCCAAACAGGCCTGAGATTCCTGCCTTCATCAGGTCTTCTAGAGTTCCCACAGAATCTCTTAATTTCTGCAGAGACTGAAACCCGAGGTACTTTATAGGGGAAGGCTGAGCGCTATGTAGAGCTTTACTGGATGGCACAGGTTTACTTCAGATCAAGAACGCCACTCGTCACTGGTGTCCACTTGGATATTGAGCCGTTGACCGTAACTCTTTGAGTGCGACCATCCAGCCAATTCTTTATCCACCGAGTGGTCCATCCGTCAAGTCCATGTCTCTCCAATTTAGAGAGAAGGATGTCGTGCGGGACAGCGTCAAATGTTTTGCACAAGTCCAGGTAGATGACATCAGTTGCTCTTCCCCTATCCACCAGTGCTGTAACCCCGTCATAGAAGGCCACCAAATTTGTCAGGCATGATTTGCCCTTGGTGAAGCCATGTTGGCTGTCACCCATCACCTCCTTGATTTCAGTGTGCCTCAGTATAGTTTCCAAGAGGATCTGGTCCATGATCTTGCCAGGCACAGAGGTGAGACTGACTGGCCTGTAGTTCCCTGGGTCTTCCTTTTTCCCCTTCTTGAAGATGGGCGTTATGTTTCCCCTTTTTCAGTCGGTGGGAACTTTACCAGACTGTCACGACTTCTCAAAAATGATGGATAGCGGCTTAGCAACTTCATCCGCCAGTTCCCTCAGGACCCGTGGATGCACTTCATCAGGTCCCATGGACTTGTGCACCTTCAGATTCCTTAGATGGTCTCGAATCTGATCTTCTCCTACAGTGGGTGGTTCATCATCCTTCCACAAAAACTGCCAAAAGGTGTTTTTAAGTGACCATTATATCTGTTAGAGAGTGGTAGTGTGGTAGGGGTCTGGAAGATTGTAATAACTAAGTGCTGCGGGGTAGGAGAGACAAATGAAATTCTGTAAAATGGGGAGACTAAGTTCTGTGGAGAGGAGATAGTCCAGCATTAAGGCCCCTAAAGAGTTGTGTGGAAGGAGTCCCATGTTCAGACACAGATGCTATCTGCCAGGCACATCTGCCACTCCAGATAAATCCTTCTTTTTTATGCTGTTTATTTCTTTGTAATAGAGCCTCTACGGGAGCTGGGTTGTGCCCTCCTCGCAGCTGCTCAGGAACAGCTGCACTGGGGGCTCTGCATGGGTTAACTCCATGAACTCGATCATGTTTTGTTAGCTCCTGTCAGTGTCCCAGTATCAGATGAGTGTGACTGGTCTCCTGCTCCACCTCTTCCTGATTTAGCTTTATCGCTGGATTCCGAAAGAGCCTCTATATGGAAAACTTGACATATCTTTTCTTTTTTATCCACCATAGAGTGAACAGTGTAGCTTTTAATACATCATAGATGTGTTGTGGCTTAAGATTTCATTACGGCAAAAAGTGAAATGCCTTATTTTTGTGCTGTTCTAAAGACAGCGTATTCCATCAGGCAGAATGAATTTATGCAGCAATTACCTGTATTCGTTTACAAGCCTTAGCTGCCTGGGTTTCTGAAATGAGATACAATTTTGAGATGCCCAAATATCCACTAGGTAATACTTCTCTTAAAAAAACAGTTCTATGCAAAACAAAAACCCTGCAGTTTTCCTGGTATTCATATTCACTCCAGTAACTTATGGTGTATTAAATAACAGTAATAATTAGAATGAGTGTAGTATTAGAAAATAGGCTTCATAAGATGTTTCAAGCTCTGGATTTTATAAAGTTGACTAATTGGAATAGAAGAAGTGACAGCTAAGCATCAGCAGAGTAGATGGCACCATTCAGTGTTGAATATGAACAGCAAGTTAGCGCTACTGCAGCTCCTGGTCCATGTTTTCAGAGCATGGTTTTGATGAAGCTACTTTAAAACTAAGTGGCAACAAACTGAAATAAAACTCAGTATCAAGGTGAGTGCAAGTTGCTATGTATATTCAATTTTTTTAACTGGTTCAATGAAGAAGTCTTTTAAAAAATTTAACCTGTGGCATGATTTCTACTGTGCTTATGACTGGTGAGCCACAGAAACCAAAAGACTTAATTAAAACATACAATTTCAGTTTCTTGGAGAGCACACAAGCCCATTAACTGGAGCAAATTTTTTCGTTCAATTTAAAACTGGATGTTAGTTGCAGTTTCTTTTAATATGAAATACTTCAACTCAATGGATCTAACAAGGATTACACACACCTTCAGAAAGCATTCTTACTAGCACGATGTTGATGTTCAGAGTAGCTGGGACTTCATAGGTTTACATAATAGATTTGTCCCACAGTTTTTAATGAAAGTATTTTTGTTCGTTTTTTCTGACTTAAGGAATGGAATACAGTAGTTGGGCGATTTCATTAAAGGATCTTTCTTATATGATAATTATCAATGTTTAACTAGTGAGGTCCCATCCTGTGTCGCCCCCCCCCCAGTATCTACAGACACTTAAACCGTAGAATAAGTCGTCAGTTAAGCCTGGTTTTGTGGAAGAAATGTTTCTGGAACACATACGTTCCTTTTTCTGTGTAAAAAACATCAGATCATGGAGACTAATTTAAAATTTTCTGGTAGGGCCTTTTTAATATTTGAGAAAATATAAAATTACAAGACAGCTTTATGGTAAATTTCTTTACTTAGCTGATTTCTTTGTTTAGATCATAGGTGCAAACAGATCGTTTGCACCACTGATAGCAAGTGTCTAGATCTCTGCATTTCCAGCCTTTTGGAGTTGCTCAGGTTCCAGGTAAGGAATATGGATAGGAACTGAACATTGTGCTTCTGGTCCCCATAAATCAGCATCACCCCAGTAAAGATGACTGACTCTTGCCAGTGAAAGTTCATGCACGTTATCCCTATTCTAGATACTGCAGACTGAATTTATCCCAGGGACAGAGCGTCAAAGGCACACGGGCTCTGCTGGAATTACTCTGTAAATGAGTTGGCTGGCTGAGTTGGCAGGGTGGAAACAGCAGCTCTTATCTTAACCCACTGTTTGTTAGCTTCACCCGTGCTTAGGACTTGTGACAGGGAACACTGCTGGAATTTGGCAGTATGAAAATGTTCCCCACAGATATTTTGCTGCCAGTTACAAAGACTGACAGGAGGCACAGATGGTGGTTTTCCTGGAAACTCTAATATAATGCCATTTCCTATTAGAAACATCAGTGAAAGCTGACCCAGACACTTATCAACAAGACATCACGTTGGCTATGTAGGAAACTCTTGTGAAACAGACTCAGACTGCAGGGACCAGGTTTCCAGTAAATGCAAAAATATTGACATAGTTCTTTCTCAGATAACACTTACAAGAATTGAGTATAAAACTGGTTTGCGTTTGGAGTTTGAAGGGGAAAATCAGCCCTCAGCAGAGTTGCAATAAGGCTGAAATGACTTCAAAATTTGTCATATCCGTTGGAGATAAACAGATATCTTTCTGATAATTGTCAGCAAAAGCCTGAGACATCTTGTTCTTGACACTCCTGCGGCTTTTATTTCCGATTGCTTGGTGAAGGAAATACCATTTTCTAGCTGCCTCTTGGATGAATGTGCATGTTTACCGATTGCATCTTACTATTCCATTTATAATGTCTGAATAAAATATTCTACTTCAGCGGTTTAGGAGGGCTAATATAATATGAATGCTGATCTAAGGGTGGCTAATATTAGACGGTAAGGTTTGGAGTAGGAATTTTCATTTTCTGGGGGTTTGAAATTAAGAGGCATCGTACTGACATGAATGGGTTCTGATTTGTCCATCTACCCCTTGTCATGTACCACTCCCCACTCCACTTTATCAGTGACAGGGTTTTTTACCCATTATTAATCAAAACTTTCTACCAATAATTTTGATTTCTTATAAGGTTCTCCATTGCACCTATGTGTATGGAATAACCCTTCCATCAAACTTGAAAAAAGCCAGTAATAACTTTCAGCACTTTCTGTTCTAGGATGCTTGCAGAGGGTTTGACAGGTTTAAGGATTTGATGATTTGGCCATATTTCACAGGTGTGTGGATGGGGATGCTGCCTTAGTTATTCTTAACAGGTGGTGTTTTTTCCAGCCTAGTATAAGGCTGGGCAAATGTTTCCAAGGGAAAAAAAAAACACAAAAAACAAAAAACAAAAGTAATTTGAGGGGAAGAAAAGTGCAAAGGAGGAGTGTGGGACCTCTGTAAACCAGGACTCCTAAACCTAAAGTCTCCCATTACAAAAACATCTGTGAAGTTACACCTGGAGTATACTACCTGTAGCCACCTGTTACCCACGTTCTGTCCAATCCGCTGTGTTTTGGGAAGCCATGGTTAGGATTTGTACAAATTCCTGGGACTACAGCCAAATAAATGACACTTAAATAAATAATAGTGCTTACTAATTGCAGTGTATCGATTCACATGCCATTCCGCAATTACTGTTGTGCTTTTTAATTTAATCAGATTTTTTTAAAAGATTTCTCAGTGTCCTCAATAGGTACACACGCTTGTAAAAATCTTGCACACCACAGGAAGAAAGCATGACTTCTGTAGCAGATTTTGTTACTGCAGGAGCTGTATAGAGCCTTGATATATAAAATAAACTTGTAATCTGCTTCCTCCTGTGCTAATGGGTGGAAGCCTGAGGACTAATTAGTTTGTCACAGAGCCAGTTTCTTACTAATGATTGATAAATGGTTGTTTTTACACAGCCCACACAGACACGGGGTGCATACCAACAGTAAACCACAGCTTGTAGGAGGTCACTGCAGCCTACTAGCCTGTCTTCACTTCAATGAGCCTTACACGTTCTAGTTGTTGTGGAAAATATGCAGAATATTCTGATAAACTCTAATCTGATGTTCAGATCCTGCACACACAGAAGGTCAAATGAATCATTCTGATGTGCAGATCACAAACATAGACGTTCACATGAATCACTTTGTCCAGACATTTGATTAACTTTTTTCCCACCATTTCAGAATCAGTCCAACTTCTATTGAAATCCGTGGGATACCGCTTCGGCTTAAACGATGGGGCTCATCAGATACATGAAGGGTGTGATGCTGGCATGAGAAATAGGGTGCT
The DNA here is from genome assembly GCF_013368605.1 of Nyctibius grandis. Classification (NCBI taxonomy): domain Eukaryota; kingdom Metazoa; phylum Chordata; class Aves; order Nyctibiiformes; family Nyctibiidae; genus Nyctibius; species Nyctibius grandis. The sequence continues at coordinate 93,867,836 of NC_090695.1, read as the reverse complement.
GCCTTTTAATGCTGCTTTAGCATTTATATAAAAAGGACATAAAGTTCATCTGACAGAGCCCTAAAGAAAAGTAGGTCTTCTGCTAAGTACGGTAGAAAACAGATTTGCAAATATCATGGTGATTAGCGTAGTTAAAAGTGCTTATGGAGGCTAAAAAGGACAGCAGTCATTCTGCTTATTCAAAGCTTCTGTTGAAAGCAGTTAGGAAATTTTTGATGCTTTGAAGTTTGCCTTTGGCTTACCTTCTTTTGTAATATAAATGAAAATGCAGCTTAATTGTTATTAATTAGTTAATTAGTTACTGCTGTGTCTTATAGCTGCTTTGCAGTAATATTTCACAGTATGGTTTGCTATGTATTTTATTATTATGCCTTGAATAGAAGATTCATAAGTATCTCACTTTCATTGAGAACTTTTTTGCTTTATTAAAGACTAATTAGATTAACTTTTGATCAGTTCCTCTGCTATACTTCTGCTACACTGTTATACTTCTAGATTTAATATACAGAAAAATTGAGATCTCATATTCAGAGCGATAAATAAAAAAAGGACATACTCAGAACATAAAGAAACAGTAAATGAGAAATCCAGCCTAATGTGCAAGAGCTTGAAAATTGATATGCATAAGAAAAAGCCTAGTGTAACTTTCTTTTTGACAACCAGATAAAAAGCAGGAGCATAGCAAATTTAAACAATGACATTTTTCCTAAAGAACTGTTATAGAAAAACTGAACATTGGTTTCTAACGATGGCACTATTCATTTTCACTGATCCAAGGTTTATATGCATTAATGTAAATTGTTTCTAGGCTCGTAAACACCGAAAGCAATCTAAAAGATGAACTACTTAAAATCTCACCTGGTAGGCACTGCCTTCTTGTTCCTTGATGGCTGGCAGAAACATTTTACCCATCAAGTCAGACCCTTTTGAAAGTGAGCTCAGCAGAAACTCCAATATCTCATTTCTCTAGTGGGAGTAAACAATGGGAGAGCTTAGAAAAAGACTGCTGACGCCACTGCCCTGCCCTCGGTAGTGGCACCGAACTCTGTGTATACATGTGACTTCCCCTGCACATACATACACATAATCCTTTAAGCTTCAGCTGCACGCTCGTATTGGCGCAGACGGCTGGGGCAAAAACGGGGGGCCTGATCCTGCCATAAGGACGATTCTGCGTACCGTGTTCATAATTGTGAACGGGGCTTTTAGGGGTCTTTTTTGTGAAGGGACAAAGTGAAAGGACGTTACTGTGGTTCGAGAACAGTTCAGCCTTTGGTGTAGTTACGTAACGGGAGACAAATAGTGGCTGCATCAAACTGGGAGAGCTTTTTTTGGTATGAGAAAAGAATTTTTACTATAGGAGTAGCTATTCTGCAAAGCTGTGCATGTTAACAAATCCGGAGCAAAATAGGCCAAACTGGCAAAAATATTATGTTAGTAAAATTTGATTTTCTTTAGAGCTACTCATCACAGCTGTGTTTGTCGGGAGTCATACCCCTTCCCACCTTTGAAAAACAATGCTATTTAGCAAAAGCCTGTAACATCCACTTGGCCTCTGGAGAGTTTAGACAGCAATCAACATTAGACCTGAAAAAGAGCCAATGGATGCTTTAAAAAATACTTTACTGTAAACCTCAGAATTATTTTAAGCATTCAAAAAGAACATTTTAATTAAAAGGAAAAAAAACAGGTAAGGAAAATGCTACTGCTATATCATCTTACTTTAATGAGATGGTAGGTAAATGTAAATTCGTTCCATTTGAATAAAAAGCATGTAATATCATGATTCTGTCTACTTAGCTTGAATACAAATGGTCCTTAAATAATTTGCCTTTTAAAACTGTAATGAAGAATTAATTTATGTGTTTTCCTTCCTCCCCAAAGCAGTAAAGTGTAATATATGCTTTTACTTATCAACCAAAAAGGAGCTGACCCCTAAAACAATGAAGAATGTGTCATTCATGTTAGGCATGTATGTAGCATGGGTATTTTCTTTAGTGTATGTAATCTACATGTGTTTTCTTATTTTATACCATTAGTTGCTTGTTTTTATTCTTACAGTATCTTATAAGCTAAAACTTCACAATAGGACTCTAAGACAGACTCTAAGGTTAACACCTGAGAACTTTTTTGTTTTTCAGTATTTATGTTCTAAGTATTTGCCTAGTTCAGGTTTTTTTTTTTTTTTGTTCCTTTTGGCAAAGCTTTTATTGTTTATATTAAAGTAAAAAAGAAACCCCAAGTCTCTGTTTGCAATCTTTATAACATAGTGGCTCTGTTTGTAGGTCTCATGTTAATATCTTCCATTAAATTCTCTATTGTTGGAGATGGGTCAAATTGTTAAATAAACAAGCACTCCTTTAATCTCAGAAGTAATATTTCTATGAGGAGACAATGTGGGGCAGCCCAGGATTATGCTTTTTCCTTTTTTTTTATGGGTTGTACTATTTCATGCTTATCACTCGTTTGGTTAAGCCGTTATGTATGGTTTGTGTTTTGAAACACAGAGCAATACCCCCAAACTGTGTTGATTTACATTTGATAAAATACCAGTGACAGTTGGGCATAGAGTTTAAGGTGATGTGTGCTTTCCTTTCAAAATTCAGACCTCATAAACTTTAGCGTATAGGCTTTTTGCAGGAGAAGAATGCCGAGATTGGGAGATGGAATAGTACTCCCTCGGTCTCTAGGGAGAGCAGAAGGTAATAACGTGGCTCCTTCGAGTCTGCTGCTCTCTTGGTTTTGTAGAGGCGACTGCTTGCTCTTGAAGGCCCTGCCAGTCCATCACTTATTCCAGCTTGCAGTGCCCACAACCTAATAGTTTTTACATTATCCTGGTCGGGTTTGTCTAGCACAGTTTCCCCGAGGCTTGTTTGAACATAAAGATACATAATCTCCTACCCAGTTGTGCTATGTAACTATAACTTGTCACTGATCATCTGGAGTCACTTGGGGTAGTTGTGGGGCAGAAGAGACTGTCATGCTTTGACCAAAAAGATCCAGATTTTAACAATATCCGTACTTATAGAATTTGCCCAGGTAGTTCTTGTGGCAGACCCACAGGCCTTTGTGCTGAGACTCGGTCCTGGCCAGACAGCTGCAAGGGGACTGAGTGAAATGGTGAACAAGGATGGTTGAGGTTTACTTTAGTGACTTATTTTTCAACTGTGCTTCATTGCAAAGTAAGCAAGTGTCAGCCTCAGTGAAGGTGGAGTCTCTTCTGTGACCTGCCAAGAAAATTAGCCCATACTTAAAACACCTTTAAACACAAGCCAGGTATTTTTTCTGTGCACATGGTTTAAGTTCAGCTGGATAGGAGTCCAGTATTGAGCGTGAAACACATACATAACCTAATGCACTTTTTCTTTACCGCCGCTAAGCAGCAGGGATCACAAAAGCCTTGGGGGTCTCCTCACATGCTTAATTTTCAGATGCAGTATACTGTTGCTATTGGCTTGATTAATACGCTGAAGTAAATATGGCAGTTCCCTGTCCATCCTCCCTCAAATACAGTTCTCATTGCTGATGGTTCTATGAAGTTAACGCACAGTCCTAAAGTTCATAATTACAAGTAACTTTGTTAATATGGAAGTTGTATTTGAGCAGCGCAGGTTTTTGTTTACAGAATAATTTGTAGTGGTTCAGATGATGAAGTCACCACGTGTTTGAGGTGCTGATGTTTCTGACGTGCTGTTACATCTGATACCAGAATTGTCTTTCGATTTGTAATATTTTTTACTTCCAGGAGCTAAGTAAGACAAAACCTAAGAAGTTCAGTTTCATTTGGCAATATAATGGCTTTCAAAAGTTCATCTTTTAGGAGTGCTCTATGCAGTAATTTAGACTTAGGTAGAGTTTGTGATTCAGATGGATTAAACAAATCACAAGGTTAAAGTGAAAGTAGTTATTTAGGACTGTGGTTGCCAGAATATTATTTTTATGAGCTGAAGTGGTTTTGTTGAAGCATCACTATAGCATTAGTGAATTAGCGGGGTGTACATGTGGGCCCTTCATACCCGTGTGTAAATTGTCTATAAAGAATAGTTACTCATATAAAAGGATTATCAGAGATATTCCTCAGTATACTTTTATCTTAAGCGGAAATGATGGTACCTTCAGAGGAGTGCAAACAGTTGGTGGTACGTGATAAAGAGACTGTGGTGTGGGCAAAGATCTCCTCGTTCATTGCTCAGAATGCAGCCAGGCCCCACTGACACTTCTTATTTTCCAGTGCTGTTGTTTTAAGCGTAGAAGTAAGATTTAATATTAATGGGATTCATTCAGGACTGTTTGTTTGTGTTTTATTGTAGTGTGAGTGTTCAGTAAGTTCATATTTGGTCATAGCGTGTCTGAAAACACTTTGGTAGTTACTTAAAAAAAATTGAAATGGAATGTGCAGAACAGCTGAAGTGAGCAAGTCTTATTTGCAAATTTTAGATTGGTTGCTTCAGAACTGCCTTTTATATGAGCACAACTTTTAGTCCCTTTCATTTTTTAATCTGCTACAATATTTTGGGTTGTAAGAACTTTGATGGAAAACTTTAAAAAGGCGACCACAATTGTACCAGTGCTGCAACCCCATTAATCATACATTCATTCTTCAGAACCAGCGTTTCTGGTTTGAGAAATTCAACCAGCTTCCCCTAAGGGCCGTTCGCAAATGAGCTCTGGTGAAACTTGCTGCGGTGGCTGGATGTGCCGCAGCCCCACCGGGATGGCACAGCCTCCCTGCTGCCGAGGGTTACCGGCCTCGCAGCAGCCTCGGCAGAGACACGCGTGTGTCTGGACTCTCGCAGATTGGTTTCCAAACTGGAACACAAAGGTGCACCCTTTTAAGGGGCGTTGCAGTGAACTCAGGCTGCTGAGATGGGTGCATGAATGGTATTTTCCTTGTGCTTGTTCCATCACTACAGGAGTGGGAACCTCCAGCGGGTCAGTGGCAAACAGGCTGGGAGAGGAGCGATAGCATCTGGATCCATCGTGGCTCCTTCCCTTGCTGACATGACTCAGGATCCTCGTGGTTTTAGCAAAAATCCCTCAGACCTGTTAACCCAGCTCAGAGAAGCTTTCCAAAAGTGTTTGGAGCTTGTGGTTCACTTCAGTAGCATGCCTTTTATTTATTTATTTTGAAAAGACCATGATTCAGTTTGAAAAACATGATGTTATGCTAAAACCATAGGACAAAACCTGATAGTTGCATACAAATGGGAGTGATAATAATGGGCAAGGCAGCAGTATTTGTGTCTTTTCTATTCAATAGTTTTTTTTTTTACTTGGGCTCCTTTATATTTGACCTCTAATTTGAATGGCCAAACTGCTGAAATTCACTGTTGGGTCATTGCTTGTGTAGATGTGTTATGGTGCGTCTGCGTGCATCTTTTGTCTCTGCATACTTTGGATGATTTTATTAGCTATTGTTTGAAAATGTCATTAGACATTAAATCAGTTTATTTAGCTATTGTGGGCTAATCCAAACATACTGAATATAACACACTGCTCCTGACCTTTTCCTGTTACGAGGCTTTCAGCAGCTCTTTCCTTGGCAGACCTCAGGTGGCGGGGATGAAGGAAGGGCTTTAACCCTCTGGGTGTATTTTGTGAAGACTACAGGACAGGCTGAAGGCACTACGGCTCACTTTGCAGCACAGGAGAGGAGATGTATATGAAGGGAAAAAGTCCAGGGCCTTACTGTCTTCCATAATAAATGCTTGGGTGCATTCTCCTCACCCTTCAACTCTTTAAAAAAGATGTAAAGCAGCAAGATTGCATGCTCAAGACTATGGCTAGCTAGCAGGATTTCATAGCCAGCTGACCATGAAGCACTCCTAGCTTCTAAAACCTGCTTGATTGAATATTACTTCTTGAAGCCTTCCAGATTCTGGTGAAAATTCTTTCACCAAAATCTTTTAAGATGAGGTTGCATGGTTGAAGAACTATTTCTTTTAAAGGATATTGAGAATGGAAATGTAGTTAAAACATCATTTCCTCTAGCTGTCCATTTTGGTATAGCCACTTTAGATCTATGTTGATTTGAAAATATAATTTATTAATAAATCTCTACCCCAACAGGTATTTTGATGGCATAAATCTATTGTATTTGTTGTTAATAGCAAATTTTAAAGGGAAGAAAAAAACAGAAAGAATGTAACAAAAATGTTGACCTCAATGAATAAAAATTGGACTGTTTGTACTATAAGAAAATGAGATAATTATGGCTATAGAATCCTGCGCTCAAAGAGTGAAAATGAACGATATACATGAATGCGGACATGGCACAGAGCCATTGCATTAGGACAGATTCAGTGAAATCTTTTCTCCATAATAATTCTTAATAACGTGGGGATATTTTTTTAGTTGAGGACTAAAACTGTCCTGGAGAGTGTTCCTGGAGTTTGGCAGCAATGCAAGATGATGGTTTACAAACATTCTGCACCAGGGAAGTATTTGGAAACCAGTAATGTGGTGTTTGGCTGCTACTATCAGAAGCAGCATTAGATGCATTTTGTGTTGCTTTACAGCCATCTGGCAGGTAATTGGTCCATTTGTGTGTTAACAGACAAAGATTTCTTAGCCAGTCTGCTTTGCAGTCATTCCATATAAAATTTAATTTTAGGCTTACTCTTCTTGGGGGGGGGGGGGTAAAAAAGGTGTGTCAGAACAAAGGGTTAAACCATCAGTTAAATACAGCACAACAGCACTGCAAAGTAGAGCCATTGTGGAGTTTGACTCTCTTGTTTCTGGATTTGAGAATGAATTTTTCCTTTAAGCGATAGCTAAATGGTTTTCTTAGATTGTTCATGTGTTACATGAACTATATCAGATCAGTCTATAAAGTTCAGCATTTTCTCCAGAGTGTCTGAAATCCTACTACAAAGAGGAATTGCATCTTAAGAGTCTGACACCAAGTAGAAATAAAAGGCTGAAGTAATAGCACCACTGACTTGCTTTAATTAATTGTATGTTTCTGTACTTAAACTTGAAGGGTGGAAAGTGGTGCTTTAAAGACTACCTGCAAAACTGGTGAATGAGCAGCCACTTAGGGTGCCCCTTCAAGGAGAAACACCCCAAACAGCAACAGAAGGGAAGCTGCTTTTGAATTCTCTCAATTCCTCCTGGCAGCCCAGAGCTCGCAAAGGAAAACAACCTAGAAATAGTTATTTTATCTTGTGTTAGTTCCATACCCAGCTCCTAGCAAATAAAACTGGAGGTGGAGCAGCCATACAAAGGTCTACTTCGTAACCTGTGCCTACCATAGTGCTAAAAGAATCTTACCTGACTTTAATAGTTTTTCCTTCCTGGCTAAGGGAGATTCCTTGCACTGTCCCCAGACAAAAACCTGATAAAATTCAGGAGCCAGTTGTAGCTGTTGGTTGCACTGGTGCCTATTTTGAGATTCAAGCCTTTGCATTTACTCCAGACTTAGACCTTATTGCTGAAGCAGTTGAACAGATCTTGGTTTCTACCATTTTTTATTTTCTGATTTCTCTGCATGCCATATTGGTGTAGTTAATACTAAAGAAGTATAAAAAAGTGTCTAGAAATGGAAACCTGGTTTTTACAAGAGTGCTCAGTCTTTCCTTTAGGATCAGTTGGAGCTCCAATAATTGTGCTTTCATGCTAATCTCCTATGCTATTTTTAAACTTTGCCTTTACAGTCATGCCGTAGCTTCCATTAACCAACATCTGAGATGCAGGCTGGGATTTTGTTCCTGTAGATGACAGCTCCAGCTAGTCAGCATCCTTTGTTTTGGCAGTTGGGCTCTTTGCCTCGCTGTCCATGTGAGCCATCCTCCCAGCTACCTGCTACACGCCATGCATTGACCTAGTCAGCTGGCGGATTGTCTCCCTCGTTATTTTCTTCACACAGCTCTGCTAATGGCCTTGTCTTGGCTTTGGGACTTCAGTTTGTGATTTACTAGATACAAAATTCTGGAGTTACATGTGTGCTCTTTCTTTGTCTCCAGGTGTCAGCTCTAACACCACTGCAGAGGTGTTAAAGTATCGTGCCATCATTTCAAAGATGAGTAGGAGACCAGTTTGAGGGTAGCTATTACTGATGATATAGCAGGTAAAAAGGGTTGAGAGAATTTATGCATTTGGCAGTTCCAACCATTTTTTTTACACTTACTTTATGTGAAATTAGACCTGGAAAGGTGGGACTTGTAATAAGTATGAAATTCTAAAATGTCACCTGTGGCCAACTTCTACAAACTTTATTATCATTACCTCTGTAAAAATTAAAAGTCAGTTCATATAGTCCAGAGCAGCAAATATTGTTAGACAATGTGTAATGGAAATTTACAAGAGCCAATATTTAATGTCTTGAAATGAGAAGCATCCAGGATAATTTTTGAAATCACTTCACTTGAATTCAGTATGTATTACAACAAAATATGAAGGTAAATATTAAGGTATTTTCATCAGATGGCTTTAAATTAATCTTTGGATTTCCTTAAAAAAAAAAATGAACCTTTGAGTAATGGAGAAACAGGGTACTCGACATACTGCTATTACTCTAAAGTACGACACTGAGAGAAAAATGATTTAGAAATAATTCAGTTTCCGTCTTTAAAGCTCTGGTTATTTGAGTCCAGAATGCTTTTAAATTATCTGTTTTAGGCCTTGATCCTGAAAATTAACTTTGGGTGGTTAGATGCATATCTAGAGGCAGAACAAAACCCCACTGAAATTAATAGGTCTGGTGTGGCCTGCGGTGCTGTCTCGTAGGGCTGTTTGCAGTGCTTTTGTTTATTTTTGAAGTGTTTTAGAATGCTTTTTCCAACTAAAGAGATGATGTTCCATATATGACAGATGAGTAGCACCAAACTTCAAACCATCTGACAAAGTAGCTTTCCTTCACTTTGTTTAGGAACATCTCTTTGATTCCGCTTGTATTTAAACTGTGCAGTTGGGTAATCATGGAACATGTATCTGTTTAAACCAAATTCAAAGAGTATCACGAACTGACACCTGCTTAAGTCTTTAATTAAAAGTGGCTTAATCTCTAACAATCTTTACATACATAAGCAGAAAGTATCTGTGTTTAATGTATACTTTGAACTACCATTCATTTAGAAATCAAAGATTTGTAAATGAAACACGGTATGCTAGACATGATGATGTTTGACTGGAATCCCTTCTTGTTGGCATCACCTAGTTTTCCTGGTGCTGCCAGCCCCTGGGAGTACATTCTTATTAAAAATTATGTATAGAGGGAAAATATAAAAAGAAGGCTATCTTAAAAAACATGTGTGTATCAACTATATATAAAACATTTAAAATAGGTAAATATATACTGTGGAACAAGCAGTGGAGAATTGCTCCTCCTTGGAAGGGTCAGCAGAGGGAATACTGTTTGTATTTCCAGATGTATATACCCTATAGGAAGAGATGTATTTTCTGTTTTTTTTTTTCCAACGGTGTGAATTTTGCTGGGATAATATGTCTTAAAATTAAAAACTGCTCTTAGTTTAGTTAATGTCCATTAATGTTAGTTCATATTCTCTTTCTCAAATCTCTCAGCTTTCCTCCTTCAAAGGACCTCCTCAGTGTTCTTGAATCAACGGTGTAGACAGTCTTGTATTTTTTTTTTCTTTTGGTAGCTGGGGATGGTAAATGGCAGTAAGCGATAATAATCATCGATTTTAACTACCGAAGAGAAAAAGAAGAAAGAATAGCAGCCTTTTCAGTTTTTGCAAATCCATAGTTTGTTATCCCTATCCTCTGGTGGCATCTATAACAATTTCCAACATAATAATATGTCTGATCTCACCTCTGCTGTCCTCATAATCAAGTTTAACGTGTTGTTTGAGAATCTCAACCTCTCTCCTAAAGAGAAAACATCAGTAACAATTGTTTTTGCAAAATGAATGTGGTCTCCTCTGGCAGAAAGGGAGACCGAAACTTCATAAGGGAAAGATGCACAAAGCCCTTAATTTGTGAGAGGAAGGAAGCTGGCATGGAGAGAGGGAATGAGGGTTTATAATAATACAGAAATGAATATGAAGGGGACACAGATCCGAGCAGGCAGCAGGAAGGAGATTGAGGGCAAGTGGGAGACATAAAGCTCCATGGTGATAAAAGGAGAGGAGAAAATTGTGGAGGGGACATGGATAATGAAAGGAGCCCCTGGCATGGCTGTGGATGGAAAGGTGGCACATGCACCAAGCCAGTGGAGTGGAACGAGGGGATGCGGGGGAATCCCTAGTACGTGTAGTGAGCTGGGCTTGCACGAGCTTAGAAGCGTGTAACCCTTTTGACATGCTCATCTTGTCTGTCTTGAATCATTGTAGTGTCTGTGTTGTGCATGTGTTGAGTTAAATTACTAGCAAAGATGTGTGGAAATGCACCCGGAAAGGAGATGAACATTCTTTGAAAACATTTCAGAGCCAATGTTTGAGAGTACGATGTTAAAGGCATTTGCTTTTGATTTGCTTTTGACCTCCTGCAGAGCTCACCAAACTAGTTTTGGGTAAGACAAGACGCTGCAAAGAACTTTGGCTTGATTTAAATGTGGGTAGTTGTGCTTTTAGGATGGAGACTTAAATTTTGAAATGTTAGGTGTTTGTGTTTGTGCTTTTTTTTTTTTAAGAAACTTTCTTTTTCCCTTATACTATGGTTTGTTTATATTGCTAGTTTTAAAATATTTGGGGTATTGTTTGGGTCACTGTTACCTGTTGTTTATAAGTATGTTTGTACTTGCTAGGGCCAATTTATACAGTGATACAAAGAATCCAATGTGACAATCAAAGGATCACCGTACTTCACCCTAGGAAAGATTAGACCTGGCATCTCTACGAGCTGCATTCAGGAAAGATAGCCGAGGTAATCTTAGAAAAAAAGTCTTAATTGTGGCACAGGTATTTCACTATGAAGTTTATTGATGGCTGTTGTCATAGCATGTCCAAAACTCATTGAGGTAAATCTTTATTTGCCCTCTTTTCTCCTGTCTGAACTTTCCTTCAAAAAGCTATAGCCATCAGTGGAAGATGTCAATTAAGATTTCAATTAAGAAATTTGGAGTCTGAGGTTAAACGCTATCCACAGCTGTTTTTCTATGATTATTTAAAAAATTTATTGCACCGCAGTATTAGCAAACCAATATGTCTATGATTATAATAGGTAACAGGGAGGAAAAAGAGTCAGTTTGAATAAATTCTGGATGCATTCTGTTTCTGGTATTTGAAATCTTAACTTTTTTTTACTAGACTGAATCAATCATAGAATAATTCAGGTTGGAAGGGACCTCAGGAGGGTATCTATCCAAATTCCTGCCCAAAGCAATGTCAGCTATGAGATCAGACCAGCTTCTGAAAACCTCTGAGGATGGAGACTGTGCAACCTCTGGACAACCTGTTTCAACACTTGATTGTCCTAGTGGTAAAAAAAAAATACAAATATTCCCTTACACTTTTGAATCCATCTGTTTTTCAAGTTATGCCCTTTGTCTTTTTTCATCGCACCATGCATTGTTATAAAGAGCTGCAGTCAGTCTTCTCAATAAGCTTCTTGTAGGTGCAACATGGTGGTTGTTAGGTCCAGCCAAAACCTTCTCTTCTCCAGCCTGAGCAAGCCCAGTGCTCTCAGCCTTTCATCACAGGGCATGTGTTCCTGCCCACTGGCTGTCTTGGTGTCCCTTCGTTCAACTTGCTGCAGTTTATTGAAAGCTTTCTTGTGTTGGGGAGCCCAAAACCGTATAAAGAAGTATCCAGTCGGTCTTTATGCAAAAAAAGACCTTTTTGTAATTCTGTTACGTGGAGGCTTTGCAAGGTTTTAATGTTTTGTATCTGGCCAATGGGATCAGACTTGTTTAGGTGAGTGTCTTGCAGGTGTATATCTTAGAGGAGTCTTTTCTAGGCCAAGTCTAGGTTTTGGGATAACAGCCTTTATTTTTTTTTAACAATGGCCCCTAAAAGGGTAGCTGTCGATAGAGCTGCATATATGTAATGGGTTTATGATTGGCCTTCAGTGAAGAATTTAAACTAGAAGCTTGTCTTGCTGTAGCTGATATCCTACTCGGTAGATCCTTTCTGTCTTTACACATAGACTCTAAGATTAGTGTGGTTGAGTATATTGAAAGTAATAGAAAACAGACACAGAAAAATTGTTGCATGTTTAAAAAAAATCATAAAATGAAAGAGGAAGTGCATCATTTATTATAACACCATGTAGACTAATGAAAAACATACTGCAGGCTGGAAATTTGTTAAGAGCTGAACTCAAAAAGTTTCCATTCCCAAAAATGCCTTGGGGCCTCCGGCTGTAAGCTTGTAGCTAAAGAGGCCCTATGGTAAACTGACATAAAAAATAACTACTCCATAAACATTCAGCTCCTGTTTCACAATAGTTGGAAAAAAAGTTTTTTAAAAGTGTTACCTATTGATACTGACTGTACTGTATCAAAGTAAAGGGGAGGCAGTGCAGTTATAACTTGAATATTAAATTGGGAATTAAACACTGGGGAGATGGGCACTGGGCACAAAAATGTTACGTTCGTTGTACATAGGAGAACATGAAAAAGATGAAGTGACTTGCCGAGAGCAACAGAACAGCACTCAGTACTGGCAGAGCTGGTATTAACATTACATAATTCCTGGCTTCTAGTCGTCTGCTCATTAACTAGACCGGGGTGAACTGACCTACTCCCCACCACTCTGAGCAACCCTTGCGCTCGAGCACATCCTTCAGGCTGCCTGCAAATACACCCTCAGGGTATCGATGGTATTTGCACCATCAGTGCTCAGATGGATGGTATTGGCCACTTAGAGAAGACCGAGTTTTGTGTCTCTTTCCTTTTAATCTATTTGGCTTTCTTAAAGGTGTGTCTTTCCTGCAGAGTTAGCCCAAGCTGATTGACTAGGTGTTGGCTTTGTGTTTCTCCTTCTCCTTGATCGGACCTTGTCAATGTATGAAAATCATTAATGTGGGCTGTGGGCTTTCAGGCAGTTTTAACTGTCTTGATGGCCCGGTGGTAGAGGTGGTGAGGAGACCATTATAGCCTCGATTCCTTCGCATGGGTGGGCAAACAGTTGGAAGAAATAATTCCAATTAAACCTTCTGAATGCTGTTGTTCTTCCAGCCTGTTCCTGCAGTTGCTCTGGATGACAGAGGTTCCCCTGCCTGGCAAGCAGCCCTGGAGTGCCTCAAGATCATGGGACACTTCCCTGAAGTCCAGATTTCACAAACCTATAAAGACGTAGTAAATTGGATGTATCTTTGAATGAGACTACTTAGGGGTCCAGTTTGTGATCTTTGAGAAGGAGGATGATCTGGGAGTAGATATTGCTTGCCTTAGCTAACTCTTCAGTGAGGACTTAGTAAATTTTCCCAGCACCTTTTCACAGAAGTAAATAGCAGGTTTAGAAGTCCCAATTTTAGCAAATATTTTCACTGTTGTACATTGGTGAAATAAACATATACAATAATAGTCACACTGTATTGCTATAGCTGTACTTACGTGAGGTGCAGCCCAGGAGAATGTCAGTCTGAGATTGAGCCACTGGGAGGAAAAAAGAAAAGAAAGAAAAGGTGAAATAGTTGTTTGTAGGTGGCTAAAAGAAATTAAAAGAAAATGTAATCAATTCTGATAAATATAGATCACTTTCATTTTTTGTCTTACATCTCGCTGTACCATGCGCTGTGCAGCATTTACAATATACAATGTTTTCATCCCGTGACTAGAAAATCTGCAACATAATTGTTCATGATGTTTGGTGTTGAATTGCTGTGTGTACTGACTCAACTGTAGCTGAAAACTTGATAGAATTAATGTATCACAGGGGTGTTGATGGTTTTATTTACATTTGTGAGGTGAATTGAGGATCTTGAATAAAAGCTGTAGATTGATGTAATAATAGAAACAGAACTTCCTTCTCCTCATTGAAAATGTCATGCTTGGTGGGTTAAAGCTGACACGTAACAGTCCCAATATGAAATATTTGCTGTGTAATATGATACTATGATAAATGTCAGTTTGGTTTGTTATTGTAAAAAGTAGTGGCTTTGGCATACTGTGTTACGCTAATTCACTTTGGTTACTGAGTATATATTTGCTGCTTTGCACACTGGGGAAAAAATATGGGAGCAAGTATATTTTATTAAATTATAAAAGGAAAAGTATAATATTTCTGACCACTCAAAATTTGTAACCAGTATTTCAATATGCTGATGTAACTTAAGTAAAGGACAAGAAAAATGAAGTAAAGTACTAATTTCCCTATGTCTTGCAGTAAAAAAAAAAGAAATATATACACATATATTTATGCATTAAAGAGGTGTAAGTGTTTTAGCGTAGATAAATGATGGAACAGTAATATTTGGAGAGCAAGATAACTTTTAAGAATAGATGAGTTTTCCCCTAAAAACAAAGATTAACTAATTCAAGGATAGTTAATTATGACTGAATTTTGAGGTAAACAGAATACTTTATTTGGGAAAAAGTGGTTTAAGATAGCAGCCCGCGCCACCTCATTCTTTTTATATTAAAGTTTTATTGAGAGGTGCAATAATGGTCTGTAAAAGATCTGATCTCCTTCTGGTGCACATTTTTCCTTCCGCTTTTTGCTACTATTAGCACTGGTTCTGGTTTTTACTAACACGTGTTACAGTCGGTGCTCCCCTGCTCCGCTTGGCTGCTCTTCGTCCTCTGTTTCACATATTGTGGCTGGTGTTTAAGGACCCAAGAAAAATAAACAAGGCAACCAGTATTTTGCTTGCAATTTTAGTTTCATAATTTGATGAAGAATAGTAAATAGTAGCACAAACTGTTATTATTATGTGGTCTTGATCTTAAGAGAAACACGTTAGCCATGGAAATCCCTATTTGTGATGTGTCACATAGGTGGAAATCACCAAATACCAACCTAGAGGTCTTGAAACTGTGCTGTAGTGGCTGGCTGTTTGGTCGCAGTCTCTGGCTGGCCTCTCTCTTCAAACACGAAGATGAATGTGCCACAAATTCACGCAAAGAAACAGCGGATCTTCTGTTTATACTTTCATACAAATTTGTGTTCAAGGACCTAGTAAGACAGCTGCCCCATGGGTTAGAGCAGAAAATGGACATGAAGAGCTCTTTTCCTCTGTGTTTTTTAGGTGGGAAGAAGGATTTAAGTAGTTAAACTGGTGGATGTGAAAAGGCCTGGCTGGTACTTGTCACTGCTGCAGTCCCACCTGCGGAACAGCTGCAGTATGTTCTGGAGCTCCAGGAGCTCCAGCCATGTAGGGACAGGCCATAGGAGATGGCTTCTCCTGACTAATGCAGTCCTTCAGTGCCTTAGTTGTGGCCTGTGGCCTCATATCCATGTATGTACGGATAGGGCTAGAATTAGACGTGTGAATTGTCGTTGAATTCAGCTGGCTAAGTCGCACAAACTTATTTATGTGCATGGCAAGGTGCAGTACTGAGATCTGCATTCCAAGGACCACTGTCATGTGCTCATGGAGCTCTTAAGGGTGGGTTGGAGAAAGGGTCTGTCCACAGTGGTCACCCAGCAGTCACCAAAGAGAAGCTTTGCTACTGCTGACCTGCTCCGGATTCACAAGGATAACGTGTGTTGGTGCATTCCCCCTTAGTGACTCAGTAGCCCTTCTGGATTGATCTGATTGTCTTGCTTTCTGGTCCCTGTTGCTGAACTACAATTTCTTTTATGTAGCAAACAGTGTTTCAGGAATGATTAAATCACAACGTGAATCATAACTGAAATGCTGAGCTATACACACTGCTCTTCACATCTATAAGCCTGTGGAGATGAATAACAAGTTTTGTAGTCCCAGCCTTAAAGTGGGTTAGCAGTTTTGCTGGGAGCTAAACCCACTGGTTTTTGTCTTTTAACATAAGGAACTTGGGTGGAATAAAAAGCTGGTTAATCAGTATGAAATGAAGTTGTAGTATGGACAGAATGAGCATAGTATTTCTACATAGCTTAAAGAATGGAGTACGTTTTCAAGTGTCATATGTAATATATAATTTTATTCATGAGGCCTGTGTTTTATATTCTAACAAATATAAATCATGTATCATATTAATAATATATAATTCTGAATCACAACATAAAATTTTACAGTGCTATAATTAAGAAAAATGAAAGAGATAAGGAGTAGCTGCTGTATAGCTAATGAAGGAGTTAATTTCACTGTGTGTTTTAGACCATTAAGTACTATAAAGCAAAAAGTGTTGTGCTGCCAGCACAAACCAAAGGAAGGCAGTTAACTACCACTCCCTTCCCCAGACCAGCATCGCTGGGGATACCGCAGAGCTCAGGCTTCACTAAAATTGATTCATTAGT
Source organism: Nyctibius grandis (assembly GCF_013368605.1). Lineage (NCBI taxonomy): Eukaryota > Metazoa > Chordata > Aves > Nyctibiiformes > Nyctibiidae > Nyctibius > Nyctibius grandis. The sequence goes on along the minus strand of NC_090695.1, from coordinate 93,851,553 downwards.
TCAGGCAGTAGCGTGCGCTAGAGATGTGGAAGAAGGTATAAATCATTGTTGCAGATTGTCTCTTAGCAAGGGAGATCTTTTGTATTCGGCATGGGAATATAATTTTTTTCTCTGTGAAAATGTTTTTATCTTTTCAGGTTGGAATACATTTTATAAACTTATTTAACAGTTTGACAGCCAAGAGTTCAGGTCTTTTTTTCTGTCTGTCAAGACTCTCCAGAGGCTGAGATCTGCAGGCCATCCAATACATCATTGTTCACATTGTACATTTTTTTTTTCACAAGTCTGAAACGTTTTCCTTGTGTGGTTTTGCAACCCCATATTTTTTTTTTCCAAACAGCAGGAGTCCTATCACTAGATCAAATTTAGAATTCACTGCTTCCAACAATTGTATAATGGATCCACATGCTTACACAGCATGACATTGGCATCCAGATAGTGTCCTCAAAGACTCCAATCAGAGCTACTGTTTCATGCTTCCTCCCTACTTAAAAAAAAAAAAAAAAAGCTACAGGTACAGTTATTCTGGTGTTTAGGGAAGCAATGAATGGTCCCTCTACTTCAACCACCAGTATTGTCTCACAACATTTAGAAAACAAACTTTTTTTCATTTGTTATAAACTAAAATGTCAACTCTTGCATATTTTATCAATGCTTATTGTATCAATAAATAGATCTTAAAATGCTACTCAATGGGAGACTGGAAAATAACATTTCCAGACCCAATCCTTTTACTGTCCTGAGTTTCCCAGACTGAATGAAAACTTTTATCTGCCTGTGCCCCTGCTACCAGCATGAGTACTGCTGCCTTGCTAAAGCTCCCAGCTACTTCTCCCTGCCACTGTATCTGTCTTTGTATTGATATTAGCATTTGTGTAGCCTTATAGTGAATCAACTCACCAAACTGATGTGTCTGAAAACTAACCTACCCAGCGGCAGGCTCAGTCACTTGGCATTTGCGTAGCAGGAAAAGACCTTTTGTAATTAACTTGCCTATGTATTTTGCGAAGTGTTTAATTCCTGTTCTCTGTGATTGGGTGTAAATAAATCAGTAGCAATTACTTGGCAGCAGCCTTCCACAGTCGTTTGCTCTGAAGAAACTTAGTCCCTGGTAGCATTAAGTGAAGGAAGCGGGGTTTGGCTAGGACACCAAAACCTTTCTTTTTTTTAATGCTCTCATGGGATCTTTCACTTCCACCCAAGCAACTGCCTGAACTGGCCAAGTGGTCTTGATTTAACGCTGCTTTATGAACACTACTGGTCCCAGCTGCAGGATGTCATAACCTCTATTTCCTTAGCTTAGGTTTGAAATCTGGAGCCATATGATTCAGATGAACCACAACTGCCCTTGCTTTAACTTGATGTATTTGTTTTGAAAATACTGTTGTTCGCTCCAGGTTTTAGCTCCTAAGCAAATTAAGCTGATTTGCACTAGTAAATTGGGAGTACTTACCAGCTTGATTTAAAAAGAAAAAAAAAACCTGCCAAGAAAGCTGAAGTAATTTTTAACTCATGAGTGCCAATGGAAATACTTCATTAGCATAAAGTTAAAAAACACAAAAGGGTTTTTTTAAAATAAAAATGATAGATTGTCCCTAAGATAAGCGTAGCTCTCATGCAAAAATAATTTCTTACAAAATAATTGCGTATTGTACAGTTTTTCAGTAAAGGACAGTGAGCTCCCAAAAAACTTGCTGCAGGCAGATTTCAGAATGGAGGATGATGAGCAGAACTGGGTTGGCTTTGCATTCAAAATTTGATTTTATGTGGGTTCCTGTCCTTGTGCAGCTTAGAAACAAGCTTTCGGATTTGAAGTAAAGCCAACTGGATTTGTAAAGATGCTTATCTTATTCTCTGGCCTTGTTCAAATCACCAGAAAATATTAGGGCTGACAAGCCTAACTTGATATGCTTCTCAATTAATATTTTTATGCTAGATTACAGTACACAGTTACACACAAATGTGAGATTTGTAGTCACTCAGGCGGTATTTGTAAGTGGCAGATGCTTGCTGCCTTTGCTGCTGTGGTATAGCCATGTATTTCTACTCTCCACAAATAAAGTCACTGCAAATATTAGTGTCAGAGTTTAGTGCCTTTGCATGTAACTTGTTGCATTATAGAAATTTTAATTTCTCTGACAAGACAACTTAATATGCCACGAAACTTCTCAGTTCTAGATTTGTATGTACAATGTATGTCAGCTCCTCTGAACTACCTGTTCTTTTTGGCATTCTGTCTCTTGTTAAAATTTATGTGCTTATCAGTTGAACAGGGGATTATTTGTTGGGTTTTTAAAATTTTTTTTAAGAGTAACTTAATCTAGAGTAAGTAGGCAAAATAAATGCTATGCCACATCCTTTCTGAAGATACCTGATGACATGCTTTAAAAAAGTAAAATTTAAAAAAAATGAAAAAAACATACTGTAGCCTGTTTAAAACAAAACAAAACCTACAAAACCCCTTTTTATTGAAACAATTGAGACATAGCAGAAAAAAATCAAAAATCGCCCAAGGTCTGCATGTTTACCCCATCACTGAAGGTCAGTCTAAATCGCCAGTATGTCCTATGAGGGTTTTGTCATTACTCATTACATAAATGAAGATATATTTACAAGCTCTAATTTGTAGAAATCTTTTGCAATTAAGCTTATAGACATCATAATCTAATTACATTCTTCACTTTCACTTTTTATGATTGCCAGTTTATAGTAGCATGTTGTAAATTTTCTTATTTATTTATTCATAAATGCTCAGAGAGACTAAACAGAAAGTTTGAGGCCTGAGATACTTCCCCAAATATATTTTAGAGCTGTTGGTCAATCAGTGAACTGCTTCTGCAGTCTGAAATATAAGTAGCCCCAGCAGCACCTGCTAGTACAGCGTGTACAGGATGCGAAGTTTGGCAAATCAAGATTTTTGTTCAGATAACAAGCAGGCGGATTAGTCCTAGGGCGTCTGCAGAGTTGCTTCTAATTGTCAGGCGTAGCTTACGGAGTGGAAAAGTATTGAGGAAATTGCATTGAAATACTGAAAATGACCTTGCAATTAAGATGCAATTTTACTTGATGGATTTAGGCAATCCTACTTGCTGCCAAACTGCATGGACTGAGCGAGGTTTTTCTTCCTTCTTCTATTTCCCCTCTGTCCCAGGGTAATGCAGTATACTGGTTCTGAGTTTGGTGTAAGCTGGGGCAACTGTTCCAGATTTAAAAGCTGTTCTTGGTGTCTGAAGGCAATGCTACAGCCCAGGGACACTAGCTGAATTCCTGAGCAGTGGTTACGTGACCAGCTGGAGCAGTTTCTTGCACTTCACCATCCGTTCTTTTTTGACCATGGTTGCTCAAAAGTATTTACGCACCGTAAGATTTAGCCCATCCCATTTTATATTTTGTGCAGTGTCCCGGCCTTGCAGGTTGGTCTGATTTTATCTATATTCACACACACAGAGCTTCCATTTCTCATGTCTCTCTAAGCCAGACCTGCAGAGCTGACAGCTTGCAGAGTGCTGTCTCTAACCCCCTGGCAGCTGAGAGGCAGCGGGTGCTGTTGGGCTCATGGCAGCATTGCTGGCCAAGCAGCTCCCCAGAAGGGACCATGTGTGCCTCCCAGCTTGCCAGCTGATCCCCACATGGGCATTTTCTTGCCAAGCAGCTGGCCCATCTGAACGTGACCACCTCCTGACAAGCTGCAGCTGGGATGTCTGCGGTGCCTCCCTTTCTGGTATGTGCCTAATGGCATGTGATTATGTCTCAGCTAACCTGCTACTGGGACAGATAGCGACAGGAGAGAGCTGTCTTTGTGTCTTTTATTAGTAATCAGCATTACTAGAGGTAAGGATTGTAGAAGGGAGGCAGAAGAAAGGTTGATGAGCGCTGCAGTGCTCATGAATGGAGAAACTGGAGGTGGGTTGGACGTGTTGTTATGATAGAAGAATGGGATTTTGCAACGGGGAGGACGTGGTGTGGTTGATATTGCTACATCACAGTTCTCAGTGGCCTACCTATTTGTTTTGACATAAATACCTACTCTTGAGCTGTGTGGAGGCATGAAGACTAGACGCATACCTTCAGACATGTGGTCTTCAGGGTTTGCTATTACTCTTTGAAGCTTGAGTTTGATGTTTTAATATTTTGTTTGGAGTCTTAAGCATTTAGATTTATAATTCTGCCCTTCTAGCCATTTCCCTGATTTACCTTGCAGAGTAAACATGCTTTCGTTCCATTTTCCAGACTTCCTTTTCCTTTTCTTTGCTGTTGGCTTAAGTTTGAGATATGATATTCAAGTCAGAGGTGAGTGTCTCTTTGGGAGTGAAAGAGGAGACCAGCTAAGGATCCGAGTGAGCTAATTATTTTCTCTGTTTAGAAGCAACAGCTTAATTTTCAGTATTCTGCAAGTCCTCAAACACAGGTCCTGCCAAAGGCACTGACTTTTAACAGCAGCAGCACTTCAGAGAACGTACTCAGGTTTTCTGGCAGTGCTTACAAGCCACTTAGAAAAAACAGGCATATTGCTTGTAGCGAGTGCCCCACAGTTTGGAAAGCACTGCTTAAGACAAATTTGTAAAGAATTTCTTTTTGTGGTTGTAGTTCTTCATTTTCATTTCATCTAGAGTGGGCCCAGTTTCCTCAGTGTTTGATATCTAGGATCTTAACATCAAATCTGTAATTAATACAGCTGCATTTATACAGCTGCATTTAGAGACTAAGACATTTGCAGGGTTTCTAGCAATAATTCACTGTGTTGCAGGGTGTGGAACTCGGCATGCTTTAAACATTCTCCACTTGTGCATGTACAGATTTTTATAGTTGAATTAAGAATTTATAACATGCTGGGTCTCATATTCCAGGTCTGTTTGTTGCTAAAGCTATACACAGAACTTGGACTAGGTCATAAATTTCTGTAGATGAAATGAAGGCTGATTAGAATTTTAATATTAAGGAAGGAAATGGCCTTGGGTAGTTCACTACGGAGCAGAACAGGCCTTCTGTTAATACACAAGAGTATTACTGTTTTCTTGAACTTTGCCTTCCCACCCAGTTACCACTTGTGCCTAGAAACCATAACTCTGATGCATCACATTTGATAATGTTGAATGTTATCGTTGTCTAAGTTTATATCATTTCCAGTAGTAAAAATGATCTTGATTATAAAACTGTTAGATAATATACTCCTAAAATTAAATTATGCGCAGTTGTACATGGTATTTGTTGATAAACAAAGCAGAGTCATGATGGTATATCAAATTGGCCCAGTTCTGTCTCTTTTTAAATTAAAAGAAATCAAGAGGTTTTTCTTGTGACATGCTTTTCTTGTGATAACATATTTTATGTTGTACTCTTCGTGATATGAACGAAGACAAAGCTTTCAGTGTAAATGATATTTTTTGTAGCCAAGCAAAAGAAGAGGAGTCTATGTTGTCAGCTTTCATTTTAAGCACTTCTGTGATAGCATCACACTCACAGTATGTAATAAGCTCATATGAGGAGCAGTTTCAGCCAGCTCCTTTATCAGCATAAGCCATCGTAGCTCAGTATGTGTTCTCCTGTGTCCTCCTCCCTTGCCCTCACTGGTAACTGGATTGGACTAGATGCTGTGTAATTGTTTGGATCTGTATTACTGAGCCTTCACTGCACACATCTTTGTTGCACATTTACAGCAGAATGTTATTACTGAAGTGTGGAATCCCATTCTGATATTATTACATGAAATTTGAGTCTGATTCCTCGGTATTTCAGAGTGTATTATTAGTGTAGTACAACTACCCATTTTCGTACAAGGGGAATGACAACCGTAGCCTTGTTTAGATGCTGCGTGTGTATTTACAGAATTGTGATGCCCAAACATGGTGGCTACACTTGGCTGCTTCTCCTGCTGGTTTCTGTGGTTTTGTTTCATTGTCCAGAAAAAGTGATAACATTCTCAACTCTGTAGCATCCATCACCAGGATTCGTGTGATGTCCACTTTTGGCAGGAAAAGAAAGATGTGTATTTGTTTATTTGGTCCTTTAAATGTTATAGCAGACTTCATAGTTTATTATCTGTCTTTAAGAAGTTTTGTTTACAGTTCTCACACCATTAAAACGTCACAGTAGTGGCACAGTCTGAAACATATTTATCCCACTCAAAAGACTCAACGGTTTAGGCACAGTCTGTTATGGAAGTAGCTTTACTTTAGATTTCTTCTCTTTTTAATTTGATTGCTTGTGTAATGTGTTTGAAATGTATGCCTGATGTTGATGCCTTTTTGTGTTCCATTGGGTGTATTTAATTTTGCAGCTAAAAGGATTGAATACTAGATGTTCTTTCTGCATGCATACATAAACAGCATTTTAGTTTTCTTCTTTCAGACAGAGCAAGGGAACTCCCAGGATTTAAGGCCTGATAAAGTAATAAAAAATATAGCAAACTGAAAAAAAAACTAAAATAGAAATGTATTTTTATAATTTTGGGGATTTTATACTGTAAATCAGAGCAGAAGGAACAAACTATATCAGAGATAATATTGAAAATTAAAAATTCAAATTATTGCATTGTCGTCCACATTATAAGAACAGTACAGATAAACTCTGACTGACTTAGTGCATTTTTCACCCCTGTGTTAACCCACCAGTGTTTCAGTAACCAAGAATATATGGGTTTATGTTGACTTGGTATACCAAATCCAGTGCTGAGAAAAAGAGTTGTATTCAAAGATTTTTGTTTTCCCCTTCTTTCTTAAAGCAGAAAAATACTAATGTTTCCTTTCCTTTCTGAACTTCCAGACTGGAACAGTATTTGATAAGCTGGCTCCCAGGGTAGAAGTGCCCTTCAGAGATCCTCTTTGTAGAGCGTGTGAATTCTTTTGTATCATTTGTTGCAGTTTTTAGGCACAGCACAGCAATTTTAGTTTAGTTTTGGTATCCATATTAGAGCTTTTCAATAACGTTCCTGTTAAAGGGTTCTATAGTGATTCAGTGCTGAACATGCAGTGATTCTGCAGCTCTGGAGAGACTCATTTCTTTCTCATCCCATATGTTATCTTTAATCAGGAAGCAAGGAGGAAACCATTTGAACTGAGATGCCTTCGGATATAACATGAGCAAATATAGGAGTTCAGACCTTACTAGACAGTTTTACAAACTGCAAAGGAGGATCCGATTGTGGTTTTGCCTACAAACACTTTTTATCTGTTGAGTTAAAATTTTTTTTCCCACAACTGTGAGTGATTTTATGTCAGCCATGTGAGCTGTATAACTGTTCAAAACTGAATCATCATTACAAGTTTTCCATGTATTTTTACTTCTTCCCCCTGCTCAATTCATTTCACTCAAAAGCTAAGAAGAAAGGAGCACAGGTCTTGAGCGACTGGAGAGATCTCTCTTCCTTCAGTAGACAAAAATGGAAAGCCTAAGCCAGTGATCCGGCTGACATCTCATACCAAAAGCTTCCCAAATGACCCAGGCATCATACAAAGTGCTAGCATCAAACTAGCCAGTATGGAGCTACTCAGCGCTACCAAAACTTAACAGTACCACTCTTAGTGACAGACACTGAGAAGCCCTGTGCTACATCGTGTACCAGGAGCAGTGTTCATGATCCTGACCATTGAGAACTTCCCACCCTCAGTGCTACATGCCCCACTGGACATGGACATTGAACAACCAACCAACTGCAGAACCAACTGGGCACGTGTGTGTAGACCAGAGTGCCCCCATGAGCACTGAAAGAATATTTGCAGCTTTGTCAAAGGTGTGTCCATCTAAGAGATTACAGAAAAACTGGTAGGAGTGCAGCTTACACCTTCACCCATCCTTTCTTCTTTAAGGATGATGCTATGTCCAACACTTCTTCTGGCAAAGCCGTCTCAGTCTTATTGTAATAGTTTCTAATTACTCATTTCTGCAAGATCACTGCCTGAAAGTCACCACAAGCCAAATACTCTGTGAACAGTTCTCCTAAGAAATTGTTAATTACTGTGAAGCCACTAGAGCTCTTTAAAATGTATGGCCTGTACTGATACTATAAATCCACTTTCTTCTCACTTATTATGGAGCCCTTTGTATTCTGGATTCTGTGTTAATGAAGGTACTGAAGTGCTGCTGTGGCTTGTTCCTCGTGCTGCTGGCTGTCATGTACAGATGAGTGTGTGAGATGAAGACACAGCTCCTAGAGACCCTGCTAGCCAAGCAAGTTAGGTATTTTATGGTCTAGTTTTTAAAATTCTGCTTATCAGTCTGGAGAAAGAGAGACAAAAATGCTACAAAACTTTCTATCTTTGTAGTGGATTTTGCAGCTTCCTGTTTGCAACATTTGTTGTGTGTAAATTTTTGCACTTTGGCCAAAACAAGACTGGTTTTATGACTTCCAAATTTGTTGAAACCGTATGTTGCCATATTATTTATTGTACAGCACTTACATAACTTTATATACTGAACATATGCTAAAGCAGAATTCACAAATGACATCTCCCTTAGTGTAACTTTTGAAGTACAGTTGATGTCCTATTGTAACTGTGTAACTTTGTAAGGAAGACCGACCATTTAAAAGTTTTTGGACATAATTATGAAACTTATTAATATTTTAAATTGTTACTGTGCCAGGAACATTAATCCTAATTTGACTGAAAGCCAAATACAAGCTTTATTCTAAAAAGCTAAAAAGAAAGTAGTGAAAGTTTTAAAGCTTTTATTATGGGTGAAGGTTTTCAGAAGCCTTTAGAGGTCTGTGTGGTCTTTTATATGGGTTGTGTTTCTGACACCTCTCAATGTGGGATTTAAAGCAGGGGGTTTTATTTAAAAGGAAAGATAAACAGTTTGGCAGAAGATCTACTCTTTGAATAAATAAAAAGGCTTAAAAAAACTTGACAATTGCTTGTAAGACGAACTGTATTAGAAAGTTATTTTTTTGCTTTTATTTCTGCTAAATTTATAGGCTAAACAGTTTAAGAGGTGTTCCAGGTTAATTATTCACTTGCAAAGAACAACTCTCAGTCGTTTGATCGTACTTCCAATTTTAAACTGAAGATAAACCTTGAGATGATTACGCTTTTCGCTTCTTTAGACTTTGTCTTTTTCAGCCTGTCATAAATTTTGCATAGATTTTAATATGAATGTTTCTACTGTCAAATGTTTATTCCTTTCACCTAAATGGTGTAGTGACATGTTCCACTGCTGAAAGGATAGGTGCTCTCTGGTTAAAATTTAACAAGCAGTAGTGTATACCTGCACTTTAATAAAACTTCTGGAGTACCTGAGTGGCATGTAATTAATTGCATCTTTATTTTTTATGGAAAGATTATAGATTTGTGCATAAAATATTTATTTATTGAGTACTGTATTGTTCAAAAGGATATTTATTTAAATATTGCGGATAAAAAATATTTATGAGAAAGTAATGTAGTAACTGATGTATAATTCCTTTTCTACTTGGGCCAAATCCCCTCCCTATGAAGAGCTCACCAAGAAGCTGGAGCGAGGCTCCTTGCTGAGGTGCACAACAAGAAAATGTGAGAAATGATCTCGTAAAGCGAAGCAGGGCATTATAGCTGAATATGAGGAAAACACTTTTTCACTGTAATTAAGCACCAGAGCACGCTGCCCAGGGAGGATGTGGAATCCCTCTGCTCTGGGAGGCTTTCCACACCCCCGAGTCACCTCGCCTGCAGCCAGCACTAGTGGACCAGGAGTGGGGACCGGATCCTGATTTCTGCATGCCCCTTGCGTGCTCAGATTGCCCACGTGTTGTCTCACCTTCATACAGCAACTGGTATCAAAGCTGTCTCTTTGCTCATGTTGCTCTGTAAAAATTGATCTTGAGACTTGGTCTGAGACCAAATTTAAGTTGTTCTTCTTCAGATACTAAACTTCTTTACCCTGACATGAGGGGAAAGAGATCAGCAGCACAGGTGGAGACAACCTGAAATGTGTGTAAAAATACCATACATGTTGCTTGGAGGGAATTACAAGCAGAATAGAGGCTGAGCATTTCTTTTAAACAAAAGGACAGGTTTTAGTTGTGGACATGACAGGAAGACATCATGATTCCTCCACACGTTACTTTTACAGCAGAAATCATAATGAAAAACAGCTCATACTTAATACCTAATTCAATAATACTCTTATTCCTAAAGCATTTCCCACTAGTGTCCTCACAGCGATAATCTGTTAGGAAGGGTCTAATTCAAGACCAGGTGAAAAAAATCTTGTGAGCTCAATCTAAATTTTGTTCTGTGGTGACTGAAGGGGAAAAAGTCCTTTTAAATAAATTTGTTCTCTTTCTAAATAGATAACTAGCCAAATGAATATCAAATATTTGTTCAACTGATCAAATATTGGTTTAAGTTTAGAAAACAAAACAATCTAACGTTTGAAGAATTGGACATTTTGTACCTGAACACTTTTCTGTGTCATTACTTCTGTACCAATAACCCCAAGTACTTTGGTCAAAGTAAAAGACCCTTCTGAAGAATTATTTTGCAATAATTCTTACTGTTGTGTGCATTCACATTAAAATAGCGCAGTTATATGTTTAAATTCTAATAGTTTCACTAGGGAAAGATCAGTCAAATTATAGTGCTGTCTAATGCTGGTAATGTGGATTTTTTTTTTCTGAAGGAACTGAAAATATAAAGAATAGTTAAAATTACAGTGTTTTGTTAGTCCGTTGCTGTTGGGTGAAATCAGTATCATATGCCCATATGTAACATTTACATGAGAAAACAAAGTTGTAAGGTGGAGCAATTTTACAGCAAAGTTGAATAAAATTACTAAGCTAGCTTGTTTACTGATTTTTTCTTTTTTTTTTTTAGTTCTGCATAAAACAACTAAACTGTGGAATTTCTTACTCATTTTCTTTTACCCTTTTGCTTATGAAAAGGTGCACCACTGAGTCAAATTTAAGTTATTGCTTCTGCTGTAGATACACTGATTTGCTGCGTTAGCGTTATATTAGCTATATATTTTTAGGAAAAAGATAACCTGGTAGTTGAAAATCAATTTATTTTGAGATAAACACATTTCTAAGCAGGTAGGTTCAGAAGGCAGAGCAGTCTTCTGTCCTGACACTAAATAAAAACAGTCCCAAATGGAAATTCTCCATTTTTTTAGAGGGGTGTTTGATTTAGATGTCTGATTACCTTCTATCTCAATGGCTGTGCCTCAAGATGCTGGTTGTATTTAGATCATTAATATTAGATACCATTCCTTACCATTCCTCTTCCTGTTCTTGAAGTAGAAGCTGTGATCTCCTTTTCTGCACTGTTGGTGTAAGATTTTCTACTAAGTAGCTAATAACATGAGTGTACTGAGAGACACATAGGCAGGTAAAATACATTTTTGCATTCTTCCTATGACTAAGAGTTTTAAGTAGACCAAATTAAAGTTTTTACAATAAGATTTCAAATTCTCAGTTGATGCTTATCATGTCTCGGCTCTGGTCTGCTGGTTGTATAGCGTATCACAGCGTGTATCCACTGTGAGGTTACAAACCTCAGTGATTATTGTATGTTGTATTTACATAATCGTGAGCCTTTTTAAAAGGTTGCTGGAGTTCCACTGTTAACAGGGTACTGCCGCTTGCTTTGAGTAATTGCTGAACTGAATGATGTCTTCAGACATGATGCAACTCCAAGAGGAAATGCAAAGGGTAGGACAGAGGATGGCAACGCATGTTGTTCTCCTCTATCTTTAACTGCCTTGACCGCGTCTTGTCATATATTTGCGTTTGCATAGTACGTGAAGATTACTTATTTTCTTTATTAGATTAGATATCTTAATAAAGTTACGGGTATGGCTTATTATTAGATGGTAACATTTGTTTATTTAATTAGCTAAATAATAAAAGTGAAGTTTTATTTTGAACTCAGTCATCATCTGTTAAACTACTGGAGCAGTTTAATAATTGGCTGCTACCATTACCCATCCCAGAATTAGCAAGCAAAACCATGAATTTTTGCAACAAAAGCAAAAAATTGCTGCTGATGTGTTTGTTGACCAGTGATCAGTAGGTAGTAAGTGAAGGGCATTTTCTCGCTCATTCTAAAATGCAGGAAGCTAGCCAGCATCTTCTCGCTGCAGTTATGACTTGAAAAGGCTAGAAAACCTGACAGCTCCCACTGGAGTCTCTGTTTCCCTGGCTGTTTGTGTCCTGGCTGTGCTTCAGAGTTTTTGATGGGCAGGAAGTCAGTGTATATGCTGAACAGTTAAACACTGCGGTTCAAGGAATAACAGCTCTAGCAGCCAGAGAATGTCATCTGAAGGGAGAAAATAATTGAACAAATAGCTCACCTAAGAGGGTGAAGAACAGAGAGGGACTTCTCTTTTATACTAATACTTTCAGTATTATGAAAATGTAAGTTATGTACAATAAAAAAATTTATAAATTGCTGTACTGGTTATCTATTGATTTTTTTAATTTACTTGCTCGTAATTTGCTTGCAAGAAAAATATTTTTTTCAAAATTATCAGATACCTAGTGAAGGTATTTGGTCCATGTTGTTACGGTTCTATTGCAAATGCTCCCCCTCTGTGTAGAAGGAAAATGGTTCTCTTGGATTCCTGATAGGCTGATTCTTGCCTGACACATTTGAAATAATGAAAACATGAAGCATACATTATTGGTAGTCTTGGGTTAAATCACAAATTGGAAATCATGCATTTAAAAATACCACTTTGTCGTTTGCATTCTGGTTTGCTTAACTTTGAGAAATAGTAGCTGCCTTCTGGATGACGTTCTCAGTTTCTGTACTCAATGTTAAGTGTCCATATCTGAGCAACGGGCAGGGAGAGCTGCCTGTTCCCCATTTGCGGGTGTTTCTGTTTACCTGCTCTGTCCTGCACTTTGTTCTGGGAGGTGCCATTTTTACTCTTGACTGTCTCTCTAAACATAGAGCAACAAGAGCTATTCCAGTCATATTACTTATGTGCTCAAGGGTTTTATGTCCTCCACTTTTCTCACGTGTTTACTTTTGCCTTTGTTTCCCTTTCTTCCATTGCACTCTCCCTTTGTGGTATTTCATGTGGTTTAGCACATCCGTCAACCTTTTTTTGCTCCTTGTGTTACCCCATCTATTCCACAGGGTCCCCCTCCCTGCCCCGCAGTGTCCTCCTGTGCACTTACCAGATACTCCTGCTCTTTGTACTTTCAGTTCTCCTTCTGTTCCCTCCTGCATATAAACATTAATTCTTCTGACTCCCTTCAGTTTCTTGTTCCTTTTTACTAAAACACTTCCCACTCCCTGCTGCCTCCTTTGTCTAGTTTTTTGCAGCCCCTGACTGAGGTCATTGGAAATGTTATCGCCGGTCTTGATAATAGAACCAGACTCTTGGTGACTGACGTACCCTCGTACTTCATGGGAACAACCTGAGTTCAGGCCCTCAGAAGCAAAAATTATGTTCTCTGCCTTTACTAGGCCTCTACTGCATTTTAAAATTAGAGGGAAAGAATTGAAAGCCCAAAACCGTGCAGTGGATGGCACTCCTAAAAAGCAGCAAATACCAAAAGATCTGTGATAATTTGAGAGTTGGGAAGCTGAAGTTCTTCATCCCCATACTTAAAAGGTAGGATACACATAGCAACATTACATATTTTATGCTTATATTTATTACATTGCGTATTTTACACTTACATTTATTTTAAGGAATGGTGTCTTCAGCCAGAGGCTGCAAAAAATGGGATCCCACAAGCTGCACAGCCACTTGCTTCCACCTTTCTATCACCTCCTTTTTTTGCTGGCAGAAATGTTCACAGTGAATCGAATTAAGGAACTCATTTGGTTTTAAAGTAACCTTTGTGGGGGGATAGAGGTAATTTTAACCCAGATGAGTTTACAGGACTGTACAAACACTTGTGCCAACCCAAGGAAGAGGTGGGAGAAAATGGAGAGTGTGTCTTTTGGCAGCAGTACTAACTTATGCGGGTTTAAATTGTTCCTGAAACTATTACCTGAGATTCTTTTATTCATAAGTGAAGCTTTCTTTAGAGCCTAAACAGAAGTATTTGGTTGTGTAATCTTTCACTGTAAGCAAAATATACTGCATCTAATTTATAAGCATATTGTTTGTACTGCTGCAGTCACCATGTGACTATATTTCTTCCAGTAAGTTAATAATTTCTATTATACATAATGTGGATATTCTAGTGTAAGGCGGGAAAGGAAGAAATCAGAGCTCTGCGTAATGACATTAAGCTTTTAGGCGTATAGACGGCTTAAACGGACTCACAGCTGCTTAACATATGCCCTCTGCCTGAACTCATTTTAGCACTTGGTATCTGACTTCTCTCAACGTATAAAAAGTTGATGTGATTGATAGTTGGTTATACAATACTTGTCAGGGTGAACTGAATCATTATGTGTATAGATTCAAGAATATAGAAAAATAAAGCTGAAAGAACAACAACAAAAAATCCTGACATTTTTTCCATTCATTAAGCTTACTTAAAGCAACTCTTTTTGTTTGCTGGAGTTAGTGGTTGCTGGTTTTTCTAAGCAGCAATTGCTGAGTGATTTAGAGTACATCTCTACTCTTTTGTTTGGATTTCATTTGCGAAACCATTTAGAGTTATAAAACTGTCAACTTAAAAACATTCTATGTATTTTGCCAGTGAGGGCCTCATGTATGCAGAGTTTGTATTTTTTTCTCCATTTTGTGTGCCATTTGAATTCTCCAGTATATATCACTGTTCTTCTTTGAGGTGGTCATTAGAATAAGTCCCATGGCCTTCTTTAGAGCAGCAGGAACCTTTGAAGTAATTATGAAATTGTATCTCAGATTAGTCATTAGCTAAACGAATGTGTGAGATCTGCTAACCACAATACCTCGCCCTTGGCCAGGCCTAGCCTAGCAGTGTAGTAACAGAAGGCTCTGCTGATGCTTAAAAACACATGGAATTTAGAAGGCCTGACTGCAACTAGAACTGAATCGTATATCTAAACATTAGAAAGTATAGACCAGAACTGTTAGTTACATTAATTACAGTAGTTAAAACACAGTCTGGTACCTTTCTGAACTCTCAGTTCCTAAAATAACTAACAGCTGAGAGCTGAAAAATGTTCTGCAAACTGTATTACCTACTACTGGGAGTTTTGCTTGCTATGGTTCTCTCCTGCAGAATTCCTCTGGTGGCTGAGCTCAGCTATACATTGTGTGGAAGTTGTAGGGCCCAGGTCTACCGTCATTCTGCATGAGGGCCATCTCTCATGGCCTTCCCGCTGGTTCTGTGTGCAGAAAGCTCTGGAATATTGTCCAGATGGTTTCATGTATTTATTCAGATTTTCTGTTCCTATTGTTCAGAAGGTATGGCAGATTTAAGATATCAAGTACTTAATCAAATTATATGAATGTTGATGTGACAAATCTAGAACGAGAGAGGAGCTATATCACCTTTGGGGACTGAACAGCATCATGGCTAACTCTTTAAGGCTCTTTGATTATTATTATTATTTTGGTTGATCTCTGAGCAGCGTTTCCACCTTGTCGAAGAATTCTGTCATGTATATTTTGCCAAGCACAATGAGTCGTCAGGCTTTGTTGCTATATTTCCTGAGCCGAGGGCTCCCTGCAAGGGACAGGGAGTGCAAAACGCCCTCGGTGGGATGCAGGAAGCAATGGCTGTTGGCTCTGGTTGCCACATTGGGCCATGTTCATTGCAGCCAAGTAGGGCAGACACAAGAGCTGACATGCAAAAATGTATACAAAACAAAATAGTTTGGGAATTTTTATCCAGTTGGAGGCTTTAGGAGCTATAGCCATTTTTTATTTTATGTATGTAAAAATGAGTATGTACTGTATGAAAGGAGAAAATGTAGTTCTGTGATATGTTGTTGTGCTGAACACATGCCTGGAAGTTAGGAATTTTTAATCAGAGAAGTTCCACAATTAGTTTAAATTTATGTTACTTTGGGCAAGTTGCAAAGTTTGCCTTAAAACTGCCAACATGAACCATACTTCCTGCCATGAAAGTTGTCAAGAGTGCTTGATGAATCAGATTATTATCTTTCATTTCCAGTTGTATCCCAAGTCTAATCATAGCAAGATCTGGGTGTAGAGGTACAAAAAAAAAAAAAAGTATGTTGTAAACATTTTCAAAGCCAGGAAAAGTATGAATCATGCTCCTGTTTATAACTTGAAAGTTGGAATTTATTGTGAATTTACACCTCTTATTGTTCCTGGATGCCTGGTTGGTCATGTACAGTGGGAGATAAGTTCAGTGCTTTGAAACTGCTTTGGAATTTTCTGAGTCGATTAATAGAAGTTTTTAAGGGTCAGTGACAGATTTTATGAAAGCATTAAATAAATGAAGAGTTCCTGCACAGGATTCTTCCAGATTCCCTGAATGAAGTACAATATTTTGTCTTTGCTATGCTGAAAGCAGACTAGGTGCTGGCATTCCTGGCTTTGCTAACTTTTCCAGTGTTCCCTGTTCTCCTTGACTTCACATTTCAGTCACCATGCTGCCTGCATCACTGGCAGGTCATCTCTCCATTCCTACCTTATGACCTTCCAGTATGATTTCAACTCCCAGTATTCCAAGGGAAAGCACTCATTTCTAAAGAAAGTTTAAAAAAAGAAAAGGAGAAAATGTCTTTATCAGACTTGATTTTTTTTTTTCTTTTGAAGATTGCAATTTGATTTAAAGTGTTTTAGGAAACATCTTGGCTTTCATCTTCAACAGAGAAGTGTGATACCTACTTTCTCATTTCACGTTCATAATACTGGAATGTCTCATTAAGGTAGAATCTTTATTTTAATTTTGATTTTAGTTTGATCTTTCTGATTTAAAGTATGTTGTATTCTTTGCAAGTAAAAAGAAATATGAAGCTTTTCTGTTGCCATTCAAAAAAGAATTCTGACATCTTGGCTTTTTTTCCAGACTAGTTAAATTTTTTAAAAAATTTCTTAAAGATCAGAATTTCCCTTGAGATGGACCTTCCTTTTGCTGTTAATCTCTCTCTTCCTTTGCTCTCCTTTTCTTCTGCCAAGCATAAACTACTTCATTTTGAAAGCTTTGCAATTTATTCCCACTCTAGCCATTATCCCATATGCGCTATGAAAATGTTGACTCTTCTTCCACTAACAATTCAAATGTTTACCTTTGACAGTCTACATTTTGTAATGACCGTCTCCAGTGCTTTTTGCTGTGCTGCCCTGTGTGCAATGAAGTTGCGTGCTGTTCCCACCTTAAAACTTTCCTTTCTTTTGATCCCTGCAATGTATTTACATGATAACAGAACAGGTATGTGATAATCCTGCTGTTAGTGGGTTGGTCCATGCTTTCTTGTATTGCACGTGTTATTCTGTCTGTAATTATCCACTCTATTTTATACTTAACTTTAAAATTATGTGGGCAACTGCCATTTTCTGTTGTGTTTATAGTTGGTTTATCAAAGATGTAAAATGCAACTTCTGCATGTAAAGCTTGACTTCGAAACTAACATGAGTTGTAAATTCAATCCACATAAATTATTGTATTTATTTTATAAATATGTATAAGCTACTTATTATTGAAATGTAGACCAATACAATTTTATTTTAGGATAACTTGCTAGGTGCCTTAATTCCAAAATAAGCAAACACCACCACCATCTTGTTTTGTGCTACTTTTACCATTATATTCTTCAGTGTGGTCTGTTGAAATACAAACAGCTTTTATGGAGTATTTTTGCTAAACAGTCGACAGGTTTTAATTTAGGATCTTAAATCATAATTGTTTTTCAATTTTCTGCTCTGCCTCACAAAAGCATAACGAGGGCACACCTGATGCTATAAAAACCAGATGTCATTTCAGTGTTCCAGGACAGTGTGATAAATTTGGAGAGCTTAAGAGTTGGTATCATAGACGTATAGTTATCAGGGAGCTCATAAGAACAGAAAGCATGTAAAGCATTGCTAAATAAATAGGATTTGGGAATGGATTGCACTTTAATTTGAGAGACTTTCAAAATGCTGAAAATATGGATGGAATTTTCTTAAGGAACTTTCAGGAGACCGCTTTAAAGTGAAAAACAATATCTTCAAATTCTTTCTTCCTACTAGTCATGTTTAATGAGACAGTACCTCTTGCACTTGATCACTGTGATTGGAAGAGCAGCAAGCAGACTTGGAGGAAAGCTAGACTGTGTAATTTATGAAGCTCTTAGAACCATTATTCCTTTACCTTTCTCCTTCAGATAAAACTTCTGAAAACAGGATGTTTGGTGGGAACTGAACTGTACATGAGACACAAGTGGAGCTTTATCGTACTTGTTTCTTTAAACAGGTTTAGAGTCTGCATACAAGTGTTCAAAGGTCTGTTCATGGAAATTATATATATTTACAAGAATAATCATTTCACAGGAAGTAATTGTCACAGTCTGTCAGCCATCTCTGGTTATCACAGGACATAAAGTCAAATGCAAAAATCTGTCATGTCCATCACATCTATTCCTTATTTTGTGTTAAGGTGTCTCTCTTTTCATGACCAAACGTAAGGGTCCAATTCTCTGTCTTCCAAACAATTTATCCTATTGTAAAGCAAATCAAGTGGCAAGACATGAGTAGAGGTGCTGACACCCTTATGCTTAGTTGTCATGGCATGAATGTGCAAGACAGTTGAGGGGCTGCTTGTGTTGTGCCTATTTTAGGGTTGTTGAATCATAAAATGAACGCATTCTGCTAAAGAAATGAATCCTGCCCACTTGTTGGTAAAGAGGTATGGGGTTTTTAGGGGTTTTGATAGCTTTCTTGTTTTTAACAAAAAAATTATTCTTAAGTAAAGCATAAGGATTCCTATTTGAATTGTAAGGAAAACTGCCTTTCCTAGGGATTGATAACCCTTTATTTTGCATTTAATAATTAGTCTTCTGCTTCACTAGTCTCTCCCGTAAACACGGGAAAATGTACCTTCTCCAACTGTATGTTTAATTATGTTCCATTTTTGAATCAGAATGGGTATGTTACAGAAAAGCTGTCAGTTTGAGACTGAGCAAACTAAATATACTCAGCTGAATGAATTCAGTACTGTGAACATGAACCACTGGTGTAAATAAGAAAGGAGATACCTTGAAGCTTTACAGTATTCAAGAAGTGTCAGATCATGTTCATTTGAAAGGGATGGCAACACTCTTTTTCCACCGGTGGAGACACAAGTATTATGTTTCGCCTCAGATGGGCTATCCAGGTGTTTAGCAGACATATTTGCCCTTTTATTGTTGAATTTCAGCGGTTTTAGAATAGCCATTCAACTTGTCTTGTAGAATCCCAGATCTTTCCCTTCATAAAGATTTAGGTAGGTGAGATTAAAACAAAGTGTTTGTCCTTCCACGTTTAAAAGTGTTCCATCTTCTTTGCTGACTTACAAAACCTTTATACTGTTTTCAAAAAGCTCTTTCACCAATATATATTGCTGTAAGGATGATTGGCATGAACTATTAGAAACACTTGACTATGGTGAAGATGTGATTTGTTGTTGTGGATGAAGTACTCCTGATGATATGAGACTATCAAGACTAGTAGAAATGTGAGAAATAAGTGCCCATTTGTTCTATTTTGTTGTATCCAACTCTGCAAAGCAACATGGGATTCTTCCAGATCTCCGTACTCTAACGGAAGAGTCTGAAGGACTGGGTCACTGTTCAGGGAATCTGCTTTAATAACATTGGCATGACTGAAAAACTTTGACAAGTCTTGCCTTGTGATATGACTGCTAGAATATCTGTATTGGGTCAAAACGTCTTCTGAATAGGGAAACACACGATACCTTCTTTGTGTGTTGTGTGTTCGAAAAAGAACACACTCCTTTAACAGTAAATGCTGTGGAAACTCATACCACTTAGCTTCTGAAAAATGCATCACTATGAACAAAAAATACCCTGCACTCTGCTTTAAAGATAATATTTATATTTTTCTGCAGAGAGTAATGAGGAGGAACATCATCTGAGCTTGAGAATGTCGGTACAAGTGATGTGCATTGTCTTAAATCTCACCCAAGCTTTCCTTGTTTGAAATTTTAAGTAAAGACTTCAATGAGTTCCTCTGCATAAGGATAAATTTAGCTCCAAGAGCAGTGCACAAGAGACTTGCTGATTGGTGTGGGAGTGATTGCTGTGATTCCTGAACTATGAAGGTGCTGTCATTCCTGCCAAGGATCTGTGCAGGGGGGAGGCAAAACATGGAACAGATTTTGAAAACTGTGGAAAGTGAAGTGAATCTTGGGTCTGTGGATATGCCCCAAAACTCATATGGGGCTGTCTTCTAGTGTGAATCACAACTTTGCTTTTTCTTATTGTAAATTATTGTTCTTTAATTACATCTTCAGCTATAATTTTGTGACTTCTGTATGAAGAGTTCAAAACTGGACTGATAAAATCAGCGTAAAAACTTAATACTATTTAAATATAGCCTCAGTTATTTTCATAACTTAATCAGAACAGTTCATGCTTTAAAAATGCTTAAACTTATGTTCAAAAATAACAGTCCCTTAGTTTTGGTCATGGGGGTATTCTCCAGGTCACTCTTTAAGTGTGTGGGTCATTTCCATTTCCGTGTGATGAGAAAATAATAAAATCACGCTTTAAAGGCTGCGTTTTCCAAAGAAAGAGCAACATTTGCACCTGCAGAAATAAGTATACACTTGCTGTACTAAATTCTTGCGTTCTGTCTGGTGGTACTGAAATGGAGGAGATGCTGGGTAGTCTCTTCTCTCTACCACCAGAGTCACTCAGATTGTGTTTGTACCCTACAGGTTTGGGATAACGAGGTGCTGAAACATCCCCCTGGGGGGTCCTGAGTGGAAGTGGAGGCATCCAGTCCCTCCCCAGCTCTCTCTGGCAGTGAGTGTGTGTGTTGCTGTCAACGTCTAATGATGGCCAGCACAAAGGGGACAAGCATGGTTGCTCTTGCTCCATAGGCACCTATTTATTGTCTGTCCCAGTGAATTCCTGCCATTGCTGGAAAAGAGATGTAGCTATCATCATTTTCGCTTGCCTTGCAAAAGGCAGGCTTGGATTTCACCCTTCGTGTCTCACTGAAGTCTAGATAAATCATCGGAAGTTGGTCAAAAACTTGAGAAGGATGTTGTGATCGAACAGCTGTGATCTGTGCCTTTCCCATTTTTATAGGGGTATCTGTATAAAAACTGCGTGCGTTAGGGTAATGGCAGGATATACATGCGCTGGGGAAACCTGTGTCCGTCATTCCTAAACAACGTGCCAGAAAATCCCCCTTGGCTGTATTAACAAGTAATTGCAAAGTTCTTTTTGATAAAACAATCCGACTAGCCCCCGCGCATGCAAGCTGCTGTAATTCGTGGTACAGATCAGCACATGGAACTCGGTGCAAGTATGTACTGTATGTGGCTGCTATGGTGATTAAAATACATAAATAAAATAGATAAATATGGACCATATTAGAAATTCATTACTGGCACTCTCTCAGATCGCAGCCAGCTCCAGCATGCGGTGTTGGTCGTGTTCCCTTACTCCGAGCGGGCCCTCCTGGACCGGGAGCGTGAGCTCCTTCTGGAGGGGCTGCAGCTACTCCATGGCCCCGTCCTACCTTGTCAACCAGCAAATTCAATGCAAAAACGGTAAACAAAGGACTTTTGTGTGTGTTTTATGGTTCAGTGAGGATTCGTGGCCCAACACCATTTTCAGACGGGACAAGCTCAGCGTTAACGTGCCTGAGGTTAACGAGGGAGGACGTGGGGCAGTCTGCAAAGGCTGAAGCAGAAAGGGTTCGGACGCGGTGCAGAGCAGCGTTAAAAGCGGGTTCCGCTTACCTGGATCGGCGTGTCGGTCACGTGTTCCCTAACGTCTCGGCCGCTTTAGGACGTGGGTCGTGCCGATCTCAGGCGCTGGCTTGCAGTCCTTCCCGCAGCTTCAGAGGTCCCCTCCGCCGCGGTGGACATCGTAGCCTGTACGTGGGCTCTGGCTGAATCAGATTCCTGCTTTTCTTTCCCCTCTCACCTTTTAGCATTCTCCGACTGTAAAATCCATCCCTTCCCTGCAATGCCGAACGATGCACTTGTCCGATGAAGTTTTTCCAGGCGGGATTCAAATTCCAAACAAGCCTTTCATTTCCTTTGCGCCGGGGGGAGAGGGAAGGCAGGGAGGCGAAGGAAAGCGCTGGCTTCCTTTAAATCCCCACCAGCGTCTTCCCCGCGCTGGAAGCGAAGTAGCTTGTCATGGTGATCTTCAGAGTTTAACTTTAGGGGGGGAGGGAGAAAGTGGAAAGCAAACTGAATGCTGTAGTGGAGATTTCTCTCTTCCCCCACTGGGCCCCTTGCCGACTGTTTTTATTGATTTCAATCACTGGAGGCTAGCTGGCTCTCAGAAGAAACACTGTGTAATGTGTTCTTTCCTGGCTTTCATTAAAGAAACTCAATGCAGTGCGGTCACGCTGCCGAGCTCGCCTGGCAACCTGCCTACACCCTGTGGTACCTCTTTCATTGGAGGAGATCGAGCTCGTGGTTTGGGGTTGTTTAATTTATTTTTTTTTTAATTCTTCAGCAAAGATTTCAAAACAGCCTGAGCTCTGCTTCTACCTCCTCTCGCAGCCCAAAGCCTGTTTAAGCTTCAGAAGAAATTGTCAGCACCCCTAAAGGGGACGACTTTGGTGGCGATGAAAACGCCGAGTGCTGCGACAGTCTCATGCTCCTTCTGTTAAAATTCCTCTGTGTGTTTTTGGGGAGGGGTTAAAAGGGCTGTGTGTGAGCCACAGGGATGTGGATACAAATGATTTCCAAGGGGTTTCCTTTTTTTTTTTTAATTCCGTCTTCTCCTGATTGGTTACTATGGTTTAATTAAGGGTAAGAGAGTAAGCAAAATCCTTCACAAATATGAGAAAATTCCTGGCAGTGCTGTAGTTGCAAATGAAGCAAAACTGCATTCCCCAAGCCTGCAGTCGCGGTGGTGTCTTAAATATTTCTGTTGTATTCAGGACTATGATAGTGGTGAGGAAAAAATGAGAAATAAAATATGGTACTAATTTATGCCTTAGAACTTAATCTGCTACAGTATGTATTTTATAGGAGCGAGCAATCTATAAAGTGGAATTCAACAAGCTAGGTTCTGTAAATGGTATTGTTCTGTGTTCTGTGTGTAAATGCTTTCATTTAATTTAATAAATTGTTCAATTTCTTCTTATTCAGCAGTTCCTAATGATAACACTTTATGTGCTCTTCAGAATTGGATGTAAATTTTTGAAACATGTAAAGATCATGTAGTTGTAAATTAAGCCTGGTTACAAGCTAATAAAGGTGCATCTATTCTAAATTACAGCTGCAAATTTAGGGTGCTACCTGATCGCTTGTGCTTGTGAGGTACTATAGCTGTGTACATAAGGACACTATTTTTTTTTAAAATGTTTACAGAACCACTAAAAGAGTCCTTTCCTGGATCAGAAAGATAAAAAGCATGTTCTTATTTAAATCTGGCTTCCTGCAGAACTTGTTTGAGGCTTTTCTGCCTGGGTTACATCTACAGAAACCTTTCCAAAGCAGCTTAATGTAAGTTATTCCTAGTGTTTTTGTTGTGAGGAGCCAAGATTCTAGAACCACCTAGTTAATGAAAACTCTTAATTTTTTTTTTGAGCTGTGTATAATTTAAAAAAAAAAATCTTCTTCTGTAAGTGCTACAGACATGATGTAAGGAGGTATATACTTCTACAAGTGTTACTTTTCATTCAAAATTTGCTTTCTGCATGGTAAGGAAATGTCATGTGCCCTCTCTGGTCATACTACTTCATAAGGTGCTAAATGATAGAAAATAGTTATTTAAATTCAATATAGCCATGAACTATTTTATGCAAATTCTATAGCTGTAGTTGTAGCACAACTCTTTGGCAAGCCCCAGATAGTAAATCATTTGTCAGTCTTTCTTTTAAGAACCTTCCATCTAAGGATTTGCCAGTCTTTCTTCTTCGTAGGTTTTGAACTGTGTTTATAGATTCCGCCTTTGTTTTTAAGCTGGCAGATGGCCAGTTATTTATCTGGGTTCATATGTATTGTGTAAGACAGAAATAGAACATTTTGCATGCTGATATCATGCACGGAGCATTTTTGGGGCAAAAGGCTACTTGTAAGCAGAAGCCAGTATGTGGCAGGTTGGTAGCTCCTCGTCAGTTCTTGGTCAGTGAACAAAGCCCCTTTTGACATTTCTCTATATTAAAAGTTACGAAATAACATGAGCTTAATGAACAAACAAGGCGATACAATGCTTCTACTATGAAACAAGCCATTGTCATCCATTTCCCCATCTTTCTGTTTGGAGTTAAAGAATTTGACGCCCTCTTTATACGTCTGTCACTGTTATTCAAGTTATAATTTATTCCTCTGAATTTCTGATGTTGCTTTGCCATTGTACAGACTTGTGTTGCTGTGCTGGTAGAAAAGGATAAAAGTCTGTTGGCTTTTGGAGGAGCTGGATTCACTGGCACTAATAAATAGTACATTTGGTGTTGTGGCTTGGACTGTGGTTACTGCTATAGGTGTGGCAGCAAAGCTGAACCCCTGAACAGGCGGAAAGCTCAGACCTACACAGGCGAATCCCAAAGGCAAATTTGTAATAAATGAGTGTTCGGTTCGTTGTGGCAATTCTTCAGAGTTTCTGACTCTGTCAACCTTATTCTATGTTGGCAACAGACAACTGGGGATGCAAATGTAGGAGTCTTTGAAATAGTGAAGAGTGAGGAGGAGGAACAGAAGTCTTTAGAAGATATCTTCAATTCTACTCAAGTATGAGACAGTCAAGGACCTCTGAGTAACTATAAATCTGGAAACAACTTAAAAAAAATGTACTTACTGCTCTGCTGAAACACAGTACAATTGGTGTGCTGTTAATACCAGCTTGATACTGGTTGCCCAGCTATTATGATTCATAGTCCCTTGGCAGTATAAGCTTTTATGCAGATGCAGTCTCTGAAAAACTACACCTGTTTGGTTTTGCCACTCTTGCTGCAGAAAAAAGGGTCAGATATCTTCAAGAAATCCCGTCTTGGGTACATCTTTCTGCCTTTTCCAGTTTCTCTTGCAGTTACAGTTATTTTTCTCTGTTCCGAAATGCTTAGCAGGACTTCTTTACACTGTTAAATGCTTTACTTCAGTTTGAGATGGCTCCTCTTTTATGATGGGTAATCTCATTTCTAAAGATGACTTACAAAATGTTTTAAATTTGTGCAATACTTCCAGATTACAAAGAATAATGGAAAAATTTAACTGGTATCTAAAAGAGCCACAGCTGAAGCCTGCAGATATTTTGAATCAGATGTCTTAGACTATTTACAGTATATTCCTGTGTTTACACACAGTTCAGAAATTTAGAGGCTGGCATTGGTGAAAGGTGCTGTATTGGCAGTCATGGCCCTTTGCATGCAGATTGACATGGCAGAGTATGAACTTTGGGAATTTGCTTGAAGATGTCTAAGCTCACATCTCCATACCCTTGCAAAGATGGCATGGATTTTTATGAGCTTAAGTGTTAAAGATTTGAGGGTCTGTCTTTTATTCAAAATATGGCATCCAGTGGCAATATCCCTTTTAGCACCTTTTCAGGCCTTCTGGAAAGTTTCCAAGTGGAAGACTCCCACCTCCTTAATCACAAAGAAACCACTGGCTCTCCTCTGAATGTCATTCATTCAAGTGTACTGACCTAGCCTGACCTTGTTTAGATTGAGATCTAATGAGCCCACGATCCAAGGTGGTGTGGTAGCTCTCAGCAGGCTTTGCAAATAAGCAAGTGTTGTGTTTTTCTGTATGCATGTGGTTTAAATTTATCACATCAATAAACAAGTGTCTCACACGCTCAAATACGGACTTTACAATGTTGTAGTTAAGACTAAATTGTAGCACTACAAATTGTGATGTCACTTTATAAACACAGAAGGAGACAATGTGGAATATTTATGACCTTACAACAATGAAGTCCTGTTGGTTAGGGTTTTAAAATTTAAATAATGACATGATACTAAAACTCTTAATCTGAATGGCTCACAAACTTTGGACATGTCTTTCAGAAAAACAGTCACAGTAATGGTTCAGGGAAAACGAAATTAAAAAATAAGGCTGTTGATTTAAAGAAAGGAGAGGTGCATCAGTGGAGTATCATAACAGAGATCATCCAAGTTGAAATAAATACAGGTAGGCTTTAAATTCCAGTGAAAGCTTTTTTTTTTTTTTTATTTTGAGTCCCAGGTTTTGGGGAAGGTTGTTTTTGGTTGTGTTGTTTTTTTTTAAATTGCGATAAAACTACTACCTCAGCTGGAGAATATACCACCACATGTAGGTATTTTATGAAGCACTTAAAACTTGAGGCTTTCAAATTAAAAACCAGGTAAGAACAGATTGTGGGTACGTACTACTAGATTTATCAAGTTGACCTGGATGGATAAAAATACAGTTGCAACTAGAAAAGTTGTTTGAGCTGTGAAGTTGTGAGCGCTTTCGCAGTATGTGTGCTGGGAGTCCCAAACAGAATCCTGATGAATCCGATTTTCCTTGGATGATGCTATGGGCTACCAGAAGGTACCTCCAGCTGTAAACCCTGACTCCTTCCTGCAGGGAGAACAACGCTCTTGTTTCAGACAGCCCATGGAGCATCAATTGCGATGCTGGAAACAAATGTTGTTAGGGCTCGGTATTTACGTTGGGACCTACAGGGAGGGAGCAACTTGTTTTGGTTTTAATGGAGCGGTTGAGAGGGATAAAAAGCTTTTTGATAATGCAAGGAATGTGGGGGGGAAGGGAAGGTACAGAGATATGCGTTTACTGTAAGTATGAAGAAGCAGAGGCCTCTTTATCAGACCGGCTCTAATGATGTGCCACAGTCACTTTATTTGAAAGCTGCATGGCTCACAGAAAAGTAAACAAATTCATTACGTTATTTTTAAAAGAAGATTAACTGTAGTGTGTCGTCTGTTGGACAGCTGCTGTAGTAATCTTTTACAAACACTATAAATGACCACCCTCAGTGTTTTCCTGGGCTTTGTGTGGCTGGATTGTTATTTTAGTAAGTACCAGGGTGGCTTTTCAAATGAAAACGTTGTTTCCTGTATAACGATTACATACCTACCTTCACCCTAAATATTATTTTATTCTCAGCATGAGTTGTAAAATATCTTCTATACAAATGCAACATGTTGGTTTTTTGCATGTGTTTGCACACGAATGCTGGCTTTTCCATAAAAGTAGCTAAAAAGTATTTTAAACAAAGCAAATCTTCTTTACTGTCCCACTCCCATTTATTCTAATTTCTGCTTTCTTGCCCTTTCTTGGTCTTTGAAAACAGAAAATTGAAAAGATGAGTCAGAGTAAACTTAGATGATACATGAATTGGCACTGAACAAATGTTTAGTCCTCAGCAGGTGTCTTTGGAAAATAAGATTGTGTTCGGGTATTGTCTTGTTTAACCATCCTTTGCTTGAATGTCAGCAAGAATAACGTTATTTAGCACCATGTCTGGATTTTCATTTTGGAAGCGCTCGACAAACCCAAATTAACATAACGCTAAGGATTTGTCAGTTTGTATAGTGGTTTTAACCAATCTTTCTATAAAGCAGTTGATCGTCTTGTGCATTCAGGTTTCAGATATGGGTTCCTTGAACAGGTGAGGAGGGAGCAGAGAGAGGAGGAAGAACGTTTCTTTCACACTCAGTTTGGCCTCCATGGGTTTCCGATGCTTTAGCAAAGGACCTCACCTGGCAAGTACAATGCTATGGTAAAGCTGCTGGATCTGAGCCAAGTCCACTCTGTGAATGTAATTCTTGTTCTTGGAAATGTTGGTGGGGGTAAGACTCCTTTATCTTCCCCAGCCTTGGGATGTGAGATGCTCATAGAGCTGCCGTAGGCATGGGTGGCTCCTCCGGACTGCTTTACTTGTCTCTGTGTGTTCCACCTGCCTCAGCTGATAGTAGAAGTGTCCGAGGGACATATGGATTTGGCAGAAACATCAGAAAGTGTACTTTATTTATTTTGAGCAGAAGAATCACGGATTTAAATAATTCAACAAACACTTGCATGCAATCTCCCATTTTTCTGTCCTTGTCATATAAGAGTCTGCTTCAAATTCCACTTGTGTACAGATAAGGTAGACATTTCCTGGGCCACCTGACACCTGTGCCATTTCCACTGCTGTTGGTGGGTGGGTTTTCCCTACCCAGAGACCCCATCTTCTTATAAATACAGCATGGCATCGCAGGAATCTGTTCCTTGCTCAGGTTGTCTTCACAAACCTGGAGACTGTTGCTGAGGAAGTGGATTAATTAATGGAGTAATTCACAAATACTTCTAGTATTTTTGCTGTTAGATTTCTGTTCTTAACTTGGAAGAGAAGGTGATATTTAATTTGTCCTTTTGCATACCTTTAGCCTGCATTTTATTGCAGTGCCTAACCCATGGAGGTGGCTAAGAAGCAGCAGTTCCTTAAACTACGATGAAGGTATCAAAGTTCTGTTTTTGGACTGTGTGAGATCTGTAACTATCATATAAGCTAAGAATTAGCACCACCCCTTCAGTCTTGGACTTGGAAATATCTAAAAGCAAGACCAATACAGTGTAAGAGTCTTGTTTGCAGAATTTCGTACTTTTTTCATTGCTCAGTTGTTACTGAGAGGTTGCACAGAAGAGGTGGCTTCATAGTGTCCGAATCCCTCCTGCTTCCCAAGGTACATAGGGGTTTGGATACCCAGAAACTACTTTGTCTACAGTTTTGTGAAGGTCTGTGTACGATGATCATCAGAGTAGTTAGGGTTCTGTAAAGAGTAAATCTTTCTCTCAGGGAAATCTTGGGGAGGGCATTGAATAAACAGCCATCTAGTATTAGACCAGATGCAATTTTTTAATGTTTCTAGTTCATACTTAACAATTCAGTGAGACTATTGCCTGGAAAGATATGAATGAACCTCTCTCAGATGTCTAGGAGTCCCTGGGGTCAATCTCATCTTGCTATGGAACAGCATTTAATTTCTACACTGTTAGATCTCACACTGGATTTTCCCTGATAAACTCAGTGTATCTATTTAATGCTCTTAATCTATACGTGAAATACTTATTTTCATTTGGGGTATACTTATGCATATATTTATAGTAATATGGTTTTAGATGTGAATAATTCACTGTTCTGTCTGCAAATCTAAAGAAACTTCAACCTTTGTGGGATATATGTGTATATGTTTACTGAAGATAGTGCATGTGTTTACCCAAGATTGCTAAAGGGTCTCCAAGAGGTCTTGGATGAAGATGGTAGTTGTCACATCTTCTCCTTTGGCATAACAGAGATGAAGCCCCTGTGTGGCAGACAGAGGTTTTCTCAGTCCGGGGAAGTGTGAGGTTACAGAAGAAACAGCCCCAGAAACTAAGGATCTTAAGGAAACCCTCCTTCTCTCACTTAAATGTGTGTATGCTAAAGAAAACATCCGTACCCTCCCTCCACTACAAAACAGCCTCTGCTGTCCACATTCCCTCCTCAAGTTTGAGTATGGGAAACAAACAGCACAACAAATTTTAGATATGATGTTTAGTACGTAACTGGAAGGTGCTCAGAACAGTATCATCATCTATAGTGGGCAGTTCTACAGATTTCTGCAAGTGCAGTATTTACAGTTCTGTGACTTGAGCAAAGTAGAGAGGTGATGGAAGTACAGTGAACAGTAAAATTTTGATGCTTGAAGCTTCTGGTTTTAAATGTTACCTGTGCCCTTCAATTGCATTTATGCATATTTTGTTCACTTCCCTACAGAATTATGAACACTTTATTTAAATGTCGATTATTTCAGGCAACAAAAGAAGAGGAAGAACTTACTGCAGAGGAAAGGAGGAAACTGGAAAGAAAATTAAAGAAAGAGCGCAAGAAGAAGGAAAAACAGCTGATGAGGGAAGCTGGAATCTCTACTAAAAAGGTGCAGCCCAAAAAGCCGTCGGGATCTGAGCTGGCTCTGGCCTATTTAACCAGGTAAGAATAGTAAAACCACTGCAGGTGCTCCCTGCAGAAGTAAGCTGTAAACTGTGCCAGAAATCCAGAACAAGCTGAACCAAGTAATAACACATGAAAGGAAATTGCTGCAGTTAAGTACTAAGTTAATGTTTCATCTCAGTTGACACCCTAGGATACAGTTGATCACCCCATTGTATTTGTATCACAGGAACAACTGAGAGATGTTAAGTATGGTGCAAACATTTTATAGAAAAACAGCTCCTGTCCTGAAGATCTTATAGTTGATATATAAATATCACTGGGTTAGCTGCACTTACAAAGAGGAAAGGCATATTGCAGAAAAGATTGCATTGAGGAAATAAGTTTTGTTTCTTGAGTGCGTTGTTCTAAGCAAAGGAGTTCCAGTTGTTCTCTTTGTATAAGCAAATTGCACGAAGTGGTTTAGCATTATGGAGTCTGAATTTAACCGCCTGCATGATGTTTGGGTATTTGTAAATTAAGGTGGGATTATGCCACTATTTTAAAGTCAGTAGTGTACAATGCCTTATTTTTGCATACCAAAGTATACAGCAAGTATAGTAGCTGATTTCAGATCAGAAGCAATTACTTCATCTAGTTAGTGCACTTATTTAGAATACTTAAAATTCCAACGTAAAGCAAAGTCTATGGTAAAACTAAAGAACTACAGCAAAGCATTCCTAGTACCCTACAGACAGTAAGAGGTCATGTATAAACAGGACGATAGTGTTTATTTTTTTCCAAACTGCAAAGTATACCCTGTCTGCAAGACCTCCAGAAGACTGGCGTGTTACAAATAGTGGGTTACCACGTGGAATAATTCCAGGGTTGCATCTCTGGCCATGCTCAAAACTGAAGCATCCAGACAGTCTGAATTGTTACTTACCACTCTCAGTGGGGAGGGAGGAAATTAATTGCATTCCAGGCAGAGGGACATGTGCATTTTTGTTACATAACCCTCAGCATGCAGCGATAGCAAAATGACAATAATATTTTTGATCTGGAAAACAGCTGGAGTAGTTCACCACTGTTTTGAACTGCAAACGGATTGACAGTTAGCTTTGAACCATCTGCTCAGACTATATTCTGGTATGTGTGCTAGTAAGTGGTGGATCTCTAGATAATGGATTTCAGGTTTGGAAAGCAAAGGAACAAGCTGTGGGTTTTTGCTTGATATTCCACTGTTATCTGTATGGATTTTTGCCTTGTTAGGTGAGAGAATGTGAAACTATATTTGACCTAATATTTGAACCAACTTGGCTCTAGAGTTTCACTAAAGCTGTACCAAATTACCTTGAAATAGTAACCCTGCTATGTCATTTGGTCTTGTAACACAGAGAGTCCAAGGGCTATAGGTACAGCAATAGGCTGTGAGGGTTGTGTTTCAGCAGCAGACAATTTGAATTTTGTAGACTTAACAGGAATAGTCGTAAGATGCTAAACTGCCAAGCAAACATAACCATGGACACTGTTCTAGCCCCAAATGTACCTGGACCATCTTGCACTGTTGTAAATTACAGAAAAACAGCTTAATCCTTTTACACCTCAGCCGTTTTTTCAACCCAGCAAGACTGGAAAAGGAAACAACTGGATTTAAATTAATCAGAGACATAATATATTAGCTGGGGAAGGGAAACTAAAATCCGAGCTCTTGAAGTCCATTGCAAAATCCCCAGCAACTTCAGTGGGTCAAGGATTTCAGTCTGCGTGTTTTTGTAGGGCTACAGGCATGAATAATATGTGGGAGGGTAAATTAATCTTATAGATGCAAGAGATTAATATAAGTGGAAGTAAACAAAATGGTGCTCTGGATTTATGTTTTGCCCTACCTACAATAAAAAGCCTTACATGCCATAAGGGTTGCTAAGTGGCATCTTAATTCCCTGATGACGTGAATCTCCTGTAGGACAGGTGGAACTTGAAGTACCACATGATAACTAAAACTGTCATTTTTATTTATTAAGAGATTGTTCGCAGTATGAGAGCACAACTGTGTGAGGCTTTAGCCTATGACAGGAAAATATTGAATTTGTTTGAGTGAACTTTTGTTTGATAACTTTAAAAGAAAAATGTTAGAAAGCATTCAGTGATTTTTTCTTACACATCTAGACTTTTGACATGCAAGGGAAAATCAAACTTATTTTCTAGGTCATACATATTTTAAGAGGTGGTGGTTCCTGCAGCGTGCAGATTCATCTTTTCTGGTATGTGAAATTCTTCACCAGGAGAATAAATTTCTGTTTCAAGCAGTAAGGTCAGGGAGAAGTAGCAAAGTATTACTTGGAGGAAATAAAACATAGTTAATAACAGTTACTGTTTTGTGTGGGGCCCTGTGCTTAGAAAGCCCTGCTTCTGCAATAGCTTAGTATGTTCCATTTAAAAAATAAAATGGAAGTAGCAGGCAGCCCACAGGCAGCACTCCTGTCTTCGCAGAAGCACGAGGTGACTTTCATAAAGATGTTCCTCATCCGTTCAGTCGAGATGAGTTAATGAAGAGAGCATTGATGAGAGGGAGTAAGTCACGCAGCGTGCCGGGGCAGGATCGCTAATTGCATGCTGCCCGTCCTGGTGCCTGTGAGACCAGCAGTGCAGCAGCAGAGCTGGATTCAGGGTGGTGCTTCGCACGAAGAGCAGTGCTAGACCGAGGCACGTGGCTGGCTTTGATAGCCCTGCCGACGTGTGCCCCTGCTGCTGGGGGCTGCTGGGCGTCTTCATAAACCTCCGTACTGCTGGGCACAGTGTGCTACAAGCTGACCAGTTCTTCCAATTTCCGGGTTTGTTATCTGAGTCTAAAAACAAATAGTCCTTGATGCTTTGACAGCCTCCAAAGAGGTCAAATTGTCATTTTATTGGAGGCCCATCGTAGCAACTGAGAGGCGTTTTTTCCCCATGCATATGGGATGGCCACATGCAACAGCAGCTGATGCCAACTAGCAAACTGCAGCCCCCAGCTAGACCTGAGGGTGCTGAAGGGTTTCCCCGGTGAGCTGGGTGACGTTGGTAGCCCAGGCTTTTCAGCTGCTGGCTCATTTGAATGAGACCAGGATGGGCATGCACCATGTTTTGCACTCCTGATAGAGAAGCAGCCAAATGGCTCCTGTTTTTTTTTCCTCTCCCACTTTCTGTTGGCCTGTGGGAAAAGAAAAGGGGGAGAAAAAAATGTCTTTGCTTCACCAATTTTTATCTCACCTTTTCCCTCGATGAGATAAGCTCAGACGGCTTCCCAGTGCAGTTCTGTCCAACGCAGCAGTCACAGCATGCCTGCGGAAACGGGAGAAAGCCTCCTACTGCCAGGTTCTCCAGCTTGCTGGGGGAGCAGAGGGGAAGATCTGAAGATACATAGAGGATTAAAAATAGGGAGCTAAAGCAAAAAAAAGGGAAGCAGAAAGGTTATAGAACTGTGAGAAGGAAAAAAAAAAATGTGTAATAATATAAAAAACAGAGTGGTACTGAACAGAAGAGAAAAAATCCTGTAAAATTACCGTAGGAGGAATAGGGAAAAGCAGGAGTGAGGAAGCATTAGTGGTTGAATAAAACTGCACAAATCTCTTGCTTTTAATGATGACATGCCTTCTTTCTTTATGATGATAAGTGATGATTCAGGTTTAAAGCCAAGATTAGAATGTCTCATTACTTTGATTCTTGGAAAATATATAACAAAAATTCATCCTTTACTGAGCATTAAGTGCCTTCAAGTGAAAAGATGTTGCAATTCATGAGAATGGTAATTAGGCTTAATTATAACCTAACTGACCTTTTGTGGTGTTAAAATGTTGGCAGAACTTGTTTGTCTTGGCAAGCCACTCTCTCCTAGAAACATTTCTGTTCTTGTGTTTGGCTTAGAAAGTTCATTGTTATATGGATCTGCACATATGGTTTTCTCCATCACCCATCAAAGGAATAGACAGAGATCTGAAAAGATGTCACTGAAAGTATGTGGAATTACAGGATTGATGTCATCTGAAGTAGAATTAATAGACAATATTGTTATCTGGATATTGCTGTGAATTACCTAAGCCTTGCAATATTATTTATCATGTGCTAAAATTTTAAAAATAAGCTTCTGGAGGACATTTCTTCTCTTTCTGTAATGGTTTATATTATACTAGTAATATATGTCACCAGAATGTTTCCCAAGGCATTGTCTTTTCAGTTTTCTTTATAGGTCTTACTTTCCTCATCCCTAATTTAAATTTAGGTGAGATTCAGAGAATGTCAGAGATTTCTTTAAAGAAAAAAAAGATGCTTATAAGAATAATAAAAAGCAAGGGCACATTAGAGAAACACAAAAGTGAGAGACAGAATTTCCCATCGAGCGTGGAAATAGTCTGACTCTGCAGAACACGAGGTGGTTTTTGCTGAGCGCAGTGGCAGGGCTGCTGAAAGCAGTGTGCAACCCAGGGCGGTTGTTTATCTGCTGTGTTTGCAGAATGGAAACAGATCCCAGTCCTCGGTCAAACTTTATTACAAACAGTGCCAAGCATGGGAGATTTTTAAAGCTGAAACATTGTTCTTCCTTTCAAAGAATACAGAAATCTGAGGGGTGTTGCTGTAAGCATTTATTTTGAATAATTTATTTTGAAAATACTTTGATATTTTTAAATATATATAATGTATTATATATTATATAGATTTATATAATATAAATAAAAATAACATGTTTAAAGTGTATCAAGTTTTTACTCCTACTGGAGCAGAGGCCATCTGGAGAAGGGCATTAGCAGGTAGCTTAGTGTTCATTCAGTGTTAGCATCTAGGAAGTTTCTGATTTTTGAAGGAACCAGTGGAATCTTGTACTGGGCTGTAAAGAAGGCAGCAACATTTAAGATTTGTGTCTGAACAGCTGAGATGAAGGTCGCCCTTCAGGAAATCACGAAACCATTCATCCTGCCTCATTTGGGACCAGGTGACTGTATTGAGAGAGCTTCTGTGCAAATACAGACACACTCATTAATGTTGAAAAAGAGTTTCTAAATTTAAAGTATATTGAGTGTGCTGTGTCAGATTTAATTTGCTTTGTTGATCCATAACATTTTGAAGCTGTTTTTCCTCCCACAGTTTAGGTATTTTTTTAGCCACAGTCAGTGATGACTTCTGATGTTTGATTCTGAACTTATTTAAATCATTCTCATTGCTGCTGGCCTTAATCTTTATTAATTTCAAACTTGGCACTGGTGTTGATGTTTCGCCATCAATGGCTTAAGTTTTTAGGTATTAAGAGTAAGTGATGCACTGGAAATGTAAACATACACAAATTTTTTCTTTTCTCCCTCCAGAGACTGACTCCTTGGGTTTAATAGAAACTAACATTAGCATTTAGTGTCATTTCTCCTTCCTCCATCCTCCGGGATGGAGAAAGAGTTTCCTTCCTGATAGGGAGGTGCAGCATATATAAAAGCTCATCAGTTATCTTGAATTTCGTAAACTATTGGAGAACTGCTCAAGTGATGAATCTGAATTAGCCAGTAGCAAAAATAGTATGTGAACTTAAGAGAAGCTTTTGTAATGAGACACAGCAGTGTTGCTGAATTCCCTTCAACATCTGGGGCTTAAAGGTGTCTTGAAAGAGCAGCTTTTCCTCAAAGATTAGGGGAATAGTGATGGAAGCTAGTTTTGCTTTAATAATCGTAGGGCTATTTTTTAAAGGTTCTGGGGCAAGCATTAACTGTGGATGTAATTAATCTATTCATACATGCTTTTAGTAATTTTCTCACATTTATTAGTTCCCTAAGAAGCCTCATGAATCCAGAGAGTCAGATACAGGATAAATTTGCATTTGGCATTGTTCTGCGGCTGTGTTTTATGTGAACTTGGGCAGGCACTTGCTACTATCTGATTTCAAAGGCTTGCACTTTTCCTAATACTCTAGAGATCAGTGAATTTGTTTTAGCACTTCTCCAACTTTCTGTATTGCTTGACTTTTAATTTCTACCAGGGCCTGACCTGCCTCTAAGTGGGATTCCCCTCCTTGACCTAAATCAGCATGTCTGTATGACTGAATCATTTCCAATTGATCTTAATAGTTTGACAGATCTTCCTCATTTTAAAGGAAGCCACTATCTCTGTTCATGGCAGAGGAAAGTAGTCTCGTCTTATTAAGAGTGAGTTACCTTATTATCGTACGCTCCCTTGTGTAATTTCAGTACCCCATGGCATCTGATGAAGCCACACAAGTTTGTTTGCAGTTCCCTAGCAGCCCTGGCATTACTCAAGACACTCTACAAAGCTCTCTGTTGCAGTGCCCACACCTTTCCTATTTTTAGGGTGCTGCTATGCCGGCAGTTATTCTTGTTGTTGGGGGGTAGGTGGAGAGGACATATTAGTGCTACAGATTTGGTGCTGCTTGGGGCTGTTCTGTAAATGTACTCAAGCATATTATCTCCTGTAGAAGGCAAAGCTTGCTCTTAGGGTATATGAAGCAGAAAAATTATTCTGCTACGTTGGACCTGTTATTGAGCAAGGTTTTCTAAATCATTGTATTGCCCCACGTTTTGTAAATAACTTACTCCCATCATGGTGTTCACATCCTTCACATGGCTGCGTCTGTTTCTCAATCTCACTGCTGCTTCGGTGAAGCGGTACGTCTGTAATCCTTCATCTTTTACTAGTCCTTCCAGACACTGATGTGCTCCCTTGCTCTTATTTGAACTTCTGTGTCTGTGATCGTTCTGGAAATGCAAGACCTGGAAGCAAACGTGCTGTTTTACTGGAGCCACCTTCCAGCTTGATGCAGAAGGGACTGAGAGTCTGCGATTCCTTCCTGCTCCCTGTCACTCTGGCTTTGGTTTATGGGCAACAACACTGGATTCATCTTTGAGCCATAGCGCACTGAGATTTCACGTTTAATTTGCTGCACACTGAAAACATTTGCTTTTTTTCTCCCCCCAAACTATTATTCAGTTCTGTGTTAATGACGGCTTTGGCATGAACATGCCAACTGTAGCCACAATCAATTTTTCACTGCCTGTAAAAGGGACAGTGCTTCTCAGCCTGGCTGCAGCAAGTCAGATACCCTACCGTTTCAGAGTTGGCTTTATGATATATGTTTCCAGATGTTAGTGTTCTCATTATCATCTGATTATTCGAACTATGCATTTAGGATTCTGTGAATGTCACGTTACACTCTCGGTAATAGCACCATGCGGCTTTTGCCTGTTTAATCAAGACGTCTGACGGCAGCCCGACTTGATGATTTTCAGTCCCTATGATACACTCACTGACTTCTGGATTCACTTTTCTGTATCTTGGTGGCAAGCGATATGCAGAACTGTGCTGGAGCCATGCCAGTGTTTTTCTAACCCCCGCATGACATCCACAGGATGTCATATTGCGCAGGAACTGCTTTTAAACCGTTATTAACTTCTTGGCGGGTTAGCTGCTTTTTATGGTTCTAATACAACAATGCCGCTGCTCTGCAAGAAGCACGTTAAGATCTTACTTTTAATTTAGTGAGTTTATGCAGATTACTGTTCCTTACATATATCTCATCTCTCTTTCCACCTATAAATATTACAGCTATCCGGACTGATTGATCCAGGCTTTGCCTGAAGAAGGCTCACCAAAAAAAAAATGAAGGCAACAATGTTGGTCTGCAGCTCTTCCATGCGAGTCCAGCCTTGCAATGCAGGTGGTTGAAGAGATGCCTGCGCTGGCGCTGAACAGAGGAAGATGCCTGCATGACACAGTGCTGTGCAGAAGTACTGACTTGGGTCTGGAAGCTGAATAACTGGGTTAACACCCAAATGAGCCTGAATTAAGAAGTCATGGCTCTCTGCAAATGAGCTTGGACACTGCATGGAGCTGATTTGTAAGTTATACTGCTTGCAGTGCCAGGCACCAAGGCTTCTTAAGCTGTTACTGAAGATAAACTTGTCAGTTAAAGCTAATGCTGACAAATAATAGTATTATTTACTACATATTCTAAAAACAGCAACCAAAAGTAAGAACAAAAAACAACTTTAAGTAGTTTGAAGCCAACCTTAGTTATTTTTATCAAGAATTTCTGGGAAGAAAATGAACTGTAGGAATATATTCTGGGTATCTGTAATATATCCTGGAAATGCTCCAGATGGACAGAATTACTTTTTAAAATAATTTCAGTCATTTCTAGCAAGTCCTCACCATACTGGTGTATCAAGTTGTGAAGACCCTAGGTTCATACAAATATTTTTGGATGTATTTTGCCATTTCTAGCTTGCTGGGTAAGCAGCTCTGGTTTCTAGAAACACAACAGATGATCTCTTTGAAGGTTCTGAAATGTCAGCTTCTAAGACTTTTAAGCTTAGTTATACATGGAAGTTCTCAGATGTTGCAGGTATTTCTGTGGTATTTTCAACTCATTCAGAAGTAGGAAGTGTTAGAAACATCAGCGGTTGCATGATTTTCCAGCCAAATTAGTAAATGCTTATGATGCAACTCATTCAACTGAGCTTCGGAAAAGCTGCGGGACTAACGCTGCTCTCCCTGAACCAAACCTCTTATGGTTTAGCTATTAATATTATTCTGGATAAATTCCTTTCTATAGGGAATGGTTTTGGAGTAGCTTTCTTACCCCTTTGCTTAGCACTAATGTATGGCTAAAGAGGAGAAAGCAAGGGAAGCTCATGCCCGTGCTGAATTTTTCTCAGAGTCAGTAGCTGTTCTATCTTTCTAAATCTGCTCATCATCCTATTTAGTTTATGGCAGAGGAAAGAGGTTTCTTCTTGTAATTTGCATAACCATAAATGGTTGCTAAATTTAACAAAAAGGGAGAAATAGATTAGGAAACTCTAATCCTACTTTATGGCTCCAAATCAAATAATTCGTCTTTCCAAATCTTTGAATTAATTTTATGGAAGGTCACAAGTAGACATCTCAAAGCATACTTCAGTAAAAGCTGCAGAGTGATTTACTTTGAAACCTTCTGTCTCTTTGTGCTTCTACCATTTTTTCAGTGTGAAACAAAGCTGTCAAAATATTTACTTGGGCATTTGGTTCAGACATTCTCGTAGGGAAAATACTGTGTTTAATAGCATCATTAACATGAATTCACAAATCCTTTCATCTGACATCTATCATTTACAGGATCAGCTGAAAAATATGTTATCGACTAACCACCCTCATCTTTAAAGGGATTTTTATTTTTGTTTTTTAAAAAATATTTTTTCTATCTTCTTCCTGTCATAGTAATGGTAATTTGCTTTTCCATAATACCTTTCCTGATAGCATATCATGACTGTATTTTGCCAAAATAAATGAAAAATATTTTGACACTAATTTATTCACTCTTGTTATGACAGCTTTTGAGAAATTGTTATATTACCCCATTTTTCAGGTGAATAAATTAGACAGTGATGAAGTTTGTGACTCAACAAAGTCCTTGTACTATCCAAAGGTCTCCTTTCAAGCAAGTGACACGAGGGAAGCTAGACATAACTTCCTTCTCATTTGAACACAGACTCTGTTTTCTTTGGCCCTATACCAACACCTGGTCCCAACAGACCTGTAGGATTTTTCTCAATTCCTTAATTTGAAAGAGGGGTTTGCATGGATTTTTTTTCTGTAGTGGCATCTGAAGACATTCCTAAAGGCCACTAACTTCTGTACTAATCTGTAGGTGGGCATGCAATGATGGATTAATATTCCAAACCCTTCTAGCTACTTTGGGAGAGATTTGTGTCTTCCGTGGTTGGGGTCTCCTTGCAGTTGTGGTCCTTTGTAGTTTTGCTGCAAATGACCAGAGCAGCTTTATTCTACTTTTTTTGCTGCTGATAAAACTCAGAACAAAAATTCCCGAGTTAGCCAGCTGGACGTTACAGACAGCACTTTTATTCTCAGTCACATATATAAGATTTTTCTCCTGCATATGATCTTGTATCAGATGAGATTGGTGGCTCTTAAGATGACTTGTTCTCATGTGCCTGAGGAGGCTTCCCATCCATTCTTGGTAAATTGATTTTTTTCAAAGTTTAGTTTGTTTTTATTTATTTATAGTTTTTTTCAGTAGGATTTTTAAGATTCCTCATAAATTTTCACATGTATGTTGTCGCAGCTATAAATTGCATTAGCAGTAATTAACTGTCGTGCTGTAAAGTGCTTCCTCAGATGGGGAAGACTAGATTATGTGTGTGAAGTCCATAAATATCGGGGTAAAAATGGTTAAGGTTTCTTTGCCTGATTCTCTTTCCTGTAAAATAACGTCTTTATTTCCAAACCTAGTTAAGAAAATTTAATGCATCCTTTCTTCATGACTCTCATTTCCAGTAAAATAAAATTTAGTATAAATGAATTTTCTTAACAGTTTATTAAATGTAGCCATTAGATATTTCTTGTTGAGATCCAGCTTTCATCTGTCTATAGTATTATACAAAAGAGGTTGCATCTAATTGAATAATTAAGCAGCTTTAATATATTATTTCATCTGAAATGACTTTTAGAAACCTTGTGAGATATATTAGGGAGATTCAGAAGCAGAAGTCTTTAATAACAGGCCAGTCTGCTTCAGGACTGTATCCTGACAGTAACTAGACACCTTCATTGCTCACTGAAGCTGTGAGTGCTCAACACTTCACACAATCACTTTGACCTTTTTTGTTTGTCTTGAGGAAAACTTGCACACTATTCAGGTCAAATAAAACCAGAATAATTAAAATTACCCATTTCACATATAAGTATTACAACAAGCTACCTCTTGATATTTTTGAACTAAAAGCAGATTGCAGGGATTATTTACTTTATTTTAATAAAATTTTGTTTGCAGTGAGGCTTCACTGAAGGCGTATGAGGCATAGCTTTTTCCTCCCAGCCTCTGAAGTCTGCTCTCCCCTGGCTCTCCAAACTCCTTGCCTAGCGCCTGGCCCCGAGCCCAGGCATCTCATGCTTAACCCATCCTCTGGAGTAGAGAAAAGGCATTTTGTACTCACTCATCTTCTTCCATTCAGACTACGTTCTTGACATGGTGGAAATGCAAAAGGAAGGTTTTATGTTTTCTCTGCATCATAAAATTTAGATCTAGGAGAATTAACACTGCTGCTCACTTCCTGAAACACGTTCAAACTATTCATCCAATGCCCAAATAGTCAAAATAGTGGCGAGTAGTTTCGTAGCTCTAGGGAATCATTTAGTCTAGCCAGCCAAAGCCAAAATTAAAATTTAAAATGCAGTTGGCAATGATTATTAATCAATTAGTTCCAGGGAGCTGTCAAGGCTTCCTAGCCAGTTAGAATAACAAGCAATATTTTTGAAATAATAAAACTGGATCTTTAATAAAACTTGTATCCTGCTTCACACATTTATTAATATGATGATGCCCAAAAAGGTATCCGTAATTACTTTTATATGAATAAAATTGAATTGGAATGAGAGCCATCTGCAGGAAGCAGTAATTGGCAGATCAGTTTCTTTAAGTGTAGATTACTTAAATCTTAGTAGTGCAATGCACATCACAGGATATTAGAAGAGGAGAATCTGATACTGTCCTGAATACTGTAGTGCAGCAGCAGATTTTATTATGCAGTGAGAGATACCTGAACATACCAGCTAAATCACGAAAATGCGAGTGGGCTGTCAATGGCTGTACGCTTTTAGGTTGATCTTGATATTTTAATTGGCTTGTCCCTTTTTAGAACTCTTCTGCAAAAGGAAGAGTAAATCATTCTGTAAGGTTACAACTTAGGAGATTCAAATGGCCAGGAGTCTGCAGTGCTCTCTCTTCTTTTGCCTCTGCCATCCTTCCTAATGAATGCAGATGTGGGATGTCCAAACTGGGATGTAAAAAATTACAAGGATGGTTGATGTTTTTTTTTTCTGAAAGCTTCAATATATGTTCTTGCAATTGGTCCAGAACAACCTCAAATGTGGTATCCTCTCAGATGCACTGTAGAAGCCATCTGTGTGATGGGTTATTTGAAGAGGGCTGCGTGGGGCTTCCTGTAACAAAGATGAGCTATGTCTAATTAGCCAGCAATAAAAATACTTGGATTTCATTTAAAAAAAAAAAAAGCACGCAAATGTAATTTCTGCAACAGTGCATCTAGGGCTGGCATCCAAATTAATAAATAGCTGTTCCTCAGTACTGTCCTAAGAGAACTCAGTTAAGTAAAGGGGCTAGGTAAGAATTTGGCAGTCCAGGATGTCTTTGATATCCCTACAGAACATCGCCACCAGAACAGGCCAGCGATGTAGAAAAGGTACGGGGCAAATCCTACAGCCTAGGCTCAAAGTTCGGCTTCCCTTTGAGGGAAGGATTTATCCTTTCCTGGAGGCTTCAGCTAGAGCCCCTGGACACCGCAACGGATGGGGTTGGTTTGAGGCCAGCTATTTGTCAGTGTGAGTATCTCTGCTTGTCAAGCAAGGAGAGGACACAGGAGGTACTTCTTCACAGATGCTGCTGGCATCCAGCCTGCCTGGCCATCCTCCAGATTGCAGTGGGTGGGTTGCACCCCTTGCATCCCTCAAGGTCACTGAGACCGTGCTTCATAGTCTAAGCAGCTCCTGTTCCTCAAGGATGCGGGGAAGCTCTGTTGGGACATCTGCAGGAACAGGATTTGAATCTTGTGGGGAAGAAAGGAGGCCAGTTGGGCTCCCTGCAACTGGGACTATAGATGTCCTGGATGCTGAGAGTCAGAAAGGAGGAATGTGCATGGTGCTGGGACTTAGCGCAGGTAGGTATTTGGCATGCGGGCATCTCGTTAGCGCAGTGAGGGAGCATTGCTTTTTCATATTATAGTCAAAAGTTACTCTGCAGTTTGGAACTGCAGAAGAGCACTTCTGATCTTGTTGGCTATGGAAGTCCATTAGTCTTTGCAAAGGTAGAAACAGCACATAAACACCCAACCTGAAGTTAAATTAAAGACGTCTGGTTACAAAAAAGCAACACATTTTCAGCAGTGCTGCTGATCAGAGGCCCAGCTGGATTAGGCACCTTCATAGGGTGCCAGCCTCACTTGTAGCTTCAGGGCTTCTAGAAATAGCCCATGCATAATAACTAAATAACACAAACTTTCAACTCAGTATACTGAGCAATAAATTGGCACTTCAGCATCCTGGCTGGCTTGAAGCAAAATCGATCAGCCAAAATCTTCAGTATTCAAACCCTTCTCCAAGTGGTCATTTCT
The DNA here is from genome assembly GCF_013368605.1 of Nyctibius grandis. NCBI lineage: Eukaryota > Metazoa > Chordata > Aves > Nyctibiiformes > Nyctibiidae > Nyctibius > Nyctibius grandis. Next base: position 93,808,562 of record NC_090695.1, on the reverse strand, counting down.
TCATCCCTCCTCAAAAACTTTCACTGACAAAGTTTTGCATGAAATTGGTTTCTCTTCCAGCATTTTCTTTCAGCATCACTATACAGAAAATCATGACACTTTCATACATTTCTGGTGTTTTCTTATTACAACCAAAAGTTTGGGGTTTTTTTAAAGCATTGCTAGCCTTGAGATAGGCCTTAAAATTTTACAGACTTTTTTTATTACATTAGTAAATATTTGACTTCTCATAGCAGCTTTTTGTATCTTGTCTAATTCTTTCGTTAAGACTGTGCTATTCTAAGTACAGCTACTGTAGGTATGACCCAGCACTGCTGAAACTATAGAATTTTTTGTATTGACACCCGGAGCAAGATCAGGGTATGTTAATGCTCCACCAGCTGTATACTCATGACTAGGTGTTACTGGTCTAGTTTTGTGGCACTGAACAATAGAATTGAATCTTTTAAATCTAGCTTGAAAAGACTTGCATTGCTTCTCCTGGTGAGCAGTAAAATCCAGTGAGTATTTGCTCTAGCTGAGCAGAACCTAGTCTTCTCCCAACAACATGGAATTACAGAGTCACAAGCAGTGATTTCAGCCTGATTTCAATTTACATGCTCTTCACATCCCTCCTTTGAAATGCAACAATTAGTTTAAGAAATTAATTTTTTCATTTGTTCTTAATTGTTTAATCTGTTCTATTATTCTTTTCTTCTTTGAGGTGCTAGGGGGGCGAACCTTTAAAAGTTCTAAAAGCTGATTTAAAATTTAAAAAGCAATGAAAATGAGCTACTGGTTGAAACTCAGCTTGAATCCGTGCCTTGGCAGGAGTATTCTGTACCACAGTTGGACGTTATGTGGTGTAATGGTAAGGCAGAAGAGAAGTGACCGTATTTGTTTTTCTCTGGGTCTGGTAGCTTATCCCTCATATGATCATCAGAAAGTATTTACATAAATGGATTGTTGCCAACTTTTGCAAATGCTTTTACTTGCATCTGGCTTCTTACATGATTTTCATACAAACTATGGGGCCCTCTTTATCTCCTCGTACCCCCCAGGATGTTCTTCTTGGGAGGGAGGCGTAACAGTTGTTTTCATTTTCCCTTTCTCTTATTTCTGGTCTGGGCATCAGTGTGACCAGAATTAAGTGCAAGAAAAGATGGACATCTGGAGAGGAGATGGGACTTGAGCTTAGCATTGGGATAGCACTTAGTTGTATATTGCTTGCGGGAGCAGAACAGATTGGCTGTGAAGGGCTCAAATTCCATTTTTTATTCTTCTTCTGTGATAATTCAACTCCTGCTTTGTCTTCTTTTTATGAATGTATGTAAAATAAAACGCACATTTAGCTTAATAATACCGTAATATCAGCTGTGGGCTTTCAAGTCTACTGCTGACCTTTTTGTTATTACTGAAAACAACAGAAAGTTCTCAGCATATTATTACTGCTATATATATATTCAGATCAAAATGCAATTTTACTGCAGGCAGGCTAATGCAGATACCAGCAGCTAAATAACTGTGCTAGAAAAAGAATTTTTTTAAAAAAATTGTAAAGGTTTTTTTCCCAGTGGAATGCTCTTGGCATTTGCAGGTATGTTGGTGTCTATGAAAAGCTGACAAGTTGAATCACAGTGAGATATCCTGCATGTACTGTACCATATATGAGAGATATGAGCTCTACTGATGACCTGCTGTATGGTTTTGAGGCATTGTTACAATTTTCTGGGTCAGTTTTCCTTTCCACTTATCATCTGTCTCATCTGTTTATACTCGAAGCTCTTCAAGGGAATGTCTCATGTTGCGTTTGAACAGTGCCTATAGTGGGAGAGGAAAGGGATTTCTAGCTTGGCTGAAGCTTCAGGATGCAAACATAATATAAAAAGTTACAAATAATGGCAAGTGATAAAAGTACATATAATAAAAGGTATGCTGTGATAAACATTTTATGTAGATTTAATCAAAGCTTTGCTTTAAGGCACAAAGGCCCTTTCCTTTTGCATTAGAAATACTTTCTAAGAAAACTCTGTGACCTGTGTAGTTTGCTGTACAGATACAATCAGATACAATCTGTCCTTATATTGGACATCAGGACAAAAATGGGACACTAAAAAGCACATTTATTTCTTCCTGCATCTGTGATTCCTAAATTTTTTAAAAAAGGGAAAAAAAAAAGCTTCCTCCTCATGCCTTTTCACAAGTCTTTAGTCATTATACTGCGTCTAAACCAGATGGAAGGATATATTAAAAATTGTTTTTAAACCACAGATTGAGAAATGGTGCCAGGATTTTAAACCAAAAATGTGGCACTGATTCTAAAATCTGTTGACAATTTTAGAAAGTTTTCTTCTGGCAAAAGAGCTCCATTAGTGTGTCATCTTCTCTTCCAGGAAAATAAGGAAAACCTTTATCTGAGTCATAATTTAATTAGCTTCCAAACTGGATTTGAGAATATCAGTATAAAGATACTAAATTTCTCCAGCAACTGGAGTTGGGAGATAAACAGAGTCATCCATAACACGAGAAAAACACAGTTAAAAATACAGGCTATGACTCTCTCTTACGTCTATATCTTGAGTCCTGCAACAGATTAGTGTGTCTAAGATTTTAACTACAGCCATTCCGGTCAAGTCTTTGAAAATCTATTTAGAATTTAAATTTTGGATATTTTTTCCAAATGAGGAAAATCGGCATCACATGAAGTGAGACTTCCTCTTATCTTGCACTGAGCGCTGAAGCGCACTGGAAGGTAGCTTTCTGGGCATGCAGGTGTTGACAAAGACATTCCAAAACTATCTTTTTAAAAGTAAATTTGTTTTAAATGCCCCTGAGAGAAACAGAAGAAATTCTGAATACCCCAATAAAAATAAACACTTTTACATTTCCCTTTAAATAATTGTATGTGTCATAACTGGACAAAAAATTATTATTCCTACTTCACTATATGCACTATAGGGCATATATAAAACTTCCATCCACATCCATATATATTTTTATATATCCATATAAAACCTCCAGCTATAAAATGGCTCTTCTCCCACAAGAATGAGCTTATGCCAAATTTCTGCTCCCTCCGTGCTGCTTCCAGCAGTCCCAGGGAGCCTCTTTGAGGTGCCGGGTTCCTGTGCTCACCTGTTGCCCATATGTGGTGTTACACTCACCGCTGAACTGCCTTGATAACAGTATTCAAGAGTTTCCAAATTCGGGCCTTATAAGGGCAGTGAGCTTGCCTTAAACATAAGTGCATGGTATTTTAAAGTCGCTGCTATTGTATGTATTGCATTGTGAAATATTACAGCAAATCACTTGAATGCCAAGTGCTTCAGCAAGGCTTTAAAATACCTTTAAGGGAAATTTTTAGAGTGTGGTGGTTCTTTATTGAGGAAGCACCTGTTATCCACATTTTACGGATAGGGCGGTGAGCCCATAAATGATACCTTCTGCACTGTTTGCAGAGCGCTTGGGGGAATAAAGGGCTTAATTTGATTCCTCCAAGCCTTAAGCGTGTGCCGTAACTTCTGTTCAGCCTTCCTTGTGGAGCATGTAGAAGAACATAGGTGATCCTTAAAGACAGGTTTCAGGGTGATGAATAACTGAGTGTATCAAAACAGAAAAGTACCCAGACAAATGAGGTGGGAAGAATGCGACAATTTTTGTATAGTGTTGTAGTATGCTGCTTTTACAGTTTTCAATAGATCTTTTCAATGTAGCCTTGAATGTGGTGTAATGGACCAGATCTGTTGCTCTGTCCCTCCTTTGAGATTCAGTGAAGCTTGAGAGAGTATTGAGAGAGTAAGACATGAGGGTCCTCATGGGTAAATCACAGGGGAGCAAGAGGAGGCTGCACTCTGACCTGGTCCTCAGGGCTGGGGAAACCTTCAAAATTAATTCCCTGATGCGAAGCCTGGGCTGTATGCTGGAGAAATCTAAATTTGGTGGCAGTCTGCTTCACCTTGGATTGCTATCCAGGGTGGAAGAGGTGTATCTGAGGTGGGCTGGACCGTCAATGGCACAAAATTGGAGCAGTAGATGTAGGTGAGTCTCGATGTCCTTGCATTTGGCATGCAGCAGTGCTCTCCTGTCTTCTGGAAGGTAATCAGCAGTCACATGTCTGTCTGTCTTTCTGGTTTCTTGAGACTTGTCTCCTACCCAATAATCTTTTCAAGTTGAATGAGTAAAATGGTTGGCTCTCAGCACAGTGCTTTTCTATGCATAGAAGATTATTTAATAATTGTGACAGCTTTGTAGTGTTTTGTCCTGGCCAGTAGTGTAAGCAGATGCATTGTGTTGTCTTCCTGAATCCAATTTGTAACAATAATGTTTTTCTCTTACTGTGTTTCTGGAACCAATTTGACCACTTTCCCTTCCCCTTCTCTTTCTACTAGGACATCCCTGAGAGCGCTCTGCCCTGCACACTGCCAGTGTCTCCTGGTTACCTCCTTACACTGCCCATATTCCCATGTTTTGGGAATAGATTTGTGTGAGATTACTTTAATATAGACACTAAAAGTCATTTATGAGATAGACCACTAAGAATCTTTGACAGCTTTTCGGTATGAGAAAATGCTTCTTATGCTAAAAACCAAAAGCCCAAATGTAAAATTCCTGAAGCCGCTTGATTAATTTGATTCTTTTCATCTGTATCTTCAATTTTAAAGCCATTTAGGAAGATGATTTGCACAAACATAAAAGTTCTCTTTAAATAAAGGGAACCAGTGTGTTTTTTCAATGAGCTAGAGCTCATAAGAAAGATTCAAACATTAACTGTGTAAAGAAGGCAATTAGTGTTTGTACAGTGTATTGAAAATTAACCCAAGGCATACTGGAAAAATATGTTTTACACATGTATATTTTTCATCCAATTCCATAGTTGGTATTAGATCTGGACATAGATACTTCTAAAGGCTACCAAATTAATTCAAATTGTGAAAGAGGTTGTGATTGTCTATAAAAAGTTATTTTTAAACTGTAATATAGTTGGTCTTACTCTGTATATTTAATCACTCAAAGGAAAAGCCTTTTCTACTGCTGTACTATATCAAGGAAGCTTATCTCCATATAAACAGCAAATGTGACCTCTCTTGTGTTACAAAGCTTTAACTTTTGTAGTTTAAAAGTTAAGATTTCTAAAAATGTACTAGTTATGTCATTCTGATAAAAGGAGATGCCCCTTTCACTTTGTCACGGAGTGATACTTTCCATAGGTTTTAAAGCTGTCATAGGAGTAGGAAAAAAGCTGTCATAGTCATAGGAATCAGTGGAAAACTTTTAATAACTGTTGGGGGGTCCAGTTTCAGGGAGCAACTGCCACGTTATCTGTCTTAAAGACTGTGCATCCATTATCATGAGTGTTTTGCCCACAGTTTGATAGGAATTAAGGACCATTTTCCTGAAGGAGGAAAACAGGAATTGATGCAACCATGGATAGAGCACCACTTAAAAACTTGGGAGCATTTTCTGAAAATATGAGTACACCCATAGTCTATTAAGGAAAATACTACTTTTTTTACCATACTCATTTAGTATTTGATTCTAATAGGACACAGCACAAACGAAAAGGAACCGTTTGTGAGGCTCCAGTGCTATAATGGGCACAAATGGTCTTTCTGCGGTTGATTATGTTCAAGTATTTGTTGTTTCTATGAATTATTATGGTGTATATAGAGTGAACCTTTCAGGAAGACTAGCTGAAACTTTTGTTTGTTTCTACAAGAGAATTCACTAGAGTGAAAGTCAATGTGGGACCTTACATGCAGGAATATAATGGCTTGCATTAACATGTAGAAGAGAGCATCTGGTTTTGGTAATAGGCTAATAAGAGCAATTAACCTTATAGTGCACTCATTTGTTGGTCTCAGTTGTTTATAAACGGGGTAATAAAGATATTTTAACATCCTATAGCTTTATAGGAAACTAGTGAAATCAGACTATATTTTATGCCTAACAGTACTCGGGTGATAGTGTAAGTGATAGAAACATAAAATTAGCAGAGAATAAAATATTCAGAGTACTATGTGGTGTGTCTAACCAATGAATATAATCGCAAAGGTATAAATACATAGTATAGTTTAAAGAAACAAAAACGTGTTAAAGGTTTTCATTAGAAGAGGAACTTTTTTCACAGGATGCGGTCACAGATCTGTCATTCAGCTTGTTCTTGTCACCTTGCAAAAATTATAATGTAAACTGTTTCCAGGCTTATTTAACATAAAAAAGAATTCTAAACTTACCTCCTTCTTCATGCTGTGCAAATAGACAGCATTTCTTGTAGCATCTTCCATGTAATTGTTCAGAAGTATGAACCTCATAAAAGAATGTGTTTCTTTTAACGGCAAGCACATCATTGTCGGCTTTCTGTTTTTTGAAGGACTTCTGGAAGTTAAGTCACTTCCTGCAAAAGTTCCAGTTTCTCAGTTAGGAGCTACTGCATTTGCCTGGCAAACAGAGAAACTGGATACCAACGAGCAGGAAGCTTGCCCCACAAACTGCACCCACAAGACAAGCCCTTTTTAATTCATCCTCTGTTGGCTCCTTGCATTACAAGTGTTGTAATTTTGACAGTCATCGTTGTCCAGTTGGGCACCTTGCTGTGAAGTGACACCAAGGATTGAATGATCTTTATTTTGCAAGTACTTTGATTTCTAGGTTGGTGGTGATAGGAGAAGGATGGTTTCCCCATAATAATATTTTTTTATTTGATTCCATAACTTTTGGCAGTCAACTTTTGGGCTTCTGCTTTTGAGCAATATTTATTTTGCAAACTTTTGCCTATTTATTTATAGTGTCCCAAAAGAGACCTCTAAATCAGTTCCTTTGTGGATTTAATTTGAGCATGTAAAATATGATATATTGTGGTTATTAGTGTTTTGTCTGTCCTTCCTGGTTTACTGTTATTTGTCTGATTTTTACCTTATGTGTTGGTTACAGACCTTTTTATTGAGTTTAGCTAGTGATAACCCTAATGAGTTGTTGCTGCTTTTTCTTTATCCTGAATTTGAAAGTCAAAACAATATTTTTTTTCTTTTGGGTTTTCTGTAGACTTCCATGAAACCCTTCTGTACAAATCTGTGGTCATTTTTTTTTTCTTTTTCATTGAATTGAGTGAACAATGTATTTGCTGGTGCAGCATTCATCGAATATGAGGACTCTCTTGCTTTATTAAACTTGACAGTGTTTAAACAATACTAATTCTTATACCCAGCTGGCTTTTCAATTGATTCCTGTGCTCTCTATTGCTGTGTAAAACAAGCCGGAACATTAAAGACATCTTGCATGCTACCCTCTGGAGACCTGTTTTTCTTTAGAGAAAAATCAAATAAGCATAAAGTTTTCTGTTTTTTTTTTCTCCTCATATGTTTTCTTCTGGATCTTTAAATGATATTTCAGTGTACTGACAAATTTTGTACACGTTAAGGTGCTAATTTTCAAACACGTACTTTTAAAAAGCAGTCTTAATTTTACAGTGAGATTTGCTAGTTTGCTCATTTGTTTGTAGAAATAAATGTCTCTTTCTTCATCTAAAACAGCATATACCAGCTTTAAAATCATGTTCAAGACGTACGTAAAAGTGCCATTTTAACCCACCTAAAACTTTGCATATTTAAAATGTGTTTGCTAAGCAGTGAAAGAACATTTGCAGATGTTAATCATTTGTTTTACCCGCTCACTTTGAACAGTATTGAAGCAGCCTGAAGTTTTGAGCTAAATATTGGAATCTGAATTCCTGGGGAGAGTGAGACATAAAAAGCATTTTCCTATCCTGTAAACGTCAATATTTATGTAATACCTTTAGACAAATCCAAGCCGTAAAACATATGCTCCTGAAAAATGAATTTTCTCTGCTCTAGAACAGTCGTCTGTGATGGGCTTCAGCCATTGTTGAGGCGACCATTGTAGCGTGAATGTCTCCTTCCAGGCCTTTAGAGGCTGCTTAATTTTATATGAATTTTGTTTTATTGTGAAATACCAACTTTCTGAAACCCAAACTCGATTCCTCGTCCACTCCACCTTCCCAAATGCTCAGGTAGCCCTGCAGCTGCGGTAAGGATTTGGGTGCTCAGTGTCGTGGGTCAAATGAGGGCAATGACTTCTCATAAAGGACTGGTCAAAGCTGAGGAGTGGGACTTGATTTTTAACTTCAAGGAATCAGTGCTTTCTGATGAAACTTTATGACATTCTTGGCCATAATGTCTTCCTGTAATCTCTTCACTTCTTGCACAAAAGCCAGGTAGCCATCCCTTGTGTTCTTTTTTGCCACTTGTATAAATGTGTGCTAGTATCTGTTTCACACAATGTCATGAAACTCCATGTTGTGCATGCAAAGTCACTTGGAGTCATTGTAGGAAACTTTTTATGAAGAGTGAATGTTTTGATCACACAGTATTTCATTTAAGCAATTTTTTTTTTTAATTTACTACAGCTGGTCTGAAAACCCAGAAGAATGGAAGTTTCAAAAGACAAGACAAACCTGGCTTCTCTTGCACATGTATGATAAAGAGAAGGTTTGTATTAATGCTGCTTTTTCTCAGAACAAATATGATATTAAGGTTTATACATTAGTTGTAGCTCTTTTTTATTAATCAAAAGGGTGCAAGCTGGAACACAGGAGGTTCCGCATAAATATGAGGAAAAACTTCTTTACGGTGAGGGTAACCGAACACTGGAACAGCTGCCCAGAGAGGTTGTGGAGTCTCCTTCTCTGGAGACATTCAAAACCCGCCTGGACGCGTTCCTGTGTGATATGGTTTAGGCAATCCTGCTCCGGCAGGGGGATTGGACTAGATGATCTTTCGAGGTCCCTTCCAATCCCTAACATTCTGTGATTCTGTGATCAAAAGTTGCTAGTACTAGCCATGCACTTTTCTAATAATCTTTTAATAATTTATAAATAAATTACTTTGTGTTTAACCAAAATTCTGAATCATTTTAATTGCTTGTAATTAATCTTTTGATTTTGTTGGTGATCATTCTCCTGTGTATGCTGGATTTTTATATTTGATATATATCAAGCATAAATAGAGCAGATTCATGTTTTATATAAATCTGGAGCTTACTGAGAATTTGAGTCATATCACTAATTTGAATTTCTCAATGTGGAACCCAATACTCTAAACTACGATTCTCATATTGCTTCATATATCTCTGGCTCCATGTAAGATGTACAGCGATATTGCCAAGATGTTAAAATAGCTTTCTCATTAAAATATAAGTGAAACCTGATGTGGACTGTAAAAAGCATAAAGTATAACCAGAAGCTATGCTTGCATCATTACTGAAATCCATTAATTTCATAACTTAAAAAACAACTTTGATTGAATTTCCAATAAGTGTCTGACCATCGTGGTACTGAATGGGGGTTTCAGGTCATTCATTTTGTTGTGTAATAGGACAAACATCGAGCCGTTTGCACAGTGCCTTACTTCCCAGTTCATTTAGTTGACATTCAGTTAGTTTTTGCTGATTTTTTTGTGTGCATTCTAAACATTTAAGCATACTAATCTTCCTGACCCAAATTACTCAGCAGCTCTTAAGCCAATCACCTGACATAGGGTGTTACCTTTATGATTAAATATACTTTTAGAGAACCAGATAACCAAAAGCAGAGTTTCTTGAAGGCAAAAATGTTCACACGGTGTAATACTTTAAAAAGATTAGTTGCAGAATACAAATTTGATTGTAGGTACCTAGGGTGTTTGCACTGTCTTCTATTTTTAAGTTTCTCCTTTAAAAGTCTTTATCAACCTTTCAAAATCAATGTATACTCTTTCAAGCTGCCTAGAAATTGTTTTACAGGCAGAATGATGTTTTTACTTTTCTACCTGTTTACTTTGGGTTTTGTGTTGAAATATACTGGGAAATAATTAACTGTAAGTAGCGTTTGTTTTATGTATCAAAACCCAGCTTAACTCATTTCTCAACACTGAAATGAAATTTCCTTTCTTTTTTTTTTGAAATCTGATGAAAGTGCTATGATTTATTTAAATTCACGTATTTTGTAGTTTAATAATTAGAGATGCATTGAGTATGAGCTTTAGATAATGATTAACATCTGCATCCAGATTCAGTAAAGTTAGTAGAACTGCTCAAGTGCTTATAATTAAGCAGATGATGAAGTCTCATTCTTCATCAAGACAGTAGGGAGGGCAGACCAGCTTCTTTTGAATATTTTTTCATACTTAAATTCAACTTCCTGTCCATTACAGAATAAAATCTGTTGGATTTCCAAGCATGACTAAAATACAAAAGGAGACATGAGTTTCTTTCCTTCCTAAGCCACATCTTTGATCTCATGGTGTCACTTGGATGCCTACTGAAAAGCCGTGCAAAGAAGTGAATTGAGTTTCCTGTACTCATGGGTCTCTTTCCATAATAAATAAGTTGAGGTTTTAAAGTCCTTTGCAACATAAGGGGTTTTTAAAGTCCCTTTAAAATCCATCTTGGTGGTTGGCTGACAGCTTCAAGCCAAGCCTGTATACCTACAGTGTATATACTTCTTCAGGATCCAGTATAAAATAAACACTAGATCATTTGTTGATCTTTGTCATCTGGCACAGCATTTTTAGAACGTAACTATATCGGCTGTCTTCAGCTTCTGGACTGCGAGGCCCTGGAGGGGTTTCTGAAGCTTCCTCAGAAGGTAACCGAGAAAAGCAAGCTTGGTGGCAGTAAGCTGAAGTTCTCTGTGCAGAAATCTGTATTTGCTTTGCAAATATGTGGGCATCTGCAAGCCTAAAAAGTCTGAAAACTCTTGAGTTACACAGTATAGTTTAAAAGTGATAACTGTTCTTTTACTGCTGCTACTTTGTAGTGTTTCCTCCCTTTTCCCAAGGATGGTAATTATTTCACTTTGGGGTATTTCCATATTAGTCAGCTCCAGTGTGTATTAGCTAGTTAGAACAGAGGCAAGGTTAGTGAGAGAGAGACAAAAAGAAGCAAGAAAAAGGTCAAAACAGTTTAGCAAAGGAATAATAGTAAAATCCCATAAGCATTACTTCCACTTGCCAGAACCGTGGTGGGAGATCTTGATATCCAATTTCAAGCCAGCCCAAAAGCTCATCTTAGAAGAAGGATTGTGTTCCTTCTTGTAAAACCTTGCCAAGAGTCCCTGAAATTCCAGCTCTCGTACTACTGTATTTGAAGAGTTAAAATTTGGATTTCATTAACTTTTTGCTGGCAGTTTCTATGTTCTAGTCCTTCCTATGGCTCTATTGTATGTGTAAATTAGGAGGAAATATGATATTATCTTGCCTACATGGTGCTGTATTGTAAGCTTATGCTGAAATAAACCTAATAGCTGTGTTAAAGAAAAAAATCAGACTTTTTGAACACTTGAATGCTTATCCTTAGGGCCAAATGCTAAATATCTTCTAGGCTTCAGGCAGCCATGTCTGTCTGCACACTTAGTATTTCTAAGTTTAGAGTAGGCTTTTAATTGCCCCTTCAAGCACTTTGCTTAAATGATATAATAATGACTGTAATTCCACAGTGAGGTATGACTATACCACGAGGTTTGAGAACAAGAGGTGTAAATTACGTAGATAATTTGGCTAAGGATTGAAACATAGAAATGTTGCTGAGCTTTAAAAACCCGTTACTGAGCATCTGCATGAAAGGAGCACTAGCATGCTGAAATTGTTTGTGTCTGAATGTTTTTGTCTGTTATTAGTACCGCTTTACTGTGAGTAAAAAGGTTTCAAAAATACAGACATTTTTCATTATGTTTAAATATGTTTGATTTGTATGTTATAGCAGCACTTCATATATCATCCATTTCAGTGTTAGTCACTGTAAAATTAATATTTTTTTTTGTATCTGTATTGTTTCTTTAACACAAGAGTGTTTGTGTGAAGAATTAGAAGGTTTTCCATAGCATATAACTTACGAGGCTGAATGCAGACTTTAGTTTTGATTTATTACTTTGTAATATCCCTGACTGATGAAGGCAGTGTTGGAATAGTCTGTCTTCCTCTTCTTTTGGAGTGATAGAAGTTTTAGTGATCAAAGTTATGCTGCCAAATGTCGATGGAGAAATAAGTTGTAAATTAAGTATCTGTTGAAGCTCTGTCTTCTCTGAAATGTTGATACTTTGCAGAATTGAAACAGCCCTTGAATAATTAGTCTCCAATCCCTTAAATACTTACGTATGTGTTTAACTTGACTCATGTCGAGTATGCCTTTTAAAGTTATATGTGTAAAGTTAAACATGGAGAAAAATATTTGTAGTATTAGGTCATTTTTAACATCTCCTGATTCACGGCAAAAATACTCTCGTATTGGCTGAAACCTGTTCCACAGATACACAACATAAAGTTAAGATACACTTCAACGTAGATCTGTTCACCTAATACTTTTGAAAATACTGAATAAATCATTCAAAAGTCTCTGCTAGGTATTGCCAAGATTATTTAATGTGATGATCATTTAAATTGTATGTTGTACCAGATAAGCTGACATTTAACCTCGGACTAGTTAATTAGAAAGGGAGTGAAATGGGGGTAGTGCAACTGTAGATGACTAAACTGCTTTTAATGTCAGACATGTTAGTAGAGCCTATCAGTTTTAGTCAGCATGATTTAAAAATTATTTCAATATGTCTGAATTCAATTTGGTTTTCAAATTAAATTCTGTTCCTTTGTATAAGCATTCTGTCAAAGGGCTTGATGGTGGGTGGTATCTCATCTTAGCAAACAAATAATTTTGGGTAGGGGTGAGGGTGATTCCAGCAAAATTCTTTCCTCAGATGTGCATGCAATTCTCACTAAATTTAGTAAGGTTTGCATACATGTGTCCAAAAGTAGGATTTGGCTAGTGGGTTTTTCTCTTCCAACACCACTCACAGCCTTGAGCTCATTGTCAGGGAGTGTTTGCATTTGCTGATCAGCGTTTCCACATCTGCTTAGAATTTCCTCTCGGATGCTTTGCCCATCTGAGCACATGACAGTCCTCTCACCACGGTCCATCTCTCCCAGGAGCTTGAACCTTGGCAAGAAATGCTTCCACTCAGAGGTGGGCATTGGCAAATGCAAAAGCCTATGCAGTTCTCCTAATTATCTCTCAGGTGATGGTTTGACATGATTGTGAATGAGTATTGTAAGAGAAGAAAATAAAGCAGGGGGTTTTTCTTCCTTCTTTTTTTCTTTGAAGGTTCCAGACAAGTATTTCACCATTTTACTGGATTATCTGCAAGGGCTTCAAGGCGGTGCACGAAACATAACTGTGCAGAAAGCTGAAGCTTTTATGAAGGAATTTGATGGTTCCGATGCAGAAGACCCAAACCTGTTGGAGAAATGTGAGCGCATACGACAAGTTCTGCAGCTGCTGTCCTGAGAGTATTTTTGTGTCTTAATGGTTGTCTGGTGGAGAGAAGGATGGGATGTTGTATACAGAGACTATAAATTAGTTGTAAAGACATATTTTCTAATAAGAATCCTAATACTAAATTTTCAGATTTTGTGCTTATAATTTTTTCCAGTTGCAAATGTTTATCATGTTTTGAGGTGATGAAATAAAAATAACATATTTGGTCCACAGAAATGCTATTAAAAGTAATCTTACTGCACATCTTCAGAAAAATAAACCTCTTTCTTGTTACTTTTTCTCCACCTCCCCCTGTAATTACTGTTAAGTAAGAGGAGCTTTGCAGTTCTTAATAAGAGCAAGGGAACCAACAAAAAGCTTGGAGGGTCTTTTACAATGGCAGCTTTTAAAATGAGCATACAGTACAGTGCTTGCTCAGCCAGCTGTAATCTATCACTTTCAGCTTTAGAAGTATGTCATTTGGATTTGGGAAAGATCATTTTCAGTCTGTTGAACACGGGTTGTATAACACAGTTGCTTATTAGTACTTCACACGGTGATCTGGAGATACCATCAGCTTTGTTAGTTTTCCTTTTATATTTTAAAGTTTTCAAATGCATTATGGCAATTGTTTAGACATTCAGATAATGCACAGATGGGAACAGATGAAATCCTTTGACTACATGTACTGAAATCATCTGATTTTGTACCAAAATGCACCCTATGATGAGAAGTGCTGTGCTGCAACGTTTTGTATCTAGCCTGCCAATATTGCATTTTCATCTTTCTCTTGTAATTGGTGTCCAAGAGTTAATTTCTGTTCATTTGCTTTGACGTGGGATATTTGTCTACTATGAACGTGCTGAAAATGAGGCTTTCAAGTAAAAACCAAGGATATTAATTACTCAAAAGTTGGATGATTGGCTTATTTAATAACACTTGTATTCAGACAGTGTTCTTGACCTGGTTCTTTAATGTTTCTGCAAACATTGTTCATACTTTATTAATAACCACTATATGAAATGTGTAGTGTGTTAGAAGAGTCACTGTCTTTGGGAATTACAGCTTTAATTTGGATGGGTGAAGGAGGAGAGGATCTGTGGATATGCAGGTCTAATTTTTCAATAAGGAGCATTTGAGTGGATTTGACAGCCTTCACAGTCATGGATTAGTACAAATCTTTAGAAGTATGAAGTATATTACTAGTAACAAATAACTTATGTCTTCTGACTTCTTGAAGATGATGTTTTCAGCCAAAAAAAGACTAGAGACCAGCATGCCCTGCTCTAGCACCGTAACTGTGATGGAGTGTAACGCAATGGTGAGCAGAATTCAGCAGCCGTGGCCAGCCTCTCCTTTGTTGTTCCTGTACCAGGTGCTGTTCCTGTACCATGGGGCGACAGTTGGATGGGGGCTGCAGAGGATGCATGCGGTGTCAAAGCCTTTCTGAGGCCCAAAGCTATATAAAATTCCTTTTCCGGTGTAAAAGTTGGTGAAAAGGGTCTGTAATAAAAAGAAGTGATACTGACATTTAGTGAACTCGTAAAACATCATTGGATCTTATATTTTATGTCTGAGAATATGCAGCTGGGAAAAAATACTGTCACTCCAAGCAATACTGTCACTTTTTTCTTTCCATCAGGAAAACCAGGAATTTCTCAGGGATGAAGTTTTCAAAGTGTCTTTTTGCAACTTTATGACTGCTTTTTAGGTGTCAGAGAAGAATTTCTCTCAAGATGTTTGAAAATTGCCACTTTTGATTATCACACAAAAATGTGGGTCCTCATTGTGCACTTAATATACCTTGTAGCTTAAAAGCACAAGCACATTGCAACCATATTTTGGAAGAGACTTTTAGCAAAGATTGCAAAGGTAAGGTCCAGGCAAAAAAATGTGAACCTTTTATGATTTTGACAGAATTGGCAAGATTTATCTTTCTTGGACCTTGGTTCTGGCCATGTGCAAATGTTGACAAGCCTGTGAGAAGAGAGGCTTTGTAGATCAAGAATGTCATATTTCTTTTTAATCAATTAATATTAAAAGCACATAAGGCCTGCCAATCTGGACTCCATGTGCACAATAATATTTGGAAAAGAACAGTTAGAGCCTCTCACCAGTGCAGTAATAGACCTCTGCGAGTGAGGTCCTGCTCTGCTCTCCTCTTCCTCAGCTGCAGTTCCAACTTTCCCTTCAGCGGTGCTGATTACTGGGTGAAGGACGTGGTCTTTGGGCTCTGCTTCTTGAAGTTGTGGAAAATTCAGAAGCTAAAAGCTAAGGTAATTGCTGCTATGGTTGTGTTCGGTAGAGAAAGCAAAGTATGATGTTTTCTGCCACGTGTCTCTTGGTGTATGGTACTGTTCAATGGTCAGTGGTGTCTGGAAATTGGGTAAAAGGCTTGTAAAACTTCTGCTTTGTGTTGTTACTGTATACGTCTTGGGTTTCAAAGCTCAATATGAAATAGTTTAAGTGTTGTCTTATACTGGATGTTGTAGTGCAAATAGGAAAGGACACTTGATTGCATTTCGCTTTTTTACTTTGCCCCTTAGAGAATCTTCCAACTAGTTGACAAACAAGTCTTCAAAATGCCCATGAAACAAGAAAACAAACACGTTTTTGGGAGACATGTATTGCTATGCCCATTTTAAGACAAGATTGTGAGGACCAGATAGCTTACCCAACACAGCGTGCAAATGCAATAACATCTCTGGCAATCAAATTCTGTCTTTTCCATGTTAGCCACCAGGCCAGCTTCTGCTTCCTGCTCAGCTTGGCATTTTAATCTAGGGATTTACATTGCGTGATGAATAAGTATAGGAAGGTTTCCTCCATCATGTATTTTAAATGATGTATTTTAAACTATTAAGTGTATAATCAGTCACTAAATTCCTGTAGGTGGTCAAAGCTGTACAGGAAGATATAATCTGGCACTTCATTCACTTTGTTTTGTCAATTTGTCATGTAGAATTTTCACGTCTCAACATTGCTTGTAGCTTAGGCAATCATAGGGATACAGATAGGACGAAATCATGTCTCTGCCTCCATTTAAATCAGTCTACTGTGTTAATAAAAATTGCATCCAAGGCCAGAAGTACCAGTGTGTACAGACTGACAAATTACATCTTCATCTGCCTACTCTAATTGTCTTCTAGTTGAGTTAATCTGTGTTGTGTAGCTCTGGCTAGAAGAATTCGTATCCTAAGAGAATGCTGAAGTCAGGACTTCTAGGCAAAATAAAGGAACGTTAATTACTTAGAATTGCTTAAAGCTGGAACCGTGCCTCTAATGGAAGTACTAATTACTCAAAAATTGACAATGTAAGAAGTTCCCTTTAATTTGGGTGATTCTTGCTATGGATTGTTTATCTTCTTGGTTCTCTGCTGTCTGCCCACAATTTTAATTTGTTGTCACCGTTGTAAAATTACTGGGTAAATGAATTCTCTGTTCTTATTTGGAAAAGGTGTGTCATAGTTGTTGAGTGTGTAGTTTATTTCCTTATTTCCTCTCACTGGAGAATAGCTCTGCTGTGTTTCTGTTGATTTTAAAGCCAGGTGATTCTTGACTCATCTGCCATCATTTCAAATAGCTTAGAAATGCACTTCTTTGGTTTGAGTTTGGGGTTTTTGTGTTTGTGTTTTTTAAAAACTTTTGCCACTAAGGCAAAGTAATGAATGTTAAAATCTTACATTTCTGCAAATCAGTGTCAGAAAAAGCAATCATAAAAGAGATTTAAGTTGCAAAGTCAAGCACTCAGAAAATTAGAAAACATAAGAATGGAAATTGTGTAATTTTAATTTTACTCCTTCGTGCATATGTAGTATGATGCAACCTCTAATTATGTCATCAGTGCTGTATTTTCCATTGTGTATAACTGATAAGTCATTTATTCAGTATTTTCCTTGCAGTTCTGCTGCTATTCTCAATTTCAAAATTTAGCTCTACAAAGTAGTACTGAAGCTAGAGGAATAACTTTGCTGTGTGGATTTGATCCTGCACAGAAGAAATAAGTAGGAACTTTCCTGTTCATTTGGTATAGGAACCAGTCATAGATGTTTCATCACAAATGTTTCCTTTAAAACATGTTTTAATGTTCTGATTCATTTACAGTCAAAATACTGAATTGATGTTACTTAATTTAAATCCAGTTTTGTTGACATAAAACTTTCCAGTGGCTTATTCTGGTTTAGCCTTTGGTTTCCTTTTATGTCTTCCTTTCTGTACAGCTGAATGAGCTAGTTATTTCTGTCCCTGCAAACAGGAATATTAGTTGTTTACAGTGATTCCAGTCATACAAGGACACAATTAAATGTCCTTGCCTTTACTGGACAAGCTCATTTTGGCAGTGATTTATAATTACATTCTATTTTAAATTCTTTATAAGAATATACATAGTCAACAACTTAATATGGACAAAAATAATTATTTTTTTAAAATACATTTTTTTTCCCCCTACAAGGAGCAGAGAATACCAAACTAAATAAAACTAATGAGTAAATGGTGGGGGAAGGGCAAAGCAAAACAGTGGTTTATCTTTCTTTGTCAAAACAAAGCTGAATAAGAAGCTTGTGCTAAGAAAGTTGGACTGGTGTTACAGACACAGAGGGAGGTTAAAAACAGAAGAACAGTCATACAGTTGCTCTTATTGATGTTTTTTTTCCCCCTACAGGCAGAAAATTTTTGGCATTCCCCAACAAAACCCACGAAAACACCTACGTCAAAAAGTTAAATAGATTTCAAAATCAAATACTTAAAGGTCAAGAAATGCCACATGTATATAAATGGCCAGAAGAATTCAAATTCTACCTCTCTGTGCCTCCAGCCTGGAGACTGAATGAAGGGGGATTGTGTTAGGAGCAAACAAGCAAAACCTCCTGAATTATGTGAGCACATAGTTAAAGATTACCAGTTACCCCTCTATTCATAGGAAGGTGGAATTACATTTCCTCTTAGCTTTAGTTATTCAGATTTTTTAAGGACGGTTTGCTGCTAATTGAAATATCACGTAGCCTTTTGCTGTGACAACTTACATCTATTCTCCTCATGGTCCCACGTGTATTTTATAAAATTGCAAGCCATGGGACACAGGGTCTGTCACTCTCATTTGCTTATAAATGGCTAGACCTAGCTACGTCTCTGTGAAAATCCTCATTTGCTGTTGAGCTCCTTTGGACCCGAAGGACATTGACGCTGTGTTTCCCTGTACTGGTCTAGAGGTACAACAGGCTTTGGCAGCACCCTTTGTATCAGCCAGGCTTTCCTAAGCTCCGTGAAATTGCCCGAATCCAGTACAGTGATGCTGCTTACGGAATTTGCCAAGGGAGCAGCGGCATTTGTCTGTGGAGCAGTTCGAGATGTGAGGCTGCAGGATCTCAGCTGCTTGGGGTGCTCAGCCCACAGCCTAATGCCTTCCTCAGCCTGGCTGCCTGTTGTCAGTCTTGGGCTGCTGAGAGTTGCAACCGTTTTATTTGTCTACTTTTGGTGGGCTTAATTTGACTAAACCATTTTAAAGCTGTTTTGGCATGTTGAAAGCTTAAGTGATAGTGTTTCTCTGGTGGCATAGATACATGTAAGTAGACTTTATGGATTTCACGAAGATAGTACCCTTTATTAGAAGCAGAAGCTCTAGCAGAATCCTGGAAATGACTGCCCAGCACCCTGATCTCCCTGTTAAATAAGACTGGTATTTCCGTGAGCTGTCACAAATATGTGTTAGCAGATAGACGTGACAACAGACAGCCCAGAAACCGTGTATGGGCATCAAACGTACCAGAGGGCAAGGATGACAGGCAGGAATGTAACCTCCTGAAGGTGCCTGGTGAAGGCAAAATGCCACCTGGCATGAATCCTGGCTGCCATAAGGTTAAAAATAACAAATAGTGTCCCTATTACATAAGGAAATCTTTTGTCCTTGTTTAATGGGGCACTATGATAACGCCAGAAGGAATAAATATGGAGCTTCTCTGAACTCTTGTGGTTAGTGCTTGGGGCCAAAACAGCTGAAAATACCAGGGCTGATTGTAAGCAGGGCCCTGGGTACAAACTGCTGGCATTAAACAGGCAAAATCTGGGTGAAATTCCAGTATCCAAGTGTGCTCATCAGCAGCATCAAACCAGTTCACTGCACTGGTGACATCTCAGCCCCGGGAGGGACTTCCAGTCCCTTTTTGTGATGATCGTGTTACTATAACATAAATGCAGAGTATCTGTGTATTCAAAGCAGCCTGTAAACCCTCTGGATGGCTGCAGTCCATTGGCCACGTTCTGCTGCTTATTGCAGTAAAATAGATAATGGAGAAGCTGTTGAAGTTACTGTGGATGAACTTGAAACTCACCCCAGAAGTGTGATCTGTTTTCACCCCACCTTGCCTGCCAGCAGGTCATTTCCAGACCCACGAAGGAAACACCTGCTTTGGTTTCAGTTAAAGAATTAATCCAAAATGATAGTAACAACTTTGCTACACTTAGAAATTATGATTGCCTCATACAGTTTGTGTAGGGCACACACCTCAGTCAGAACTCAGTCTGTTGTCAGATATTTTTATTATCAAAAAGAAGAAAACCCTTTAGATAATTTAAATTTCCAGTGCTTTTAATATGCTGTTTAATCTCAGAGATGGCAATTCTGCAGTAACCGGACGGTTGCATTATGAATATTGCACCATCATCCCTCTTTTCTTCCTGTACAAGCTCCTCAGCAGATTATAACTGACTGAGACATGGGAGAGTTCAATTGACTGAATTAGCAAAGAAGAAGAGGAGGAAAAGAGCTCATTAAAATTAGGAAATGCAGAAGTTAACTGTTATTTCCAAATAGGCCAGGTATAGCTATCTGGATTCTGAGACTGTGATATTTAAATAAAACTCATTCAAAAATTATCACCTGTGCAGCAATATGGTATGAAATAGCCCTCTGCACTTTATTATAGCATGTTACTTTTCTTTTGAACAGCCAAGGCTGCCAACTGTAGAGCACTGTATGTGGAGGGAAAACTACAGTGAACTTGACAATTATTTCCAGGGATTGGTTCAGTCCTAGAAAATATTCATTGGCTCTCTAAAAAAACCCAGAGGTTCCCCCTTTGTTTTCTAAATCCTTTTTTTATTATTTCAGCTGTCTTTGGACAAAGGGAGGGGAAAAAAGTGACCGCAGAGAGATCAAGAGTACATCTTTGACATTGTTTAATGAGAAAATACTGACTCTTGTTGAATTACCCCGTTAACGCAGAGCAGACAGAGTGTCTCAGTTCATTTTTGTTTGGGTTTTTTTTTTGACAGGATCCCAGTAGAAGCTGAAAGCGTGGCAGGTGAGTCTTGGTTTATGCTGTTCCCTACACGAGTGTTACAGATGGTTGCTACCCCCAGAGAAGAATGAAGGGAATGTGACAAACGCGGTCCTTCTGCAGACAGCACGTCCTGCGTACTTTTCTGCTCTGCTGGTGCCCCTGTCCCCCTTCCTTGTGAACAGAGCGGTGTTTCAGCCAGCAGAATGTATCAATCAACCTTTATTTGCATCATTGCTGTGGCTGTGGGTCTTGTATACCTCATAAAATTGCTTTAATGGTCAAATTAAACTTTTGACCTGCTATATCGCTGCAAGCCACTGGTGTTTGGCGTTGTCTGCAGGAACGTGTCGGAGGATGCTCTGTGGGTCCAGCGCCTGTCCTGGCAAAGGGCAGCTGAAGGCAGGTAACGGAGAACATGAGCTTCAGACATTTTACACAGGAAGCAAATTTCACTGTAATGTTGACCTGTGTGAATGATGATTGAGAATGGCAACCACAGCATGTGTGCCTTGATAGCAGGTGCCGTATGAGTTGCTGATACTTGTGGGGTTTTTGTGGGTTTTTTTTTTTTTTTTGAGAGCTGAAAGGTATTTCCAGTTCAGCCAGTTACAGGAAGATAATCGTTGGTCCCATTAAACTTTTTGCTGCAGAGATTTGAAAATTACAAAATACCGTGTCCTGCTACTGCAGCCCCACGGGTTAAAATGTGCTGTAGCATTTCAGAGTGGTTTTTTTAATATTTGGAAATGATAAAATAATTGTCTCAGAGGAAGGCAGACAGATGTCTCAGCTGGCTTATCTAGAAAATCCTGTCTTTTCTCTCGGACATGACCTTTACCTAGGTCAGCTTATCTTTCTTGCAACTCGACTAGATCATTATGATGGGCACTGGCCTGACATACCCTTGAAATGGATTCAAAATCCGGCCCAAGCTGTTTTGTGGATAGAAGAAAGTAAAATGCTTATAGTCCTGTTCTGATTGTCAGGATGCTAAGGCTATAATTCAAGTCATTAGGCTTAGTATATAAAGCCATTCGTAATCCAAGTCTTAAGAATCTGAAAGGTCACTTGTGGTCCAATAATCCTGAATCGTAAATGTGATGAGCTAGTGGTGACTGTCTTGATCCTAAAGCACCTCTTAAAATAAATGCTGGGCTCTGCCCCAAAAGCATATGCATGTTATTTCAGCATGACCCAAGAGGCTGTGCAAAGAATATCATGCAACACTGATTTTTTTGAGATTATTTTAATAACTGTACCGAAGGAATAGACAGGAGGATGCTCAAGGTTTTAAAGCCACACCCTCCTGTGGCTGCCGTGGTCCAGTGGAGAGATCTCTGCTGCAGACTGCTCATCACCACGATCCCCCAAATCCTCCCCAAAATCTGCCAGTGCAGCTGCTCATGTAAATAAAATGAGCAAAGGTGGCTTAGGTGATAGAACAGCAGGGCTTTGCTCATCCCCTGGTCCTGACAGCAGTGTGAGAGGTCATTCATACAACAGAGCATTCACACAAGTGGTGGGGACAGTGGGTGTGGGGAGAGGTGCAGCAGTTGGCATTAAGCAGGCAGGGGGCTGAGAGGACCTGGCAGATCCTGGGTAACCATAGCCCAGCTGTGACCAGCTTGCAGGGATCTGAAGGGCAGCGGCTTCGCAGAGCAGCCCAGAAAGGGCGTTTGGTACCTGGTGGTGCAGGATGGCTGCGTGGAAGGAGCCCTGGGGTAGTTCTGTGGGAGGAAAGGACAAGTGGTGATGTGGCAGACCTGGAGGATGCAGGCGTGGAGTGATGGGATGATTTACAGGGTCGATATATGCTTTGCTGTATCACAATTGGGGAGCTCAGTCCTTTACCCACCTCCTTGACAGCCCCTCAGGAAGATGCCAGAGGGGTAAAGCAATGGAGGACTGGGACCACTGAACCATTTATGGAACCACTTCATCCCCTCTTGGTAGCTGACACTCCATTACATCCACATTTTTGTGCTGAGGGTGGTTAGATGCCAGCTGGGAGGAGGGCTGGATGACTTTGTTTTTTCTCTTTAATATCTCCTCGCCTTTCAATTTGTTCAGTATTTGGAGTGATTTCATCTTTATATTGTATTTATTCAGCGGTGCTCTGCGTATGGTTGTTTTTGTGCCCTGAAGGGCCTACTTTTCCATTCCATATTAATATAGAACTTCTATTAACATCAAGGCATGGTGCATGCATAAAAGAGTGCTGAATAGCTAAACTGTACTTAAATACCTGGGACCTCTTGGCTTTTCTATATGGAATGATTATTAATACTTTGTCCTTCCCATGTTTCATCAGAGGATGCTGCCACACAAGGCATAGCCGAGGAGGTCTGATCATCCCTTTATTACAGACAGGGAAAAACAGAGGGAAAGAGATTAAAAGATTTGCCAGCAACACAGAGCAATCAGTGGCTGTGCTGAAAATAGAAACCAGGCTCCTGGTTTCCATTCCCCAAATCTGACCTCTAGACAACACGACTATATTAAAAATGTAAATGCAAATATAGAAAATATTTCCTTTTTCAAACCTTCCCCGCTAACATTTTGTGTCCTTTTGACTCTGTGCTTCACAGGATAAGTGCTGGTAGCGCTTGGATCAAAGACTCAGCAACGAGATGGGCTGCGCTCCCTGAACGTGGCAAAGGAAACTGGCCTGAACCACCAAAACCTCAGAGTGACCAAAACGCTCATGGCAGAAGGTGGGGGGAGGCTTGTGTCTATTTTGAGACAGAGAAGTATTCAGTAGCTGCAGGCTACTGTTCAAAATAGTCTGATTACTGTATTTAAGGAAGCCAAAAGTGATACTGTCGTGACAGTCAGTCCCTCAGCCTTTGTATTCTAGAAAATATTCTCTCTTATAACGTACCACAGATATGAAGCTGGCAGCTTAAGGACACGCAGGCATTTTAACTGTTTGGTATTAAGCTTGCAGATGATGGGTAAATCAAACACAACTGAGGTTTGAAATGCATAACCAGAAGGGAGCAGTGGATTGATTCTCACTGAGGTGCTGCACGGCTGTGGGGCCTCTTGCCCTTCAAGCTGGAGATGCTGGCAATACCGTCACTGGTCTCATTCCTTTGGGTTTGCCCCAGCTTTATTTCTGTTCCCATGTTGTTCCTCTATGCTGTAAACAGGCTTGATGATCAAAAAAATAAAAATAGCACGTGGATGCAACCCAACCGAACAGCCAGAGTAAACTTCATGGGAGAAACTGGTTTTAGAAATGCAGCCCTGAGTCCTGCCAAAGAGAGTCCATGTGAAAGGCTTTTTTAAGAAGCAATCAGAAAGCAGTCTCCTTTTAAAGACAATTCCCTGTGCTCATTACAGAGCCACAGCACTGCAAATTAGGGCTAAATTCTGCCAGTGTCACTCTTGCATATATCTTCATATGAGTAGGGTGTGAGATGTAGCTGCACTTGTTCAGAAATCCCCCGTGGAGCCGGTGACAGCACCGCACGGTTCACCACTGTGTCCAGCAAAACTGTGAACACCACACAGAGGGGTCATGGGCACATTGTCACCGGGACACCTGAAAGGGAAAGTGAGTGATATTGGAGCCTGTGTAGGGGTTGAGCCCTGTGGCGTGTCCCAAATTCCTGCTGTTGTTAATGCCAAGCTGTGATATAAATTGATGGTGAAACAGCTGATGTCAGAGGGACAAGAGTTGGCCTTGGTGAAGTTGATGCATCTTCCCTAAGACATCTCATCCCAGAGCTCAGCTCCTTCTGAATCCCTTTCCACTTGGCAGAAGCCCAAAGTAAGTGAGATGAGATGAAATTTAAACTGTGGTGGCAAGCTGAGGGCATCCCCTGTTCTCTGGAGTTAGGAAGCTCCTTGATCTAACGAGTTCTGGGACCAAGTGGTGGTTCCTGCAGGTCACTCATCTGCCTGGAGAGTGGGGACATGGTGATGACATGGGAGTGACACCTCATGGTGCACAGGTCTGGGGTAACAGCCCACTAACCTGCACAGAAGTGCTCAGCTTTGGTTGTGGGGTCAGCCAAGAGCTGAGATAAAGACCTAGGAATTCCTTCTTGCAATTTTTTTTTTGAGATTACAGAGGGCTCTTCTTTATAAAAGGGAAAATACTTGCAAATGCTTCACAGTGACTTAAAGATTTTAGTCCAACAACTAGATTTACGTTATCAGAACTATAAAATTGCAGTGCATAAGGTGTACTGACCACTTCTGGCTTCGCTTCCCGTCATCTCCTGTTTCACCAAGGCTTTGGAGCTCTAAGACTATTTTAATGGCTGAGAAAAACCTGTTCAGAAAAGATCTTTTGTGTCATCTTCATGCTCATAGTTGATATGATAGCAAGAAAAGAGCAGTTTTCATTAGCAAAACTGTTGCCTTTTCCCTTTTTTGCTGGCTTAGGAGAGCAAAAGTTTCACTGATGAAGACTGAATGTGACTCTATGCTCCGCCAGCAGCTTCTGAAATACATCCACATTTTGTGAGGTCAATAACATTGCAGCCACCGATGTTGAATTTTTTACTGGTTCAAGACCATATGTCTTGGACCTAATTAGACTTTTATTGGCTAATGGTTTATGGAGCAAACCTCTAAGGAATTTTTGCCTGGTTCCTGAGGAATTGCTAGCGTGAGGGCAATGAAGCTGGCCGGCGCTGCAATCCTTCTTTAAAATGGGCAAGTGCCTGCGGGTCGGTAACTGTCCATGCTGTTAACCTGGTCAGATAATACTGCTACATTTTGACTTAAAATTACCGATTGGATTAAACACTGATCTGTAACCTCGAAAGGAGCGCGGTGCCCTTTGGCGGTGCAGTGCGGTGGTACGTTAGCCTTTCCGAACCCCACAGTCTGCAAATCCCTAAAACGTTTCCAGGGGAGGTCTGGGTTGGTTTAAAAGGGCTCTCGAATGGAGACGGGCTCGTTTCTCAGCATTGCCACTGCTGAGACCACAGGTTTAAAACCACAGGCTGGATTTTGCAACTGCGAGTCATGTTTCAAGTGCTCCGTGGCTGACAAAATACCCAAATTGTGATAGATTGAGTTACTCTATTACTGCTGGGGGCACGTTTACTGCGTTGCCCTTTTTGGTACGCCTGTTAGTGATGACTGCGATTCTGCTCATGCTTCTGTCACTGTCTCACGTGGCCTTTGAACTAATCTTTTCCCTTTTCCATCTGGATTTTCCTTGTATAAACCAGCGATAATGGCATTTTTTTAGCTGGAGTGCACTTCACATTCAAGTGAAGGGTAAAGTGCTGCTGCTGGAGAGCAGCTAGCGTCCCTGAAATGAGTGGTGGACCTCGGGAACTGGGAAATATGATGGGGCTTTTTAAAGGACAATCTATACAGGACTGTAGAAGCTTGTATTCCACTTAACACTATTTAAGCACTTTAACCTTCCTCTGACAAACGCCTGGCCCGCAGCTCTGAGCAGAAAACCCCAAACCTCTCCAAACCCAGTAAGAGCCAGTGCCCCCGAGCTCTGTTACAAGACACAAGTTCACGATAGCCAGCTCCAACCTGGAAGACAAAGCTCGCACGTGGATTAAGGCTTAAAGGCGCTTGCTGGTTTCAGGGTCGACAGCATTTTGGCTGTGCAAGGCGCGGAGGGGTTTGGGCCAGAGTGTGATGGGGGCTGCCCCGGCTTTGCTGCACCAGGCTGTCACGGCTGTCGACACGTGTTAATTAGCTGAAGAGAAAGGTCCGGGGCAGCTCATGCTGCTTCAAAGGGCCGTTCAGGGTAACATTTAAAACAGAGCTTGCAAGAAAAATAAATGGAGCAGGGTTTAGTTTTTTCCTGTGGCAGCCTGTGAGCTGCAGCCGCGGAGCAGAGAAAGTGCTGCCGAGGCCACCCACGCCGGGGGGCTGCCGGCTCCTTCCCCTCCGCGTGGGTCCTGCAGCCTCCTGCTGATCCCACCCGGGCTTGCTTGAGGGGGGCTGCGTGGGGACGGGAAAGGGGAGGAAAAGGCCACTCGTGGAGAGAGGGGATGGTGTTTTCAAGGTTGCTGAAAAACCCAACCTGGAGACCTGACCTCATCATCTTGGCAAGGGTGGCTTTTGTTTGCTGTGTAGCAGCGTGGGACGGTGGAGGTGGGAGGCTTTGCCTGCTCGTGATTCTGTGTTTGCTTTGGAAGAGCTACTGGTCTCAGGCTCTGTCGATGCCAGGAAGGCAGCGGTGGCGTGAGGATGCGTCCCAGGCTGGTACGGGGCGATGTGGGCAGCAGAGATGGCTGTTCCCATGGTGCTGGGGATGGCAATGTGGCTCTGCCACCCAGGCACAGGGTCGGACGTGCAGATAAACGCTGTGCAGGCAGAGCAGGGCTGCCCATGGGTACCGTCAGGGAGCAGATCATGGGTGGGAAGAAGTTTTTTTCAGAGAGAAAAGGGAGAGGGAGAAGCTGAAACCTTCACACAGAAAGAGAGGAGCGAAAAAGTATTTATCTTATGTTTGTGCATAATTAAGCACCAGATAAAACCTGGGATTGAAGCTTCAAGGATCAGAGACGGGGCAGATGGGATGAGAATGCCAGGGAAGGAGAATTTAAAAAGCATGGCAAATCCTGCTTTAAAATGTGCTGCAGCTGGGTTTGCCAGCGGTGCTGAGGAAGGAGGAGCCCAGTGTGATGATGAAGGGCAAACCCTGAAGCCTCAGAAAGGAGTAAAAGGTCTGAGAGCAGAGTTTCTTCCAGGCTGGCCCCCAGAGAGACTAAATGTCTCGGCCCAGTGCTCATCAGATAAAGCAGCTTCAGACTGGAGCTGCTAAGTGTGACGGGGAGGGGACGGGGCATTTGCCTCTGCTGCGAGGTTATTTCATTGTAATCACCTTGAAAAATATTCTGGAATAAAGGAATTGGGCAACCTGCTTTGGGACTGAGGCCTTTTCTCTAAAGCAGAAATTAAGTTCTTTCCTGTTTGTTGCACAAAGCCACCAGACGCCCAGAAGGGACATTAATCCGCCAGAGCTGCCCAGCCACGGGAGAGGCTGGGGACGGGGTTGCGTGTGACAGAGACTTCGCTGCAGGGTTGGAGAGCACATCCCAACGCACTCCGTGCACGACTGCTGTACGTGCTGGTGAATAACGTGGTGCTTCTCAAAACTGCCAGATGATGCTCTGGGGGACAGGTTTATCCACCTGATCAATGTAGTCCTAAATGCCGCAGTGCAAGATTTTGAAGGCTCTGTCTCCTGATTCCTTCAGGAGCAGGGTGTGAGCGGTGTGCTGCTCCCGAGGGCCCTCGCTATGCAAAGTTGTAGTAGGGTGCATCCAGGAACGGTGATTATCACAGTCTGAACTTGAACCCCACCTGCCCGTTGCTGCAGATGCAGGGAAGGAGACCTTGGTTTCTGCTCGCTGGTCCTCTTTGTCCAAGAGTGGCTGATTTGGAAGGGCTCAACCTCCAAATAATTACACACAGCCCAAGGAATGACTTTCTTTCCCAACTACAACCCCATGGTGGGTCCTAGGGCACTCTGTGTCAGGGCTTTTCTTTCTGTGCTTCCCTGTCTGTCAGTTCTCCTGTGGCTTGTGACGTGACCTTGCCCTGACTGGGAGGTTTGGTATTTTTCAGAGATCATTTACTCCTAGATAAACATTAATTTTTGTTTTAATTTTTAACTTAAATCTCTTTGGTGAAAATGTTTGCATAGGCCATCTAAGATGCTGTTATCTTTGCCCAGCTTTGCCTCTTCCATGGGTTGCTTCACCCCGCAGGTAATGAGTAACCTCTCCTCCTGCTGGGCAGGCTGAGGGCAGAGGGCTGGGGGTGAGGAGGGGCAGGCTCATGGCTTCCTTGCTCCCTTCTCTTTGGGAATCACAAAGACATTTTTAATGTCAGACTGACGTCTCTCTGCCTCTTGCTTTTGGTAATTCTTACAGTGTGAGACGATGCTGTTCCTACACCACGTCCTGGTTACCTCCTTTCTGCATGGAGCCCAAAAGACCTCCCAGAAATGACCATAGCAGAAGGGTAGGAGCTGAGTCAGCCCCAGGGCTCTGGGCACAATGGCTGCATTCACAGCCCAGCCCTGACACACGCTGTGGGGCCGTCCTGGGGCACAGCCCTGCGCTGCGCTCCCCAAAGCCACATAGACAAGTCATTGTCCAAGCGAGGACGCAAACGCACATATCCAGACTCCCAGTCTCCTGCTCTTACCACAGATGCTGTTGTTTGTAACACGAGTGGGTTTGGGATGGATGGACGGTTCCAGGGCGGTGCATGGTTTGAGGGAGGATGGGGTATGAGCAGAGACCACGTCCTTTCCAGCCTGCCCGTGGCCTGCCTGAGATGGATGGGAGAGTCCTGGTTTGGATGGATGTTGTGTCCAGTGTAAGTGTGAACCTCACTGCGCCTTGGACCAGTCCCAAAGCATCCTCAAGGCTGATGCCATCTCACATCACAGTACGGAGCAGTACAAAATCCTTGTGATCTACAAGGGCTCAAAAAAAAGGTGTCAAATGCTCTTTTCCTACCTACGGGACTGTTGCATCATTTGTGAGGTCAGGGTAATTTTACAGGGTGATGTGTGTTTCCACTGAACAGGTCTCACTCTGTTAGACACTGCCAGAAACCAGTGGGAAAAGCAGATCTTTTACAAAGCCTTCCATGTTCATATGGATCCAATAATCCAGCTCTCTGAGACATGATTTTTATATCCCTTTTGTTGTGTATAGAGTGAAAGTGGTACCAGTTCACACTGGATGGGGAGCAGGAAGAAATGCCCCTCACTAAAAGACCCGCTCACGAAAGAAGGAGGTATGACACTGAATTATGACTTTGGAGGTTGCAGCAGTGAATTAATTTTTCACCAGCCTCTGATGAGGGGATCAGCAACTCTGTGTTTTATTGAGATTTCTGTAATGTAACCTGCAGTAAGGAAGAGTAAGAGCTGCAGAAGTGCCTTGTTAGGTGTTCTGCACAGGGCTGGCGA
Source organism: Nyctibius grandis (assembly GCF_013368605.1). Classification (NCBI taxonomy): domain Eukaryota; kingdom Metazoa; phylum Chordata; class Aves; order Nyctibiiformes; family Nyctibiidae; genus Nyctibius; species Nyctibius grandis. The sequence goes on along the minus strand of NC_090695.1, from coordinate 93,779,081 downwards.
ACCATTCAAGCCAGGCTATAGGGCTACCGTGACATAAGGAGGAGCAGCTTTCTGTCTGCACACGATATAGGTCTTTAGGACAGCCCAGATTCAAATTGTCAATAAATAGGAAGAGCACAGAGATAAGCAACAGAGCTCCCCATCTGCAGAGGCAACAAATGGGTCCTGGTTTGTTTGCGTGTGAAGATTGCCCAGTTCTGTTTCACTTCACTGGGAGAAAATGCTTCACTGCAAGGTACTCAAGAAGGTAGAAGAGGGAAGATGCTGTCCACCCAGCTTCACGCATGGCCTGGAGCAAGTCCCTTCGCCTGCAGGATCTGCTTCTCCTTTGCTGTACCGTGGGATGAGCAACGCTTGTCTGCCCTGAAGGATTGTTTTGGGATCAGCATTTGTAAGGTAGAGAGCTAGAAGGCAGAAGGTAAAGAGCTGTCAGACAAGAGGTTAGGTTAAGAGGATGGAAGAGAGGGATGAAGAGGAAATCTTAAGAGAAATTTCACCATCGATGCCTAATAATAAAGCAGATGTGGGACTCCCAGGTGCTGGGAAATTATTGCAGGCAGAAGAATCTGAGCTAGGCTTTGGGAAGGGAGCAAACCTGCCCTGCTGCACTCTGCCTGCAAGCCTGCACCTCCACCAGTTGCACTTGGACTTTGCCTTTTGCAGACATAAATTCCAGTTTTTGTGGAGAGCTGGGGGTGGAGAGGAAGATTGTGCCAAGTGCAGCAAAACCCCTGACACCACTTAGTCTGAATAAACACAACACGATAATGCGAGCATTCTGATAAAGGTGTCTCAGTGGCTTTCCAGAAAGGCCAGCTCCACCAAAAAATGGCTGCCTTCATGCCCCTCTTTGTCTGCGGGGTGTGCACATTGCTTTTATCAGCCACACTCTATGTTTTAAAAATTTTTAAGCAATCAGCTTTAAATTTGCCTCCTGGTCCCTTTCCTCTTCCGATCATTGGCAACCTGCATTTGCTGGACATCAGAAGACAAGACAAGTCACTAATGAAGGTAAGAACAAGCATCCTTTGTTTCTAGGCTGTTCAGTGTCAGCATGTATCTATTTAAAATTCTCCTCTGGTGACAATTCAGAGATGATTTTTAGTGTCAAAGGCAGCCTTAAGAAACTGTGATGTTTTAAAGGTTTCAGAATGACCAAGAGAGCTGTTAAATCCCAACTCTGCAGAGGCTGATGTTAAATGTGAACAGTGCTTACACAAGAACTACTCACACATTGAAAACTATGAGTATCCGCATCAGTTCAGACCAATGGACTTAAATTTTGGCATCTTCCTTGTGTTGTGAAATGCTTTAAAATATCTGAGTGTCCACGTAGCCAAATTGAAAGATGGATGGTTAATTGTGGTTGCCAAAATAGCTTGTATTTCTTCTGTTGCCAGTTTTTCCTAAATTCCTAAATCCCTAAAGGATTTCCCCGTGAAGGTTGCACAGTAGATGATGCAGCAACCAAGACATTATTTTGAACAAATGATTGAAATTAGTGTCCTGTGAACTATTTTTTTTTTGCATAAATAAACCAAGCCTGGCTATATTTGCTGATGCACAGCTTAGACTCTGCCTGGGCAGTACCTGTTTGGTGCAGTGGCAGGGGCTGCTAAGCTTTGGCGCCTGCTCTGGTTTACACTGCCAGAACTGGTCTCCTTTTATGGGGCACCAGGCTTGATCTCACGATAGCTTTATACAGTTTCAACTCTGTTGCTCTCAGTCAAGTCTTAATTCCTTGTAAGGCACGACAGGGCCATGTGAGCCTCCAGAGAGCTCCTGCTACCCAGTATCTCAGATCTCACTATAAAGTCCTGCAGTGCAGTGGCTTGAAAACTATGGTGCAGCAGAAATGAAAAGGGGAGTGTGGTATTGTGGTAGTTTCCTAAGGCAAGCTGAAAGAGCAATGGCTTCTTATGCCTTCATATGTCCAGCCATGGTGAATCATACTATATACCTCATTGCATTAATTGCGACAAAGCTTTTATTTAACTTTTTATAATAAATAAGGCCACCTTTGCCCTTCCATCCTCTCATGGTAGACCGCAGTGTTACAGCCTGCCTGCTCAGCGGCTGCCCCAGACCTGTCTGGCAGATCTTGGCAATGCTTTTATGCTGCTGTTGGTGCCCAAAGTGTCTTGTTACCTTCTGCCTTTTTTAACCCACTGCACCAAACTGAGCCCAACCAGCTCAGAAAAACAGTGGGTTTATGGAAGCTTTTGGGTTAAACAGACCAGTGTTTGTTTGCTTTGATTCCTCTTTCATTTAAGTGTCTCAGGGCTTTATCTCTGGCATCCCTCTGTCCCTTCTGGCCACAGGAGGAGGAGGGAAGGCAGATCTTCAGCCACCCCAGCAGGACATACCACTCCCAGTGATGACTTTCCACACTCTGATTTTTCTCTCCTTGTAGATTTCAGAGAAATACGGCCCCGTGTTCACGGTCCATTTGGGGTTTCAGAAGGTGGTGGTGCTGACTGGCTGCGAGGCGGTAACGGATGCCCTTCTGAACACGGCGGATGTGTTTGCAGACAGACCAGCTATACCCATATTCTATCACATCCAACATGGAAACGGTACTGGCAGGTTGGAATGATACGGGTGTGCTTGCTATGCTGTTTCTCACGTGTGGTGTTTCAGTTGCAGCAGTATTTAAGAGTCTTGAGCTGTGTCTTTATCGTCAAGGGCTGCATTTTGTGGGGCTTGGGGGCAGTTGTTTGTTTTCTTAAGAAAAATACTTCTGAGGATCTTCTTATTTGCCTTATCAGTTTTTTTTTTGCTTTTAATGGCACTTGGGTCACATTTCCAGGGGTTTTTTTGCAGCGCAGAGGGAAGGAAATTATTTTTCACAACGTGAAGGCTGAGGTCCTTATGCAATCTCTTTTCTACAGTTACTGGGAGTTCAGACAAAGCGTGGATCACGCATGACTCATGATAAAGACTGCAAGAACTGGCAAGAGTGCAATAGCACGGGCTGTTTGTACCTCAAACAATTACTTCTGTAAACAGATTTTTGGCATCTTTCTGAATTGCATGTTAAAAAATAATACATTGCCCAAGACTAGACATTGAAAAACAATGAAGGGAATAATCCAGGGCTGAAAGGAAAAGATTTGATGACCTAATACGTATATAATGCATACAGCGTGTGGGGTTTTTTTTTCATCTTGTTTTTAGGAGTGAGGCCCAGTGTGAGGAAGGGCACACTACGATATTACAATACTTTCCCAACCTCTGTATGAAGATATAAACTATGTTCAGCCATGGAAGTCCTCCTGGGAAAGGAGGACTTCTGAATTGTGCCCAAACACCTCCGTGCCCTCTTGGCTGAGTGCTTTTTTTGGCCGATGGGTTAGCCAGCTGGGGGGTATTCCCAGCTGTAAGCAAAGGTGCCGCCCTGCCACCCTTCCTTGTCCCCCTGCACGGTACACAGTTCGTCCTCTAAAATGGAAGTTATTCAGTGAAATTGTTTGTCCTGTTCATGACAGGGATGGAGCAGTGTCATCTGCTCCTAGCCTTGCTCTCTGAAACAGCTGGGTTGTTTTTCTAAGGAAAAACAAGTCAGCCTGAGACAGGCACCATGCATAGGGCTCTTTACTGAGTATGGCTGCAAAGAGACAAAGCTATAAACAAGCCAAACCGAGAGCTTTGGTGTGAACAGCACCCGACTGTTTAAAATATTGCCTCCTGTCCTCCCGAACCTACCCGGGGCGGTGTTTTCCCAAGCCAGTCCTGCACAGAGCCCATCAGTCCTCTCCCAAGCAGGCTCCACCAGGTTGCAAAATACCTGCGCTCCCTGGCTGTGCTTTTGGAGTTTCTGAGAAAATCCCCTACCACCTTGGCAAACAGGGCATGCAATCCCTCCGTAGGTGTGTTCTTTTCTTCTCAAGAGCTCTGGAGGACGACCCGGCGGTTCACTGTAGCCACCATGCGGGATCTTGGCATGGGGAAGCATCTTGGAGAAGAAAGGATGCTTGAAGAGCTTCACTTTCTCATTGAGTTGATCAAATCCTTCAAAGGTGAGCTGGACATGGCATCAAGTGTTTCATACTACTTTTCAAAGCCACTGTGAAGACCTCTGGTTTGCTCCAGAAATGAGCAGTACAGTTAGGATTTTTTTTGTTTTTAGATGGACCTTTCCAATTACGATTTTTGAATATGGCCCCCACCAACATCACCTTTGCTATTCTCTTTGGGAAAAGGTTTGATTATGAAGACCCAACGTTTCTCACTCTGTTAAAACTCATAGATGAAGTTATGCACCTTCTTGGCTCTCCATTCTTGCATGTAAGTTACTCTCTGTGCTGAGATGCTCCAGTATCTCATCAGACTTGGTAGGTCAAGACGACTTACTATTACTGGATGGCTTTGGAGAGAATGTTTAGGGTACTGAACCATAAGAATCATAGAATGGTTTGGGTTGGAAGGGACCTTTGAAGATCATCTAGTCCAACCCCCTTGCCGTGGGCAGGGACAAGATTCTTTGTTTTGGGTTTTTCCTCCTTTGTGAAATCCTCCTGTGAATGAGGTCCAATATCATGTGGTGGCACTGGGCTGAGATGCTGATGTGACCTTGCCAGCAGACAGGATGTGCTTGATTCTTCTACAGCCAGGTGCAATAACTGAGGCTTCCAGCATGGTGGGTCTTGGGGTGGGCATTGTCCAGGAGCACCAGTGGAAATCCACAGAAGCACTATAGACTCTGCCCTTTATGTTAGTTTTTTTAGTCACATTATTTTGTGAACTTTATGGTTTACGGCGCATTGTAGTCTCCCATGAGGAAACAGACCCGAATGTAGGACTGAGATCCGGGCAACCTTCTGTCTTCAGTATTTCACAGCAACTGCAGGAAAATGTTCCTGGAGTGTGTCTCAAAAATGCTTGTAGCCCTTTTGATAGAGAGTTCAGAAGGACTCTGCTTACCTATTTTTTTATTTTTTTTTTTGCTTTTTTGTCAGTATTTGTCCAGCAGCACCCAGAATAGACCACAAAATGCCAGCATTTCCCACTCCCTAGTATTTCTGGTCCAAAGAAGGCTCAGGTGAAAGAGACAGGAGGGAATCAGATACCTCTTGAAGGGCATGACCAGAGTTTGTTTCTTTAAAAACACACCGGTGATAAAACTATTGAAATAATGACTTTATTTGTGCACGTACAAAGAAAAATACCCAGGCTTATTCCAGTAATTTTCTGCTGGATGCTGTGTGAACATCCCCAAAGGAACCTCTTGTCTTAGGGACAATTGCTTGTGTATTTGGGGGTTACTAGGTTTTGGTCTCTTTTACTACAGTTTAAGAAACTAGCGAAGTTACAGAGTAGTAGTACAAAGTACAGAGCTGCAGACATTATATACAGACCTCTCACACCTCCTATCGTGGCATTAAATCGATACCTGCTCAACGGAGCTGCATAAAAAGAGTATTTCAACTAAGAGGCTCTCATCTGAGCCAAGAGCTCTTGTTAAACTTAGTCCTCCATCGCAAGGAATAGAGTATTAGTTACTTAAGGTAATACTGAAACAGTCATCCAAAAAGCTGTTAAAAAAAAAAAAGATGCTGATGAATTTATTACCTGAATGAGAACTATTTACAATAGTTACAATTTACAAAAGTGCAACAACATCCTTTTTCTTTTAATCTCTGTGGCAGGTTTAGTTTTTGCAGAAAACAGCAAAAATTATAACCAGTTAGCAAGAGCAAGAGATTTGTGAATCTTATTGTGCAGCCAGTTTATTTATAACATTGAGAAATGCTGTAAGTAACCCCCCTGCACATAAAATGCAACTGTTTATTGTGCTGTGAAATTTAATGATGCTGAGAACGGAGTGTAATTGATTTATAATTCATGTGCAAGTTAAAAGTGATGATCTAACGAATTTAAAACATAAGTATTTTGACGTGCTACACATTTGGAGTTTTCTTTGCGTAGTGCGTAATGCTTTATCGTTTTGCTTTATTACCTCTTTAAAAATGTAATTTCATTGTTTCATGAGTTTACTGTCACTTTCCCTTAATTGTATTTTTTTTTAAATTTGTGTTTATAGGCTCTGTCTAGACAAGTCTGATAGGCTCCATTCATTTCTGTAGGGAATTTTTAGTAAGAAGAGGCATTTTTATACATTAAAATTTTTTAGTTACCAAAGAGAGACTCCAATCACATGTCAATTGGTTCCTCACATAAATGATTTCTCCATTATGATGCTTGAGTTTTACAAGCTAATGGGTGAATTTAATTTTTGTATGTGGTTTTATTTTCCTTTTTTTTCTTTTTAGTTATTTAATTACTACCCATTCCTTGGATTTCTCCTCAAACCTCACAAGATGATACTGAAAAAAGTAGAAGAGGTGTGTGTGATCTTAAGGAAGTGCATTAAGGAAAGCAAAGCAAGTATTAATGAAAACAATCCGACAAGCTACATTGATGCCCTGGTATTCAAACAACAGGTATTTTAATGATATGACGGTTCCTAGTGCGGTATCTTATACAGAATCAAGCACAACCACCTGTGTTGCTTGTCAAATGAACATGCTCTACTATGGTCTGTATGAAAATATTTAAATTTTGGGTAAACATTCTCCTATTTTAATATGTTAAATACTGCATACTGAAGGAAAAGCAAGAAATGGCAGTGGTATCCTGGGCCTTCATGGCTTTCCTGAGGCTCGTAGAGGGCTAGGCACACACCCGGACAAACCCCAGCTCCTCGGCGCGGGAAGCTGCTGTCCTGCACCTCTCATCAATTTTCCAGCTTCTCAGGATCCACAGGCAGGCGATGGAAGTCCTGAGGCGATCAGATATCCACTGCCCAGAGCAGATAAATGTCATGTGATGTTGGAAAAATCAATGAATTTGTCCAGTTAGTTCATTTCTGGGAGGCAAAATCTCAAGTGCGAAAATATTTCTGCTGAAAACAGAAGCATTTCTGTAATGGTATGTCAATGCGGGGCATCTTGGCACTTGTAATTCACACGCATCCCACTGTAATGTCTCTGAAGACTAGGTTGCCTGTCCCAGTTCTCTCTTTCCATGCTAACAGTGGTGGGTTTTTTCTCTTTTCATTTCCATAAAGGAGCAAAAAAAAAGCAATACGCTTTTTCATGATGCGAATGTATTGGCCTCTGCGCTCGACCTGCTCATGGCTGGCACTGAGACAACATCCACGACGTTGCAATGGGCCATCTTGCTGATGATGAAGTACCCTGAGATTCAAAGTAAGACACCTTTATGGTTTTGCTTTTCTCACATAGGGTACTGAAGTACTCTGCAGTGACTTTTTTTTTTAGTTTTTTTTAAAGAATCGCCACTATCTATTTTTTTTTTTTTTTAGTTGGTAAATATTTGATAATTTGACTCATTTGATAATGAGTAAGAGATGCTCACCTGGAGAAGCTTCGTAGCCTCTCATGCATACAAAATCTAAGCACCTGGAACCTGTCCACCTCTGTCCAAGCATTGTATGCTGCCATTCAGGACCAAAGGATCTGACGAGTTCTCTCTGTCCCAGGGGCTGGGCGACCTTCTGCCCTGGGGTAGTCTGACCTAACAGTCAGCATGAGCTGGGATTTGGAGGTGTTTTACCACTGAGGGAAACTCATTCCATGCCTTTCCTTCGCCCTGCAGAAAAGGTGCACGCGGAGATTGAGCGAGTTCTTGGCCCTGGCTGCTCGCCTACCTTCGAGGACCGGAAAAACATGCCATTTACCAATGCGGTGATCCACGAGGTGCAGAGATTTGTCACCCTCCTGCCGTATGTTCCACGGTGCACCTCTGTTGACACCCACTTTAAAGGCTACTTCATCCCCAAGGTACTTGCTGCTCTCCAGACGAAGGAGGGGTGCAGCACACCAGTGACCCACAGGGCAAAGTGTCACAAGGAGTGGGGGAGCTTGAAGCACAGGGCTTTTGGTGGGGAAGAGCCAGTTCCCTAATCCCCCCATCTCCTCCGCGCCCAGACCGATGGCAGTGTGACTTCAGGGTTGTGCACACAACTTCCCATTTCCCATAACAGTCTTCATGATCTGGAGTCTGTTCCTTATTCTCTTCACTCTCCATTGCCATTCATTCCCTGTAGAGCACTTCTGCCTCTGGAGTACCATGGCATTGTCTCATTGCCTGCTTGAGGCAAGCAGAGAGCAGCTGGGCAGGAAGGAAGCATGGCCCACATCTTTCTTCTGCTTCATAACTCAGGAACAGCCAACAACCATTGTTGTTTCTTGGCATATTAGTCAGTAATTCCAGTGAACTGGGTATCCACACTAACTAGGGGTCATTTGGTCATGTGCAAGCCCAAAAATTAGTTCTTCAGAGACAGAAGTTTGTTTGCAGACACGGCCCAAAGAGAGGAATGGTTATGTGGCTGAATGGGAAAAGCCAGAAACTTGCTGTATCGACACATGCTAAAACAGAGCGTGTTTGTGCTGCAGGGAACAACAGTGATTCCTCTGTTGACCTCTGTGCTGCTGGATAAAACACAATGGGAGACGCCAGATGAGTTCAACCCCAACCATTTCCTTGATGCGGATGGGAACTTTGTAAAGAAGAAAGCGTTCCTGCCCTTCTCCACAGGTAATGAAAGTGTTTGATCCTGCACGGGTCACCAAGTTCCCAGTGCCCCTCAGAAGATATTAGCCAAGCGGCAGGATCCAAGTGTTGGGAACAGCACAGACATCAGTGGTGGGGATGGCTTAGAAATACCCTTCCTGGGTTTTGATGACTTGCAAATAGCCCCTCAGCCCACACTGGGAGGCACACTGGGCCCTACGCTGTGACCTACAGAAGACTCAACACCTTCAAGCAAGGGTTCAACCTTCCCTCGGCCTTGGGAAGACTGGTTTTTAGGGTGTCCCAGATCAATTCCTTGCAGGCTCAGAGTGAAACAGTCCTGTTCAAATGCCTACAGGGACCAAAGGTGATGGCTGCTGAATATCACACCATGCCATTTTGCATTTCTGAGGCCTATACTGTCCCTCACACTATTGCTACCAAGTAGTAGGGAAGAGGTGTCGGGTTGAGCCACCACTTACCTAACCACTCCACCAACAGCCGTGCTTTTGGCATTGCAGGGAAGAGAAACTGCGTTGGAGAAAGTCTTGCCATGATGGAGCTCTTCATCTTCTTCACAGGCTTGATCCAGAAATTTACTTTTAAGCCTCCACTTGGGGTCAAAGAATCTGAGCTGGACACGACTGCAGAGGCTGGATTCACCATGAGACCCCATCCACAGTGTGCCTGCGCTGTGCTACGCCAATAAGCCCAAGGCTCTGAACTGAGAAAAATCCATGTAATTGCTTTGTGCAGAGCCCAGCAGATGCATAAAGGAGAAACCAGATCTCTGTGCAGTAGATACAAGTAGTGTCTTCTTACTCAAAGCCTTGCAAGTACTGGGTATATGCTGAAAATATCTGTTGAACAAATATTTTTCTAAGAAGCAGAGGAGGGCTGGTGGGTAATGTCACCTGGAAAATTCCAGCCAGACACATGACTGGAAATGACAGGACAGCCACTTCTTTACACATCAAATACACAACATAAGAAAGTTATTCTAGTTCTGAGCTTCTGGGAGAGGATGCTTCTCAAGAGGGGATCATCTCTTCACTTGGAGAGTAATATTAGATACAAATCTTTGTCATCATCTAATCCTGCTCTTTTTCCATTCCCTACTGCACACGGGATAAATTATTCCCAGATACCTGCTCTTTGATGGATGTTCTCCCAACACTTTCCAGACTTCTGATTTTGAATCACAGATGCCAAATGCTGGACTTTTTAGATTCCCCTTGCTCTGAGGGACCTTAGAATGGTTCCCTGGGAGTCTTTGGCCCTTTCTGAGTACAGGCTCTGCTACACCTGCACTGATGTGGGACTTAACAGCTCTCCCCAGACAAGTGAAGACGTTCCCCCCCCCCCCCCCCCCCCATTTTTACAAAGATAGCTCAGATACATAAGCACCACATCTTTTCAGAGCTCCATGTGTGAACAAGCAAGCATGCAAACATTGCAAAGGTGCTTCTAAAATGCTCTTTCCTTAAGCAGCACAGAAGCTGGGCAGATCCAGGCCAAGTGACACAGAACCTGTCCATCTCCCCTTTTCTTACTTCTCCCAGCTTTCTGTGAGGTTTGTCAGGACCTCATCTTTTCCCAGCATTCCCGTATCTTCTTCTCCTCAGAGACTGGAGATGGCATCTCATCACATCCCCTCATCAGTGAAGGCAACAGGACTCTCATGAATGGGTTCTCACTGAATGGGTTCAGCCATTGTCCCACAAAGTGTTTGAGCCAGTTATCCTCTGGGAGGGATCCTAGTCTGCTGTAGGATGGGGAGGAGAAGACTCCTAGTGTTCCCTGCACGCTGCCTCATGGGGTAAAGCCTCAAGGCTTAGCTTGCCCTCCTTGACCAGCCCCAGTTCGTGGCTGACGGGGCCCTCTACCCCAATAAGGACTGCAGGGCTGGGCTGGCTGTGACTCGAAGGGATCGCGGTGCCATCTCGTGGCAAAAACAACATAGAAATTATATTCTGCATAATGCGTATTCCTCCGGCTGGAGCACAGAGGGGCTGCAGATAGAAGGCAGCCCTCATTTTACAAACCTGTACGGTGCATCTGAGCATCGCCCCTCCGAGCGCAGCAGCCCCTGGTCCCAGCATCACGGCGCTGGGGGTGGCAGGCTGGGCTATGGGACGTGCTGCCCAGCCAGCTGCACATGGCATAAGCCACAGACACAGTGTGAGCTGGATTTGTTCAGAGCTTACTTTAAAAATCAAGCCACCTGTCCTGCCCCAAGCTGTTCGCCTTCAGTTCAGGGCAGCGTGTCACAAGGCACGAACATGTTTCGCAGCTGGAGGGAAGATCCTCAGGGCCACTGGGGAATATGGAAATGGTATTTCCACCCCAAGAGCCAATGTTTTCTGCTAGATAAATATGTAGCTGAGTCATAATCGATGTTCTGCCATCGTTTGGCTGAACAAATAAACGGGAGGTGGGCACTTTCTTTTGCAGAGATATATTCATCTGCTTAGTTTAGTGTGCTGGGGAGCGATCGCTTCCATCCATCTGCTAACACAGGCACAAGCAGAATGCACTTTTCAAAGGAACCAAAGGAACCTGTTTCCCGTGAATGTTTGCACCTGGTGGCTCATGGCCTTGTTGAGGCCCAGGTACTGCGCAGTGTGCTGGATTTCTGTGCATGGCCAGCGCTGCCGCAGGCTCTGCTCTGCCTGCCGGGGAGTGCCAGCGCAGAAGGTGATACTGAGAAAGAGCAGGCTCTGAAGGCTGCCACGCCACATAGGAGGGGATTCATCTCTCTTCTTCGAAGCCAAGACCCTGAGAGCCCATGGAAGGGGTCAGGGCTGAGGTTCCACCAGTGAATTTGTGCAGATTTGAACCCAGCCCAGTTTTGTCCCCCGGAGCACTAGTTTGTTGCCATATTTGTCTTTTGAGTTCATATTACTTTTGGAGGGGGCTACATCAGGAACAGCCCTGGCCTCTCTAAAGCCAAAGGCAAAAGTCTTATTTTTATCTCAGCAAGGCCAAGACTTCCTTCACTGAGTGGATATGTGGCTTGCCCCTCTGTTGCTTTATCTGTCTCTCCCTGCCTTCCCTGAAGAAGACCCCATCCTGCTGCCACCACTCCTCAAGAGTGACATTGCCAGCAGGTGATGCTTTGAGAGGGCAAGAGGTGAGAGGCTCAGGGTCCAAGGCACTAAACAGAGGGACAGCAGCAGCATCAGTGAAGCTGTGGTGGCAACCTTGCATTCAGCCTCTGCAACCAAGAGTTGAAGACATAAAAGTGAAAGACCAAGGCTATCCCTAGGATGGACTAGTAGCCCATAGCTGAGCACAAAGGGAAAGCTCTTTGCCCTGGAGAAACCACTCTGCAGATATGGAGGGTCTCCTGCTGGGCTGTTTTTTAGTAGGATAAGGGTATGCAGAACCTCTCATCCGTGACATATAAGTAAAACTTACAATATTTGTTGCCACTCTGGGCTCAGTATCAACCTTTCATGGCATTTTTATTTCTGTGTAACACAAAGTTGGGTAGCAGGCATATGAAATATAATGAAGACATGGGATTAAAACTTTATTTGGTTCCCATGAAGGGGGAAACAAACCATATGATAAAGCACATGATAAGAAAATGCATATGGAGAAATGGCAATTCACAGGCAGATAAATGGATGAAAAATTGCCTGAGCTGTACATCAACTGGAATAAGATTGCAGAATATGATAGCAGGTAAGAGTGCTACAGACAGGGAAAACAGCCAGACAAAGTTACAGAGGAAAGGAAAACAACCAAAACCAGGTCTCGTCTACTCCCTGATCCCAATTCTCGTTGCGGGTGTGCGTGCAATACAAGCACTGTGAAATTAGACACCATGTGCAAGGAAATTGCATGGCCAGTTCCAATGGCCAGACCATCCCAAGTAGCAGACTGACTGCTGGTGTTGGCTCTTAACTTTACCCAGGAGGTCTGAAGAGAGGAACAGTGTTTGCTCCTATTTAACAAACTCAGGAAAGACAGAGATCCATAAAACTAGAAATGGGTCTGTATCATTAGCCTTTTATGATCGGTTTCTGGTACAAATCTCACATGGCCTTATGATTTAGACTGCAAACTTAGAAATGTAGATCTTCTTTCATTCAGACTGTGAAGCAGTGTTGAACTTGGTGGTAACAGTACTTGCCTATCTAAATGGGTTTGCAGACTGTGGCAGGATGGGGGGCGGCGAGTCCTAGCATAGCTAAGTTGGATGTAAGCAGCTTCCCCACTTGTCAGGTTGCTCTTCAACAAGGCTGTTGTTATTCACGCAGGACAGCACAGGTCGCCTGAGGCTGAGGCCTTAATGTGAAAGTCGTTTGGGGGACGGTAAGGTCCAAGTCAGACTCTGAAACTCCTGGCTGGGGTTGAAAAGTAAACGTCTGCAGCAACCCTACAAAGAAGACAAACAGCTCCATCTTGGCGAGGCTTTCTCCAATGCAGTTCCTTCGCCCTGCAGACGAAAGCAGTGTGTTTACTTGATGGAAAGATCAAACTAGAATATTTGCCATGGACACGTTAGCATCTGAGATGTTGCAATGGAAGCAGGAGTGAAACGTTGAAACGCACCAGAGCGTTTCAGAGCAGAGGAGCCCATGTTGCTAAAGGTAGCTGTCCCAGCCACGCTGGTACAATGTGCCTGCCTGGTCTCCTTTGTCACACAGCTACCTGCAGCAGCAAGTCACAGCCGTGTTACAGGGTTAGTATGCATTTATGATGTACCCTCTCCTCTCCTTAGCTCTTCCAACCCTCTCAGCATCTTTAACTCTTTCTCTTTGAAAAGCAGCCTGATAGAAAAATGCCACCTCCTCCCAAAGCGGAATGGTTTGAAACTCACTTTTCCTGTGAAATTTATCCTAACATCCCACTTTTAGAAAAGACTGTGTTTCTTCTTTCCTACCACCTCTTTGTGCTAGATTCTAAGCCCTTGTGTGATGGTCTCTGTACAGGTGAAGCACTTGGTGGACAGCGAGGACTGGCTTCCTAACGTTAGAAGGCACTGCTGAGGGTTTGTGGTTGGAGCATGTTCTGGAATCCCTTCAAGCCATCCTTTCAGTACTTAGCCATGAAGATCACGTTAGTGTATATTGTAATAAAATGGTCCTGCCATAGCCTCAGCTCCGTGCACATCAGCCCTTTAGTTACCTGTGGAGAACGGCAGGAAAGCCTCTCTCTTTACAAAATTCCCTTCAGCATCAAGGAAGTGGTTGGGGTTGAACTGATGTGGTGTCTCCCATTGTGTCTTATCCAGCAGCACTGAGGTGAGTGACGGGATTACAATTATACCCTGGAAGACAAGTACATGAAGGCACAAAAGATAGCAAAAGTGCTCTGTTTTGGTTCATTTTGTGACACAGACTTCAGTGTCCCAGGAGATTTGCTCCACCTGGTGTTGGTGGAGACCCTGAGGGCTTTATCCCATCAGCCAGTAGAGAGAGCGAAGTCAGTGAGATTTTCCCAGCAGTGCCAAGGATTGAAGCCAAATCCCATAAGGTGCTGTGAAAACCTCAAGCAGAGGGTCAGATCCTGTAAATTCCCCAGCAGGCACTTCACTGGGCAGATGGCATCAAGGAGGTAAACCAGAGTCACTCGTGGAGCGAGGAAGTCCTCAGCATGAGAGGGACTCACACAGAATCACAGAATCACAGAATGTTAGGGATTGGAAGGGACCTCGAAAGATCATCTAGTCCAATCCCCCTGCCGGGGCAGGATTGCCTAGACCATATCACACAGGAACGCGTCCAGGCGGGTTTTGAATGTCTCCAGAGAAGGAGACTCCACAACCTCTCTGGGCAGCCTGTTCCAGTGTTCAGTCACCCTTACAGTAAAGAAGTTTTTCCTCAAATTTAAGTGGAACCTCCTGTGCTCCAGCTTGCACCCATTGCCCCTTGTCCTGTCAAGGGATGTCACTGAGAAGAGCCTGGCTCCATCCTCTTGACACTTGCCCTTTACATATTTATAAACATTAATGAGGTCACCCCTCAGTCTCCTCTTCTCTAAGCTAAAGAGACCCAGCTCCCTCAGCCTCTCCTCATAAGGGAGATGTTCCACTCCCTTAATCATCTTCGTGGCTCTGCGACTGAAGGGAGTCCTTCAATACCAGTCTCTCTGGACTCAACATAGTCACTGGAAAGGAAGAAACTCTTTTGGGGGTGATTTTGGATGCTTACTTTGGGCTTCAGTCCTATAATTCCCTCTGAAGAAACCAGTCTTTAGTGGCACTAGCAAAAATGAGGAGGGTGTTTGTTCATGGGATGGAGCAATTACCTACCTTGGGAATGAAGTAGCCCCTGAAGTGGGTGTCAACAGCAGTGCAGCGGGGAACGTGGGGCAGGAGGGTGATAAACCTTTGCACTTCATGTAGCACGGCATTTGTAAAAGGCATGTTCTTCCGATCCTCATACGTGGCCCAGCTTCCAGCTTTGACAGTTCTCCCAATCTCCTCCTGCACCTTTTCTGGAAGGAACAAACAAAGGGATGTGCCCCAGCAAGGAAGCCAACTCCCTCCTTGGATTTGGTTTTGGGAAGAACATATTTTTCCAGGGTCTGGAGGGAGAGGATTCTTAAAATGCCAGCCTGGGTTTCCCGGCTCTATTTCTAGTTCATGGGTTGACGGGTTGTTTCCCCAGCATTGTACTTTGATCTCCACTCATCTTCTCTCCCAGCAAGGCACAGGGACTATTTTATTGTGACTTTGATCAGCGTCTAATTACATCATTAGTTCATAATAATAAAGAAACAGGATTCAGCTCTTAAGGCCAAAGAGCTTCTGTGGATCTGCAGCCAGGCCTCTCCCCTCCCCGTATCTGCCATGCCATGGATGGAGTGCAGGTGAAAGGAGCTCACTTTGAATCTCTGGGTATTTCATCATCAGCAGGATGGCCCACTGGAGCGTTGTGGCTATGGTCTCTGTCCCCGCCATGACCAGGTCAAGGAGGGATGCTATTAGGTTGTCATCATGGAAGAGGCTGTCTTTCTTGTTTTTCTCCTTGAAAAACACAAGTGGTAAGAAAGGTCTTAAAACTATCCGTCTTAATTTTCAGCAAGCTTGGGAAATGCTGCATAGCCTATGACACTGCTGGCTATGATCTTGTGTTTGTGAACTGGGTAATAAAACAGACCTGATCTTGAATGCACAGCATTCACCAAAGGTGGGAGCACCAAAGATGAAAGGTTTGGAGTGGAGTTTTGGTTCAGCATCCATCTCCACCCAAAAGCAGGCTGAAGCCCAGGGCCAGACGCTGTTCACAGACTCAGCCTCACAGGTGTGGAAAGAGCCTGGTCTCTCCCCTGTACAGAAGGAGATTCAGCTAATCCCAGCTCCGACGGACTCCTCCTGCTCAAGGGCAGGACTGAATCCCCAACAATGTTCAAAATGGCCTTTCAGTTCATTTCTGCTGAGCTTTAGGACTGTACTGACCCTTCCTCCACATAGCTGGGTAGAAGACTTAGTGCCTAAGGTTGGCCCAGATCCAGAAAGAAGAAAAAACTCAAATCCCAAATATTTTGCATTGAATGAAATCAACTGATGTGTGAAACTGCCGAGTCTATACTAAAATATGATGCAGGGCAGGGCTAGGACTTGTACTGATGATTTATCATTCTAGTACTTTAAGTGTATCATTCATCTTGGAGCAACAGTATCAATGATTAACTGATTTGTTGTAATAAAAAGAAAGGCAGAGTCAGCTTTCATGTGAATTCATGCATTTCCTAGTAGGAACAAGGAGTTGATCTCACACTATTAGCACTGCTATTTCAGGAGTGGACTGAGACGCTGGCTTTCATATCTTAATTTTGATAGAAAAATCCCTGCAGTAAATTACACCAACTGTAAGAGACTGGCATCTGATTTCAATACCACTAGAATAACCGCATGGATTTTGATAGATTTACATGACATGACTGAAATCAAGACTCAGCAACTGTTCTAGCTAGAAAATCCAAAGGGACATTGCAAAGTCAACAGAGCTAAGCAGTCAAATACCTCTTGTTGCTTGAATATCAGTGCATCAATGTAGCTCCTCACGCTGTTCTCATTGATATCCTCCCTGCTTGCCTTCATGTATTGCCTTAAAATGATGCGCACATCTTCTATTTTCCCAAGCATAATCTTGTGGGTTTTAAAAAGAAATCCAAGGAATGGGTAGAAATTGAAATACTAATGAGGAATTAAAAAAGAGAAGCATTAGTGTCTGCAGAAATATCAGCATGCTGAAACGGCTTCTTCCTAAGGCATGACATATCAGTTGAGTTTTGTCTTGTAGTAGTAGTATCTTAGCATCCCAGGCAGATTTTCATAAGGGAGGGCTTTGCAACCTTTGAGCCTTTATTTAGTACTACCTAATTTTAAGCATTTATACCATTCTGTGGGAACAGATCGTCTACCAGTAACAGCCTGATCAGCCTCTCAACAGAGTTGGGGCTCCAGTGTGCCAGGCCACCAGTCAGTTTAGATCAGTATGAGACTGGTTAGTTTTTTCCAACATCAGATACGAAGGACAGGGTATGATAGTTTGAAGATAAGCAGAGTCTTCCTAGTACTCTCCAAGGAAGCGTTTTTAATGCAGCCTGTGAAATCTCACTCACCTGGACATCAGCACTGAATGTGCCTTTTTAGAAAATGCAGCAAAGGCAAACAAAGCCTAGATGGTGCAGTTATGGTGAAGAAGCCAAAAAAAAAAAAAAAAATCTATGGAGCTAAAGTAGCCATAGTTCAGGTCCCATTTTAGCTCCACACAGGTATGCAGGATGGTTCAAAAGGAGAGTAGCAAAGGGGAATCTGGCTGCACACTTGTAGTGACCGAGGTGGTATGACAGGACAACTGTCACATTTTAGGTGTAATGGCTGGTTCTGAATATTTGAAAACTGCTGAACTAAATTCTATGGTTTATGTGGCTCACAGATGTAATGTGCCAGTGTAACAATATGTTAATCTGTGGGACAGGTTACTTACATTCAAATACGGAGATCCCAGAAGGATCATAACTTCATCTATGAGTCTTAAGAGAGTGAGAAATGTTGGGTCCTTATAGTCAAACCTGTCTCCAAACAGCATGATGAAGGTGATATTGATGGGAGCGCAGTTGAAGGATGGCAGACTAAAAGGTTCCCCTGCAATGGGAAGAGGATGGAAATGTTAGTGAGATGCTGCAGCAGCAGTGACACCTATGAGGCTGTACAGTGTCGTGATGGTCTGCAGCTCACCTTTGAAGGATTTGATCATCTCGATAAGGAAGTGAAGCTCCTCAAAAATTCTCCCTTCTATCATTTTTTTCCCCATGCCAAGGTTGCGCATGCTGGATACGGTGAACCTCCGAGTTGTTCTCCACAGCTCTCCGATAGAGAAGAACAAACCTGGGGACGCCGTGAGACATTACCGCTGGGCTCATGCATGGAGGAGCCCCACCGCACGAAACAAGATAGGGGACTGGATGAGGAGGGATCTCCACAAGTGTTTCTGCTGCCCAGTTTCCCATGGATTTGGGGACTGAGGGTGTCCCATCTCTGTGTGCCCCATCCCTATATCCTCTTAGCTCCGTTCTCCCACTCTCACTGAGCCTCTAGTTTGGGGAAAACAAGCTCCCACCCAACCCAGTCTGCCCCAGCCCTCTCCTGAGTGCAAGGTAAGCAGGTATGGCTTTCAGACCAGTACGGGTTGGCTGTAGAGCTGGGGAGAGATGTTGGTCTAAGTCAATCATACAACCTTTCTGACCCTGTTTGGTTGCAAGTCTAGGGCCTCAAGCAACAACCTTGTATCTTTGAAGCTTCTCCCTTTGTCCTGTTCTGGTCATAAAGTTATTTTATCTATGTGAGATGGGATAGTTCAGTCTCCTCAACCCTGGCCAGTGCTGAACTCTTTTATGGAGATTCCCAGCACCACTGTATTTTCAGCAGTGGCAAAAATGCTATCATTTTATAGAGGTCACTGAGCTTATGCCTTGATGGTCACTAACCCCGCCAAGAAGGGATGGGTATTTCATTCTGTCAGTGTGTTGGAAATAGCAAAAGAAAAAATTGTGTCAGTAATCCAAAGACTACCTGAGATTGTGTCAATTGAAAAACTGGATCTAGCACTTCACATCTTCATCTTGGCTGCAAGGTTTTTAAATTTTAGTTTGCTTTTCTGAGAATAAACACTACTTTAGAGCCATATAGTTTTAATTTAGAAAGCAAAACTTGTTCTCTAAAAATGTGAAAGCAAATTTCTAAACTTCTTAATTTTTCTTTAATTCGGGCACTTTCATCTGGATAATTCGTTTTCTGCAAACAGCTTCAGAGCCAAGAAATTGGCATCTTCTGAAGAAAAAATGTTTCATTGGAAAATTTGTGACCATTGTTACTTAACAGCCCCTGTGAATTTACAGCTTTGGGTCACCTCTAAGCGGCTCAGACTCGGGCAGAGAAGGTAAGTGTGAAAGGACTTATAGTGCAATACTGACAGTCTCCCACAGGGATATTTTACATGTAAATTAGCTCTGAAAAATGCTTTTCTCCCCATCGATTCCTTTTCCTTATGTAGCAATAAATTCATCTATTGATATTATGGCTGGGTAATTTAATTTCTAATTGTAACTTCAGCCTATGACCAGCATATTAAGCTGCCTTTTGGATCCTCAAAGCTAAAGCCTCAGCTGAAGCAGAAGATGGACAAACAAGGCAAAAAGTCCTCTGAAATACTCAGTTGCCCTGGAAAAACCATGAGGTTGTTTGTGGGGGCAAATTCCCAGCCTCAGCCTATTGCTTCTGCCTGAACCTGTTTCATGTGGTCCACCCAAGAACTTTTATGGGGAGGCAAGGCACAGGGGACTGATGATGTCCAACATTGTGATGTCCAAAAAACGTGGCACCTGGCAGTGGGAGAACGGGAAAAACCCTACAGCTCCGAACAGCCAAACCAGTTAGTCCAAAGTCCCCTGAAACCATGGGGAAGGTTTGTAAATGTGATGGTGGTGGAGAGCTGCTCTTGTTGATGTCTTATAGAAATTAACCCCAGAATCACCACGGTGCCTTTAAAAATCCCACTCCTCACCCTCGAACATTTAGGATATGGATCGGCCGCAAGTGCATTAGCAAAAATTATGGTAGTGAAAAGCCAGGAGGCATTGCATGGAAGTGAGGAAAGCCAAATATTTTCTGTCGGCTTGGCTTTAGAAGGGTCCAAGGGGGATGTTTAAAAGCCAGGCTCCGGGGAAGCACAGTTAGGCTGGCACTAAGTGCCACTGTCATCCCTCCCGCCCACCCCCGCTCATTTCTCTAGTACCGTTTCCGTTCTGAATTTGGTCAAATATTGGGATGGATGGTCTGTCTACAAACTCCTCTGGGTAGTTCACAAGCGCCTCCCGCACAACTTCGTACCCGGTCAGGACCACAACTTTCTGGAACCCAAAGTGGAGGGTGAAGATGGGGCCGTATTTTTCCGCAAGCTGAAAAAGAGGCGAGCTGTGATGGTCAGGAAGGGATGGAGTGTGCACAGGGCAAGCGCCCATTGCTTTCTGAAAGGACAGATGTCCTGGTGCCCTGCTGGGAACAGCTGTGGAGCCGCCACCTGCAGAACAGCATCTGTGAGCCGGAGCTCGTCACGGTCAAACATGAGGCATTTCGTACAGATGCCTGGCTGGCATCCATACGGATTTTAGGCTTATTGCCACGAAAGAACCCCCAACCCCATCAGTGCATTACTAATCGGGTTTTGCTGTTAAAGAGAAAGTAAATTAAAAGCAAAAAAAACAACCTGGAGTTAAAGACCAGACCTCAAATGGCAACACAAGTTGGCAAACCGGAGAAAGACGAAAACAGAGAAGACTGTGTTCAGATTTCAGTGCAGATGATGCTGTTGTGCAGGAAAGCTTTGGTACGATGCTCCTCTCATACCAAAGCACTCCTGCATCCCTGCTGCTAGACCAGAGGAGCCATTTGCCCCATGCCAGGCATTCAGTTTGCCCCGGATGGCCACAAATTGCAAATCCGTGCCCCTCTGCTCGGCCCTGGCTTTGGTACCTAAAGCTCAGCTGGGCACAGCAGGGAAACCCACGGCAGGAGCAGGAGGCTGCCTGAACCGCTGGCTGTCCCCATGCTTGAACACAAAGTGATGCTCGTTTTGCACTGAGAAGACTCTGGATGTATCTTTGCCATGACACAGAGAGGCTTTTTCACTGCCACATGCCCCAGGACAGATTCTGCACGGCTCCCCACCACAGCTGTGCTTTGCCAGGCGGTTCACAAAGGCAATGCAGTGCCTCGACGGGCTGAAAACCCCTCCAGGAGCATGCGGTCCCACTGGCACGTCCTACGTGTGCCCCAGAGCCGGCTGTGCTGTGTGCAATCCCCGCTCCTCTTTGCCAAGGAAAGGGGTCTGGGATGAGGCTCTGCGCAGAGTGGGGCAGGCTGGCAGGGAAACACGTGTGCTGCAGTGGGGACCGCGGGAGGCTGAACGCTCCTGCCTACCTCTGCCCCACCACCGTGGCAGCACCTTGCTCCCCAGCAGCTTGAGAGCAGCAGCTGGGGACGGTCAAGAAGAGTTTGGGCTGGAGCAAGGCGATGGGAAGGCACAGCTCGGATCTGCTGCCTAAGCAAATACGCGGTGTACGCGTGCAGCCTCAGCCTGCGCCGGGTTCAACGGCAGCTTTCGCAGGGGAGCGGGGTCCCCCCACGCCCTGCAAACTGCCCCATCGGGGTGCCCAGCCAACGAACCCTAGTGCCTGCTGCTCTCTGTGGGGTGGGATGGAGGGATAACCCCTCTGGAGTAATCCCGAAGTAGAGGCAGACATGGGCAATGCCAGCTACAGCCCAGCGGGTGACAGAAGCGTGCGGAGGTAACTCCAAGAGGCTGCAGCCACGTCCACCCAGCCCCGCTGGGTAAGCTGACCCCAGCCCTGACATCGTCCGTAACGCCGCCAGGTGCCGGAGCCTCACCCCACGGCAGAGCCAACCTGCCACGCGGCTGCTCCCAGAGAGCTGCCGGGGTTTGCTGAGCGTCGGTGTGACGGGAGCCGTGCAGATGGGAGCCGGGAGCTGCCGCTGTCTGCGTGCTCGTCCTCTCCCTGACCCGGCGCAGGTCGGTCCCCGAGGGTGCTGTCTGCTGAGGTGAGGAGGGACACCCAACAGCCTGACACAAACAGCCGGGGCTGGGCCAGCCTCGTCTTGCACCGAAGAACAGTTTACCACCACGAGTGGGGTGAGTTGTCTTAATTACAGGCTAATAGAAGAGCTCACAGGCTATTCGTTCTGGTTCGTTAGCGCAACGCTTCCATCCCTCTCTTGTACTGCTGTCTAGATTTTAATGCGTATCCAATTCATCAAGAGGGAAGTGGATTTTGCAACAGGGCATCTGGATTTCGGCCCTTCCCAAAGCAGTTTTGGGGTCACTGCATCATGCAATTCCCCTTGCTGGTTCTCCTGGGTGGAGGCGAGGGAAGCAATTTCATTTCATATTAGTTATGTCCTAATGCTTTAAAAGATTTCTGGGTGTCTGAGCTGTCAAATTAATATTTCAAGTCCCACAAGCATTATATACTTCATGTACATCATCAGAATTACATGAAGAATTCCCATATTACCCAGAGGTCTTTTTTTAATGGTTGATCGCTCATAAATGACATTGCATCAACACAGACGTTGCCTAGAAGCAGCCCAGAAAAATATTATAAAGCAATTTTCACACCTTTACAATTTAGTTTGAATTAAAAAAGACAGAAAGTTCTCACTGATATATCCCAGGCAGCTTTAAAATCTATGAGGGTCTGGGTTTGGGGGTTTTTGTCCTACCTTCATTAGTGATTTATCTTGCCTTCTAAGATCCACCAAGTGCAGGTTACCAATGATCGGAAGAGGAGTTGGACCAGGAGGAAATTTAAAAGCTGAATTTTTATAGCCAGTTGAAATATAAAGTACAGCTAATAATACTGCTGCACACAACAGACAAATTAATGCAGGATCAGAGGTAAATGAAATTAAAAAAGACATTTTTTTTTTAGAAATAATCTGTTTTTTGGAGGTTAGAAGCAATAAAAATGCAGTGGCACTGTTCAGTTTCTGCCAGCTGGCTTTCTGTTTGCTCTCTGCGATTGCTACAAGCACTCGATTCTTATTAAGGTTTGTAGAGTACCTAAATAAATACTGCATACTCCACCCTCTTTAAACACCTCAGAGAATGTGGTCTAAGCAGTTTGCAAAGCCTGTCCAGAAGTAAAGAGAGTTTCAAATTACAAACCCATGCATGTGTGTGCAAGAACATGTACATGGGAAAAGGTGCTTGGCATTCCTCTGTAACCTCCTCCTTCCCCCGAGACCTCAAGGTCCTTTATTAGCAGTACTATGACCCTTCAAACACTCTGCTGACACGGGGAAATAAAAAGGTTTCTCTGAATCCTATTAGAAGCCTCCAGATGCAGATTTCGATAGGGTTGGAGATCTCCATGTTACTAGAGAGACAAATAGTATTGTTACAGGAGACTTTAGCTTTCTTGACGCCAAGTGGAGATCAAAGGTTGTTAATAGTGGTAAAGCCCATGTACCCCTGGGGGTTGTAGCCCATAAACTTCTTCATAAAGTCGGCTCTGAACTGCCCAGAAGGGATGTAATTTCAGACTTTGTGTCTGAAGTAGAGGACATGTAATAGCTAGCCATGGCAAATTAGCTTGGATCGAGTAATCATGAGTGTATTCATGAGTGCAAAGAAAAGACAAAATTAGATTTGAAACTTCTGGGAGGATTCTTCATTTTGCAAGACCAGCTTCTAAGAGATAGAGGGAAGAAGTTAATGAAGTTAATGAAGCCAGCTGACCTGGCAGCCTTCAGGAGGGGAACAAGACAGGAGAACAGGATTTTTTTAAGTCAAAGATATGAAACACCTGGAGCTTCCATTGCTCATAAAGGTTTAAATCCTGTATAGAAGGAATTGAGATCTACCCCATTGAATAGTGGTTTTCAGGAGGATATTGGGAATATCCAGGAGTCACCATCCCTGGAGGTGTTTAAGAAAAGACTAGATGTGGCACTTAGTGCCATGGTCTAGTTGACACAGTGGTGTTAGGTCAAAGGTTGGAATTGATGATCTCAGAGGTCTCTTCCAACCTGGTCGATTCTGTGATTCTGTAATAGGCAGCCAATGGACAATTGAACAATAAGATTGTTCAGGGAAGGAAGAGCTGTCTGACATGATCAGGATGGACAAGGCTAAAGGTACATTTATCCAAAGGTTAGATCATATAAAGGCCATTATTCAGCAAATATGGGTCCTCAGCCTTGCAAATGCAAAGAAGACAGGGAAGGAAGTGGACCTATTGTGAAGGGTGGCATAGCTATGGTTAGCACGGTCCCAAAGACAACGGCTGCTTGGTTGCAGGCTGGAGCTGCCTGCATGGTGTCGAGGTGCTACAGCACAACAGCCGCCCAGAAGCAGAAGAAGCCAGTGTGTTGCAACACTTCTAGGATTTTTTTTTTAAATTAGTTTCCAAGAAATGGGCTGGAGGCAACGGTTTCCCCCAGAGCATGCCTGGGATGACTCAACCCTGCCTGCTCAAGTGAGCGAAGAGGCAGAGGAGCTGTAAAGACAGGCAAGAAGGACGAGGGCTGGCACAGGGTGCAGGACGTGGGCATTGCGATGGGAACTCGCAATGGCACACGCTCTGCGCCCCATGAAAAATGTTTGTTCCTGCAGGGTTTTTTTTGACCGGCAGCACCCTGCAGTGCAAAAGTTACGTGTTGCTGCCACTCTCCTGGTATTTCATCCTTGCCCTGGGAGCCGCCGAAATCATAAAAAGGCCTTTCAGAAAGAGACTTAAATTATCTCTGAAAAGCCAGCGGGGAGTGTGTTGGGTTTTTTTAAAGCAGGCTCTGAGTGCAATGCATTAAAATGACAAAGGTAAGTAAAGCTCTTGCGATGACAAGAAATTCCTGTCTCAATAATGTGTCTGGTACGTGTTTCGCTCCGGAGCCGCACTGCTACGTGCTCCCCTGCCTGAGCACACAGAGCCGAGCACAACCCACCTGCCAGGCACTGACACCGCTCCGGCTGCATTCCCGGGGCCCCTCGGGGTGCTCGCAGACGGGTTGTCCTCCATCCCTCGTGCCCACGTGGCAATCCCCTGCCACAGCCTGGGAACCAGGTGGTGCTGGTGAGGACGTGAAGCGTGGGATCATCCACCGACCTCTAAGCGCAGCCACTGCCCTGCCAGTTAGCCAACGTGGGGAGAGCCAGCCCCTAAAGCACCAGCCCTGCATCCTTTAAATTAACTTAAATCCCCCCAAATCTCTGTGCCTTCCCTGCCTGTCCCATTCTTGACCAGCAGCGCATCCAGGACTGCAGCCTCAGATAACTCCTGCTGGCTTCTACTGTGACAAGTTCCTTTTAGGCAAGGGCAGGAGTCACAGGAATCACTGTAAGAGGCCACATCAGAGACCCGTCCAGAGCCACGTCCTGTCTCAGACAGCAGTTGTGATTTTCTGGCGTTAGAAATTCAATTATTTCCTTTGTGGCTGTGAGTATTGCTCACTCTTCTCACTGCTAAATGTGTCCTGGCTGCATGTTGTCCTGGGATCCCTGTGCTCACCTCTCTAGTGTGGGTGTATTAAAGGTGGTGCAGCCCAACTTTATAATTTTGACCCAAAATCAGTTTCATCCTGCAACACCAGACAGATAAAGAGCAACAGAGCAAAATATTTATTTATTAAGTAGGAGATAAGGTCAGGCTTGCAGCAATTAGACTGCAAGTAGAGCAACAGCAAAACAAACGTAAGCACACGTAGCAGCAAAGGCTTTCTTGTTACGCAGCTTGTTCAGCAGACTCCTCGAGATGTACCTGGAACCTGGAGCTGGCCCCACTGTGAAATGCATGCACAAGGGCAATGCCAGTACAAGGTACAGTACAACTATTAGAGTGCTCCCTTTAGCTGTATGAACTAAAGCTAGCGTGAGGAGTCAGTGTCTTGGCCAAAGACCGCCCGTCTTTG
Source organism: Nyctibius grandis (assembly GCF_013368605.1). Taxonomy (NCBI): domain Eukaryota; kingdom Metazoa; phylum Chordata; class Aves; order Nyctibiiformes; family Nyctibiidae; genus Nyctibius; species Nyctibius grandis. The sequence goes on along the minus strand of NC_090695.1, from coordinate 93,753,592 downwards.
TCATCCTTTCATATTCTGCTTTCTTTCCTTCCATTTGCAGCACAGATCAGCTTTAGATGATGGCAACTTTGGGTTTATGCTATAGATTTACCATAACCAGCCCCTCAGTTTCTGTAACTTTCTGTTTCTCCCTTTTTTCTTCTCATCCTAACCTGCCTTTCCTGCCTCCAAACCAACACAAAAGCATCTTCAGTGACTCACTGCTCCCTAACCCACGGGTGGGTTCAAGCCTGTCTCACAGCACATGAGAAGCCTCCTCTCTTGTACCTGCACCACCATTCAGATTTCAGGCTTGTGTCCAGCTTTAGCCACTCCGATTCAGAAACTCTTTGCTTTCTGTGGCTGATCATTTTCTGCCAGTTCAGGGATCTAAGATGGCCCAGTAAGGGATGGGACAAGGGCCAGAGCCAGCATGAAGCCAGGAGAGGTGAAGGAGTGGTAGAAATGCCTTTCCTAGCAGAAGCAGAAAGCTGCTAGATTTGCCCCATCGTAAATAGGCTCTTCAGCATAAAGTGCCTAGTGTGAGTTGGAATGAACCCACTTCCCAAACCACTTAGATGTTTTCTGGTAACTGTCCCATGCCTGGCTCTTGGCATCAGCCCATGTTACACCCTTGTGTCTAGGTCTCTGTAATAAAGATAAGGCAGGTTGTATCGCACAATGGAAGCTCAGTCTGAGGCTCAGCTGAACAATCATCCTGGGGAGATTTCTAGATCCGTTAAGGGTCTGTTGTCTCCAGCTGGGCCATCGATAATCAGCTCTGCTATAGAGCTTGGACTTTGGGCTAAGAAATTCCCCATGGAGGCTCTCAGGGGAGGGCCTCTGGTGTGTTACATCTATAGAGGAGGCTTGAAGCCATTTCCTTATTTCAGACAGCCCTGAAAACTGCATCTCTGATGTGCTGTTCTGGGAATGAATCACGCTGTTTCTGAGAGCAGTACTCAGGGGTGTCTGAAGGGCTTGCATTATCCAGACACCGCAAGAGCTTTTGGAAAGAATGGCATGAATGAGAGAAAAATAGCAGTGCCCGGTGTCTTGCTTCCCCTAAAGCTCAGGTACAGACAGCTTTTTTCCCCTGTAACTACACTTGCTTTCAAGCTTGAAGTGTTCACTACTCTAACGCTATGTCGTTTGATCATTCATAGGGCACAGCACAAACCAGGTGAGGCATGGGGTTCAAGGTAAAGCCGACATCAGCAGTGAGATCTAGGTCTGACTTATCCACTCCTGGAGGAGGTTGGAAAACAAATCTGCGGAGCAAGGCTGCAAAGAAGAGGAACAGCTCCATTTTGGCCAGTCCTTCTCCAACGCAAGCCCTTCGTCCTGAAAACAGCAAGGAGAGAAGTAAACGATCATCACCATAACTGTTAGTGTTGATGTCTGAGACCTTCTAAACTGGATGTACAGTCCGTAAGAGCAGGCTGCTGAGGTAGGAAATTTTTTCCTTCCTTCTCTCTGTATATTACAGGTGCTACTGACTTGGTCTCAAGCCACACAGAAGCCTGCAGGTATGTGAGACCATTCAGTCACTATGAGTGACTGTGTTGTTATGTTCTGTGTTCCTGACTTTCATACTTTCCTGGAATCAGTGGAACTGTGCTATGAGCCTAGCCCCAGGTGGTGCACACATTACCCCTCTCACCTATGGAGAACGGAATAAATGCCTCTCTCCTAATGAAGTTCCCATCAGCATCCAGGAAGTGGGAAGGGTTGAACTGATCTGGGGTTTTCCAGTGTAACTCGTCATTCAGAGCGGAGGTCAGCAGCGGAATAATCTCTGTACCCTGAAAGGGATCAAAGAAACTCACAGTAGCTAGAGCAGAACATTTTCCTAGTCGAGCCAGGCTGCTTTCTTTTTTCTAATGTGGAGAGGTAAATATGACTGAGCCATGGCAAACAGAACTGGGGGGTGCTTCCTTGTCCCACTGTGGCTCTGCCTGTTATCAGCAGAGTCAGATCTTTCAAGAAAGATGCTGAAGTAGACATTTGGCATAAGAGATTCAAACCAGTGTGATTTAATTAAATTCTTTGGTCATTCTGGATTCAAACAGCTGTAACAGACCACAGTGCAGTGCTGTTTATAACAGCTGTCCTGGATCCAAGACAGAGGATCACATCATAGATTAAACAACGCATCACAGTGTCTTTAGATGTTTATATTTTCCTTCTTGTCTGCTTTAAATAAAACTGTAAGGAATCTGTGCAGTGTAAGCTGCTAGCCTCAAAGCTCACCTTAGGAATCACATAGCCTTGGAAATTCACATCAGTAGGAGTTGATCGTGATACACCCATTGGGACAATATTGGCAAACCTTTGTATTTCATGTATCACTGCATCCGTATAAGGCATTTTTTTCCGGTCCTCCAACTTAGGCAGCTCTCCTGGTTCAATGACGTGGTTCATTTCTTCCTGAATCTTTCCTTGGAGGGAGGAAAGGATTAAGAAGCTGATAACCCTGTTGTCTTGCAACTTGAAATGGCCTCCAGTTCAGCCAAGATGAAGAAAAGGGAAAACTTTGAGGGGTATTTGGGAAGAGAAGAAGTGGGTAAGTCAGGGCATGGCGTGGTTCTTTCAGGTTCGTTGTTGAGCCAAGGGAGCTTGAATGGAGTCACTACAGAACACCCCATGCCTGATTCTGATCACACACCTTTGTTACCCCACAGCCTTCAACAGAAACCAGATCAGAATCAGCTCCTGAGGAGACCTTCAGTGACGTAAGCCCATAGCCTGCAGGTGAATAACAACGGGGGAGCTTTACTGTAACTGTAGACTGGCCCTTAGCCTCTCCCACTTGGCTAGGCTGGTTTATTGCAAACCAGCTGAATAAAATTCCTTTGTAAAGTCAATGGTTGTTATCTCTCTTAGAGTACTCAGAATAATTACTCTAGACAACACTGAATGAGTTCCACTCCCCTCCACAACCAAAGCCTTAAGCATGCAATAGTATATTGTACAAGAAGACTTCTCAGCCTTACTCTGAATTTCTGGGTATTTCATCATCAGAAGAAGACCCCAGCGCACAGTCGTAGACGTAGTCTCAGTCCCAGCGGCAAAGAGGTCCAGGGTTGAAAACAGCAGGTTTCCGTTGTTGAACATAGTGTGAGGTTTCTTTCACTCCTTCAAAACATACGGGTAACGGCCATAATTTCTACAGCAAGTGATACCAATATGCGACTGTGTTGCTACCATTTTTATCTGCATTTTAGCTTTTTGTGACTTTATACATTCTGGGAAACTAAATGTTTTGTATTTTAGCATTAGGGCCTATGCTGTATAGAATTTGTCTGGTCCCAAGCACATGAGCAATCCCCAGGTCCAGATATTAGGTTAGCTGGAATTTAGTTACTGCAATGAAGTTTATCTTCATTCTTGCAGGAAGGATTGGGATTATCTCCTCCTTTTGTGTGCTGAGTGGTAACTTATTTCACCTACGTGGGATATCTTGACAACTAGATCCCTTTAACCAGCAGTTTCAGTGGAGCTATGGAGTAAGTACAGCACAGCTCACTGTGAGTATGAGCTTTGATATATTCTGCCCACTGCAATTCTGTTTCCAGTCACTGACAGATGGTCAGTCCTAATAATAAGTCAGAGCTAAAAGAATAGAAAGACTCTCGGACTTATCTTTAAAGTACCTGTTGTTGCTTCATCAGAAAGGCATCAACAAAGCCTGTTAAGTTATTTTCATTAAACTCTTCTTTGTGTTCCTGGAAGAGCTTCTGGAGAAAAGCGTTCAGTTCACTGACATTTTGTAGCACAGTCTTGGATGCTCCAGAGAGAAATCCAAGGGATGGGTAGAAATTATATAACTGTGGAGCAAGAGAAGTCTTACTGTTAATTGGCATTTTGAACTCATACTGGTATCTCAAATCACACTGCTGGTCCCTTGTCCCATGCCCTGACATTTCAGGCCGTAATTCCCCCACATTCGCTTGAACAGTCCAAGCAGCTGTGAATTGCTGCAGAAATAGTGTGTTCTCTCTGTTGTACCCCTGCATGAGTCCTTGCTGTGGCTTTTGGAAGACCCATCTGCTTAATCTTCTTTCAGGGCTTCCAGCTGTGTAGGTGGTGGGACAGAGGGTCTCAGATGTGAAAGATGGGAATGTGAGCATTGTACTTATTCCAGGGAAAGCCCTCAGGTGTGTCACACCCTATGGCAGCAGAAGGGACTTGACCTGGCCACCTCCACAGACAAACAATATTGCTGTGTCAACGTGGTGCTTTCCAAGCCAATTAGCTCAGGCACAGCACCGAGCTAACCCAACTACGCTGTTCCTAGGAGCTGCACTGAGCACAGCGTTGCAGTATGTCATACCAACATACGTGCTGTCAGGAGAAAGGAGAGGTCTCACCCCATCATCCCATGAGAGGTGTGTACACCTGCAAGGAGACCACTAGCTGCCCTGCCAGACAATTAAACAAACACCTGACATTAGCTGTTAGCTGGTGCCTTGTCCTGGGAGAGTGTCTGTACACAGCGTGTAACTCTGACCTGTGCTTGGGCGGTGGCTTTTGGGTTTAGCTAGTCTGGAGTTACAGCCAGCTGCAGACCTCAGCATGGCTCAGAAAGACGACTCTGCTGGTGTTCAAAGCAGAGGCTTTGTGTCAGGAAGGAGCAGGCTTATATCAACTGCTAGTTTGCTAAGATTGAGTTTCAGTGGCCAAAATAAAAGAAAAAGAAGTTTGTCAAACCTGGTTCTAGGGGAGGCAGAACTAAGACAGTTATTGAAAGTGTAATGCAAGGAGGGAGATTTGAAATGGCATTTCAGGGCCAATCCTTGATATGATGGACGTGTTGTGCTTCTGCTCTTCAAAGAGGGTAAAATAGTTCCTTTTGTGAAGACTTTGGGTTTTTTTCTTTTACTAATAAGCTTCACAGCCTATGCACGGGAGCCTGGGAATCTGTGCGTTGCAGGTACAGAACGGCAGATGTGTTCTGTACAGGCTGGCTGATAATGTTCTTGTTCTCAAGAAGCAAGATGTGGGAGGCCAGGAGGACAAACACGGGCAACTGGATATCCCCCAAAAACCTAAAAGCTAAAACACAAAATCAAGCCCTTACCAGCACCACTGGGGAGCCCAACAGCTTAGTATTTTCATTTAGCATCTTCAGCAAGGTTAGAAATACAGGATCATTATATTCAAACCTCTCTCCAAACAATATAGAGCAGATGACATTGGATACAGAACTGTTGAGTATCATCTTCGTATCAAATGGTGTCCCTGTATTTCAAGCAATGAAAAGAAATGATGATGTGATTATGCTCGTTTCAGTCTGGTTTCCTATGGAAATGTAGTCCTGAGCTCCCAAAGAAAAAACTCATTCACCACCCAGAATGCATAGCAGGGAACTCGATTTCAATGTTTTAAGGCCTCGGTTTAATAACCTACTTCAGTGTATGCTGAACTTTAACCATGAGCTACCATTTGCTCAGAGTTAAACTGTCATTAATCTTTATTGTTCTGCTAGGCATGTTTTCTGTCTCTGGATGAAAGTCTTGACACTCACCTTGATAGGATTCAAAATATTTGATCAGGGAATTTACTTCCTCCAGGATTCGGATCTCAATGGTTCTCTTTCCCATTCCGAAGTCTCGCAGGGTGGACAAGGTGAATCTTCTCATAGTTTTCCACAGCTCTCCATGGCTGAATGCTACGCCTAAAATAAAGGTGTAACAACCTTACGTTATCCGTGGTTAAGAAATGTTTGTAAGGCCTTCTTACACACTGGTACCAAAGCTGCTTTATACACTGCTATGTAAACAAAAAGCAATCTGTAAGAGGATGATACTCTCTGCTGTAGGAATATAATGAACATAGACAAGCTACAAAAACTAACCAACCAAAAGGTCACTTACCGTTTCCTTGTGTCATTTTCCTAAATATGGGTATTTCTGCCCTCTCTCCAAATTCTTCAGCATGATTTAAAAGGGCATCCTTGATGGTTTTGTATCCAGCCAGTACCACAGCTTTCCTGGGTCCCAAATGCACGGTGAAGACGTTGCCGTATATCTTGGAGAGCTGTCAAGGTGAATAAATATGTTCATTCAAAACCAGATCTGGACCCAAAGGCTAGCACTAGCCACCCTATGTGGTTTCTATCCCTAAAGGAGCCTCCCAGCCCCGCCTGAAGTCTCCAGGTGCTGCCGTAATGCAACTAATGAGCAACAGCTATCAATTGCCAGCATCTCTGCTTGCACCCTGTTTGCACAACAAGGTGTCTGCTATCACCGCTCCTATCAGAGAAGCCAATAAAATGCCATTGCATTCCTGTGGTGTTCTGCAGCAACAGGCCAACGCAGCGATACCACCATTTGGAGGCTGGTTAGAAAACGCTGTAGCAGGCAGGCCTGTTTATTTTAATGCTGTTGACCTGAGGCAAGCAGGCGTGCACACATCTTTGAGGGTGAAGCCACAAACACTACAAAAACAAAGCTAGACAATAACTCTTTCTTTCAGGACAGCACTTGTCTCTAATTATGGCGACGTGGGTAGTGTTGCAGTCATCGCAAAATTATTTGCTGGCCACCAGAAACTTGAATACGACTAGGAAGCATATTCTTGTAGATAATGTCACAGGAGCTCTAGGCTTTTATAGCAAATTAAACATGAATCATCTGTTCCACAGAAGGGTGGCTTTGACAATCTAATCATTCACTCAGTATTTTAGACTTCATTTAAACACACTGCAAGCCATCCGCTCCAAATGCCGCCTTGTTTCCGATGTGCCTGGGTTACCATTTGCTATGCATTAGATACATTCCGAAAATTGAATTTCAGATTAGAAGCAGCTCCTGTTATTACACCAGACAAATTGAATTTTTTTTTCATCAAACGGTGGTTTGACGGCTTGGGAGATAACACTAACACTGGTTCTCTCATCTCTGGCAGCTCGCAGAGTGCGCGGCAGAGCCAGGGGCAGGGAATCACAGCCACCTCCTCGCCTTCCTTTGGTCATTTCTTTGCATTAGTACTTCTTGGCATCAGCCCTGTTTTTTCTCAGCAGCACAAGTATTGAACGTGGCAGGCCTGAAAGCCTAAAGAAAGCTGCTTGGCAGATTATAGGAAATGAGCCTGGTGCCTTCGTGTGACATTTGTATCATAAAATCCCCCAGTATCACCAAAAATAGTTGCCCTTCCATACCGGCACCCTCAAACATACCTATGATCAGATGGGAGCTCAGGACCAGAAGCCCATCAAAGCTGCACTCTGCACAATCCTCTGCACCGTAAATCAGGGCGGAGGAACACTGCATGACTGCTGTGGGAATTCTGTACTTTTGCATCCCAGGATGCCCTTTCTTCTACAACTAACTGGAGAATTTCAGTGTCTGCACTGCCCTCACTGCGGCTCTTCAGGTGGGCTGAAGGAGTTCACTGGGGACTGGGTTTCCCCTATCATAGTGTCCAGTAAGGACACACACAGGGTATGTGACAGGTCACTCACGGCACCTCAACCATCTCTGCAGCAACCAGAAGAAACCTGAATTTGCATTGACTTGTCCCCACCTCCCTATGGGAACACAGCAGACACTTTCTGAAACAAACATTGCACCTGGCTTTATAATATTTAAGTCCTTTTTTTTCTCCTTTAGAAATAAAAGTATCCATGGAGCTCCATAAGAAAAAGCAATTTGTTTACCTAGACATATAAAAGCCACACATCAAGTCTTAAATAAGCCTGGCCATTGTGGGTGTGTGCAGGGGAGGGTTGGGGAGGCAAAGCTGAGCTTTGCATTGCAGGGATCTAATTAGCTCTGGAAATAAACGTGCATATGATCCCGTTTCCTCTGCTGTGGGGATGATACCCTTCCTTCCTCCCTTTCTTCCTTCCTACCTACCTTCAGCGGGAGAGGTCTGTCTGCAGTGAGACATCTCTTGATGGCAAGTAGTCCTGATCTGTCAGCAGACCGGCCCAACTCGAGTTTTCTACCTGCAGCCTCTGAGGGTCTCAAAATACCAACAATATGGAGCTGATTGCAAGGAGTGGAGATCTGCACTTGTGCGTGTATAAAGGAAGGAATGCGTGTATTTGCCTGCATTTCCCTAGTTGCATTTCTCATTTCAGGAGCCGCACGTTTTCCTCGCTCAGACCCTACCTCTGTCAGCGACTGGAACGGCTTTTTCAGGTCCACCACGTTCAAGTTTCCGATCAGAGGAAGAGGTCGTGGCCCAGGAGGCAAACTGCAAACCGACTTCTTCAAGCTGGTAAGAAAGTAAAAGAGAGCGACCAGCCCTGCTGCCACATAGAGCAGCGAGCTAGAGCCCACGTACTGCAGCAAACTCTGTATGGCCATGTCTAAATCAGTGTGGGTATGGGCATCTCGGGGCCCCTTTATAGCCCTTCTGTCATTGCCTGAACACACCTTCTGGGGAAGTGGCTTTACACAGAAAAAAGGACTGTGAGGTCTTGTTTACTTCCATTTAGACCAGATGTACTTTTTTTCCTGCCAAATAAAGCACGTTATTTTATTCTGAAACATGGATTATCGTAATCTGGAGCTCCTATTTCTTCTACAACACTGGGGCAAGGTGTTTGTTTTCCAGTGAAAAACTGTGTTATGGCTATGTTGTGGTCTACTGATTTCAGGTGCAGAATTAAGGGACAGGACCCGTGCTAGATTGCTGTCCAGGTGCCAGGTCACAGGACTCAGCCGGATCACCGGTGATGCAATGGAGGAAGCAGGATGCAGAAGGGACAGCCCACAACAATGCATGGCCCAGGGTGCAGCCGGCAAGGCAGTCCACAGAGAAGACAAGGCTGACCAAGGAGGAGTTGGAACGATGGTGGCATGAAGATGTGCTAATTCAGGATTGCAGACGGGAGGAGGTTCACTTCCAGGTAACAGCTCTGATTCTCTCTGCTTTCCTGCCACCCCAGTAAAATCACCTCCTTAAGCAGCACAGCGTTTTCATTGCTGACACTGTTATTGATCTTTGTCCCAAAACTCCTCTACTGACAATCCCAAAATGCCCCTGAAACCACTTCACTCACTATTTTGCAGTTTACTGTCCAGAGGACTGTGTGCCTGGATGTCCATCTCTGAGTTTGGTGTTCACTTTTTCCCAGCTGTCCTGCCTGTTTATGAGCAGATGTGTGCAATCCTCTAGGAGAAATCATCCCCTCCAGGCAATCCTTTTGCCTAGACTGGGAAGGAGATCCTGGATCTTTGTAACCTGGGAGGAGCCCGGATGAGGCTCTGCAGCTGGCCGGGCAGAGGACGGAGGCTGCCTGGGCTGCTGTTGCAGAGGGGGTGCCAGGCAGGAGGAGCACACAGCAACAGCTTTGGCACCCAGGGGCAGTGCATCAAGCACCATGCCAGGGCAGGGTCCTGCAAGAGCCCACGGGCCCGGGAGACAGCTCCCCAAGAGCCACCCGCACCCTTTGCATCCCTGGGGGGTGACAACACAGCAGCAGTGGTCGTGAACAGGAGGCCACAGTTTTAAATGGTGGCTCTGGGGGAAGGAGCCAATTTGATGCTCTTTGATGCTCTATCACACATTCTCAAGTGGGGATATTTTGCTCCCCAGTTGCAGATTCTGTTAGATTACTGGGCCGTCCCGTTGTTCGACCCTCTAGAAATCTTTAGTTTTAATAATACTTTTGCTAGAATCCTCCAAGGCTCCCAGGTGCAGGCTCCACTGATGGAAAAATGATGATTATTTATTAATAATAATAAAAGTACATTAGCCAAAGGCAAGGGGAATCAATAAACTCTAACTAGGTTGACATGAAAAAGGTGCCTGCATGTCTGCCTGTTCTCCAAGGCTTGTTATCAGGAGTGGTGTTTTTCACAAGAGAGAATTACCCTGTGCAGAAGAGGACGAGGCAGGGTGGGCAAAGAAAGGAGGGCAATAGATGGTCACGGCCATCTCAATATTTGCTGCACAACTGTGAGGTCTTGGTCTGTACCCTCTTCTCCCAGACATTTCCAAGAATATCCTGTTCTGCCAGACTCTTCTCTGAGCAAATGGTGCAACCACTGGGACTCTTGAGACTTTATAAGATACAATAAGAGTGAGGAAAAAATCCTACATAGGCCCAGTCGGGTACCAAAGGAGGAAATTTATTGTTTCTGTTTACATACAGCCACCACTGCTCTGTCAGAGTAGAGCTGACCACTGCCATAGACATCAAGAGCACCTTCTCAAGGGCTTTCAGACTGTTTAAAGCTTCAGGTTGTACCTGGTGATAACATAGGGTGAAATCCTTTCTCAAGCAGTGAGCCCATGGACTTTCAACTGCTAGACTGATGCATGCACTGTGAGAAATGACGGGTGAGCTCTCCAGTGGGAGGGAATCATTGCAGTTTTAAAATACAACTAACGTGATGTTCTCACCTCCATTTCTTCGTCACATACCTTGGCTTCCAGTATGCAATCCTGAACACAGCCTACAACTGAGTTGTTGGCTTGCAAGGTGAGGCATTCCACACATGACTGGGGAGAAAATGTTGCTCCCTGCTCACATGCCTTTGTCCTTCTACCAGCCCACGCCAGAGCCAAGATTATCTTCAGGTAAGCAGACTTTGTGGGCATAGCTCAGGGAAATAATCAGTTCCTCCTAGAAAATGAGCCTGTACATTAAACAGCCAGAGAGTCATCTAACTTCTGTGTGCACATCTGGAGAAGGACCTATCATCCTCTAATGGGACATAGGTTAATAATGTTAGAGTAACAGTAGGGTAATGCAGAGAAAGAGCTGTTATAAGGCCATAATTCAGTCAATGAGTTCTGATAACATAATAAAACCACGAGAGTGAACACCAAGTGCTTGTGTGCCTTGCAAGGCTCTGCAACTGATTTACAACCTCAAGAGATGCCTATCAGCCCGTGCATTGTTATCAGGGATATATAAACCATGAGCATACCCTATTAAACATTAACATTTTTAAAGACTCAGATGTGTTAAAACTCAGGCTGCTCCTTGCTAATGGATTTTGCTCACTTTGAGAAATACCACGGCAAAAAGAAATCAAAAGCTTTCCGACTTTGACCTCTTCCCATTTCTCATAATTATTGCATTGTTTTTAATGTTTTTATTTTATTGTTTTATTGCATATTATGGATTACACCCGCTTCTTCCCATCCTGCAAATCGGTATTTCTATAGGATCACTACAGAGTAGTGATCAGTATCTCAAGTGTTTACTATGCTCATTTTGATACAAATAACTTGTATTGAATTTCTTTTAATTTATCTTTCAAATCGGTGTGTGTTGCACATCTGCTTTGGGAAGAAAGACACCTGACAAATACTTCTAAAAATCATTATTTCACTGCAAAATTTCAATTAAAGATTCTTGGGATTTTTTTCCATACTCTGAGCTGAAAGATTGTATGTGATGGGTCTGGTCACTGGCAGAAGAAAATAAAAAAAATCTGTGCATGGCTTTAGTGCATTGTCTCTGTGCAGAGCCTATTTCCCACTCATGTTAAGCATTTACCCCTTTTAGCAACAAACCGTTCTCAGGAACTTTGTTGCTTTTAACAGCCTTGTTCTTGGACCAAATAGATGTCATTCCTTCATGAGTCTCACTCAGTGATAAAATACCTGGGAGATCCTGGGATTTGGTGCTGGTAATGTCCTTTATAACATGCATATCTATAAAAATACTTGCAGTAGAATCCATCATGACTATAGCCAGAAGCATGATCTTCCAGACCCCACACTTAATGCCAACAAGCCAAGGCAGCCTGACCTGGGAAGTCACTATTGAGGAGGTCAGGTTATGAAGAATTTATTTTCAAAATACAACTGAACAGATTAAACACCTCGACATAGCTCCAAGGATCTCGTTGGTCTGGGTCTCTAGCTTCAGTCTATCTCAATACAGTATTGCAGAAATTACATCAATCCAAGGGCAATTTGGGGCATATCACGAAGGATGATTAGTTGGTAGGTATCTACAGAGCCAGGGTCCCAGCATCTTACTTTTGGGTCCCCCATCTTGATGCAGATAGAGATGTGGATTTAGATATACCAGAATTGCAACTAGCAATGTAAGAAAAAGGTTTGCTTTGGCTTTCAGCGCAGTGTAACTATTTCTACCACGTTCCCCTCTAACCTGATGAGGCCTTGGCTCAGTTATAGCAGAAAACGAGCTATCGTTCTGTACATCTTTGTAGAGCACATAACATATTAAGGCCCTGACCTTACTGGCATGAAACTATGATTTCCCTGTAAGTGCAAAACAATAATATATCATTAATCACCCACAACAGAAATCCCCATTCCTCAGACTATTCTGGCAATATTCTGCATTTTTGCTTGTCTAGAAACCTGAAATAAAAGGGAGAAAAATGGTTTACAACAGCCTGTGGCAGTGATGTAGCAAGAGACCTTATGTAAGAACTGGCGGCGTGCTTGCTGCGCGAGGGTGAGGCGTAGGAATGAGTGAACCTGGAAGGATGTTTCTCTGAGGTGTGTTCTGTGCCTGGGCTGGGAACAGCAGTCTCAAGGGCACAAATTCCAGTGTCTGAATGTGCTTGGTCTTGTTCAACTGATTAATTTCTTACAGCTATCCCAAGTCAAGCTACAAAATCCCCTAGTACTTTACTCAAAGCCTTTCATGGCTTGTCAATAAATTATTTTCAAATTAACTACCTGATAACCTGAATCTGTAGGGTCTTAAAAGATGCAGCATGGTGAGAGAGAGAAAATAATGAAAGTCCTGGACTTTACTCTGCCCATAAAAAGGAACAGAGGTACTGCTCTGATGTATTATTCAATTTGGTGCTGCCAGAAATAATGCTAAGTGTGTAAAAACTCCTTCTGAAGGTACATTTGTACAACTGACAGATAAGCACCAATAGTGGAATAAGTTTTCAGTGTGATCTGACAACATTGTGAAAGAGCAAACATTTTTTAAATGTTACTTTAGTCGATAATTAATGACTCTTTAGTCCATAATTAATGACTAACAGCTCTGATTCAGGCAAAGGATTTTTTTTATCCATCAAGCTGTGTAACTTGAAAGGAGAAGATCCAAGATTTTGCCTAGTTTGGGGAGCCTTCTAATTTGAGCCTTCTAGTTTTTGGAAAGGGCTCAGGACTCCAGACTAGAGATACTGTAAAACACTCGATGCTTTACAAATTATCTGATCTCTCTTGTACAATGGGTAGTTTTTTAACTGAAATAGCTATTTCAGATTTCCCTGATGGCGTGAAAGTCTCTTGCTTCTTTGAAAGATAATATGTGAAAAGCATTTGATTCTCTGTTCGTGGCACTGCTCTTTGTGGCACTGTTTTTATTGAATTCTTTTGGAACTGGTTGGCTTAATCTGAAATGAAATTTTTTTTTTTTCACACTGATTATTTAATGGGGGTTTCATTTGATCTCCTTGGGAAAAAATACATGCTAAACTGCTGAAGCACACGTATTAGATTCTAAGACAAGCTGTACCTTTAAAGGAAACTCTAGAAGATACAAGTGACATTTGGAATAAAAACATTAGGTAAGCATAACCAAACACCTGCTACTATACCTGACCTGAATTTGGGTAACTACAAAATTTAAGACTCCAAAGAAAGACATTGAGTTAATTAATAGGTAATCAAGACATTTGGATATAATATGTATAGTACAGCAAATTGATATAACCTTTGCATAGGATTGTCACTGTCTGGGAATAATTCAACTATGGGATCCCTGCATATCTTTTTCCTTTAATTTCTTCCTTCATCAAATGGGGAATCAGCAAGTCAACCACTGTGCCAGAAACTAAGGAATGTAATTTGGGCAGTTGGCTAAAATCAAGTGCCTTGACACTTCAGTTAAACTTGTCCAGATAAACCAAAGCTGCTTCTCTGCTGCTCAGTCCTGTGAGATCTGGGAGAAGGTTTGCTGCATGTATTTATGAAAGAGGAGTATCTCCCTTTTACTGTTAAGTGTTATAACGAAGTCAAGTGGAAAAGTGCTATTTACCGTGTAATAAAAAACATCTATTGTTCATAGCCCTGAAAACATAATAATAAATAAAACCTTATATTTCAAGCTGTGTAAACCAGTTGCTTATGTAATAGAACATGGTGTAATTTTCCATTTACAATTTCAATACCTTAATAAGAAAGCAATCAAAGCATAAACAAAACGCACTTGAAATGGGGCTGCAGGTAATATTTCTATAATGGCTGTCCTTAACAATTGCAGCTGTTTTTTTTTTTTTCCCAGCCTCGAATTCTTTCTACTTATCTCAGTCATTTAATTAAAAGAAAATCAACTTAAAATAGATGAAAGACCATCTTAAACCAATTGCAGCTATGGACAAAGAAGAAGAAAAAAAGACTCTAACAGCGTAATCCACGGTTAACACTCGGGTGGGTTAAATTAACGCCATTTCTCATCCTCCTTTCAGGCTGGGATGTGAGGCTCTGCAGAGCGCGTGCTGTAAACCTGCGGGCAAAAGGGGTCTTTGTCTTGGTTATCTGTCGTGGGGATCTGGAAGTTCACTGTTTCCCCAGCATCTGCCCATGACCGAGTGGTTTTACCGGCCTCATTGGCGTCTGCGCCGCGTGGTGGGGAGCTGCCTGCTCGCCCATCGCTTGTAGGAGGCTTAAAATAACTCGGTGCTGTCCGTCAGGTTTGTGCACAGGGGTTAAACCGTGAGGGTTAACGAGGGATGAGCAATCACATCGCTGCCGCCATGGGTGGTTGATGGCAGAGTTCACATCACTGCAGCCGGACAGGAACGGCTCTTCCAACACCCTGCTGGATTGCTAAGGAGAGTGCCTCTGCCCGCTGGTCCTCAGGGCTCTCAGACCGCACCGCCAGCCACTGCTGGGTCCTGAAAAATGTGTTTTAAATCAAGATTTAGTGCTCAGCAGTGACGGGTGAGGAACTTGTTCTTCATGGCGAAGGGGAAGGAGGAGCCAGGCCTCAGCCCAGGCCCTGGACAGAAACAGGAGCGGCTCGGCTGAGGCTGGATCCCACATCAATGTGCTGACACCAGGCCCTGAGTTTTGCTCTTTTCCCCTTCATTTCCAGACGAACAAACGCGCCAGGACCAACCATTTTTCCCTGCTCCCCTGCAGGCTGGCGGCCCGTGACCGCCGCTCTCGCCTTTCCCACTCCGAGAGTCAGGAGGTGAGTTAGGAAAGTAACAAGGGTTTTATGAGACGAAATCGTTTTATTTGGCGGAGGCTGATCGAGCCCCGGCCGCACAGCGGGAGCCCCCGGCCCGAACCTCCTGCGCTGCAGGGACCGGCCCCGCCGCGCCCCGGAGGCCGCCAGCCCGGCCCAACGTGGCGGGCAGCGGCGGCGCCTCCATGGCGACCCGCGCCGGTGGACGAGCCCTGCGGCGGTGACGTCACCTCGTCCCCCGCCCGCGCGGCCCTATTGCGTTACCGTGGCGCCCCAGTTGCCACAGCAACGCCAATGCCGTTTCCATAGTGGCGTGGCCCCGCCCCTTCTGCGGAGCGGCAGCGGTCACGTGCCCCGCTCGATGCGCTCGGCGCTCGCGGGAGCTGCCGACGATCGGTGTTCGGCTCCCCCCGGCGGCCGGTGTGTGACCGGAGGGACCCTCGGCCCGGCCCCCCGCCGGCGACATGTCCACCGCCATGAACTTCAGCAGCAAGAGCTTCAAACCGCGGCCGCCGGACAAGGGCGCCTTCCCGCTGGATCATTTCGGTGCGGTACCGCGGGTCCGGCCTCCCCGCGGCCTAGCGCCGGGCCTCCCTCCCCTCAGCTCTCCGGGGGCCCGGGGCCGCCGGCCGAGCCCGGCGGTAGCGCGGCCCTCGCTGTCTCTTGCAGGGGAGTGCAGTGCCTTCAAGGAGCGGTTCATGGAGTGCCTCCGCGACAGCGGCTACGAGAGCGGGGCCTGCCGGCAGCGCGCCATGGCCTATCTGCAGTGCCGCATGGAGAGGCAAGTGGTAGCCCGGCCCTCCGGGGCCGCCTGGGCACGGCACGGCCCGGCCCGGCGGCGGCGGCTGAGGGGCAGCCGGGTGGCCCCGGGGCGGCAAGCAGCAGGGCTCCCTTTGCGCGGAGGGAAGGGAATCCGCAGTGGAGGCGCTCGTGCAGGAACCTTGTGTCCCTGTAAGAAGCAGGTGTCCTCTGTGGCTTCAGCGGTTTGCTTGGTGTGTGTTTCTGATGGGGTGTGGGCATCCAGCCCGGAGAGCGGGATAACTGCGAGACCTGGCCAGCTTCCACTGTGCACAACCGTCTTTCTCAATGAGAAGCTTTATATTTTTTTTTTTATTTAGCCATGGTTACAAGTTAAAAGTTTAACATGTTCCTTAGTTCAAGTGAAAAAAAGTGCTGGTGGTTGGTTTTCCAGGGATGTTGTCAGTCTTGCATTGCTTTGCAATGCTTTCTGTTCAGTGGCGAGTCAGGGAGCCCATCGGGAAATGCACGAAGGGCGTTATTCAGTGCACTTAAATACAAGGACGCTTGCATACACTGCATGGGCTGGTGCTGAGCAAGGCCACAAATCCAAAACAGTTTGAAAATCACTCCAGCAAAGTATAGTGGTACCCCGAGTGCTGTTGTAAACCACATTCACTTAAAAATCTGGTAAATGGGACAGATAGAATTTTAGGAAGCTCTTATGCAGTCTGTTAATTAAAGATAACCAAGAGTTGGGTCAGTTTCTGAGGAAATTCTTATCTAATATCAGGAAACAATACATTTAATTGGAAAACTGCTGTTAAGTAAAAAAAGTATTCCTCAATGTTGCTTTCCCAAAATGGAAGTTTCTGAGGCTTTGCCAGGTGGCAGTCACTCTGCATGGATGTCTTGGATTTAGAGTAAATTTATTTAGAATAAATATTTAGAGTAAATAATATCAAATGAAGTAGAAAATGCTGCTGTTCTCTTGGTTATAGACTGTGTTCTGCATAATGTTTTTGTTGTTTTGTTGTTTTTAACTTAGGCAACTTATGGCTAACGAACCACTGGAAAAATTGGGATTTAAAGATCTGATAGATGAGAAATCAGAAGCGAAACCTGAAAAGTTGTAATGAAGAAGGACAACTTCTTTTAATGTATGGAAAGTGTAATTCTTAATGTAGTACACATTGTACATTCTGTTCATATTGCAATAGGAAGTGTTTCCTGAAGGAACCTTTTTTCAAAGCTTAATTTTCCTAAAATAAGATTTTTGAAATGAGCAGAAGTACTGCCTTTGTCTACTTTCCTCAAGTATTTCCTAACTTTTTTCTTTTAATTTCTCCAGCCTACTCTTTAAAGATCCATAAGGACATTTTGCCTGGGAGAAAACAATTATTGCCTGAAGTGTTCTCCATGCCTCTGTAAGAACAGTGAAGTCTTATTTTAAAAAGACAAAAAAAAAAAACCCTTTATTGTGTAGATCTTGAACTATAGATTAATCTTATGCGGGCATTACTAATATGCTTATGGCAGTTACTTGTCAGGTGGAAATAAAGCTGTTGTGGTATTTGCAAATTGCTTTTTATTAAATCCTGGTGTTGATCCCCATCTTTGGGGTGATCTCCTCACCCTGCTATAGAAAACACTTAGGTACTGGGGTGGGGCTTTTCTCAGTCTGTTAACCTTCATCATTGCTGGGACAGTATTTCTAGTTCCAGACACCAGTCAGGTGGTGATTCTGCTTTTATTTACTGTGCCAACCATGTTCACCTAACTTTATTTTATCATTTAACTGGGAATCTTTTGTTACGGATGTGTTCGTTTCTCCAAGTAGAGCTGCCATATGTTTTTTTAATATCTTTATGGTGAAATCAGTTGTGGAGACAGGAATGGTATTTATTTGTGTTCTAAGTAACTGTGAACTCTACATATAAATGTGACTGGACAATTTTATTCTTTTAAAAACAAATGTTTTATGTTAAAAAGCAGGGTGGATCAAGAGCTAGCTATCTAAGAAATACAGTATTTCATTCCAAGACACACAGCTGCAGCCCATACATCTGGAAGGTAACGCAGCAGCCCACACAGTAGATGTGCAATCAGGGCTGAGTATGTCTTTAAGGTCCCTGACAGGCGTTTGTGTAACTTACCGTGAATTATCAGAGCCAGTGGTATTTCTCTCCCATGTACTAATGCAAATGAGTCTTTCTTAATTAATACTGAGTTCAACACAAAATAATTTGGCCTGTTAGCCCCTTAGAAGTATGTTTTAAGCAGATAATAAAGTTGTAAGTCCTCTGGATGTGTTTTCCACTGTATTTCCTGCCCTGTCCCCCTGTTTGTTTGTCTGGTTTTTTTTTCTTTTTTAAAGCCAGTGAATCATTTCTCTGTCTATCTGGCTCTCCAACTGCAAGCCTTTGGGTCAGGGCCTGCAGACAGCAATAAGCACGCAGCTTGCCAAGGCAGTTCTACACTTTCTCCTTTATTTGGTGTCCATTTTGCCTTTCCTGATGACTGCTATTATTCCTTTTGCTTCTGCTTCTCTCCGCCCTGCATCTGTTCACACAGAGATGCAGGAAAGGGTAAAAGAACATTTTCTGCTCTTCATACTGATGGTTGGAGCTGGGATTTAAATTGTTGCTCGGGTCTAATCTGATTGAACAGACTGCAGATTGTTCAGAACAGGTCCCTGTTTGAAAAGAATGTTCACTTGCTGCTGTGTATTTTTATTTTACTTTATTCTGCTATTTAGATTATATCCTTTGGTGAGATTAGTACATTTATAGAAGAGAAAGCAGAGATTTTATTGCTGGAACAGATATTAAAAGACTTTATATTAAACCACTGAACAAGAGCTTTCTTTTGGTGATAGCGAGTACGAATTATTAAAATAATCTCCAGCATCTTCAGAAGAAAGAAATCAAATTTCATGCTTCTGTGCTCCTTGAATATTATGAGGTGAAGTGAATCCCTGGTAGGTATGAAAGAACCCACCAGTGGTGGATGGAGTAATCCGGGCTGTTCTCAGTGGTAGTTTCGTCTTTGAGATGTTCCTCTGCACTGTCATTTGGCCAAACAGTTCCTTCACGAGTTAGATGCATGTCTTGCATGTCTTGTCCTGAAACAGTTGATACCATCTCTCTCCTCCAGATGACTATAGAGTAAAAGAGTTTTTGAAGGCTTGAGTGATTAGATTTTGACTGTTGAGCTGGAGTGATAGTTGCTGTTTAAATGAACTGGCTGAGATGACACGCTGAAGGAGGGGCTGCTGGGGACTCTCTTTGCTTGTAGTGACCAAGGCCCAAATTTTGGACCTGCTGCGGGACAGATGGTGGGGAAGAAAAAGCAGTTTCAAAAAGCTTGGTGGCATGCTGAAGTGAAGAGTGCTCTGTAGTGTTCCTTCCTGTGGTGTTGTGGCAATGTAGCCAGCAGGACCCTGCATTGCAGACTTGACTGCGCTGCTGAGCCACCAAAACGGCGAGAGCATGCTTCATCCTTCACAAAGTAACTGCAGAAATTCCCCTAAGAGGGAACGATGGGGTGAGAGTTTGCACCTTTTACCAGTCTGAAGAAGATAACCTCATCCTCTCCAGATCCATGGGTGCGTTTCATCCTGCCTCCCAGCACGGTGAGTCAGCTTCAGAGCGCTGTCACCTTCCTGCCAGGACAAGAAAAGGGCTGTGAGTGGATAGTTGGAAACTCAGGGAGTTGGCAGAGGCACGTATTGCCTGGCTGTAAGGCATTAGCTGGAGAAAATGTGTTTAGTGGAGCTGTAAGGTGAGCTCAAAGCTGGTGAGGGCCATCAGTTGATCTTGATTGAGGTCTTCTAATGCAACGGAGTCGTGGAAAAACAAGTCATTAATCAATGCTGAGCCTGGGGTCAAACAGTTTTCCCAGCTTGCTCTATGGGACAAGTCCCTGCAACACCGGAGTCATCTGGGAGAAGTCCCAGAATACTCTTCAATTTATTCCCGCCAACATACAGATTGTTAATTAAAGCCTTTCCATATAAACTGCTTTATTTTACCCTTGCTTGTGGGATCCTGGTTTATGCTCCTTTAAAATGTGTAAGTGTATAGGCCAAAGGAAAGCCGTAAGTTTGTAGTTATCTTTCCTGTTCCCGTACCAAGGAGGAACCTCTCCAGAAGCCTGACACTGGGCTGGCAAAATCTGTGTTCTGGAAATGCCGAGCTGAAGTGTGTGTGCTTTGTCAGGGGCGCTGATTTCTTTATGGAGCTGTTTGGAGTTGATGAGCTGCTCTGCTGCACGTGGCACCGGGAGCAAGGTAAGTCCCGCACAAGTGCATTAATCTTCATGTGAGAAGCCTGCCTGCGTGCTGCCTGCACCAGCACTGCCGTGAAGCATCACCTGCTGACAGGCCCTGGGAGCTGGAGAAGTGCAAATGGTTGTGAAACAGGGTTCGGCTCGAATTGATGTACAGACTGCCAGCCTGGCTGTAATTGTACAGGTGTGGAAGGGATAGCCCAAAGCAGGAGGAAGTGTTGACTGTGTTGGAGTGAAGATCTATGTAAGCTATTAACACAACAACAGAAATCAATAAGTGAGGGGGCTGTAATCGTCTTTCCTGTAGCTTTTCTTCAGCAAAGCCTCCTTCACACCATAACACCAGGCACCCTCCTGCTTGGGATCCTGTCCCAGGGAGTCCCCAGAGGGCTCTGGGTCAGCAGAGCTTTGCATGTTGGCACTTAGGAGAGCCTTGCCCGCACCCTTTCTTTGCTCAGATTATAATCAATTCAGCCGCAAGGAGCTTAACCTTGATCGCTGCAGTTATTTACAGAAGGAACATTGCTGCAAGCCAACCCTCATTATGGCTTCCTGGGAGACCTTGAGCTCTAGGTGTATCTCTCCAAACAACCGCAATGACCCACAGAACAAGGAAGAAAGGGTTTAATAAACATTTCCAAGGCTCTGAGCATTCATTCGTAGAAAAGCCTATACAAAGAGAGCCTCCTGTGCTTGTGCTGGAAGTGGGCCATGGTCCAAAGTCCTTT
This sequence comes from Nyctibius grandis, assembly GCF_013368605.1. Taxonomy (NCBI): domain Eukaryota; kingdom Metazoa; phylum Chordata; class Aves; order Nyctibiiformes; family Nyctibiidae; genus Nyctibius; species Nyctibius grandis. Next base: position 93,732,754 of record NC_090695.1, on the reverse strand, counting down.
GTAGGAGCATGAGCCTGAGCATCTATATTAAGGAAGGATTGTTGCTGCATCTGCCACCTGGAAGTGGGATACCTGGTGTAGCAGAAGGGTTGCATCTGTAGGCACCTGTAAAGTGAATGTTTGGGGTTGTGCCCAGAGTTACACACAGGCAAAGGGTGCAGCCAGCTGACCTGCACGCTTGGTTCTCCCCTGAATCATCTTCCGAAGCGTTCTCCCCAATTTGTCCTGCCTGCTTCAAGGCCACAGATGTCCTTGTGTCTGGACATCACACTTATGGTGAGTAGTCACCCACTTGGTTTCCTTTGGAGACCACAGAGTTGCTGCCTTTGCTGGTGATTAATTGTCCTTTGCAGCAGAAAACAAAATCACTTTTACTGCTGCTTTTGTAGGTTTGGCTTAACCAGTGCTAATGCTGGGAGGGAGCTAGATCAGTTAGAGCAGCTCTTGAGTTTCACCCCATTGTTATCTCACTTCAGGCAGGCCCAGAGAGCACTAGGAGGCAACGCTGTTTCCACAAAGCTGCTGGAACTACACCTGGAGTGTTGCACGGATGCGGTAAAGGATCAGGAAATACTGTAGGCATGCTATGAGAGAAGGAGCAGCCTGCTCCCTGTACAAAAAGGGTCTGTAGCATCACTTCATGCTGTAGGCTCCAGAAAGTGCCTTGGGTGTTGTGGCTCCACTGGAGAGCAGTATGTTTCTACATTTCTAATCCATGATTCCTGGGAAGGGAATGCTGCTTCTGCTAGCATGCAATAGTGTGGTCATTTCTGGTAGCATATCCAGTGACCACAAAGGACTGTAGTTACTTTTCTGCCTGGAGGAGATCCCTTCTGGAAGAGATCCTCCTGCTAAATTGGGTAGGTGGCATATTGTGTCAGGTTTCCCACAAAAAAATCAAAGCTCTAACTCAGACTAGTTTTCAAAAAGACTGGAAGGGTACCTGCAAGGGTCCATTTCCTCTTCTAGAGTGTTTCAGTGGAAATTGGGTGTCTGATTAATCTTATCCTGGTTCTTTTTTTTTCTTTTAATGATTCTGCTTCTGTGAATAGCTGGCAATGTTGTGTTTCTGTCAGGATGCAGCAGATTTTCTAGCTTACAGATTTCAAGACAAAATGCCTTCCTTCTGGAATGAAGGTGCCATATGGCTTGAAATGCATAATTGATCACTGCTCGAAATAGGAGCTTCATAGAAAGTCACCTAGAAGTCCAATGCGTGTGTGACTTGATAGACCTTGATGCATATTTTTTTTGTTTCCTGGGACTGATGATGGCACAGGGACAGATTTTTATGGCTCTTCCTAGAGGCTCTGATGCTGGCACACTCTAGCACTGCACAGACTGTTTCACCACTGGATTGTTTATTCCTGTTATCCCAGGAGATGTTGGGACTTGCAGGTGCATCACTCTTATGCTTGCTGATTGCTACTGGGCATCAAGGAGATGACCCAGGCTTTTAACTTCATCTTGATGATTTTAAAAAGCAGGCAGTGTCCTTTGGACAACTGAGTCCTTTGACTATTTTAATAAACTTCTAGGAGCTGATAGGTGCTGGAGCTGGAGGATTTCTAGCTTCCTCAATGCTAGCAAGCCCTGCTCAGCAGGAACCTGCTCACATACCTGGTCCTGATGCTGCTTGCAAAGCTGCTAATCAAGGATAGCGTGTGGGAAGGGACTCACATAGGAGGAGGTGCTCTGCAAGGGAGTCAGCTCCAGTTTTTTTGCTCAGTTTACATTTCTCTGTTATCAAACCATGTTCTGGGTTTCAGCAGGGTTTGGAGGCACTGAATCTCTCCTTAGTGGACAAGGCAGAAGACTGATAGCACTACAGCACGTGGGACACCAGCACTGCCCTGAGGATTTGATGTGACGCTGTGTGCTGCAGCCTGAGCAGAGGCACAGTCTGCTGGCAATCTACAGAGGGCTTTTCCCTCTGGGTTGCTCTGACAGCCCCGTGGTAGCATGGCTTGCTGGATGGTCAAAGGGATTTCACCACACTGAGGAAGCCAGTTTTTGGGCAGGTAGATCCAAATAGGAAAAAAAAATCCTGCTGCCACTCAGGAATTGCACAGAAGCTGCGGATCAGATCAGTGCTGAGAAAACTGCTGGTAACTCAGGGTTCTGAAACAAGCAGGAGAAACCACCCCCGGTGATAAATGAGCCTTCACATCCCCCTGAACAAGTACCAAATAGGAAATCCGAGGGGTGTAAGGAGGCTGGTAGCTGTCATCACTGGGATTGCCTCCCTCGGCTTTTGCTCTTTAGCATGGACGTGGGGGTTAGGCTGTGCTGACTTCAACCCATGGATTTAGCAGGCTGCCTTTAACCCCTCATGCTCACCACCCATTGCTGCAACCCAGCCGTTACAGAGCCCACGCTCGGGGGTGTGCCTATTGTTTGGCACATCTCCGGTGTGCGTGTGTGTGCTCAGAGCGGTTGCTAAGGCAGCATAATTCTGTCCCCCTCTCTGTGCATTCCAATTTCCTTTTAATCTAGAGGTATATGTGTACTGGATCTGTGCAGCCCAATGCCAGACCGGTATGTGTATGGCAGAGCACAGGCGGTACCACTGATGGGGTGTTAACAGCCTGCGTGCACAGACATCAGAGTGAGTGATACAGGCCAGCAAAGTGGGTTTCAGTGCGGTTCCCCCCTCCCCAAAATGTGCTGCAGAGTCTGGTGGAGAAGAGGGACTGTCCACTGCCACCTACTAGGATGCAGCGCGGAGGTGAACATCTCTGGAAGGAGATGTGTCCTGGCCTCCTCGCGCAGGGAGATGCTCTACATGTGCATGTGCAGCACAGAGATTTAACCAGAACCAGGTCCCTGCAGGGATTTGGCCATAGGAGATGTGTGAATTCTGGTCAAAGGGACAGAAACGCTGGGTTCACCAGCTGCTGAAAAAGAACTAGGTGGGCGAAAAATGAGAGTGTGTCTGGAACATCTACCTCCATCGTTTCGGCGTGCACGGCAGGAGACTTGCAGGTGTGATGGTGCCAGCTAGGAAGACTCATTTGAGCAGAGCTGTCTGGATTGATGGCTTTATTTCAGCTTATTTTAGCAAGTAATGGGCAAGGGGAGTGATGTTTATCACTGAAACCGGAGCTGGCTGGTACTTTAGATCACAGCTCTAATCGGTTCGACTGACTTAGACAGTAAATCACTTTAGCAGCGCTAATAACGCCGAGTGACAGGTATAGTAAACCCTCTATTGCAGCAATAACCTGGTCCTGCTGGTTCTTTGACTCAGGTTGGTGCTTCTGTGCTGGTTTATTTATTAAAGCTCCTTCACAAAAGTCACCTGGGTGGCTGCTCCGACTCAGCCATCGAAATGGCTGTTCCCGTGCCATTCCCAGCCTGGCTTGGGCTCTTTTTATAGCCTGCTATAAGATTGTTTATTTTTGCACCTGTTTATAAAGGCTTTTTGGCCACAGGGGTCTCATGATGTTGTTTTCATGGCTTCTGGAGCTTGGCTGCTCTGTTGTTGCTAGAAATAATTGCTGTTAATTAATTCTTTGCTGATTTTTCTTTGGCAAAGCGTATCGAAATAAATAAGTGGGAAGTATGCTCTGTATCTCGGTGTTGTGGGAGCTCTTAGGAGGCATGCAGTGACATCCAAACAATCCCATCAGCACCAGAGGAAGGGTAGGACATGGTCCTCAACTTTCTGTGGGCAAAGTTAATTGGGGGGAGGCTCAATTACCATCTCCAGCTGTTTGGCAGCTTCCTTCAGGCCATCATTTCTAATCTCTTTCTAGAGAAAAACCACAGCTTTGTTTCCATCTAATGCTTTGTTCAAATCACAGCTGAGCAATGTTACAGAGAGTGATGTGGTCTCAGATGTCTGAGCCAGACTGGCAGCTGAAGGCAGCAGTGCGTGATACAAAACCCACTGCTGGGACCCATAATTGCACCGTTTTCTCTTCTTCTCTGTGCCCTTTTAAAATGGCTTGTCTTCTTTCTGAGGGACTCGGGCTCTGCTGCAGAGACTTCCAGACCAGAAGCGATGTGCTGGGCTCCAGCCCCGCCATCCTGTGGTCCTGCCTAGAGCGTCTCCATCATCCTCTTTGCCCTGAGTCCCTGGCAGGAGCAGCCACCGGTTCCCAGGGCCCTGGAGCAGGCAGCAGCTGGCTGTTCCGCTTCCGTCTCCACCCTGCAATGGGACATCACGCAGTGCGGTCTCCTGCTTGAATGTCTCCAAGCTGTTCCTGGAAGGATGAGCCATTTGAGCCAGGAAGAGATTAAATTATTGGAATTGAGCAAAAGCAATTTCCACGATAAGTGCTTGCCCTGCGGTTTGCACGTCGAACCTGTCCTGCTGCTGTCTCTGACTCAGACTGAATTGATGATGGCCCGCTCTGAATAATCACTTTGACTTTTCTTGGAGGAGCTGGTACCCTGACGTATGAATCTCTTCACACATATGTTGGCTTTCTCCATACAGATCTTCCCCAGGCCTAAGTCTTTTAATTAGTATAAATCAGGAATAATGCTAAAAGCAGCTGTCTACTACTGACGTAGGTGAATTATTGACTTCATTGGTCTAATTTCATCTTCTCTGAGAGCAGAATAGAGCCCATCATTAGGCCGTAGAAATCAGCATAGTTCCGGTTGCGTGCATGGTGGCTGCCATGGAGCCAATTTCCCCAGCTGCCCCGTCCATGGCATATCTTACATCGTATGAAACAGGTTCAGTGCAGCAGCAGCAGCACTGTTGCAGTGCGGTTTTTCTTGTGTTATTTCCCTGTGTACTGTAGAGCAGACAAATATCCAACATCCTCAAGTTGTCAATTACCCCCTCGCTCTCGAGGGTGTCTCTTGGCTCCCAACAACCCCGTCAGAGTGACTAAGCAGCCCCTGTGACTGCACACCAATTCCCAAACCAGCCCATCGCTGCAGCGAGCCTGGCCAGAGCATGGGCAGAGAAGAAACAGAAAGGATGTCCTGAACACACGATGGGCAGGCTCAGAAAAGGGGTTGGAGCTACTTTCCTTTTCGTTGCTGTGTGGATGTGAGAGAACAGTTCTCAGCTCCAGGGTGTTGCAGGAGCCTAAAAAATGGTGTTAGTCAATCAGCAGAGAGATTTTACTCTGCACCCCCTTCTTGTCCTCACTCTCCCCATTTCTTCTTCTTGGCAGAGGATCTGTGTGGTCTGGTGTGCACAATGTTACCTGCACGGCTCTTAAATGACGGGAGTAAAGGGCTCCCCCTTTTCACACTGGTAACGCTGGCCTTTGCAACAGGGTTAACCACTATGCAAATGTAATGAAACCCTGATCTGCAAATTACTCTGCAGCAAGGCATTTAAGAGTTGTGCAATGCCTTTTCTTCTGAAGGCCAGCGCAGGTGCGGAGCAGCTCTGCAGACACAGGACTGTGGTCTGTTATTTCTGCACCCTCGCGTCATTTTCTTTTGCATCGTCCTCTTCAACTTGTCCAACACATCCTAACCATGCAGATGGAGTGAGTGTGCTTTTCCCCATTCTACAGGAGAAAATCCCACAGGATCCAGACAGCAATTTGCTCAAAATCAGAGGAAGTTGGCATAGTGTTCAGTTCAGTTGTTAATTACCCTGGCCTGAGCTCTCTGGTCTGTGGCACTCCTCCCTCCCAGCTGTAGCCACTCTTGATTTAACTGGTTTACCCAGAAAAATAAGATTTTTTTTTAAAAAAAAGAAAAACCTCTAGGATTTCAGTTTCTTTCTTTTTTTTTTTTTTTCTTTTGAACAGGAAACCATGCAGCAGCGGAAGCGAGCTGCCATAGGGTGCGGGTGACCAGTGCTATGGCTTGTTCACACAAACCTCCACCTGCAAGAGCTGCCTCCCCTGTAGCGTTGAGGCAGCCTAAGGGATCCAGCCTTTCATCATCTACTGCTCCAGAGAGTTTTGCTTGAATGCGGTTGCAGTGGCATGAATTATTGATATTTCTGTTAGGGTTTGCTGTTCGCACAGGTACATGTAATGTTTCCCCTCATTACGCTGTGAATGTGCTCCCGGGTCACATAAGGGGTTGAGTTTAATGCCCTTTTATTTGCGTGATTGTGACTTTCATTTAGCCATTTCAAGGCTGGGGCTGCAAAATTAACTAAAAACCAGTGTAAACAACTGTTTCAAAATAAAACAAGGCAGTCCTGGGGTGAACGGAGCTAATATGGAGGGGCAAAGAGAAGGTATACTTATGTCTGTAGATTTTCAGGGCATCACCACAAAGATGATGAAGAGGTTTCAAGGAGTTTCTGAGCATCCTTTGCCCTGACCTCAGAGTCTGGCATTTCCAGAGGCTGCCCTTGCTGCCACTGTGCTTAGGACCTCGGGAGACGGCGTTAATGACGTCCGTTTCTAAGGCAACAACCTTGCGATTTAGAAAAGACTGAGTTAAAAGTGTACGTGTTTACAAACACACATTTTACACATAAATATATAAGTATTTATATATATATGTATGTAAATTTGTACCAGACAACAAGCCACTTAGCAGTGGAGAGAGAGAAAGCATCTGAATGAGGGTGATGTATTGACAGTGACAATCGGTCTCCACAGAGTTTGGCCAGAGACTTTGCGAGAAGTAGGAGCAGATCCGTTAAGGTAATACCTGCAGGCAGCACGTGGGGAAAAGCTCAGGTGAGGTGTCGGCTCCCGTGGGCACGGGCAGCAGGGAACAGTCTGACGTGGAGAAGCCCGAGCAGCGATGCCCGCCAGCCTCCCGGGAGCCTCTGCCAGCCCTGCTGGGGCAACCTTCGCCCTTTGTCCTGGGTGGGGTGGTAAACTCTGAGCCTGCCCCTGCTCTGCACCAGGAATCGCAATCCCTAGGAGCCAATGTCCATGAGGAGAGCCTCACTGCCTGCCCTGGATCAACACTGTGCTGACTGACACTGGAGCAATATCCAGGCTCTTAACCTTGGATAAACCAGGAGTAAATCTGCAGAGATACCCTTGTATACGTGAGACTGAATCAAGCCTTTGATTTTCCACTGAACAAAAGTTTATCTTCAGTTCTGGCTGATTTAGTTACAACTTCTCTCCCTCTCTCTCCATGTCCCCTTTACCCACGTGGGCTGTTTCTTTCCCGATGTGAAGTCAGGAGTAGTAATTGTGATGGGACTTAAATGCTGAGGATCGCTGTTGATCAGCCCTTGCTGGCCCTGTTCTCGTGCTCCGCCTGTCCTTTACGAAACGCCCCCTCTCATCATTGACAACAGGCTCTGTTATATTTGATTTTATTACAAGATATAAATTTCTATCTGCAGCCCTGGCTTCCAGCATGCAGAGGAGAGACGGATTGCTTAGCAACCAGGAGAACAAAAAATTAAGAGAATCAATATATCTTAATGGAAAGCTAAACAGAGACTTTAAAACCAATCCCCCTCCCTCCCCCCAGCCCCTGCCCTGGCAAGTTCATGATGACATGCAGCATCCTGGCTATTGCATGAAGAATTCAGCAAGCGCATGTGCTGGAAAAGCCGGAGGACTGGGGCTGTGCTGTGATTGAAGTGCAAATGAAAACCTAACCTAGCTTGGATTTAGGTAAAGCTCTGATCCTGTAAGCATTTACACCGACAAGCTTGAATATAGCATGGGTTTGGAGGATTAGGGGTCAGATACTGTGCTGGAGCTGGTTCTACTCAGTGGATGTTAGGAGTTGGTGCTCTGCTCCTAGTTAGTATTAGTGACTCGGAGGTTGAAGGAGGTGAGGGTCTCGATGCAGCAGCTCAACTTCTCCATGAAAGGACCATGTGTGGGATTACGCCTCTGGTTAGCGTGGGAATGAGTTTCGAGACATAGTCAACCTACATCTGTAAAACCAGCAAACCCAGCACAATGTGTAACGCTGTGTAGGGTCATCAAGGTACAGTCCGACATCAGTTTAATACACAGAAAAACCACCTTGGTTACAGTCGCTTGTCTGACAGCACAAATGCAAAGGCCGTTTAGGAAGATGTATTCCAGGCAAGGGGAGAATTGTAAATGTACCAGGCCATGATTTTGCCCATATTTAAGGGTGTGTGCTATTTTCTTCCCACAAAGTGTTCCCTGGAACCTGCTCACATCTGCTCACGTTTGTAGGACTGATACCGTGATTTGGTTGAAGTTTTCCAGGAGCTAATTGCACTTTCCTCCTGCAGAAGCTCATGCATGCCCTGAACCTCGCGGGGAGCATGAACGGCATGAGCTGAGCTTTGCAGGAGGGTGCTCTGCTTTGTTGGAGGAAGCAGAGATGGACAATTTGAATGTGGGACTTGCTTTGTAAAACCAAAAACGCTTCTACAAGCAGAGCTGTATGAACCACAAATAGGCCGTAGCAGCATCGCAGATGCCTGTGGCCCATACCTGAGAGGAAGGACCTGGCAGGGGTTAGGGCAGCAGCTGATGAGGTGCAGCTCTGAACCCCTCCTCGGCCAAAGGCTTCCCATGTCACGCCCCTGAGTCACCCTCTAGTCCTTGGCTGGGAATACAAGGACAGGAGCATTGCCCTGTAGGTGACGTGAGATGCAAGAGTGGCTGCAGTCCTCAGTCACAGCAACACAGCCATGATGGCATGGGGAAGCCGTGACCCTGCCCCAGAGGTGTCTTCTCCCCTGATACCCCCTCGACACCATGGACAGGTGTGAAAAGCACGAGAAGATGCTTGGAGGACAGTCCTGCCAAGGTGCAGACATGGAGGGTGGTGACAATGTGTGCTTGGAAGGACAGTGGTGAAGCAGGGGTGTTGTGGAGCGCGGGTGGGTACCAGTGAAATGTTCATGAGTACTCCCAAAAGATGCTAATGTTAAGGAGCTGCCCCAAAAGCGCTGCTCATGATCCCACCAAGGTGCTTGAACGGCGAGGCCCTTTTGGGCAAGGGCTGGGGTGCTGCGAGCTGCAACCTGCCCGAGGTGAACCCCCCCCGGCCCTCACCCTTCCCGCTGCCACGCCAGCGCCCGCCCCGGGGGCGAGAGCATCCCCTCGGTGGGCAGCGAGCCCAGGGCACCCCGAATTAAACCGGGGAAGACACCGCTGGAGGTGGGGACACCCGGGGTGGGGCTGGGATGCCCTGATGGCTGGGGACCCCCCACGGGGACGGGTCTCCCCGGCGACGAGCGGCCACTGGATGTCGCGGGCGAGCGGCGCAGGGAGCCACCAGCCCCCCGGGGCCCGGCGGAAGGCGGAACCGGCGCCGTGCCCGGGCGGGCGGCTCCGGCTGCGGCTCCAGCGGCGGGGCGAGGAGGCGTGCAGGGCAGAAGCCGCCCCGGCACCTCCCTCCCTCGCTCCCTCCCTCCCTGCCGGCGGCGCGGCGCGGCCCGCCCGAGGCGTTCACCTTGCGCGGGGCGAGCGGGGCCGCATGGAGCAGCCCGGCCGCGCCGCCCGCCTCGCCAGCGCCCCCCGCCCCGCGCCATGAGCCTCGCGTAGCCGCGGCGGAGCCGAGCGGAGCCCCGCGCCGCCTGCCCGGCCCCTGCCCGGCCCCTGCCCGCCTGCCCGCAGCCCCCATGGCGAAGGAGAGGAGCAGGAAGGCGCTGGTGGAGCTGCTCCAGCGGCCCGGCAACGCGGCGTGCGCCGACTGCGCGGCCCCGGGTAAGGGCAGGGCGGGGCGGGGGGCGCGGGCGGCGGCCGCACCTGCCCGCACGGCACCGCACGGCTCGGCTCGGGGCTCTGCCCTCTCCGGCAACGGCGGGGGTTGCGCCCCGCCGCGGGGGTGCCTGACCCAGACCACAGTCCCGGGGGGATGCGGCGGGGATGCTCCGGGGCGGGGTGGAGGGACGGGGATGCGCTGTCGCGGTACCCGCGGAGCAGCCCCGGCCGAGGTGTCCCCCCCCGCCCCGCTCCCGGCCCGGCTCCCGCCCGGCCGTGGCAGCGCTGATGTCATCCCCGGCAGGTCCCCGCGCTCCGCAGTGCAGCCCGGGCGCCGTTACCCCGGCAGCGAGGGGGGCTCTGCCCGGGGGTGCCCTGTGCCGCTGGAGGCGGCTTGTCCTCCGTGTCCCCTCGCGAACGGGCTGGCTTTGGTCGCGGCTCCTGCCCTGTCAGCGAGCAAACAGCTGGGGGGAACCAGAGGCATCGCCGCGGGCACCCTGCCCACCAACCTTTGGCCAGCGACGGGCGCCTGCCCTGCGCGCTGCCTGTCGCCGGGCGGAGGACGGGGCTGAGCTGCCCGGAGTCCCCTTCGTGCGCAGAGGGAAGAAAAATCTGAGCTCGGGGCATCTTCCTCGCTCTTTGGGTGGTGAATTCTTGGGGTCGGGGCGTGAGTGTGGGAAAGCCTTTGCTCTCGCTGAGCAGGGTCTGTGTGGTGTGGTGGGACCTGCCTTGGAGAAGAATCTTAGAAAATTGCATAGCAAGTCACTTTCCTTTTTTTTTTTTTTAAAAAAATCACCATATAGAAACACCTAAATTTGTATTAGCTCGGGCAGGATGGCTCAGAAAGGACTTCCTTTTGAGCCTCTGTCATTCTATAGGTTAAAGAAAACCCAACACTTCAACTGAACATTATTTTTCCGGCTATTGATTTATTTTGGATTTCAGATCTATTGGGTACCACCATCCAGTGCATCCATTACCAATGGTTTTATGTCCCTAATCTACACCTCAGGACACTGCAGTTCACTTTCAGATGTGTTGTGTGCCCCGGTACCCGGCTGGAAAGAATAAAGAACTTTCTGCACAGTGTGAACTGCTTTGCAGCGCTGCGCTGCTCTGCCTGCTCCCACCCATCTGCTGGCTGTCGTTGCTGTCTAACTGTACCAACCCACCTTTGAGGTATCATGCTGAGCACAGCTTGGGCTCACCAAATAGGTGTCTGTCTAAATTATTCCTTCCCAGAGAAGACTTTACAAGCCTGGGCCATTCAGATCAATGGGGTAATTCTCTTTCCCTGTGTGTAATACAAAGCCCCTCTGCAAAATGGGAAGTTTCTCAGCATCAGCAGGATGGAGATGAAGCTGTAGGTCAGTAAAATAGCTCACGTCAGGGGAAGAGGGTTGTTGTTAAAGGCTCCAAATGGCTTAAACAACAAAACCGTATTTTGCCTTTGGTGACATTTGCATGCAGAGATAGCTTAGTGAATCTGAAACTCAGAGTGGAGAATTTGGGCCAGTGTCTTTTGTAACCCAAGATGTGCTATATTAATACCATTCAGCCTCTCCTCTGAACTGTCACGGCATTACTTCCCTGGGAATGGATCTCTGTTTGTCAACCCACTTTCTTTAGTGATCACTTTGCTGCAGTTTCTTTGGCAAACAAGCTACTCGTGGTGCTGTAATGTGCTCGTCCGCCTGGGAGTGACAATAAACTTGAGATGCCCTGGGCTACTTAACACGAGTTAAGACTTATAACTTGTGTCTCTAGATAATATATAAAATAGGCTGAATTCTGTTATTCATCCTGGGCAGATGTGGCAGATTAGGTCTTTTGGTATGAGATAACATGGGATAGGTGTCCAGAGAGCCTCCAGAATGGGGTACAAGTACATTCTTTGCTGGGAAATGGGATGCACAGAAATAAAAAGGTGATAGCTGGAACTGGGTGGACAGCTAAACACAGGCAGAGTACCAAAGCAGAGAAAATAAAGTGCAAATGAAAGAAGAGGGAGGGTGGGGAATGCACAGCAGATGAGGAAAGCAGGGTGTACTTGTGCTTTCCCACCTGTGTTATCGTCATTCTGCTGATCTGGTGCAGCTGGGGGTAAGCAAAAGGTCAAGATCCCTGATTTATTATTACTGCTTCTCAGGTGGGTGTGTTGCTTTCCCTGAGATCCCCAGTTAATTCAAGATCCACGATAAGAGGTAGCCATTTAGCTCAGGGATACTGATAACAAAGAATGGGATGGGTCAGAAATGTAACAATCACTTTAATTTGTATATGTGGAAGCCAGCTGGGTTTTCTTTTGCTCTTGGAAATATTTGTTTCGGAAATTAGCCAGTCAGTGAAAGTTTTGGGTTTTGTTATTCTTTTCTTTTCCCTTCCCTGCTGTCAAAGGTTGTTTTCTTTTGTTACTGTTTTGGCATCTGGGTGAGGCTCAGCAGCCATAGCCCTGGAGTATCAGTTTGTCCCCGGTATTATATGCTCCTGTAACAAAAGCCTGGGCTCCTGATGCAAACGAGCTCGCAGCTTGGCATCGTGGTGGCTAAGCTGTGACCGTGCGAAAAAACAGATCCCTGAGTGGACAGGGAGCACCTGGGAGGCAGCACTTCTCCTCCTAGGCTGGGTAAGTAACTTTGTCCCCTTCAGGGTCACCGCATCTCCTTGGGGAGATCTGGGCAAAACCTGCTGATTGCCTGGGTATGGGCCAGAATTTGCCACTTATTGTGACTGAGGGTTATTTAAGTGGCCAGGTCCTACAAGTGAGGCTGCTGTGTTCAAGACGTGTGTTCCCCTGGTTGGAATATAGCATGGAATGTGATGCTCCGGAAGGTCAGACCTGTGTCTTCCCAGGACCAGAGTGTACGTCTGGTAGAAAAATCTCTTGTGTAAAAGCAGAGCTTCCAAAAAATCCTCCCAGATTTTGAGGGCGTGTCTCAGGTAGGGAGAACAGGCAGCTGGGAATGCAGAAAGGATGCTAAAGTAGAAACTGAAAATCAGAGCGGAGAAAACCCTGAGAAGTTACATTTTTCACTTGTAGGTTTATTTTTTTAAAAGCTTCTAGTTAGGTTTTTGTTAATTGTATCTTTACAAAACCTTAATTTTCAACGAAAAGTTGATTTGAATAAAAAAAATGTTTCAGTTGCAAAAATGTCATCTGTCTGTAATGAATAGTGCAATTGCATTTGCTACATCTTTGAGACTGCATTGTGGGGTAGGAGCCCCTCGGGTCCCCCTGTCGTGACACACAGGATCCTGGATGTTGCTTTGCAGTGTGTTTGTTTTGGTGGGTTTGAGGATATGTTTTCACAGCGAAGACAGCATGGTAAATGCAGTCCTAAGTGCGAACTGAGCAATCTCGCTGAATTGCTGGTGTGTAATGGCTCTCAATGTATTAATCTTTTTTCCTTCAAGACTAATGTGGCAGTTCAGCCTTTTTTTTTTTTTCCTAAATGATTCTTTGTCTTGGGCAATCTTTCCTCACATCATGAGATGGATGGTTATCTCAGGGCATAACAAGACCTTGAGTATTTCTCTCTTTACTCCATTTTTTTATGACTTAGGCTTGTGTTTCCATGGAGCGAGAATCATTTTACATTGTAGGAGGACAGTGAGGCTCTGAAGACAGAAGTGGAAATCCCATCAAAGCGATCCTACAGTTTAAACCCTCTGGCAGCAGTTTACGTGCCTTGTTTTTATCATTTTCCTCTCTTATTTGGGATGGATTACTGGGTCACGGACCTTGGGTAACATTGGCCTCTGTGCCCGAGGCTCAGAGGGGATGAGGGATGGAGGAAGAGCAGAAGGCGTGCGATGGAGGGGAGTCTGGTGTCGGAGCTTCGTGCTGCAAAGCCGAGCAGATTTGGTATTTTGGTGTAACAGAAGATATAAAAGCCTGAGGGTGGGTGGTGTGTGGCTGAGGTGGTTGTAAACACCTTTCCCACGGGCCCAGCATCTTCTTATTTCTAAAGCAGGTGAAGCTTTTCCATTCCCTTGATTTCTTGAAGCGAGGGCGGTGATTAGAGGGAAACACACGAGCACTGGGGATTGCTTGATTTGCTCAGGATTAAGGAGGGCACTGAAAGGATTTGATCTCAACCCTCGCCTTCCCCTGCCCAACCACCGGTCCTAAAAAACACAGGCTGGGAAGACAACGGGCTGAGTCATGGGGTCCTGCCTCGTGCTGTCACCCGCAGCAACATCCCCCCATCCCCTCCGTGCTCTGCCGCGCAGCGCGTTCCCTCTCTTGCCCCCACTCCCTCCCACTGGAAAGCTGTTCCAGAGCTCCACGGCTCTAATGGCGTGAAACAGGCTTTTCATTTTCATGCTAAAAGTGGAAACTTGTTCCCGCACCTCCATTGTCCTCTGTTGTTTTTTTTTTTTTTCCCCCGGGAATTTGCCAGCCCTTCTCTCTGGGCATAAGCAGAGTGGAGGGGTAAGAAACTAAAAAAATAATCCCATAGCAGTTGTGCTTAACTCGATGACACTTTCTGCAGGGAAAAGGGCTTTTTGAAGCAAAGGAGGTTTAATGTGACGGTGTTTTCTGTCCGGTCCTGATGCCTGGGTTGCAGCAGAGCCGTGGGCTGCAGCCAGCGAGCAGAGGGGGCTGCTGAGACCTGCCAGCTGAATGAAAAGACCTTGGCAAGTTTAGTGCCTTCACTGAAAAATTTTCCTACTTAGAGAGGAGTGTTGGTGGGAGGCTGTTTGGCTTTAGTTTTAATGTCTTTTATTGTTATTTTTAAAATGCATGACCAGGGTCTGTTTATTAACCTCCTGATCTTTTCTCAAAGTAAATAGCAACAGAACTTCAGTGCTGCGCATGAGGTTCTCCTGGCTGGGGCGTTTAGGAAAGCAGCAGCAGCTGGTAGCGAGCAGAAAAGGCTTTTGCTTGTGTTGATTGCACTAAAATCCCTGTGATTATATCCCATATCCTAGGGCATGAGTTAACCTTTCTAGTGCAGGGCAAAAAAGGTTTTGCCTACCTGGAGAGATCCTGCTCTCCCCTCTAATTAGTCTATATCACCTCAAACAGAGGGGAGAGATCAGAACAATCTGTTGAATCTCCGTCCCAACGAAACACTGGCTCCCACCCAGCTGGTGTAGCGGGATGCAGCCAGGCAGCTAATTAAGGGTCAGGCCATTGTTTGTGCGCTGGAGGATGCGTTACCGGGGTATTGCTGTGCATTGGCCACGTTCTCACAGATATCTGTCTTGGTCAGCAATATACTGTGCTGTCTATAGTGGTAACTGTGGTTTAAGGCAAAAGGTGGAGCGGGGGCGGCCGAGTAAGTTTTGGGACTCTCAGTTCTTGCTCTTGTCTTGTGGCTACTTTGAGCCTGCTGCCGCTCTACTTCATGTGATTTTACTTGGGTTGATGGCATCTAGGGATGTTCAAACTGGAATCCTATGTTTATATTCTGGATACAGGTAATATTAATTATTTATTTTTAAAAAAAATTCCACTCCCATCCGACCTCCGATCTTCTCTCCTCTCCTTTTGGTTTCTATAAATTGTCCTATGTCTTACGTTGATTCTTCTTGTTTATTATTTTTCTGGGTCCAGCCTTTGTTTTTCCCTCCGTGGGCTGTTCTTACACCCAGTAATGTTGGGTTCAAGGTGCAGAGTTCGTTGTTCTCTGCGCTGGGTTTTCCTGGGGCTTGTGGTGGCAAAAGGGGCTGGGTGGGGAAGTTAATTTCTGAATTTAGCTGTGTTGCCCAAGTGTTTTAAGTTTTGCTCTGGATGCTTCTCTAATCTCTGGCTGTGCCTTCCCTCTCAGATGAACGAGATGGGAAAATACCACCCCAATACCTTTCTCCTGAGTTTAGTTTAGCTTTGTTTATTTATTTATTTTTTAAAATGAAGTTGCATTATATTTTTATTTTGAAAGTCACACACAGAATCACAGAATCAACCAGGTTGGAAGAGACCTCAGGGATCATCAAGTCCAACCGTTGCCCTGAGACCACCCTGTCAACTAGACCATGGCACTGAGTGCCATGTCCAGTCTTTTCTTAAACACATCCAGTGGCTAGAAATCTCTGCCACATTGGGCAGTGAAAGTCTTCTACAGCTGGCATTGGTTGTTCTGGAGCAATGATGCTGAAGGACAAGAGACTTTCTGCACTTACAACAGTGAATTTTGTTTAATATTCCCCTTGCTCCTTGTTAGTCTTTATTCCTTTTGGCTTGACATAATGGAATAAAGTCATTTGTGAGGAACTTAGGCATGCTGGAGAGTTTTCATTAGGCTTCACTGCTGCTTGCTTGAAACTCTGGAGGCTTAGAAAAAAATAATCTTTTTTGAGCAGTGTCCAAAAAAGGCCCGGATTATGACATATTGCCATTTCGGTGCACTTTTTTGGGCCCTGCCCAGATAAAATGGCTTAAATAAAATTACTGAACTCCACAGATGTCCAATCTCCAGCTGTTAAAGTGTCCATCAGCAAGGTGGACTTCACCTAGCTATGGAGACCTCAGCTCACCAGCCGTACAGCCTGGGGACACTGGTTCACTAAACTAATGGTGCTGCCCCAAAACTCACTTGTCTCTTATAAAGATGCTTAAGTGAATTTATTCGTGTGCTTGATAAGGTGTTGTCTTATCTCGAAGCAATGGCACAGTCATTGGAAGGGTTGGAGTCCATGATTATGCCGAGGTTGGAGATTGCTGACATTATCTGCCATGTTCCTGAGCTGAGAATTTTTCACGTTGTTTGTGCTGGAGAGCAGAAATGAAGAGAGAGGGACTGTGATGTGCTCAGGGAGCTCCATAGCCACCCACAGCCCCAAGCCTTACAAAGGGCTTTGGAAGAGCATCCCTGCAGAGGTGGGTGCCCACCCCAGCTGGCAGCCATCTGCCTGGGGATCTGTCACGAGTTCCCACAGAAGGTGTGTGGGTGTAGAGGTCTCATACCTTGGTTTCTTTGAAAATGGTGTCACAAGTGCAGGGAGTGGTTGAGAAGGGGAAGCGATGTTGGCAGAACCCTCCAGAAGATGGAGTCAGGGAATCCTTCACCTTCTTCCTTCCTGTCCACGGGCAGAGCAGTGGCACAGAGTGTTAGAGGGATGCACCAGCCCGGGGGCTTGCAACCCTCTGGCTTGTTCAGATGATGCTTAGAAATTCCTTTTCACTTTCAACTAAAGTCTAGGAAAGGCCCAGGTTGGCTTGCTTTCTCAATAAGATGTCTTGAGCCAGGAGAGCAAGAGCCATGAGAAATCTCTAATAAACTATTGTAACGGTGACATTTGAGAGAGACTTCCCCTGGTAGATCAGTTGGTTCGGGGGGGGTTTAGTACTTGGTAATTTTTTGGATGGGGCTAACTCAACTCCTGAGGCTTTTTGAACTCTTCTTCTGCCTGCTATTCCCTTTGACACTAAAAACAGTTGCCAAATTTGTGTAGTTCTGGGCTGTGGCTGTCACAGAATCACAGAATGGTTGGGGTTGGAAGGGACCTCTGGAGATCATCTAGTCCAACCCCCTGCCAAAGCAGGTTCGCCAAGAGCATGTTGCAGCACTATCACAGGAAAGCAGCACACAACCAGCCGAGCACCTACGAATCTTACACCCCCCCTTGCCGCATGATTTTGGATTTAAGGGATATTTATTTTTAAAACCAGAAGAGTAACGAAGAGGAAGTTGCTATTAATATACGTCAGGAATGCGAACTGCTGGTATCGGGTCTGGTGAGTCGAGTGATGAGTGCAGCTCTGTCATGGTGCTCCTTGAAGTTTATACTTTGGCTCTCTTAGTTAGACATGGCTTGATATGGTGTGGAGCAGGGCAAAGCATGTTTAAGAGTCTGGTCTAAAGAAAATACTGTTGGTGTCAGGAGAATGGTTTAAAGCCCCAGTTGGGATTGAAACCAGTTGCTTGAGGTGCTGTTTACCCATGTCGAGAAGAGACAGATTGGGTATGAGTTGACTCAGTGTCCACTGGAGCTGGAGTCTCCTCCATCTGAGCCTGAGGGTCTTCTTGCAGGATATTCCTCTACCCAAATGTATCCTCATTCCTGGCTGGAGGAAGGTGTGATGTCTCCTGGTCCTGTTGCACACAGCAGTGGAGGGGTTGCTTCTTTGAGAGGACTTGGGAAACCTGAGTCTAGGAAGTTGCAGACAACATGAAGAAACCCACCTGCGTGCCTAAGATAAATCTGTTAGCATAAAACAAGTGTTGGGGCTCCCGATAAAGCTCATGGAGACCAACACATACTTTGATACCCATTTCCCTGAGTCGGGCACTGTTTTGATCAGATCTGGAAGCCTTGAAGCACAGTTATTATGGAGCAGCTGCGCTGAGCACAGGGAGCTGGTGGCCACATTAGCCCCCAACGCCAAGCTTCGCTGCCACAGCTTCATCTTCCTCACCGGTTCTGCTGCTCTGTGGCCACCCCATCCTTCGGAACCCCTCATCCTTCCTCGTGCCTGATCCTCTGTGTGGAAGTCAGAGATGGGTTTTTCAACAAGAGACTGTGATGCTTTCACCTTGTCTGACTTGCATCGCTTGGTCCCACGGTCCTGGGCTAACACCTTGGACTGTTCTTGTGATAGGAAGTTTGGCAGGTCCCAGTCCTTGATTATAGCCATGTGTTTGGAGATGGGAGAGGACAGCATGAGGAGTTAAAGCATGGAAACATGTGTGAGCGTGCAAAACTCTTGGTTCTTGTTGTCAACCTATAACCTGACAACAGGCAGCAATCTTTGTGGTCGGGATGAGTGGGGTGCCTGACCTCAGGTGTGACGTGAAGCTGAGTCACCCAGTCATTGTGGGAGGACCGGGGTGAGGGTACAGGGATTGGGGCTAGTGGGGCTGCTGTGGCGTGCTTCGATCGACTCGCCTGGTTTTGTATTTGCCAAGCCTGAGCTGTAGTCGTCGGGGTCTTGCATGAGGGTGGGAGATCATGTGAGACAGAAAAAATACACCTTTATCTGTGGCTGCTGGTCCCAGCCCTGTGCCAAGGGAGCTGTGGCTGATGGGACTTGCAACAGCTTGGGAATTTGCTCTCCTCTCTTGGGTGGGCACCCAGCCACGTCTGATGAGGCTGCTCGTTTCGCTCATGGGTTTGTATCTGAACACAGCCACCTCTAGGGAACCGAATTAATCTTCTCCAGGGTGCGCTGGGGAGGTTGGTGGCTGTCCCCGTGGGCGCGGGCCGGTGGCAGTCCTCGGTACCCCGTGCAGAGGAGCCGTGTTGCCCCACGCCAGCCTGCTCCTGCTGCACTGACACAGCCAGGCCATTAAATATGCATGAGGAGGAGAAAGCACGTTCCCTTGCTTTTTATAAATAATTGCTGCGCTGTGAGGAGCGAGTGTTTAGCGTAATTACTGCGGGGGAATAAACAAATTATAACAGTTTGCGAGAAAGGAAGACCTGCCCTTACCCCTTGACAGCCCGATGCGATGGGGTGGCCGGGGGGGCAGGATGGGGTGAGGGGACCCACGCTGGGGGGGAGGTGGGGGATTTAGTGGCTGACTTGGTGACTTGCAAGGCAGCTCTTTCTGCTGGGGTGCAGCTGGAGCAGCAGGCGCTGACATTTGCCAGTTGGAGTTCAAACAAAGATCCCTGTATGGGCTTTATTAGCGAGGCAGCGTGGGACACTGGTGGATGTGTCCTGCCCCTGGCCCCTGCCCTCCTCCGGTTCCTCTTCGTCTCCCCGCGCTTTGGGCAATGCCTCTCCCGAGGAGGGATTTGGAGGTGAGAGGACTTGTGTTTAAAGTGCTTTATGCGAGAAGTCGGCTTGGGGCTGTAAACAGCGCGTGGTTTTGCTCAGAGAAAGCCCAGAGCTGCCACTGGCAGCATTTTTCCATTAAGGCAAGGGCTGGAAACCTCCTGGCATGGAGGGCTGGGCTGCTGCTGTGGGAGGAAGGTCTCTCTGTGGAGCACTCCCATTAAAAAAAAACAAAGAAAAGCAAGGCAAGGGAGCAGCGTAACGGCTTCCCTGAGCTGTTTGTTTTAATTGTACAATTTCTATTCCACCCGGCGCTTGGGTGGGATTTGCTGATGAAAGATAGACATTCACCTCTTCTCTTCATGTGAGCATGGAGTGAGTTTTGGAGGTCTCAGGCATATGCAGTTGTCTGTATATTGGGTTTTTGTGAATAACCGCTGCACTTGAGATTGCAGATCTGCTAATTGTTAGTGTAATTGGTATAACTATCAATAGAAAGGAACACACGTCTGTATTTTGCTTGTGTATTTGTTTGATGCCTTTAAAATCAGGGAGCTTGGACCTGGTGACTCCTGAACTCCCCTGTCCTGCCTCGTCTCTCCTTCCTCCTGCCCTGATCTGACAGACCATCCAAGTGCCATTCTCTCCTTCTTGCTTTCAGACCCGGACTGGGCATCCCACAGCCTGGGGATCTTCATCTGCTTGAACTGTTCAGGAATCCATCGCAACATTCCCCAAGTCAGCAAAGTGAAGTCGGTCCGTCTGGATGACTGGGATGATGCTCAAGTGGAGGTATGTGCATCTGGGACTTGAAGTACCAGTGAGTTTGGGTCGCTGCATTTTACCAGCAAAGCTGTAAAAGAGAGTCCTTTCTAAAGATGCCACGACAAACATGGTTTCAGAAAGCACGTCTAGGTAATTCCTGAATGTGGGAATGAGGTTCATGACGCTGATGGAAAAATGGAATAGCCATTTCATGAGAAGTTGTGAGGGTTTCCACCACACCTGTAAAAGTATCAATTAAATAGAGTGTGTAGAAATTACTAATTTTAAATGAATTGCCTTTTTTTTCTCACGTTGCCTCTAGCCTAGGCTAGATGGTAGGCTAGACCTCTGCTCTACCAACCCTGCCCAGCTCAGCTGTTCCTGGCTTTGTTCCATTTAGGGTTGAAGACTCTTAAACTCACAGCTTGAAGAACTGAACCCTCACAGTATAAATTCTCTCTGTTCATGCCACACACTTGCCTAGATTTGGGTGATGCTGCTGAAGGCAACCTAGGAAACCTGTGTGCTTTGACTCTTGGTGTCTTTAAAGGCATGAAAAACACTACCAGTCATTGATCTTTATCTCCTGTGTTGCAGATTTGAGGTTTTTCTGAAAGCCACAGCTCATGGAGTCATGTGTTTTATGAGGAAAATAGGCCTTTGTGTTACATGGGTTTTCCCTTCCCTGATTTTTTTTTTTTGAGAATGGACTGAATATGTAAACTTGAGAAGCTCAAAAACATGAAAATAATGAAAAAAAACCTCTTGGGGGTGGGGGGGAAGAAAAAGCTTAGCTGCTTGTTATGCTTGTATGCTTGGCATTTGATACAAAACAAAACATATTTAGCATGGCTGCCTGGAAAAGGATGGTTTTTTACACTTATAGAGTGATTTTCATTAAATAACATTTATGAATCAGGAAATATGTGGTTTTGTTTGCAGTGTTCTCAACTGGCCATTTTTTATAAGAGATCAGAAGGAAAGGAGGGCTGTCAGGGCAGATAGAATTTTAAAAATTATTTATTCATTTATTTTTAATACTTCAAGCTCCTCTCTGAGGTTGCTGGCATGGCTTTGCAAAAATAAAATTATCATTTTGGAACAAATGATGTGAGCCAAAGCAAAGGGCGTATTATTGGAGACCATTACCTTGCTGGAGCCGTAACACATGGAGATTTAATGTCAGGTTTTGCCCTCTGATTGCCTGTTTTCTGTGCTGGATTCCCTGGGAGCCATCTCGTTCCCATGCCTGTGAGTGGGAAATGCCACCGCGTGCTGCCTTCTGCTCCAGTGGGGATTGTGCACGTGTAACTGGGACGCGGGCCTGTCGTATTAAGCTGGGGGGAGCCCTGGCAATATTAATCAATATTAATTTCTGAGCCCTGGTTTGCAGGCAGAGCCTTTACAGCATCCCTTCTGTGCACAGCCCTGGGGAAACCTCAGTAAGTGAACAGAGGCCCCGTCCCAATAATTTTATTACTCTCTAGAAACGAAAGAGGACAAGGGAAAATACCGTTAACATTTTTTAATTCTTTCTGTTTTTTCTCTTCTTTTCACAGTTTATGGCCTCGAATGGAAACAATGTAGCAAAAGCAAAATACGAATCTAAATTGCCACCGTTTTATTACAAGCCAACGTCTCTTGACTGTCAGTAAGTACATACCTTTGCTGGTAAACACCATTTATTTGTTTGTGCAGCTGCAGCCTCTGTAATGTTTTAGTTTCAGCATGATACATATTATTTTTTTTAGCCACAAAGGAGGTTTCATTTATAAAAGGCTCTGAAAAATCTTTGTTCTCCTGCACACATATGGTAGAGTTTATACTTCGTGTGGGATCTTATTTAATAAGTACAGTTGAGATGATGCAGGGAAGTCAATAGTTTGTCTGGTCCCCAGACTCTTCCAAGTTTCTAAACCTAAGAAAATGCCAATTTCTACCCATTGATTTCATCTGCCTTTTCAGATGGTCCTTCTGCATCTAAACAGAACTTGCTTAGCTGCTGTATGAGATGCTAGGTTACTTGTAATACAAAAATACTGGGGTTTCGTGTCAAAGTGGTGGATTTTCTTTTTCTGCCTAAGTGACAAATAATATACTCTGTGAAGATGAGTGAAAAAATATTGTCTCCCATATAGCGTAGAGTAAACCTTCCTAGTAAGCTGGGGTAGACCTTGTAGACCAAGAGGGCTGAGCAGCCAGAATGCGCCGTACCACCCAGGGAGCAAGAAGATGAGCTGAAATTGTTTTTTAGGGTCCAGTACTGCAGAGTACACGGCGGGGTTTGTATCTTAGTAAAACCAGCCTTCACACAGGGTCTGGAGGGCATGATTTCCAGAGCCAGTATTTCAGTATTAGCAAACTGACGAGTACTGGGTGGTACGGCGCGTGGTCCTGAGAGGATCCACTGCCACGTTTATGTTGCCGAGCTCCGAAACCCCAGCGGTCAGCTGTACTGTTTTGAGACCTGCGTGTACTTACGATATTAAGGATGGAGAAGCAAGACTTCCACCTAGTTGTCATCGGTAGGAGAACCACAGTTCTAGGGGATTTTTATTGTGTTTCATCTTAAGTCTCAGCTAAATTCAATCAGATGTTGCACTCCAGCCTCAGCTGCTGTTTTGACTTACAGGGCAGGGGCCAATTCGATATCCCAGTTGTTTAAACCTTTCCCAGGAGCAGACTCCTGGTTCTTTTCCATGCCCCATCCCTGCAGAGCTCGTGCTGGGGGAGCCTGGCTGGACATGGGGCACGTCCCTCTGCAGCTTGGTGTGTCCTGGGATCCGGGTGCGAATCGCACCCAACTCTCCTTGCACGGGTCAGGCTGAGAGACAGCGAGAGCTCACCCTGCGGCTTGGGCAGCTCGCAGACCACAAGCGTTTTCATTCGTTCTGCTGCCGGGCTGGCAGAAACATCTGTGGCTCCTCCTGAGCTCGGTTGGCTGGCTCCTCCTGAGCTCGGTTGGCTGGCTCCTCCTGAGCTCCGTAGGCTGGCTTCCTTTGATAACGCAGCTCGGGCTTTGCCACTGTGATATTTTTTGTTCCTTCGTCCTGCGGTGCGGTTGCACCCTGGGGAGCTGTGCTGAGCGGTGGCTGAGCTCCGGGCACAGCCCTGCCAGGGCGCTGGGGCGGCCGCTCTGTCCGCAGCCCTTCCCGACGGGGAGGCACGTGGCTGGGCTCGTAACCTGGGAGAAACACGACTGGGAGAGTTAAGGGTTTTTTTGTTGTTGTTGTTTCTTTTTGGTTATTCATGTATTTGTTTATTGATTGGGAGGATGAGGCAGGGCTAGTCTTCCTGCAAGTGGCTGGAACACCAATTTCTGGCCCATTTGGGCTCCCAACTTGTGCCTGTTTTGCACTGGGACAACTTTCAGCCTGGATGCCCTGATTTCTGAACTGAGCCCGGAGCTCTGCTCACGTAGGTGTTCCCTGGGCCAGCGCTGCTGCGTCTCTGCCATGGGAGTAGGGTGTATGGGGATGGATTCGACCTCCTGCAGCAACAGATCTGACACTGCTGCAGTATAAACAGCTGTGGGCACGTCGTGTGTTGGGAATGTCTCGAGGATGATTTGCCAGGTTGTATTTTTCTTTCTCTAGTTGGAGGTTTTCTGTGCCTTTCAACAGATACGTGCTAAACAAGAGCAGGGGAGAGCTACTGTTTCAAGGGGATGTATTTAGCTTCCTCCACGCCTCGCTGCAGCCCAGTCACTGCAGTAGCATGAGTTGTTCCCAGCTCTCAGCCCTGGGTAGCGTCGCGATGGATGACACCTTCAGTTACCGCTGGCACCGTGCCCTTGTGTGCCGACCCACATTCTGCAGCATCAAGATGTTTTGGTGCTTCTAATTACGGCAACCAGTGCTGGCCAGCTGCAGCGGCTGGGCATGCTTTGAGGGGGCTGCCCTCGGGCTCGGCGCAGCAGGATGCTAGCACACAAGCCATAATAAGAACAGGCTGGTTGTTCATTTGAAGCTCCTTCCTTTTATAAAGTTTCTTCTGGAATCCCTCTACTTTGGTTACTTGAAGAATTGCAAAGTTCAGAGCAAGAGGGAAGAAGTACTCCAGTGCCAGCTTGTCCTTTTTTCTTCTTGCCTATGATGTTGTGTTTGCTTGGAAAACGCGTGGTGTTTGCCTGCTGCATCTGGCTTCTGCATCCTCCAGAAACCCCATTGTGGTTTTCTGGCTCTGTCAGACACTTGGCAAAGGTTAGAGAAGTTGGAGGGGTGCTCTGGAATTGCCCAGGGAAAATTTGCCAGCTGTGCATAGGCAAAAAAACCCTCCCAACCCAAAAAAAAGTCTCCTCTCATCTTCTGTCTGCCAGCAGCTTGGCCCGTGCGTCAGGAGCATGCCAGCAGAGCAGCCAGCTTCCACACCACGGGGGAGTCCCTGAGGCTGAAATGAATCCCAGAGCCTGGGATGTTCCTACACCACTGCAACGTTGGCCCAAAAAGCCTTGGGTGAGGAACTTAAACCACAAAAACCCTCTTTGGATGGTCACGAGTAGTCACGGCCCAGCTTTGTACACCACAGCAGCAGACAGAGCTGTAGAACAGCCTGTTCTGGGGCAGATACACTGCAAGCACAGGGCTGAGTTTTGAGTCACCAGTGACCAACGGGTAGCATCGCTTTTGAGTAAAAAGCAAAGGAAAAAGGCTTTGTTCAGCCATATGCTTGACTGAAAACTGATAGAAGAAGATGGAGACAAGCTCTTACTGGGCTTTTGCATCCATGCCCCTGCCCAGTACATAACGTCATCTTCTGTTGCCTCTTACTTGATTCAGGAACACAGAGCATCGTTCTGCGGAACTGCGTAAGAGCTGCAGTGCGTTGCTCTCCTCCTCTCACCGTGTTTGGATAAGTGGGAGCTACATCTGCTTCTAATGGAGAACACTTAAATATACTGACTGCCGGTACGTTTGAGTACCTTGGTAGGAAAAAACGGGGCAGAATGAAACGGTGTGAGTTGTACTGGGTGGTTGTCTTATCTGGAACGAGATGAGACATCAGTCAGAGAGAGGATGTATCCCAGTGAGGCTTACATCTTCAGGAGTCATCTTATGTAGTCATCTGAAGAGGAACAGTTATTAGCAGAAGTGACTCATTGTATTATGGTACGATTAAAATGTGCGGAGAAAAAATTGCCTAGTAAATCCCTGGATTTTGTTTTCCTTACCTTATCGTTTAAAGTTTGGTTCATTTGGTAGAGGAGCTACTGAGACCACCACCCCAATCTGGTGTCTGAAAGTCTGTCTGGCCCCCTCCCACGCACAGGGCGTAATGATGGTCAATGATGCAAACTTCTCACCTTTCTCCTCTTCCTCTGTCTCCTTATTTTGCTGGTACTTTATAGATAAAATTCTTCAATGCTTAATGTCCAGAGGGGTAGAGAGTGTTTTGCTCCAGCTCCTAGTTATTAATAAGAGTCTTCAGATTTTACATCCATGGCTTTCAAAAGTGCCTGATGTCTTGGGTGTGAAGCTCATGATGCTGCAGCATGGCCTCTTGGAGTGGCTGCTCATCACTTCCCAAGTGGTGGAATCTCCTGTGGTGGCTCAGACTGCGCTCAGCCTTGAGAAGTCTCTGCCTGAGCATCGCTCTGCCGTCAGCCGAGAGCTTGAGATCTGCCCCCTCCTTCAGTCCGAACCGGCCGCGGGGTCCTCTCTGCTTGTCGTTCCTTTTCTCTTTGTTGTTAGCTGGTAAGCCTGTTAATTCATATTGATTCCTATAATTTCCAAAGGAAATTGCTACAAGGTTATAATAGTACCAACACAGGCCCTTTCCTATGTGTTTTTAATCTGTGCTTAACCATTCTGAAAAATAGTGTTGTGGTGAACTGGACCATGCGTGTAAAACGACCAAACAAAAAAGGAACCTGTTAGGGCTTTAATTGAGTGTGTTATGATTCTGCATACTCAACTTCAGCTTTAACGTCTTCAGATCCATAATACAAGATTTTTATGCCTTGATAGCCAAAGCCCCTGTCTTTTTGCTCTCCTCCAGAAGCTTGCTGTTGGTGTGTGATCTTGGGGGGTTGGATGGCACATCACTCCCGGGGCTCTGCAAGCCGGGGTGATGCACAGAGCACCTGGAAGAAGCCCCCCAGCTGTCTCATGTCTCCACAAAGCCATTTAAAAGCAAGTCCTCACAGCTCGGAGGCAGGGTGTGAAGCGAGATGGGCTTTTAGTCTGCGCTGCAGTGGCTCTCCTTGCAGTCTGAGAGAAAATTTGGACTCGGACTTAAAATTTCATTAGGACAGTTGTTTGACAGAAACTTGGCATAGCTGTGTCCACAGAGCTGCCTGTGGGAAGCAGATTGTTTTTTTGCTGGAAAAACCTCTGACAAATTCCAGAAGCTACAAATTTGGGTTTTGGAAATGGCGTTCCTAGATGACATTCATTTCTTTTTGTCTTTGTTGGACTTGAGGGTGACTCACGAGGATGGAACCCGAGGGCAGTGGCGGTTGGTGTTTGATGTCTGCTGGGCCACTTTCACCTCTGGCTGGGGCTTCTTGACTGTCGTATGTCTCCAAAAACCCATGGCAGCCATGCAGCGTCTGTGGTGTGTGCACTGTGGTGCGTCCTAGGAAAGCCAGCCCAGCTGAGAGTCTTGGGTAACGATAAATTGGAGACTATAAATTTGGCCGGCTAGTGCTCCTCCACAGAGCACAAAGAAGCCATGCAGCCACAGTTTGGTATTAAACTGCTTGAACAGCTTTTCCCGTGGTGTTTATTGCTGCGAGTGAAAGGCTTTGAGTATGTGGGACCAAGATAAAACTGCTCCGCTGGCTGCTTCTGAAACCTTTCTGGCTGGCCCTTTGACAGAGAGCACTTGTTTTCATGTGGGTGGCCAGGCAAGCAAACAAGCACCTAAAATGAGATTTGGAGCTCTTGGTGTTGGCGGTGCTTTGTCGGCCTCTGGATGTGCCGCCTCCCTGGTGCAGCCCAGTCCTGTTCCATGTGGGGGAATTTTCCCTTATTCTGTTGGAAATGTGGGTTTTCCTTAGGGTTTGGGGCTTGTTTTTTTTTTTTTTTTTCTTTGCTGCCAGGTTTTTATCTTGATAATTACAAAGACCTTTCAGTTCTAATTGCCAAAAAATGACACATTCCCTGTAACCAGCAGCCTGCCAGACTTTGGGTGGGCTGTTAAAGCTTTTGGAGTTGATCCCGAAAGCTGTGCATCTCCGCAGTTTAGGAATGATGCAGTTATGCTGTTCGTGTTTGTTAGAAAAATATATTTGCTACATTATACCATTACCAGAAATGCAATAAAATACCATGAGGCTGTTGCTACAGTCCTTTCTATTCACAGAGCTCCTGTTGAAATCAAAGGTGGGGTTTGGATGGAGGGTCCTGTGTTTGGCATTTGATGTCCACCCTGGGTTATTTACATACATATTCACCTCAGGAAAAATACATTTCAACTAAACCACAGCAACAGATGCTTAAACGACCCCTGAAGGCATACTTAAAATGAAATGGAAATCAGGTCTGAAGTTCACTGAAAACAGTGGAGAAGACCATATGTCTTGAGTGACCTCTGGATGGTCCCTGCCCTCCCATTGCTCTCAGATCCCATAGGTACCAGGACAAATTCCTGCTTCTGTTTTAACGCCAGACTCAAAAGTAGCTTTTTATGTCAGAATTGCCTCCAGTCCACGTGAGTGAGAGTGGTCAAGTCCCGTCTCAACTTCTCTATTGCATTGAAGGGAGATGCTGGACTCGTTGCTGTCCTCATTGAGTTTTTGTTTCAGTTTCTTTTGCTGAAGTTGTTCTGCTTTCTATAAATAACTACTGGAGCAGAAGCTGCAGCTACTGGCCTTACACTGAGTTGTCCTAACCAGGAGCTACTCTTGGTATATCTCGGATTTTGGGAAATTATCGCTGAAAGAGCCTGGGTTTGTGATGATGAGAAAAGGGGAAGACCGTGTGAGCTGTCAGAAAGTGCTTGTAGTGAGCTGGGAAAGAGGCATGGCTGGAGTCCTGTCTGCTGTGGGAGTTGCCATCGAAGTCACTCGTGGTCTGGCCCAAAAGCTGGGAGGGGTTATGAGAGCATTTTGCAGCTTCTCAGGATACCCCTTTGGGCAAAGTGCCTCCTGGCTGCCCAATTTATGCTCTGTTGTACAAAAGCTGTGGAGATATTGAACCACTGCTGTTGACAGCGTCACGGGAAATAAGTCACTGCAGAGCGGTGTTCCCTAAGGCGTGAGACCAGCAGAGTGTATCGTTGTAGTATTTGCATTATACAGCAAGAGTGTTTTCCCACTGCTGCACATGAACCTTAATTTATACTGTATTTAAGCATTCGTACTGGAAGGCTGACTTTCAGAGACTCAGAACAGCTGCAGCTCCTGCTGAATCCACTGAAGTCAGCTGGAGCCGAGGGTGGTGTGAATTTGCTTCCTTCTAGTTAAATCCCTAATCATCTTGTTGAAAAGGTCCAGGTTTGGCTACGGTGATAACAAGCTGTCTGCAGCAGCCCGGCTGGAAAAATTGAAAGAAGGGTAACAATTTAAGTATTTGTATTGATTTTTATGATTAAATTTCTGTAGCCTTGTTGATGAGGGGCAGAAATACAGAAACAGGCCATTAACTGCTACCTTTTGGGTCATCAAGGCTTCTACGTTTGCAGGCTACTGTGTTGTGGATATTAGATCCAGAAAAAGCATCCTGAAGAGCCCCCTTGCACACTCCTACAAAACCCATCCGAAGCGCCTGAGATGAACTGAAGATGGGTTGCACCCAAACCAGAGCATAGCACAGGGTGACAGCAGAAGGGAGATGGATGTTCATCAAAGATCACAGTCAAACTTGCAGATGTGTGTGTAACAACAACTACAGATCAGTCATGCAAACAGGAACAGAAGGAGGAAAAGCAGAGTTGGTGCATTATTTCTGTAACAGCAGAAGCTCACTGTTGGGTTTTGGGTGCAGGGAAGCTATAGTGCTCCCTGAGCCTTGTGGGAGAAGGCTGGTGCCCCCGACCAAGGAGATGAAACAATGGGTGGGACAAAATATATGTAATTATTTCCTCCCTTACTGCCAGGAAACCAATTACAAGCACAGTTCTCATAGAACTGTGTCTTGCAGATTTGATGAATGTGTTTGCTGTACCTGCAGATGAATTTTCATAAGCAGTGTTAGTACGCTTATCTCCTTTGAGCATTTCTGGAATGTGTCTGCTGAAAAGATAGCATTAAATCTGCATAGTCAGCAAAAAAGAAAAGGTAATTAAGCACATCAACATTTTTCATTGGCAGAGAAGCTGATGTGTTGAAGTGTGATGGGTTTTACAGAGTATGCCCAATGCTGGGAGATCTTTTACTGTCGTCAGTGTAGGCCACTTCAAAATGTCTGCTGTGAAGCTGCGATGACACATGCCTTTATTTCTGCTTGTGGTTTCTGCGTGCTTGGGCTATTTAAGGTTCTAGGGCAATTAAGAACTAAGCACAGTTAAAAATGGTTTGAAGCAATTCCTAGCGTATTCTAGATCTAAACTACTCCATTAGTTCCAGCACTCACGCTAAAATAAAATAGCAAAAAAATGTTTATAATCTTTGGGGTACTTTTTCCCTTTTTGGACGTTAAGGTCTTGGTGTATAAATCATTGGTATCATTTTCAACACGAAAAGTAAAGGACTTTGTAATACACGTTTCCTGCCATACATCGTGTATTTCTTTCTTAGACTTAGCAGTACAGGCTATGAGTTTGGAAGAGCTCTGCCAGCTGGGTTCTCACCACCCTCCGGCGTTTGCGTCCTGTGTTGTGCAAGGCTCAGTCCTGGTATCCACACCCAACCATGTTCTCCTGGTCTTTTTGAGGCTTTTTCACACCCCAGTTCCTTCCAAGAGGTTGGCTAGGGCCTGGGATATGGCTGTCCTAGGGCCTGGGATATGGCTGTCCTACATCCCTTTCATTTTGAAGAGGCCACCTCTCACTTGAATTCCTGTTGTTCCTAGTTTGGGAGGTGTGTGACACTCTGCAGCAAGCTCCGTGTTCACCCAGTCACAAGTGTCACCCATCCTTGGGCTGGGCTTCCCCTCGTTGTAACAAGTATAATTTTAACCTGGGACATCACAGTTTTTTTGAATAGCTGTCCATGACAGGGACAATATCTCTGCAGCTTTGACTGCTGAAAAGCCATCATGTACACACATCGCACAAGGCTTACCCAGTTTCTGCCTTTATATCGATAGCTTCAGGGCAAAGATTTTTCTTTTGTATGCAGTTTGATGTTTTTTCATTTACTGATCCCATTTACTGAAGAATCTAGCGTGAGGAAATTAGGTTTAAAATCGTTCATATACTGAGGGAGTTTTGTACAGAGGCTGATTGAGTGGGTGGGAACGGGCTGTTCTGCTAAATCTGTAAATGTTATTTAATAAGTTTCCAATAAAATTGTGTGCACAAGGAACCGATTTATTGTTGTCCAACTGTAAACAGAAGAAACCCTTGGCTCCAGACTGTACAATGGAATTTTTGGAAGACTTTTAAATCACACTTGTATTTTGATTGAAGAATTAATGATTCTGGATTCTTCCTTACCGTAAGTTGGACCATGTCTCCTTTTCTGTGTATTTTTTTTTTCCAGACTGCTGCGGGAACAGTGGATCAGAGCCAAATATGAACGAAAAGAGTTCATTCACAGCGAGAAGCAGGAGCCTTATTCTGCAGGTAGTGAAAGACACTTTTGGCAGATAAGTTATTTGATGTCCAGCACCTTCCATTTCTTTTGTCTCTGTTTATATTTTCTTTATATTGATTATTGCTCGTATGTCACTGAGTAGGAGGAGAAAGTGTGGTCTTTTGGGAAGTGTTCCTCCTGGCATTCCCTGTATTTTGTTGGGAATATTGGGAATTTTAATACCTGATGGAACTAAATCAGTTATCAAGAGTCTTTCTGTTGACTTCCATGGACTGTTCACCAACAGCAAGTCAGATAAAGTACCAGTGAGTTCGTTCCCAATAGTGGGGAGCATGAAGCTGGATTGAAATGGAGATAAGGATGTTTGTCTCACCAAGGTGATGTTTGCTTTGGAAAGATGAAGTAGGATTATTAGCATGGTTTGGTTAATGGTAGATAAATGTGCCAAGTTCCCCACTCTTCCCAAATCTGTTACGATCTTTCCACAATACTTCAAGTGTCGTCAGTGGGACCTGGTCTCCTTGTAATATAATAAATGCACAGTGTTTTGCAATTGCAAAGACCCAGCACATGTGGGAGAGCTCATTTCAGCACTCCCAGCATGATGGGCAGCGTGACAGTGGCCTTGCAAGTGGGTGGTTTAGTGGAGCAGTGGATCGGATGATTTTCTTGCAGAAGGGCAGAATTTGAAGAGGAGACACAGGGCTTGACCATGGTTATTGTGTGGCTGTGCTGGCATAAGGACCAGCATGAAAGTGCGTGGAATTATCTGGGTATTTCTTTGCTGTATGTAAGTGGCATTTAATTTATTCTGAATGTTAAGTAGTTGACACCAGCTATGTGCTTGGATGACTCTGGGATAATTTTATTAGCAAAGACCATGTTACAGAAGAAAGGTTAAAATATTATTTTCGTGCTGCTTTTCGAGACTAATAATAAGCAGGTAGCTCCAGCAGTTTGCTGTTATTAAAACCACAATTAAAATCTCATCTCATATATTCTCAGTTTATGTTTAGAGCATTTCTGCTCTGCTGTTTTGAATACATGAGGCACGCACATAGTGTGTAGGGAGTATCCATATGCATATATAGTACATTGTGCACATTTTTACGTTAGATTTTCAGAGCGGTCTGCTGGAGTTGGACATGTTCTATTAATAATAAATAGTTTGATTTCTTAGATAATTTTGCAATATATCTGCCATGTGTATGATGTTCACTCAGGAATAATGTTTCCAATTTATACTGTGCAACTTCTAGATATAAAAGCCTGGATTCAACTAGGTTCTTCAGGCAAATGAATAATTTTAAGCACATGATTAGTCCTTTCGACTTCAAGAAGAGTGTGTACCTGGTTAAAGTGAAGTAGGTGCTTCAGTGCTGCGTGGGAAGAAGGGCAGCGTTCTGAGCTCTCTGCAAAATACTACAGGAAGCATTCAAACGGGAGTTTATTTTAGCAGCGTGTTTTGTAGGTGTTCTTCAGTAATGTTGCTACATAATATTTAACTGCATGGTGAAGTGATAGGGTTTTCTCTTTGAAGTTCAAAAGCCATTAAATGCAGAATAGAAGAGAATGGGGTAAGCCATTTTAAATGAAGAGTGCTCTCAGGAGGAGGAGGGGAAGGCAAGGCAGGTTGGTGGGCACCTTGTAGGTTGTGTATGAGTGGTTTTAGGTTCTGTATTGTCTTTGAGAATTGTATCATCATTAAAATCCAGTGTTGGAGCCACGTAAATGACCTGTGCAATGGGGATGTCATTTGTTGATTCTTCTGGACAGTAAATTCAAAGGGGAGCTTTGGCCAGATGGTTCCTCCTTAGGATGACCAGGTTGGTGTTACAACAAAACAAAGCTGGGGGAACACACCAAGCTTTCAGTGCCAACTTTTCCCTTCTGCTGAACCGTAACAGCCCCCAGGTGTGGTTGCATGTGGTACTTCACCCCGTGCCAAATGGTGCTCCTTCTTCTGGACTGCATGGTGTAACTTGTTTGATGATGCTCTTTTCAGCTGTTGGGCTGTTATGCCTGGAGTCGGTTGTTTCCCAGGTTGTGGCTGGAGAAGGGAGCCCAGGGAAAATTCTGTGACCTGTAGGAAAGCAGCATGGTGGAGATCACAGTATCATAGAATCATTTAGGTTGGAAAAGACCCTTAAGATCAAGTCCAACTGTTAGGTTAACATTACCAAGTTCAGCACTAAACCATGTCTCTAACAGAGATGTTCCCGTGTGCGTTGGGACAGTTCCTGTATCGCTTGGGTGAAAAGGGAGTGTTTTGTCATCGTGTCATGCGTGGTGCTGGATCACCAGTTTGCCCAGCTGGTGTAAACCAGTGCTGTCAGAGAGCTGGTCTGAACCGTGCCGTCTGTGAGCCCTTTGAGACAGGCTGGAGCTTGGTGCTTGCAGAAGAAGCTCAGCAACACCACGTGTCCCCGCTCTGCCCTTCTCGCTGCTTGCAGGGGTCGATACAGCTTAGTGGCCACACCGGCAGCTTGGAGGGTGCACCCTGCGTGGGGTGGACCTCC
The DNA here is from genome assembly GCF_013368605.1 of Nyctibius grandis. NCBI lineage: Eukaryota > Metazoa > Chordata > Aves > Nyctibiiformes > Nyctibiidae > Nyctibius > Nyctibius grandis. The sequence continues at coordinate 93,699,619 of NC_090695.1, read as the reverse complement.
TGTGCCTGACTATGCTGGGCTCAGCATGGCTGGGAACTGCAGAGTATCTGGGCCATTGCTTTCCACCTCCTGAACTGTCTGTGAACGCACTGAGGTGGGACTGACACAAGGATGCTCTCCTGCCAACCCCACATCCAGTTTGTGTCTCACTTGAATGTATGTATATCTCTTTTTCTTTCTAATGCTGTCTTAGACCATTTTTTCTCACCATTCTGAATTCCCTGGAGGGGTGTTAGATTACCAGTTTCTAAGCATGAAACATTTTGTTGCTAATAGAGACATCAGTATCCATTTCCTCCTGTTTGTTGGAAGATTTAATTCCATTTTCCGATCCCAGGGGCAATTTTGCGTTCTGATATTTGTTCAATAATTGCATGAAAAATAAGAAAATTCTATCTTTGAGTAGTTTTGAGCAACATCCTTTTCCAGGCAGCCTGGTCAGAAATTCAATGTCTTTCAGAAAATCCTTTGGGGAGAGGCTGTCTGGAGCCTGTAGACGTCAAGCAGAAGCTATCGCAGCCCAGCTGACAGACTTAGGAGAAATGAGTCTCGGGACGGGAGTGTCAGATGTGCAGGTCAGAGCTGAGATAGGCAGGCAGGGAAGTCTGGAAGGAGGGTGCAGCAAACTTCAGCTGCTGGTGAAGATTGTAAACAAGAGGCAGTGTGGGATGCAAAGGCAACGGCTGCCCCAAAAGTTTTTGCATAGCCCCCGAACTGATGGGAAATATCTGCCCTGTGAGAAACAGAGCGATGCGAGGCAGCAGAACCAGAACTGGGAAACAAAGACACTTTGCTCATGCAGAAGTCCCCGGCGTGGGCAGCAGTGAGCGTTAAAGCCAACTCTCAAGACTCATCCTGGAGAGGAGCCGTGGCTGTAGATCCGCGGTCCTGGTTCAGTTCATGCATCAGGTGTCATATAATCATAGAATCATAGAATGGTTTGGGTTGGAAGGGACCTTAAAGATCAGCGATGCGCTGTTATGTGAGTAGTCACGGCCATTCACCCTTGGTAGAAGATTGCAGCGGAAATTCTGGTAAGGGAGTTTTTAGAGAGTTTCTTGCTCTCCCAGGAAGCCTCGGAGCACAAGCCCATGCGCTATTCACAGCTTTCAGCTCCTCTGCCCCCAGTGAATTTTTCAGACTCTGATGGTTTCATTCCTCCGAAAGAGCTGTTGTTAATGAGGATATCAGCACCATTGATTTTAGTACGAGGAGTCAGTTTGAGTTCAGGTAGTGCAGGGAGATTAGTAAAACAGTGATTAAATGCTTCGGTGATCCACTATAGGTTCTTAGATACACCCTTTTATACATTTGAGCTCTTAATTCAGCTAAGTAATTTGTTTGCCTTAGCTAGACTTTATGAAGCAAAACATTATTTACACCCCAGAAATCCCGATTAACGCTGTGGTCCACGTCCCTTCTGCTGGTGATATGTTTGTAGCAAACAACACAGAATAATACCAGTTTTAAGACCCTCACATTAACGTATTTCAGGTTGACTTTATCCCTTATGATAAATGAACTGCAAAATTACTGTCAGTCTCCTGCTAATTATCCCTTTTAACAGAGTTTAATGGGGCACGGGTGCTGGGTTCTCTTAGAAACAGTGGATGGCAGTAATTGCTGCCGAAGTCCAGATCTGGATCTTGGGGCAATTGAAAGGTTTGATGATTTTTAAAAAGATTTTGATCAGTTCTTAAAGGCTTGGACATTTTCCCCCACTGTTGATAGGCAGCAGTTATGGCAACACTTCCCAAAAAATCCTGCTAAGTTGATTCGTTTGGGTGCTTTTGATTCCTCTTAATCAAATGGATTTATTTTAACCAAGAGTGGCACGGGGGAAGCAAAAGGGAGCAGTATTTGCAGTGCTGGAGCACTGTAATATTATAAACTGGTCAAGGTGCAGCTGCTCTAATGCCTCTCGGGCCACACATGAGAGAATGGGATGTGCATGTGGCCAAGAGAGAGGAAAAGGGAGTTGTTTGCTCCTTGAACTTTGCTTTGGCTCTTGGTGGACCCATCTCACTACTGCTGGGGTGCCAGGGAGAGGTTGTGGGCAGGGATAACACGTCTTTGCTTTAACATTAGCAAATGAAGTGGGAGAGCTCGTAACACCAGGCATTTAATCTCTTAATGCTTATCAAGAAAAATGGCTTAACTTCACTGTTAGGACCATGAAAGCACCTATCCATGGGATGGACGTGGCTGGTGCAGTTGGAGAGGGCTGGTGGGTGTCTCCAGCAATGGGCAGAGATGCCAGGCTGTGCAAAAGCAGTTGCCACCCTGCAGTCCTTGAAAGCATTGCCTGAGATAGTTCAGCAATGATTTGTAGACTCTTAGACCAGGGTGTAGGTGCCTTCCAGCGAGGCATGAGGTAAACTGGGCACAAACTGCTTCATCGCGTGCAGCTTTCCGCAACTTTGCTGCGAATGCTGCCTTCTTGTGTTTCCTATAAATAGGCCAGTAAATCCTATTGCTGTTAATTTATCAGATGGTGGAGGAGCAGTCAGGAACAGGAGAAGGTTCGCAGTAGGGTAGAGCTGATAAAAAGTGCTGCTACCAGCTCTGCACGCTGGTACGATTCCTTTGCATGTCTTCCATGGTGAGACATTTGGTTCCCAAAGGCATTCAGGATGGGAATGCATCATTTGCAAGGGAGAAGCATAATAAATGCCAACAAGCATCACTGCTTTCATTCTTTATTCATGGAAGGTTGGAGCTCCCCAGCTGATATAAATTGTCATAGGTCCCATAAAAATGGTGGAGGAATTCAGATTTACGCCAGCTGAAGATTTAAACCCTGTCCTTTGGGGTGGAAGATGGAGGAGGCCTTGATTATTTGATTGGTAGTTATATAGCTGGGTGTGATGGCCTGTTGGACTGCAGAGCGAGGTAATATGGTGTTACTGCAACCTCAGATGGCCTGAGAGCTTCCATTGGAGCAACTGAGAAAGCTAGAAAATACAGGCAAGGTTTTAGGCACACTGGCAAAGTCAAAGATGATTCAGGCTTTAGCCTCTGTTGGTTTATATTCCTGTACTGACAGCATGGACCACATCGTATTGTCATTATTCAGCTCGGAGAAGGGTGAGCTCTAGGTTTACCCAGGTAGCTACAAAGGGCAGCATTTGTCTGAAGGTGCCTGTTTGCTTGTGCTGTCTTCTGTCAACACCCTAAAGATTACTTGGCTTATACATTATTTTGCATTTGTCTGCAAATAAGATGGCAAAATAAATTATGAGACATGAAAGAATACCCTAAAATAGTAAAATCTGTTAATATGCACTTTCTATTCCATGTGGCTCTTGCATAATTTGGACGGCAGTCTGAATTAATTTTCCCCTGCACTTGCACAGTGGGAAGGCGCTCTGACTGCAAAGGACTAGAGAAAACACCCGGGACGTGAATACGCTCCTTCTCAGTGTGAGAACAGCACCCGGATTGGCTCAGTCTGACCTGCGGTGATGTAATGCAGTTTATTTTGGGCCTGATCAGACAAAGCGGTGAGCAGCATTGCAGTGAAAACCCTATTATTTTAACTGACAGACCTCGTCCTCTGCTGTCTCTTACCCCATTTCAGCTCGCTAGCGGGGAGCTACGAGTGTCAGAGCCACACTGGCTCCGCCGGGTGTTTTTTCCCCGACCTCAGAAGCAAATCTCCTCTCTCCCGCTGCGCACGCCGCTGGATTACAGGGCTGAGCAGCACCTGGAGAACAAAGTACTGCTAACGGCAACCTAAAAGGGGACAGGTTTTACTGCACATCAGCCAGCCCGTAGCACGGGGGTGGAGTCTGCCAGGCAACCAGGGCAAAGAAATAAAGCATCGGCTTGAGGGCTCCTGGTGTCATTTGCTACGACCTCGATGCATATGGTCTTTAAGGAGATGCTCGTGCAGAAGGGAGTGTGAAGCCGTGTGTGAACCATCCCCGTCCCCTTTGCTCTGCAAGCACAGTCAGTAAAACCCAACGGTGGACGTGGCACGGGGGAGAGGAGGTGCGGTTGCACAGTGTTGGAGGGATGATGGGTGGCCAGGGACAGGCGGTGTCTTCTGAGCTGTGGTTGATTGCAAAAAGAGAGGATGAGAGCGCAGAGGGAAGGAAGGAGATGTGAGACCACAGGGTTGCAGCCGCTCAGGGCTGCGGCAAAGGGAAGGTGATCAGGAATGTCCCCACAAAATGATTTTTGTCCTTTTTCATCAGAAATTTTTGCAGGAAATAGCCAACTTCAGTGAATTCACAACTTCAAAATGCAATTAGAGAATTAACAAGCTTATTATTCGCCCACTTTTCACTTGTAGGGGAGGGAAAAAGTGCATAGAAAGTTTCAGAAGGTCAAATTACTGACACGAGAAGTGTCCAGTCTGATGGTTTTATTTCTGAATCATGATATGCTGAGAGTTTCTGAGGAGTTGATGTATTTCTGTAATATTCTTTAACCTCTTGAAAAACACCCCATCTTCCCCAGCCGATAGCACTCCCTCCTCCCAGTTATTAGCAGAGCACAGTCTGGGGGTGTGGGAAGGGGAGATGGGGAGAGGAGAAGGCTTTGCAGGGGAGGAGGGCTGCGTCCCAGGGAGATGGGGATGAAGGCAGCTACAGCCGGCTCTGATGGGATGTGGTGCTGAGGATGGGTTGTGCCCATCAGCCAGATCAGAGGAGGTGAGAGCCCATCCCTGACCAACAAGGATGTGGTGCTGCAATGTTGGGAAGATTGGTCTTGGGAAAGACTGGAAGCACATCTCCCATCGCTGTCCTTGGGGATGGTGGCTCTCTGCCTTAGGAAAACTAGGCCTTTCACCCAATATATTTGGTATTTTTTTCTTCTCAGAAAGGGTCATTAGACATTGGAATGGGCTGCCCAGGGAAGTGGTGGAGTCACCATCTCTGGATGTGTTTAAAAAAAGACTGGACATGGCACTTAGTGCCATGGTCTAGTTGACATGGTGGTGTCAGGGCAATGCTTGGACTCGATGATCCCTGAGGTCTCTTCCAACCTGATTGATTCTGTGATTCTGTATTACAGCTGTTTGGAGCAGCCTAAAAGAGTCTGTGGAGCGATTGCCAGTTAAATGCTGTGCTTTGGGGCTAGCAGAGCTTGCTGTATGTCTGCTGTGGGATCGCACTCCCTGGCCCTGCGAGGGGAAGGGACGTCCTTGCTGGGCCCGCAGGCTCAGGGGAACAGGGCATCTTCTGTGCAGTCAGAAGATCTTTATGCTGCAAACTGCTGGGGGTAAAGTAGTGAAAGGGAGCATGCTGCTCAAAGGAGAGGCGTTTTTTCCAGCATCCTTTCACGTACACGTGCTTACCTGTGCCAATAAATCACTGCTCTGCAATAGAGCCTTCTCGGGCTTGGCTGCAGCTCCCTTGCGGGAAAGGTGGTTGAAGGGAAACAGAAATTGATGCTGGTGAAAGGGCTTAAAGAAAGAAACATCTGCAAAGTCTCAGTTCAGGGCCCTGTAGTGGTATCAAGGTCATTCCTGGATTTGGGCTTCCGTGAGAGGTGCAAGAGAGGCAAAGGTAGGGTTTTTTTTCCCCGCCCTATTTCTGCCTTGCCTGGCATGAATCTGCATTGCTTTATCAACGCTTCTGCTGGTTTATGCTGTCTGAAAGCCTTGATGCGGGAGACTGCTCCATCCCGTTGGACCTGCTCCGTGGTGAGAGCATCTCGCCGTGGGTAGTGAGATGCTCTTCCTTGTGCAAGCCCTGGTGACATCTGATGAAGTGGTCTGGTTTTTTTTTGCTGGCAAGTTTCCTATAATGCCAGTGATTTACCTCTTGATTTACACCATATATAGAAATTTAGAAAAAGCCTAACTATAACTGGCTCTTCTGACATTTTTTGAGTTGAACTTCTGAAGACACTGGCTACATCTGTAATCTTGATCCAAAGAACTGAGTTTTTCAGGAGTTTCTGTGAGTGTAAATCTCTGTTTAACCTCTGTGCACACATGGCTGACAGGCAGAGCTGTCAAAAGCTTTAGCAGGCCTTGATCTTAGTCCATAGAGAGGAATTTTCAATATGAAGAAATCAGTTAATTTATTTCTACTTATTAGCCTCAAAGAGGCGTTGCTGCTTTGCTCCGACTGCTTTTTAATGTCACTGTTATCTGATGCTCGTTGTAAAATGGATTAAATCCTCTTCTGATGCTTGAAAGGCTCAAGTATTAGAGCTGGGCTTTGAGAGAAGCTGCGACATTTTCTGCTGCTGTCCCTCTTTGATGGGAAGTGCTTGTTTTCGTGCTGCAGGGCGGCAGCGTGCGTCGGAAAGATGCGGTTGTTGCGAGATCTGCGGAGCATCCCTCACTGTGAGGTGCTTTTTGGTACCACTGTCTTAGCCCCTCTCTCCCATCCCTGTAAGCAGATCCCTCATAGACCTAGAGATGGAAATAAAAAAAAAACAAACCAGTGCAGCTGAAAAGCAGCACAAATCAGAGTAACTCGGTATTTTGTTGTTTCATGTAGACTTTTGTGAAGCAGAGATTTGGACATGAGCGAGGAGATGTTTTGTGGTAGGAAGTCGTGACAGCAGCTCCCTGCAGTGTGTGCTGGTGCTTGGTGTGCACGCTGGGATTGCATCACTGGTGCCTTCTGTTAAATCACCGTTTCCAGTAAATTCCCAGCAGCCGGTTCCGGTATTTAGCTGAACCAAAGCACCAGGTTCGACTTTTACTGGATTTCAGCAAAATTGCATTAGAAATCTCTGCGCTTGATCCTGCCCTTGTCTGTAAGATCTTGGCTGCTCGGTCCCAAAGTCTGGCTGCATTTTTGCTCTCCCCAGCTGAAACCATGAGTAATTCCTCTGCTTGGCACTGATACCCCCTTGCAGTTTGCACCCTGGGGGAGCTGGAGCTGAGGGCTGACCTCAGGAGGTGGCTAGATTTATGTCTGAACGAGGAGCCCGGGGCGCAGGGATGCTGCACCTCTTTGCCACGGACCTCTGCCCCGTCTCAGTGTCCCAGAGTATAAAATGATTTGGCACTGCAGCTTGTGGCACGCAGGGACCGTACTGGGGAATTTGGCTCCCTGGCTGAGTTTTGCAGCCTGCCGTGAGCTCGGTGCTGCGCAGCTCTGCCGACGCATCATCCGTGGTTGTTGGAGCGGGTGGGATGCGGGAGGGCAGGCTCAGTGGCAGCGGGGCTCTAGCACTACCCAAAAAGGATGCAAACTTCATCACTGTTCGCATTTCAGGGAGGCATAAGAGCGCTTTTTGCATTTCAAGGGTGTGTAAGAGCATTATGTGCAGACTACATCCAGTGCTCTGGGTGCTGTAGAGATGCGCCAAAAAAGCAGCCCTGGTCAGGAGAGGTTATAACCAAGGGGCGTGTAGCAGAGAGGTGGGTGTGTGAGTGTCCCGATGGAAACTGCGAGCCCTGCAGTTCTCCCAGCCCAGTATCAAGGTTACTGGAGGCTGATGTGCTGTTGTCAGGAGAGGGTTAAAGCATGAACATCCCTCCAGCGGGCACAGAAACATCCTTCTCATGCTGCCGGAGCCACAGAGAGGGCTTCTGTTCCTTGGGCACTGACCTCAGCCACTGCCGGGACGTGAGTCACGCCGGGAGCCAGGCTCGGCGGGCACTGGTCCCTGGGCGCTGCCTCCCTGTACCGCAGCCGGAGAGAGCTGCTGGACATCTCGCTTACCATGGGGATGGTGCTTTGGGTTAAACGCTGCTCGGTGGGTCCGAGCCCCCGCAGCCACCTGGTGTGCACCAGGTGCTGTGTCTGTGATGCCCCGGCGGGTGGGTGCGAGGTCTGACGTCTGCACCCACGCACTGGTGCTTGTGTTGTGGATTTTTTGGGTATGGAAAAGGGGGACTAAGGCCTGGGGTTCTTCTTTCCCCCAAGTTTTTTTCTAATGGAGAGGAATAGTTAAGTTGAAAGGCTCTGGAAAAAACTGAAATGGAGGAAGGAGGAAACCCTACAGAAGAGTAAGTTCAGCTGAAGCAGACAGGACACTGTTTGCTGATGCTCAGTCTCCTTTTTATGTCTTCCCAGTATGATATCAGGACTTGTTCCAAGAAACCTTTCCCCATCCTTTCCTTGGAGGTTTGAGGGAAATGTGGTCATTGCTTCAGAACAAATGACTACTTCTTCTTCCTCGGCGTGCCCTGACACTGCTCGCACAGTAAGCAGATGAGGGGGTGACTCTGTGCAGGTCACCTCTCCTGCTCTCTGCAGCCTTGTCCGGAGCAGAGTAAAAACTCACCCAACAGCCTGTCTGCAGGGTGAATAAATATTGAGCCAAATTGCCTTGGAAGGAAAGGGGATCCTTTTGAAAAAAATCCACTCAAGAAAGCAGCAGCAGATGTAATCCCCAGCCAGACTGACACCGTCCGCTGCAGCATCAGCCGGGAGTCCAGGCAAGGCAGCGGAGGAGACGGGTCCTCCTGGGGAGCTGCCTGCGGTGGGTCCCTCGCTCTGCATCGCAGCTTTGCGATACAAATGATTTAAACATCAAACACGGACCTTACTGCAGTAACAACAAGGTGCATCAAAGAGCTGTTTAACAAACTAAACAAGGCAGGAGGATGCCAGGGGACATCACAGTGTGTTTGTCTTATTATTTTTTCTCCTGCGAGGGGAGCAGGCCTGTGACAGGGACCCACACGTGGCATCGTTCCCGTGCCAGGATGCGCTGACGTTTCAGCAGGGCGGGCATCATATGACCAGGACCCAGAGCAGCTTTTCAGTGCCTTCCAGTAGCATTTGGAAGTGCTGATTCAGACTCAGTGCAGCCCCTCTGAAAGGGTGACGCTGCCTCGTGAGGCTCCGTTCAAATCAAAGGAAGATGCTGTGCCGTTTCCCAGCCTTCCTAAGGAGACACCATGCAAAGTCACCACCAGAAGACAAAGGAAAAGGCTCCAAATGCAAAAGTTTTAATTTTAGAGATAACTTAGATGCATTTTTATTTTTTTTCTACCTGTGTGGGCTGTGGTGAGAGGCCAGCATCTGCTGTTACGTTCTCCAGGAAATTCGTGAACGTTGCAGTGGCCCAGTGTTGGGTGCAGAAAAATCAATATTCCTCTTACAGCTAGCTGCTGTAGGAAGAAAAACATCTAGCAAAGAGAAATACAGTGATGTCTTCAGCTCCCCTAAAGCAGAAAAGCATTTAGGCAGCCAAAAATCGTGGGTCAGAGCTGGAGTGGCGGAGGAGGAGGAGCAGCTGGCCAAGCAAGGCGCTGGCAGCCGGCGGGGGTAGCACCACCGCGAGCTAAAGCTGGTGGATGTTCACAGCTAGCTTAGGATCCAGCTGTAATTTCAACAGCTGGTTCTGTCAAGCTGCCTTCAGCGTAGCTCTGATCCAAGCTGCTATAATTAGCCAAAGAGCAGCAGCTCTCGTGCGAAAAGCAAAGCAGCAGCGATGCTCATTGCAGGGGGAGCGGAGCGGCGTGGGAGTGAGCCTTGCCAGGAGGCGTAAGGGCTGGCCCATGAAATTTTAAATTGTTGGGGGTTGGTCTTTTTTTTTTTTTTTTTTTCTCCATCTAAGCACTTTGTGCAAAATGTTTGGTTATTTTTTTTTCCCCTCAGAAAAGCACACCTAGGAAATGTTGTTTCATTTTGTATCATCCTTAACAGAAATATTTACATTTGTCAAATCAAAAGTGTTTCATTTGTGGTCAGTTGTATTTGCTGAACTAGTACAGTTTCTTATGGGCAAGGGGGTCCGAGACCCTCCTGCCCCTGGATTCCTGTGTTTTGGGATGTGCTCTGGATGCTCCCTGGTGATGCCCTGGGCTGTTGTGCCCCCTGGGAAAGTCACTCCACCTGGTGAGTTTAGGCTATAAGATCAATAAGTGTGTGAAACACCCCAAATGCAATTCGCGTGAGTCACTCCTGTCCTTGAGCTTTCCCTGTCTGAGGTCAAACCAACTTGAAATACTATATTTTGATATTGCTCAGGCTGCCTGTTCCTGTAACCTTCGATTTTACAGTCAATAAATGGATCTATGCTAATTGGAGAGAGGTAAAGAGAAGTATCAGGCTGGTTCTACATGTTTTTGGTAACAAACATTTAGGGAAAGAATAGGAGACCCATCCCTTTCTATTTCTGATGGTTTATGAAGGTGGTTCTCGGTGTCCTGGATCTCCCGGTGTTCCTCGGTGGTTTTACACTGTGCACGTTCATGTTCCCTGTGCAGTGACACAGGACCAAAAGGTTGGTGCATCTTTCTTCTGCTAATGAGAAGGGAGAGACTAGGAAGCAATACAATGACAGACTACACGGAAAAGGCTGATTTCATGGCAGCTTGTCCTGGTTTAATCAAATTTCTGTTAAAGAAAGATCCATTTTATGTTGGAGACCTGCACAGGGCCAGGCAGTTTCTGTCTCTCACCAGATAAAGAACATTTTTCCAGAGTGAGGTCATATCTTTTTCTGGAGTTTGCCAAAAATGTAGTTGAGCCTTAGATCAGCCTCAACCGAGAAGTATGAGCATTTGCTGGTGCTTCTTTCTGACCAACACCAGCCTGTCTCCACCTGCATTTCCCCCCCTATAGTGAGCTCGCCTGAGTTTTCCCCTTGAAATCTCCGATGCCACAGTGAAGTCTGCAGCAGCGGAGTTGTCCACACCTCACCTCTTGGATGATTACAGTGAAACTGGGCTGGGATGTGCCTCCCCAGCTGGCTAAATAGGACTGGTTTTAAAAACATTGCTGCAGTTGAGGTGCACACACAGCAGCTCCATTTTCATAACTGGGGCAGCCCTTGAGGGAAGCGATTATGTGGCAGGTCAGTAACAAACAGTATATCCCCAAAATACCTAAAACACAAGGAGGCTGCTCAGCGGGGCGTGAATTCGACACTTTTACACGTGGCAGAGGCTGGAAGAAGAAATTTTAGCATAGCAAAGTCAGTGGGAGTTTTGGTCAATGATTTTTACTGTGAGGATGGTGAGACACTGGAACAGGCTGCCCAGAGAAGCTGTGGCTGCCCCCTCCCTGGCAGTGTTTAAGGCCATATTGGATGAGGCTTTGAGCAACCTGGTATAGAGGAAAGGTGTCCCTGCCTGTGGCAGGGGGGTTGGAACTAGATGATCTTTAAGGTCCCTTCCAACCCAAACCATTCTATGATTTATTCAGACCAGAATTTAGCCTTGATTTATGTTATTACAGGAGTTCCTGAAGTGGGATCATGCTGCTCCAGAGGATGAGGGGTGATAATTTTAGAAAAAACAAGATGTGCAAATGTCCTTGTGCAACCTGGAGGTCGTGGCTGCGCTGCTGAACGCCTCTCCCTCAGTACCACATCTGCCTGAGCACCCTATACACGCTGATTTCTGGGACAGCTTGTAAACCAGAGCCAGGAAAGGAACGAGTCCTAAATTAAAAAATTCTCTGTTCCCTTCATAAAGCAATAGCTTTCACTGTAAATGTGTCGAACACTCAATAATAGATGATCAGGAGCCGTTAGCAGCGCAGCAGATGTGCTCGAAGCCATTTGGATTTCTCTTCAAAGCAAACAAAGAGGAATGTTATGTGCATGCGAGGATGGGTTTCCGTGATTTATGGTTGTACGGCAATGCTGCCTACGCGGGCGGAATGCTTTATTGCAGGATGCCCTGGAGAGGGGCTCCTAAACCAGTCTGAAGGCGGTGGTGAACTTCTCTGCCGACTTCTGTAAAGCTCTGTTGGGGGATTAAATTAATCTCATCCTTGCTTGGACTGATCTATGTGAGCAGCTGCGCAGGCTGAGATTTTATTTACTGGTGTGGGTAAGAAATCCATCTAGAACTATTCAGGGCTTGGAGGATATTTTAGCCTGATCCCATAGCTGTGGTTTGAGGCTCTGCAGGATGCCTGTATGAGATCCAGACCTTCAGGTGATTCCTGGCGCTGTGCAGTTGCTCTGAGCTGAAGCCTCAGCAGCCTGTATGTTGGTGTAGCCCATCTGTGATGCACGTTGAGGGTGTAAAGGCTCCTCATCCCCAAGTCTTTTGGTGTCTCACCTCTTTGCTTTCTGTATAAAAGTCATCGTGGTTGCATGCGAGGCTGTAGGTGGGTTGTCACTTACCCTACAGAGGTCCAGGCAGGACCAGCTCTGTGCGTGGGCAGCGTTGGGCAGGGGGTGATGGGTGTGGGATGGTGGCAGTGTTTTCTCCAGGTGCTGAGCAACAAAGCTGCAGTACGTCTTCCCATGCAGATTTTGTGGATGTAACTTGCAGTGGCTGAAGCGAGGACTTTTTGGGGTGTTTGTGTCTTGCCCAAGGAGGATCCTGGTCTCTGGTTTCGGGGTGGTTTTGCTCTCAGACTTCAGCTTCTGACAGCGCACTGCTGTGTAGATGTTATTATGACTTAGTACTGCGTGTCTGTCCTTAAACGTTTTCTCGCCCAGCTTTCCAGCTAGATCAGGCTTCGAGTGCATTCAGTGCTGGTAAATGGGATGAGCATCACAGTGGGAACCTCTCGGCTTTCATCTGCCTTTTTGTAATAAAAGACTGGCTTCAAAAGACCAAAACCTGAAGGTTATTCACCTGTAGCTGGATTTTTTTCTCCGAGCAGCCGGCAGCTCCCAGGTGGGCGTGTGAGGATGCCACTCGAAGAGGAAGCATTTGATTTCCAAGTAAAATTGGATTCCACGTTCAGTTCTCAGTAATTCGAGCACAAGACTTCCAGTAAAGACATTTTCTGTAGCAAGAGGTTTTAACGTCTCCCAGCAGATACAATCGAATCGCTCTTCAGCAGCCAGCTATTGTCTTATCTTTAATATGTAAACACTTGCTCAATAATTAAATTACCATGGAAGTTGTACTGTATCGATGGTCAATTAGAAGATAAACTGATAAAAGGGAGGATGTGGCTGTGTTCTCTACGGTGCACACCAAACCTGATACACCTGCAGCAGCCAGGTGAAGACTTGGGAATTGTATATTTTGGTATTTCCTCCTGATATTCGTTCCCATGCAGCGTTTTCATGTGAGGTGAGTGCTCACTGGGAGATCGGGAATCACTCCTTTAAAAGGAGTTTTTTCTCTGGCGGGTGTCCTTTGCACCATCTTACCTTGCAGCCGCTTGCCCAGAGGTTGTCCCCTCGTGCTGTTTCCCACCTTTCATCCCACTGACGCCTTCCCTGTGGAGGCACCTTGTGTGTCTCGTTTCTGCTGCACTCGGCGCAAGGGGCAACGTGATCGCATCCGAGATACCTTCTGGGAGCGTGAATGACTGTATTAACGTCTTTGTCACCTGAGAGCTACTCCGCAGGGAATCATAACATGTGGTTGAAGAAACCAGTTAAAAACAGCTTAGGAAGCTGGATTAGGTACATGATCTCTTATTATGGCTCCTTTTAGCTGACAATCCAGTGAAAGAAGAGGGGGATCTGGATTACACAGGGACACATCAGACCGGACGGGAGTGTTTTCTGACTGTTAGGCTTAGTGGTGTCATGTACAATTTTAATCAGATTTAAATAGTGGCAAACATCACAGGCTTAATGGATTTCAGCTTTATTATTGGGGCTTTGCTTAGAAGCAGTTTGGATTTTCAGCTGTGAGCCAGTGATGCAAGTGTATTCATGATGACATTAAAAGAGACTGGAAACCCAGGGACTGACCTTGCATTTAAATACCACATGCCTATGTATGGGGACAGACCTTGTCTTCTTTCCGTCAGCCTCAGGACCTCGATGCTTTATTAAGCTCAGCTGTGTGTTTTTTTCCATCGAGATGATGTATTTGGCTCCGTTTCACATATTGATCCCAGTAGATGAAGAAACTACTTTTTCCATTTCAAAGGCTTTCTTGCTCAAGATGAAGCAAGATGACAACGTATTTTTGCACTCATCTGGAGAGTTTTTTTTCTATGCTTGGCCTTTACCTTGAAGTTGTCCTGCACATGATCTAAAATGGTCTCTGTCCTTCATTTTAGGGAGCATGGGTTGCTCCCCTTGACCTTCCCATGGTGAGGCTTTGTCTTGGCTCTGCTGGTTTGGGGGGGTTTGTCTAGAGGAAGAACAGTCACTGAGGACACTGACACCCGTATTGCTGCAGAGCCATGGTACTGCCTCCAAATCCGGTCTTTTTGGGCGGCTCTTTTATGTTGTGGGAGAAGAGGCCTTGCAAGACATCAGTATTGAAGATGGTTTTGTAAAACAGTTTTACTTTGCTTGGAGGATTGGAAATGGGAGATAACCTTGTACGTCCAGCACTCAGGGATTGACTGTCTAGAGGTGTCAGGGACAAAAGTTACCATTTTGTCACAGCTGGTCATTGATGTCTGTTCAGCTGGTCGGTGCTCCCAGTCCTGTGTGAGCAGGAAGAGGGGGAAAAGGGGAACATCAACGCTTTTCAAGTTCCCCTTAGGAGTAGCATGTGGCTTGTTCCCTTTATCAGTTAAAGGAAATGTATGTGTTGCTACACCGCGTGTGTTTTCTGTGCCACCTAAAACCACCGACCTAAGGTTTCAGGTACTTCCAGCTCTGAGCTGAGCATTAATGATGATGTTTTCCCTTAGAAGGCCAAGGAGATGTCTGTAAGGTGTTATCTCAATCATCTACTAAATCCTGGCTTTCTGTCTGATGTAGCCATTCAAGCGCTAATTGCCTTTGATTAAGTCAATCATTTGCAGAGTGAGTGGGTTAATTGGGTATTGTGGAAGCAATCAATCTAATCAGCTGCTTGCATCCATAGCTGAGGCACTACAATGCAGCAGGACAATAATTGTTTTATGAGCTCCTGGAAGGCAGCAAAGGCAGACTGGATGGCAACAGGAAGCCCTTCTCTGCAAAATGGCCTTTAGGAAAGGTAATTTGCATGCTAAGTGCTCATTAAGAGAGGTCTGATTGATTGAGAGCTGGGAAATTCTCTTAAAATCCTCTAAAATGTGTGTGCATGAGAAAATGGTTGGTGTGGGTGTTGGTGTTGGAGTGCGGGCACACGGGAGGTCTTGGCCTCCTTTACCTGGCTGGGTGAGATGTGATGTGGATGTGTTGTCTTAGAGGGGGATAAAGAGTTGTCTTAAGGGGGATGAAGGGAGATCACTCCCTTCTCATACCTGTGAGAAAGTGCGACGTGAGACATGCCAGGCACCCATCCTTACGCAAGGTACACCAAGAGCTTACCTCCCAGGTGTCCTTCTGGGGGCAGAGACTGATTTGCAGGATCAGTAAATGCATTCCCTTTCGCTCCTTGCTGAAGCTTTAATTTCCAAAGCACTGAACTGTGCTTGAGCAGTAGCAGTTCTTGGTGGCTCCTCACCTGGCCTGTGCAGGAAATCACCTGGGGGAAAGGATGCCCATCTCATCAGCAAGCCTCTGAGGTCCCCTCTGCCTCCTGCACATGTGGGTGCTGACATCTCCAAATACGCCTGGATCTGCACTGCTGAACACGCAACCAGCAGGAAGCGTATTTATCCGGAGATGACTGCAGAATTATTTTCAGGCAAGTTATAAGCTCCTCAGCACAGCTGCAGACAGAGGGGGGAAATAAAAAGCTGCTGGTGCTGTGGAGTGGAGCAGGGGAGCGGTTGCAGGCTTGACTGCAAGCTCCGAGTTGTCTGACCAAGCTTGACATTGCTTGCAGAGGGGCTGCCGTATGTATGGGGAGGATGAGTTTGTCTCTGGACAAACGGTGGTGTTTTCACTCCATGAGAAAATTTAGTATTCCTTTTTTTATAATTTTTTATTGGAATGCAAATGCTTAAAAAATGCAAATTGAAGCCATTGAAATGTCTTGCTTTGGTGGTGGCCGAATGCTACAGGAAGGAATATTACATCAATCAAACCAAACAATTTACACTGACACAGCCAAACAAGAGGTGTACAGTCCTTTTTGCAACACTGTTCAAAGTCCAGTCCGTAGGGAAACCTTAGAATATGCCACCTTCTCCATCCAGCCCTCTGACTATGGGCGGCGTGGCTTATTTCAGAAGAAATATCCTTCAGACCCCTTGTTTTAAAAGGAGGTTGTGACATTGGTGTCAGGGATTCGCCACTCAACTGCTCCAAGCAATTATGCAATTCCTTAACCTTGCAGAAAAAGTGGGCACATCATCTCCAGTAAGTACCTATTTGCCCTTCTGGTTTAATTAACATCTTACGGTGTTAATATAGCAGACTACTTGGTTCCTGACATACGGAGAAGTGGCGATATATACCCTGCAATTTTAGCAGCAAAGTGATGTACTCGTATTTAGATCTTCTCCAAAGCTCTGAATTGGGGTCAAAGCACTTTGACTGCTTAGAGGAAAGAAAATCTACTTCTGTAGGTGGAGGAGCCCTGCCAGAACTCTAGGAAAATGTGATTGCTCTTGGATTACACACACAAGTAAATTTTTTCTCCTATTTCAGCCTCCCAAGCTTTGTCTTGCAGTGAGACAAGAAGGGAAGAAACAATACAGTGATGCATTTGGGCTCGGGTGTGGTATTGGCTCTGTTGCTATGCTTGATTTTGGATATACTAACATGTTTCTCCTAAAAGCCTTGGACCAGACCTGGTATTACCACAGCCCTAGAAACATCATGGAAAGAAGCAGTTCTGGTGCCTCTGTTTCCAGGTGAAATTGCAAAATAAAGCACCAAAGAAACTGAAGAGCAGATGTGGTTTAAGTCCAAGTTTATAATGCTTTACAAGGGAAAGCAAAGTCCATGCATGTGTTTTTTTTTTTTAAGCCAGTGGATCTGATTGTCTTCCTTGCAGAAGGGTTTTTTTTCTTCTCTGAGAACAAAGGCTGAAACTGAAAAAGTAATTTTGGGTACTTCCTATAATCCACATTCTCAGAGACCAAAAAACCCATCATTAACTAAGCACCGTAACGGCTTTCTGAGGTGGGGAAGTAGCAATATCCCTCTTCTTAAAAAATGGGGAACTTGAATAAATTGCTGGCGGAAGCTGGATGGAAAGATGGTGTCTACATCAGATAGTCTTGATCGAAAATCTTCTCCCTAGCTTCCTCTGCGGCCTCTTGGACGGTGAGAAAGCTGGGCTGGGCTAGAGCACCTAATGAGTCCTGCCATTTTTAGATGCCTGGCTCGGAGGAGCTCAAGCCACCAACTCAATGGAGCTGACACAAGGCCATGCAATGTCTTCTTTTTGGTCAACCAACGTGGTGACCGTGTTTTCTTTCCCCCGCAGAGTTTTAGCTGTAGTGATGAAATGAGTGTGGAAGAGACAGTTCCTCATTTTACCTTGGAAAGTACGTAATGAGCCAAAAATACCCATTCTGGCTGTGTGACTTCAGGTTATGTTACGTGCCATTCATTGGCTAACTTTGTCATAACTGCTCGGTGGATTTTTTACAAGAATTGCAGGTTTGTGCCAGAACTGCATACAAAAGCAAGCGATTGGTTTTTCTTCTTGGCAGGCAGTTGAAGTGATGCAGAAAACTTGATGACCAAACAGCAGCAGTGTGAGCAATGCAAGAGGGATATTTCTAAAGGGTGCCCGTAGGTGCTCTCCAGCAGGTCTTCACCAGGTGGTCCTTTCTGCAGTCATGGTTGGGTGCTGGTGATCAAGTGGGATGATGATGGGCATCCGCATCCCTTGTTCTGTGCCTTGGGAGAGGAAGCAAACGTGTTGGTGACATGATGCTGTGTGGTCCAACACCATCAATCAGCAAGTGGTGTAGGGCTAGCAGTCCTCTTGCTTCAATGTAAGCAGAACAGCTCTTGTGAAGGTCTGAATTTGGCCAGATATCTCTAAATACGGAGCTGTTGCTAAGGTGGTGCAGCCCACAGAGATGAGGAAGAGATGTTTTAGTTCTCCGACTCCGATGCCCTCCAGTGTGGGATCTGTTTCCCCGTTCAGCCTCCTGCAGTTCTGGTTCTCAACACCGTCTCTAGCTGTTTTCGCAGTCCTTTAGATTAGGACGTTGAGGACACGTCTTGCTGACATACTGTTTGCCTGGGGAACCTGGATGAGTTCATGTTGAGTTCAAGTCCAGTTCATGGTGTTTTGCACTGATCAGTCTTGACAGGGGTGCAGGCAGCAGGTTTGGGCAGAGCAGAGGAACATCCCTGGAGGAACAAAGAAAGAAAGAAAAGAAGCAAGCAAAGGATTTATGAAAATCTGTACCAAAGTAGAGTGAAATTAGCTGCTGGCTTTGTCAGAGCAGCCAGGCACTCTTTTGCAGAGGTGATTGGTCTGGGAAGAGCCGGCATGTGAACTACAGAAAGGGGTAACAGTGTTATGTTGGGTTTTATTTTAATTCTTCCTTGGAGTGGAATTTGGATACTGTGTTTTGCCACAAAAGGTTGGCAAGAGATCAAAGTGATGAAATGTGCCTATGTAAGAGGGCAGGGAGAGCTGGATTTCCAGCCTGACTCTGACACTGGCTTACAGTGTTGCCCTGGGCAGCTCACCAAACCTCTCTGGGCTTCCCTCTCTTCATATATAACCGTTATGATGCCCATCTGCCAGGAGTAAGCGTTAGGTGGACTTTACAGATCTGCAATTATTTGAGGTCCTCTTTGGGGAAATGCAGGGTAATTTTATTCTTCATCCCTTAAGCATTATGAAAAATCACAAAAAAATGTGTTGTGGAGGGGAACAACTTCAATAAGGAATGCCTGCATCAGCCTTCACCATTCAGATGTTCATAATGAAACACTCAAATGAATGGGTGAGACCCACAGCCAAAACTCGTGGAGCTGAGCTGCTCCGAGGTGAAGCTGCCAAGAGCTGAGCTCTGTGTGCTCAGCGCTCTGCTGAACCAAGCAAACCCCAGGTGGGGTTTCTGAAGGAAAAGATCACCTTTCCTTCTGCATCACCCCACACCTGCGTTTGGAGATGTCCCTGTCCTCCACGCATTGTCTCTCCTCTTTCTCGTCTGACACTGAGGTCCTTTCCTCCAAACCCATCTCTGTCCAGCCCTCTACGAGATGTTCGTGTTCCCCAAATGTCAGGCACGGAGAGGTGGTGGAGAGGCTCTGAAGCCATCTCTGCCATTTAGTGGAGTGAATAGAAATGGCTTTTGAATTACTCTCCCGTTGCTCCCACTGGCTTGGCGTTAAAAGTCATCACCCTTTGGGAAACAGAAGCTGCCTGTCCTTGGTTTCTAAACAGCACACTTTGGGAGAAAGCTGCTTAATGTTTTGCCATTCAAGAGAGCAGTCAGCAAACACCAGCCGTCAGAGCCCCAGCAGCATTTCTGCCTCATGTTAAGCAAATCTTGCATTTTTATAAATGTATCAGCCGAGCATCACCTACTACCTGTCTGCCTCCTGTCAGGGATGTTATTCCTATTCAGCTCCATCGTGTACAGCCCACTATAGGTTATGTAGCATTTTTGCTGATACGAGCCTGGCAGGTAGCAGCATCTGACTCTGAATCACTCAGAGCTTCGATTCCCCGGCAATTAATTCCTTCCATCAGCCTGGGCCTTTCCCGCGCCGCTGTCGGATGCGGCTGCCCTTGGCTGGGTTTCTTGGCTGCTTCCCCTTGCTCAGGCTTCGGGTAATCCTGCTCCCTGTGGGTTCTTCTCTTTCTGACACTGCAAGGGCGCTCCAGTGGGTTAGCCGTGCCTTTCTGCTAGAAAAAGTACCTAGCAAGCCCTCAGTTGGGATAGGATTGAGCCAATGGACTGAATTAGCTAGTTCTGCTCATGGCTTTTGGGAATTCTCTTCCAAGCTGGATGGGTGGACCAGAGAAAGAGCTTCAGACCTGTAATTCCCTTGATACATCTGGTATCGGTCCTCTGGGTTACAGGGCTGGTGTACATGGATCCAGCTGCCAGCACACGTGGGTGACAACGCTCAGCACGGGGCAGAGCGCTTGCCCTGCACGGGAGGGATGGGGAGGGTCGGAGGTGGAAGGATTAGGTGGACAGTGGCATGGCGTCACCGTCTGGCTGTGGCTGTGGGATGGCAGACGTCAATGGCTTTGCCTGGGGTTCAGTAAAAGACTCTCTGAGGATCTGGAGAAAGTATTTGACTTAAGAGTTTTGTAAGTCCAGACAGCAGAAACTGGTATTTTGACTATCAGCAAAGGCATATTTAGCTAGACGGGCCCTTTCCCTTTGGTCAGCATCTTTAGCCGTTGTTGATATCACTCTTTTCTTCCCATCTTTTCTGATCATTAAGTTTGTGTCTGTGCGTGTTTTTTTTCTTGCTTTAGGTTTTAATGGCATGGAAACATTTTGTATCCCTTGTACCTATAGAGTCAGTGTTGAGGAGCTGGCTGAGAGATTTTTCTGCATCTTTTCACCTGTGATTTAAATCAATCCTATATCAGGATGGATGAGGGAAAAGCAGGTTGAATGAGGAATTTCTGCACGCCACTGGTTCGTAGCTGGCAGGCGAAGGGGAGGCTGCCCGCTGAGTCCAGAGCCACTTTGTGTATTAAAAAAAAGTTCAGTTACTTAGCTGAAAGTTGTTTTAAAACATATAATTTTTAACTTTAAAATCCTAGCTCCTGAGAGCCAATAACAAAAATCTAACAAGTGTGAAATTAAGAGAGAAAGAGAACGGTTTTTCAGTGGAACTTTTGTATAATTACATCTTACGTAAATGGAAGATGACCATCAAACTGCTTTGTTAATATTCACAAAACTTATATTGAACAGTTCTTGGGGTTTCTTTGTTTTGAAGCATTTAAAATAAGGGAGTCAATTAAACTTCTTGTGAAATAAGTTGCGTGTTGTGGCTGCTGCAGGAGGTGCTGGCAGTGATCAGCTGTAATTGCTTTTCTGATTTGAGGAGTTAAGATTTTAGATTCTTTTGTCTCTCTTTCTGACTCTTTTGAGTTTTAAATGAAGCACGTGTATTTGAATAGCCTCCTTCCCAAGAAGAACCCATGGGGCTGATATCCAGGGATAGAGAGAAGAGGCACCTCAGGGCCAGCCAGGCTGCGTTGTCACGGTGCCTGGGGGCTGGAGGGACCCGCTCCGAGGGGAGACTATGCCGAGTCTGGCTCAGTGGCTTTATGAACCAAAGTGCCGTGAAGTCAGTGGGAAGAACTACAAGTGTTTTCCCCTTTTTCCACGTGAAAACTGTATTAGTGGCTTGCTCTGATACACCCATCTGCCCTGAACCACTTTCCCTGCACGCACACACCCCGTTTGTAATTTTTAATCAGCATCAGCACAGGAGGACAGGTTTCGCCTGCCTTTCCCATGCTCCAAATGTCCTACTTGGTGAGTAAGTTGAGCAGCATCCCTGGTGCTGGGAGCTGGGGCAGGGACACAGCCCTGCTCCTCAAGCCTTCACCCGTATCGCAGCGCAGGCTGCACGGTGGGCACCCCCCTTTGCCTGCCACATCGCAGTGTCGGAGCGGGGACATCTGAAGCTCGAGCTGTTGGAAAAGAGCAAGAGCGGAGTGAGAAGAGCAGCTCTGAAGGAGAAGGCCTGTTTTGTTCATGTCTTGAGCAATCTAGCCACACATTTGGTCTGCTTGGTTTTGAAGTCGAAGCTCTTTACCTGATCTCTTTTTTCAAGTACAGCGTTTTATTCCTGGTTCTCAGCAATTGCTCTCTGCTGCAGGGTACCGAGAAGGATTTCTGTGGAAGAGAGGGCGCGACAACGGGCAGTTCTTAAGCCGAAAATTTGTGTTATCGGAGAGGGAAGGTGCGCTGAAGTACTTCAACAAAAATGACGTGAGTACTTGGGGTTGCTGTATGTGGATGGGGGATCGCAGCTGTAAGAGCATCTTCGAACAAGTAAATCCTAGGCCACCGTTTTATTTATAGTTTTACAGTTTTCATAAGCATTGAGTCCCTGATCTCTCCAGGACAAGGGAGCCAGGTACAGCTTAACAGTGCTTTTAGCAGGGTTTGCTCTTGGTCCACCACTGCTGTCCTGGTGAGACACCCTAACTGGCCACTTCACACATTCCTGCTCTGCTGAGTCAATAAGGCTTTTCTTAAACCACCAACAAAGGAGTTTTTCTCAGCTCTGGCTCTGCATCATCCAGATGATGTGGGTTTCATATTTGTGGCTGGGTTGTGATGAAGGTATCACCACCTCACAGTGATCACTGGGGTCTGAAACCTCCTTCGCAGGGCATGGCAAGCAAGCCAGAGGAAAAGCCCCCTGGTTTTCTGTTTCAGCGTCAAGCGGTGGAAGCATTTGTCTTTTTCCCCAAAGCACATTTCATTTATTGTGAGAAACGAAGCTATTACCATGAAAATCGCATTTGTGCTGAATGGATAGACGCTCTAGTATTCTGCACCACGTAATGGAGGAAGCCAAGGTGTTTTCTCTGACCTTTGAGTCTCCCCTGACCATCACAGCTGAGAGCAGCCCAGGCCAAGCCACCAGCCAGTTTTCTCAAGTAGTTGATGCAATCGTGGTGTCATGATGAGCCACGCCGTGCAGAGGAGGGGAACATCCAGCCACACTTCTCCATGCCCGGCGGTCAGCTTCGGTAGTGCTGTCATCTCCTTCAGCTTGGTGTGGTGCAATTGCATCTCGTGGACAGGAGAGAGCCAGTCGTTACTGAGGGAGAAGTGAAAGTCCCAGCAGCCCCCATTCAGTTGCTATTGACTGCTCCGGTAGTTTAAAGCTGCTTTGCTTTGTTGTTGACCATAGCCATGGTGGGAACGGTGCTGTCTAGATGCATCCTCTTTGCTGGGATTTTCCCTCCGTGGTCACCCGCAGCAGCTGTGTGTCCACGGCAAGTCCCCAAGTTCCCGAAGCGGCGCTTGCATCTCCACCAGCTCAGGGACTTCCGTGTGGTGCTGGGGACCACAGCACTACTGCATGACCTTCTGCTGGCTCCTGTCTGTGCCCTAAAACTGCTCTTACCAAGAGCATAATCTTTATTTTTTGGGATGTTTTATTCACACTTCCTACTTCAGTGCAGTCCTGAAAGGTGGTAAACTTCTGGAGATGTTTTGTAGGAAGACAAACCATGCTACGAAGTTCAAGTGACCTGCCACAGAGGGTGCAGGTGGGATTGGTGCCTGGGAGGGCCTGATCGAGGCTCAGCATTGGGCTAACCCACCCAAGAGATGGGCTTTAATGTATATATTTGTCCCTCTGGAAAGAAAGTTCCCAGTTTGGAGGGCAAATGGAGGAGCAGGGACAGAAGCCAATGGCTCATGTGAGAGGATGGAGACGTGGGTATGGTGCCCCCTGCCAGCCTAGCACCCAGGTCTGATGTTGGCAAGGGGGATAATCCTCCATCTTCTTGGGCAAGGATGGACTGGCTGTGAGTGCTTAAGATGCAGAAAGCCTCCTGGCCTCTTAGTTAGCAGTCTGTGGGGGTTTTTTGCCTGGCTGAATGGTTTTCTTTCTTCTTTGATAGTGCTTATCCCAGTGTAAATGCTGGTCACTTATCATTAGGTAAAGTGGCTGGAGGAGATCTAGGGATCAGGAGACAGTTGACCAGAGGCTGGGGCAGGAGGCACGGTGAAGATGCTTGTCTTCATAGCACAATATCCTATCATGAGACCTGGCCTGTGCATCTTGCTTCTGGGCTGAAACCTTTCTCCCCTTGAACTCTGCTGGATTTTGCAGGAGAGCTTAGCATTCTCCTGGGCTGGCAGAAAGCGCTCGTTGCCACCCAAGCAAAGTCTCTGATATCTCGTCACCAGGCAGTTTGCTGGGCTGGGAGTAGTTTTTTTAGCTAATGGCCTCAATCAGGAGTTTTTTCTGACCAAGTGAACTGCTTTCTGGTTTGAAAGCCAATTCTCAGATGTTTGCTCATTCAGCTGTGTTTTCCAGGCAAAAGAACCCAAAGCGATTATGAAGATTGAACATCTAAATGCGACTTTCCAGCCTGCAAAAATTGGGAACCCACATGGACTGCAGATCACTTACTTGAAGGACAATAGCACAAGGAACATCTTTGTCTATCATGAAGATGGCAAGGTGAGAGCACGGAGGCAAAAAGAAGGGTTGGGTTGTAGTCCTGGGGGATTGATGCTGTTCAGAGCCAGCCTGTGTCCCACCAGGCTCTAACAGAGCTGGGAACTGCTGGGGGGATGTGGGAGGGATGGGGGTATGGGATGCACAACCAGCTTTGAGCGTGTTTGTCATGTGCTTCCAAGCAGGAAGGTTGCGCTGCAAAGGCTGGATGTGGTTCCTGCGTAGTGCAGGCACTCCTGGCAGGAGGCAATTAGTATGTCAGGGTGGGTTAATTAGTGGCATCGCCTGGTTTTGTACATGCACAGAAATGTGCGTGTAATATGCGTGCACACACACGTGCATATATGCATATAATAGACGTACGCATGATAATGAAGGCGTGCCTGTGTCTGTGCTGCTGTATATGGATATATAAAGGAAGGCTCTCTCTCCCCCTCTATGTATATGTTTGTCTATAAAAAAGAAAGCAATGGTGACCACCTAAACCCAGGCAGGTCTTGCTGCTCGGTAGGAAGCGGCCCAGCGTGGTTGTGCCCGCGTGCCTCCTGCCTGCTGCACACACAGTCGTTAGCCAGGCTGCCCCTCTCCAGCCCCTGCTCCCGTTCAGCCTGCCCAGCCCCTCACACCCTGCGGCACCACAGGGTCCCGGGGAGCTGCCCCAGCAGGGCTGCTCCCACGTTTACCCTCCCCTCCATCCGCTCTGCCTGGTGCCATATGCAGGTCCCGTGGCACGGAGCAGGCACCGCTTGTCACCAGATGCTGCTTGAGCGCAGCGAAGCGTCGCTGGGTCGCTCGCAGGTACCTCCCTGGCCACAATTTAAACCGAAATAAGAGGAAGCAGCTCTTTCCTCTGAAAGCTGCGTCCCACCGTCCTGCCCGTGTCTGTGGTTTGCTGGGATTTGTTGTCTGCTCAGCCCAGCCTGCGAGGAGCGGAGTCAGGGTTTTACTGTTACTGATTTTTTGGGTTTAAAATGCTGAGCTTTCTGCTGGGGGCTCGTGGAAGGAGCAGTCTCGCAGGTCTCTTGTGGCTTCATGTCCGTGGTTTGGCAGGACACGCTCTGATGCCATCTGATAACACCCAGGCTGAATTTCTTTTGACTTCCCTGAAATTGTTCTACCCCTTCAGCTGAGCAAAGGCTGCAAGACAATCACACCCCTGGGGTAAGCTGCCACCCTTTGGGACCAGAGACAGCCCCGGGACTCGCCTGCGGTCCCCCGCTGCCCTTTGCTCCCCCCGTACTCCCCCAGCAGCGCCGGGCTGTCCCCTTGTAGCCCAGAGGTGCTGCCTCACCCTGGTCTGAAGCGCTCTGGCCTGATTTAGAGCCCCAGCTCTGCTTTCTGGGGTTTGATCCCTCCCCGCCTAATCCTGTCACCAATCTGGTGACACCAGGGTGGGATTTGTTTTTTTTTTTTATCTGCTGAGGAGCTCAGCAGTAACCCAGAGCATCGCATGCTGCTCTCTGCTTGGCTCTTCTGCCGCAGTACCCCAGAAGAAAGAGGATTCATCTCTCAGATGGGATAATCCCATGTGTGCTTATTGAACCCCTAAAACAGCGGGGAGAGCCCTGCCATCCCAACATCTTTAGCTGGAGCAGGGCACCCAAAGGGATAAAATACGGACAGACAAAGCAGGTCACTGTGCTGCGGCCCCAGAGCTTCTCAGGATGGGACAGCATCATGCGACTTGGGTGGAGATGGAGCTCCTGTGTGACCTCAGCCTGGTGGCTTCCTCAGCTCCTCGGTGTGTCCTGAAGGCAAAGGAGAGACTGAAACCAGCCCCAGCACCCTGCTCAAAATGGGCATATCTGGGTGCTTTTGTGATGTGGTTGTTCTAATAACACCAAGTGCCTGGAGGGGCAGGGCAAGACGGTGTTGGGTTCTGACCATTTTAAAGGATGTTGTTGCAGTCCCTTATTAGCACTTACCCACCACCAGACGTACTGAGCCAGCCAGCGGGAGGTAGGAGAGCTGCAGGAGTGGATTCCCCGCCGCCCTGAGCTCCTGTCCCGGGCTGAAGCTCCCTCTGCAGGGCTTCTCCTGGAAGCCATGGCAGGAGCAGCTCTGAGAGCTGCGCTGTGCTGCTGCCAGCCCTGGGGTTACCATCGCCCTTAGGATGCTCAGAGGTGGGCTGAGTCTCCAGGAAAGGCCACCTTTTAGGGTGCAAACCAAGATTTTTGGATCTTTTCTGGACAAATTAGCAAAATGCTCTTCCTCAGTGCTCCTCCTTTCCTGAGCCACACCGGGAGCTTTCAGGATGGGAAGAGGTGGCATGAGGGATAGACTGGCAGCAGCTGAAAGGCTCATTGCTTGAGCTCCAGGGATGGATGAGCAGGAGGTACGGTGAGAAGAAGTTGCATTTTTATCTGGGATTGTCAGTCTGAGACTGCCACAGCAGTGTAGGTGGCTCTGGTGCGGGATGGAAACTGGAGGGAGACCAAGGTGGCATGCGGAGGGGGAGTCTGCGGGGGCACTGCAAGCAGACCAGGAGGAAGCTGAGAGCCTGGAAAAGCCGTTTGCAAAGGTGCAGGCAGTAATTCATTTTCTCTGCTTTCTCTGAGACATAAATCAGTGAAAGGAATCTCTGCTAAGGAGCTAATGAGGTGACACCTTCCCATCTGAAAACCCTGACCGTTTTAACGTTGTTTTAATACATCAGATATAATCTCCTCATTCTGTCTGTGGCATTGTTCGTAATTATACACACAGAAAATTTTTAGCAACGGAGCTTTCTGGCTTTGCATACACAGGTACAGGTTTGTATAAAGAAAGGCAGTGGTGGATGATTGATGGATGCCTTTGCGCCCAGCCAGCCCGAGCCGAGCGGTGCTCAGAGGGTCGCACTCGACGCCGGGCTCGCTATCACAAATGCTGATTTGATGCTGGTTTCACCAGTTCAGAGACGTCCTTAACTCCTTCCCTCTGCAGAAAACCCCTTGGTGCTCACTGGGGTCTGCAGAGCTCTGTGCGTGTCTTGAAGCCAGGGACAGTGGCTGGATGTTCCCCATCCTTCACCCGTTTGCTGCTCTCTTTTATGTCTGTATTTTATTTTCTTTTAGGACTGCTGCTAAACTGCGCTCTGTCACTTGGGACAAAGCGATGGGAGAGATGAAACGCAGCAGGATCACGTTATTTTGTGTGCAGGCTGCACCACTCACTCTGCTTTTCTTTCTCATTGTTAGGAAATAGTGGATTGGTTCAACGCCATCCGGGCAGCACGGTTTCATTACTTACAAGTGGCGTTCCCTGGAGCCAGCAATGTTGATGTGAGTTTTCCTGCAGGTTTTTTTTTCCCCTCTTGCTCATTTTTAGCATCTTGTTAACAAGCTGGAAGGCTTGGGGAGTGCTCGATCCTTCGGAGCGTTTTGCAGTTAGTGGGCTGAAATTATCGTGGGGGGCTGTAGAGCTCACGTGTGGCGCCTGTTGCCGACATCCAGCCCTGGAAGCTGTGTGTGTGTGTGGGCACACATGTTCACACTCAAACTGAGTCCTGCCTATGAGTAACTCCAGTGCTGGCACGTGTACAGAAGCCGTAAGCGTCTTTCCCAAAGGTTGTTGCCATAATATTAAAAGCTGAAACAAAGGCTGGAGGGTAGAACAGGTGAAGGCAAAAAGAGCGTCGGTGCTGTACCCAGGCCTCTGGGGATGAGTTTTTGCGTGCAGACCAGTGCAGCCTGTCTTATGAATCTCTGTCTTGTATTTTCCGGGAGCTGGAGCTGCTAATTGCGTTATCTTCTGCTAACATAATACCAGAGGCAGGGTTAGCGCAAGCTGACTGTAAGGGCCTCTTGTCGCAGTCACGCTGCAGTTGGGGTGTAACGTCACCAGTGGTTGGTGGTGGTTACTCTCTGTTACCTCCTTGACTTTGTAGGTTTTGGTATCTAATTGCATTACCTGCCCTCTGTTAATTACCTGGGAGGGTCCAGGGCCGGCTCTGGGCTGCAGGGTGGCTCTGACCCACGGCTCCCGTGTGCCCCGAGGGACCCCAGAGCCAAAACCTTTCTCTCGGACCCACACACTGACATCAGCTGCCCCAAATCATCCTAATCCCTGGGGAGGGTGAGGGGAGGAGAGAGGAAAGAGTCCCATGGCTGGTGATCCCTGGCACGGGGGACTCGAGGCCATTTTCTGCTAAGAAGTTAAGGTGGGCAAATACGAAAAGGCGTAAGTGCAGTCGCTGTGCAGCGTGTGCTTTCTATGGTCACTTCTCCCCCTCTCCATATCCTCTACTTCTGTTAAAGTTTCACGAATTGCCCCAAAAAACCCCACAGACCTTAACAGAGTTGTCATTTGTCCAGCAGTTGGTGAGAGGGTTTATATGCTCAGCCCCTGACAGTGTCGGTGGGAGATAAGCTATTTCTATTTTTACTTATCATCCCCTTCTCATCAATTATTCTTTGGGGGAAAACAGAGGAGTGTAACGTTTAGTGAGGTTTAATTTACGAGCACAACCCCTCGGAGCATTCAGCTTGGGGACAACTCTGCGTAGACCGCACTATGTATGCGAGGTAGCTCAGCCCTGGGTGTAGCCATCATTTGCATCTAATTTATGGTTCCTTTTCCCTGCCAGAGAGATGAAAAGGTGTTAAATTTAAACAGGAGCCAGGTTAAATGCAGTAGAGAGGCATAAATTGCTCACACCCCCCTAAGGATGCCCATGCTGCCTCTGCAGCTCCCAGGGAGTGAGGTCTCCTAAGGATGCTTCGGGGACACATCTGCAGGGTGGAGGAACCTCTCTGAGCTGAGGGTGATGACCTCCTTGCTTAGCAAAGGGTCCTGGGGCCAAATACGGGGGCTATGAACGCTGCAGAGCCCTTTGCTGCCCACGATGAAGCATCCAAGACAAAGATGCTCCCGGCTGCTGCAGAACAGCTGTGTGATTGTTTGGGCTGTTGTATTTTGGGGTGTCTTTGCCCTACAAGCATGCGCCTGCTCGACCGGCACTGCTGGTAGGCAAGGTTAGGTGTTGCAGGAGCCATTAATAACCTGTCTAAATGAAAGGCAGGAGCAGGGGCGGGGAGACAGAGTGGCACATGGCCAGGCTCGGCGGCCCCATTTCTGGTGAGACTCGTCATCTTTCAAGAGCATTTCAGAGGCATCTGCAAAGATCTAAACAGCAGTAAAAATACCCCCGGCGCTGGTAGCTGTTGTCAGCAATCTCTGCAGGAAAGGGAGAGCACAGGCAGCGTGTGTTAGTGGGGTTTTACAGGCAAATTGTACTTCAGGGCTTGCGTGAGGAGCTCCCGCTGTGTCTGCTGGAGGAGACGCATCGCTGGAGCTCACCGGTGAAGTGGGGTTTGGCCCGAGGGCTTCTCTGGGAGGCTGGTGGCTTTGCTGGTGAAGCGCTTACAGACGCTCTGTGTTTCTGCGCCCACCTCTTCTGAGTGCTTTGGAGACGTGGGACCGAAGGGTTCAGCCAGAGCCGTCGGGTGGGCTCGGGGCTGAGGGCGAGCTTGGTGTGGGCTTTCCTCCTAATGACCCCCCAGCCCTGCCCCGTGTGCCCGGTGACCCCCCAGCTCCATCCATCTGACGCTGTGCTCTCTTTTCTCTTCTTTGGTTGCTCCAGCTGGTGCCAAAGCTTTCCAGAAACTACCTGAAGGAAGGGTACATGGAGAAAACGGGGCCAAAGGTAGGACACAAAGAGTTCCTGCAATCCCTCTAGACACGGGTCTTGCTCTGTACAGGGCTGCGAAGGGTTCGCTGTTGGCACAAACCCACCCTTGCTGGAGAGGCAAAGCCTTAACGCCGTGAATGCATTAATACACCTTCCCCACCTGGAAACAAACAGTAACAAAATCTGGAACCACTTCACAAACCCTCTCACTGCCCATTCCTGCAAGCCCACCTGCTGTAGCTTGCCTGGACCGAGCTTGTGGTGGCCCAGAAGCTGCCTGTCCCCAACTCCCCCAGCCCACTGGGCTCCTCCGAGGGCCGTGGCACTCCTGCGTCATGCCTGGTAAGCAAGGAGCTGCGCTGCTTTTGTGTGTAATCTGGCATTTTTTTGACTCTTCAGCAAACAGAGGGATTCAAGAAGCGATGGTTCACCATGGATGACCGACGGCTCATGTATTTCAAAGATCCCCTGGTAAGATGAAGGTGCCTGGGCTGTCTGTTGGGAATTATCTGCAATAATAATAATAGTGGTAATAATAATAATAGTAATAGTAATAATCTGCAGTGAAGTTCAGGCTGGTGGGAGAGCCGAGAAGGCACTGAGCTGTCACTGCTGGGTGGATCTGCCTGGCGTCCGGCGTGCAGCAGCCCTGTGCATAAATACTCACCAAAAATCCTTTGTAAATCCTGTGGATCAGCCACAGATTTTTCTGCATTTTTTTCCTGATGGTGGTCCCATATCGTGGGTGCCCCTGGGAGGAACTGGAGTGGGGCTTCGTGGGGAGGCTTATGCTTCGGGTGCTTGGCTGCTGCACTTTGCTGATGGGGCGAAGTGCGGGGCGAGCCGTGTCCTGTCTGCGTAAGACGCAGAGCTCCCCTTCCCCATCACGCCTGCCTGACCGCTCCGCTGTCTCCTAGGACGCCTTTGCTAGAGGGGAAGTCTTCATTGGGAGCAAGGAAAACAGCTACAAGGTCCTGGAAGGGCTCCCGCCATCCACGCAGGGAAACCACTGGCAGCACGGGATAACCATCGTCACCCCGGATCGGAAATTCCTCTTCGCCTGCGAGACAGAGGACGACCAGCGGGAGTGGATCGCGACTTTCCAGAAAGTTATAAGCCGGCCGATGCTGCCTCAGGAATACGCAGGTGTGTGCTGGCGAGGGCTGGAGGGTGGCCTCGGCCCCTTTATTTTCCGTCAGTTAGAGGTCGGGATGGATGGAGGGGGATCAGGGATGCAGTGGCATCGCTCCCCCGCGTACAGGGAGGATGCAAAGCCTGTCCAAGCAGAGAGGGACTCACGCTGGGAGGAGGAGGATGGTATCCTTCCCTCTTCATCACCTCTGGCGTGATGTCCACGCTGCTATAAGGATGATCGGTCACTCAGATATAAGGATAATCGGACCCAAGGATTATCAGCAAGACAAGGACCGTCCGCAGGGTGGGCTTGGGCGAGGCTGTTGCCGCCTGCTAGTGCTTGTCCTGGTCTTAACTTTATTTTCTCTGTTCTTTTTTTTTCTTTCAGTGGAAGCCCATTTCAAACATAAACCTTAGCTGGGACTGGCTGGGCAGACCTGAGGAGTGAGCTTCTGTTTACAACACAACATGGTTTTATTTGAAATGTTAAAAATAATGAATAATAATAATAATAATAATAACAGTAATAATAATACTTCCCTTTCCCCTCATCATTCACTTGATCATGTTGGAAACCAAGAAGGGTGGCAGTGAAATCTCGGAGAAGATGTGGAGCCAACCTGAGATTTGGCTCGGGATGCACCACGTGGTCCCCATGGCCCTGTCACCCCACGCCTGCTCAAAGGGGTGTCCCACCCGGCTTCGCTGGGATGGCAAAGACTGTTGGTTGCAGGTATGGGGGGGGAGATGGGGCTTTTCCCCACAAGCTGGTCCCTGGGGGCTGGAGATGAGCATCCCTGGCTCTCCACTAGCCCCTTCCCCAGCGAGCCCCTGAGCGGTGACGGCCTTGTAGGATGCGACGGACCAACCTGGAAACCCCAACATGGTGATGTGCGAAGTGTCTGAGCCTCCTGACAGCATTAGGGTAAATAACAAGTAAATAACCTCAGCTGGGGTTATTTACCCCAGTTTGGGAGCCAGGTGTGGGGTGGGTTGAGCTTTCGGTGCAGTTTTGCTGAGGCGCCATAAAAAGCCCATCCCAGCCCCCCCGTGCAGGCACGTCCCTCCAGCCAATAGCACGTTGCTTCTCCAGACTGGTGGTTGCACTTTTTTTCCCCTCCAGTAATTCCCTTATTTTTTTTTTTGTTGATTTTTTCCCCCTGCCAAAAAAAAAAAAAAAAGCTGCTTGAAGTGACGTTTCAGCACTGTGTTGAGCACTGTAATTCCTGTGGTCAGGCAGGCTGGGACCTGCACACCAAGTGCTGGATTTTTACCCCAAAAAAATGACATTTCTAGCCTCCGCTGAAGTCCCAGCCCCAGCCACCGCCCTGTCCGGCGCGTTTTGTACGTTGGTGTGTGTAAATGAGAGCATCTCATCGGCTGTATGCATTCCTTCTGTCACTGGTAAGACACCTGTGGTACTAAATGTCATTTGAACCAATAAATTATTATGTCAGAGCCGTGGCTGTGTCGTGCTGGGGCAGGGTGGGAGGTGGGGGGGTAAAAACCAAATGAAACCAAGGAGTTGAGGGGGCTGGCAGAGCCCTGGGGGTGCAGGACACCCACAAAACCATCTGCCCCCCCCAGGGCTGCTCAGTGTGGCAAGCAGAGCAGCTGCATGCACGAGGTAAGTCTATTTCATGTAAACTACACAGGCATATTTATGTATATTATATAACGCACTATATGTTATACTTAGTTGTGTATTTGTGTGCATTATATTGTATATATTTTATATATATTCATATTTTATATTTCTGTATGCACACACATACACAAAAGACATATATTTCTTAGGAATATATATATGAATTATATGAAAGAGTTGTTGGATAGTCACAGACACAACTATAAACTGCATAGTACATATAGCAGAATGTATCTAATACACTTTTATGTGTGTATATAAGCTGAATATAGTTCACATGAACACATGCATGTATATATGTAGCCATCATTAGACATATGTTTACAGCTATATAAGTTAAAGGTATTTCATACACACATCCATATATGTATAGAGCCATTTTTTTATAATTGCAAGTTTATAAATTATTTAATTATATATTATAAATATACACATGTGCATGCTTTTTATAGAGATATAAAGTATATAATTTATATTATAAATTTAAGAGAAATATATTGCATATAAACATACATATATCCACATGCATATGTGTATGCATAACTACAGATAGATAATTAATTTATAGCAAAAGTATTTATAAATATATAAGACTCCAGGCATGTCAGAAGCAGGGAGAGGACAGGCCAAGCTAGTTGTTTGTGTTTATAAATAGCTATAAAGATTGTTTGTGTGTGTGTATAATTAAGAATAATATAATTAATATTATAAATTATATGCCATACAATTAATTATATATACAGAAGGCTGTTGATATATATATGTGTATATATATTTTAACATATATTTATACACACACATATATTCTGTATATTCCACTGTAATTAGTGAATATGTATGTTGTATATGCACACACACCTGCCCTGTGGGCTGGGGTTCGGGCTGGGCACGTGTGAGGTACAAAGCAGGGGGTTGCTGGAGGCCGCGAGGTGAACACGTGAACTCACCGAGCCGTACGTGCAGGACGCAGGAGGGGCGGCTGCCGCCGGACACCTTCAGCTGCCCCAGGACAGGCACGTTTGCTGACAGCCAAGGGCAATGACGCTGCTCTTACGTGTTGCTGGTGTCCCAGATCATTTATTAAACGTCTACAGCATCATCGGGGTAGGGGGTTCTTCACTGAATTTGCTGGAAATCCAAGCAATCCACACCTGCCCCACACATCACAATACCCAACTAAAACTACGCCTTTACTGCACAGAGATAAAGCTGCAGCACTGAGGTCTGGGTGACCCACAGTCAAATGCTGAGGGGGAAAAAAAATAGCAAGGAAAGCAAGATCTCTGCTCGTAAAACTCTTAGAAAGCAGCGGTATTGCACATCTGGTATAAAGTGTTTATTTGAGACTTCACAATTAACACAAAGTCTTCCTTTCAATGCCTTTTCTTTTCCATACAGTCAATAAATTTGTATTAATCCCTCCCTCCCCCATGCATGATTGCTGTTTATTAATCTAAGCCTTTTTATTTTCATCGTGAAAAAATAAAGCGTTTCCCCACTATTTCATCTGCTCATTGTACCACGGACATCTGCTGTGCTACATTAAAGAGGAGGAGATGTAGAATGGCTATGCCTACCACTGGGGCTGAAGTTACTCCATTATTTATTGATTTATTCTTTTTTTACAGAAAGTGTTAAATGAATCAATCACCCAAGAAAAATAAATATATCATAAAGAACCAGAAGTTCTGCAGTATCCCTTTTCTTTACATACAGCTGCTGTTCAAACACATACATTGCTCGTGGCAGATCATTTCATTCACTACAACGCTGTCGCCTTTACGTAGAGTTGTGAACTTACACTGAGAAAGCATCTGTTCCAAAGGAGCAGAGCCACGAGCCAGAGGAGGTATTTTAGATGCCAAATTTCTATACCTAGACAAGAGAGATCCACATGGCAGCCAATTACCTATGTTCCACTGCTCAGCTTTTACTCAAGAGCAATTCAATCTTGTGCTTTTCAGGAAATACCGGCTAAACACACGCGTGGGCTTGGACAGAGCCAGACCTTAAGTAGAGTGAAAGGCAGTATGAATGGCGTGCATGTTACTCACGGCAGTGGAAGCGAGTTCTTGGTATCAATGTCTCTTGGATGTGCATCTCAAATTATGCTGCTTGGCTCATCTCGCGGTACTTCTGGCACCAGCCTCACAAATAAATTATTCAATTGATCACCCTGCCTTTTGCAATCGTCCTTGGAGGTGGCAGAGGTCAAGGAGGCTTCCTCATAACAAAGATGGTATTGGGCAGGCTGTGAAGCACAAGACCCATATTTATGCTTTATTGAGTTACTGTGCAAAAGGAAATACTGCATCAGAAACCGCAGAAGACTATATTTTAATCAAAGTCACCAGCCGCTGTATCGGAACCCTGCTAACAACTGCTCCAATTGGTTCATTTGGCTACTTTTGTTGGTTTCTTTCTTTTTTTACATAAATAATATAGACCGAACATTATAAACATTTCAGCAACCATTTCTAAAAGACCGGAGGAGCCCTTTTAGGCACCAAGAAACACCTGCAGGATTCAAATTCCAAAACTGTCTTTGGAGTCATCGAATCATCAGATTTACGCGGCACCCAATGACAACAACATTCAGTCGAGCTCGATGGGACTGCTATCTTCCTGACCATCTTCTGTGTCGTCATCTTCTCCAGTTCCCATCAGACTGTTTAAAAGATTTCCTAGAATAAACCACAGGACAGTTAAAATTGCAAGTTTTACATTCTCATCTCAAAAACTTTAACTATTCTCTCACCATCCTGCCAGGGTGCAGATTTCAATAATGAAAAAAACTTTTTTTTTTTTTTGAAGTAAAAGAGTCTCAGCAGGACATTAGTATTCCCACACTGGCTGTCATGAAGAATTTATTGATTTGGGAAGCTGTATTCTGATACTGTTCCTTCTCTAAGAGTACACTGGAACAACCCCACTAAATTCGCATACTTATGTACTCTAGTTGCGGCATGAGAGGAAAGAAAACAACCAAATGAGGAAAGACACACCTCCTGTCATGAAACTGTCAAAACCCAGCAATGGTCTGCATCATGCTGTAAAGAACTTGTTCAAGGTATTTATGCATTCTCCCTGTTCTAGTCAATTTAAAGATGCTTGAATTGCTGAAAAGCTGCTATTTACATATGGGATCTATGATGCTCATGTTTTTCATAAAACTTTTGAGTATCAATCAGCGAATTGGCATCTGCAGGTGAAGCTTCAATTCAGTTTACAGAGAAGCTTAGTTCTGAAGGAAAATCACGCAATTTTACAAAAGTAATCCAGTTCAATTTGCTCACATTTTATTCAAGAGCCAGGAAATGAGGGCTGGATTTCTCTATTCCCTTTCATTTCTTGTAGAAGGGCAGTATTAACTTCTGAACTTACACTTTGGGAACATTCATTTTCTATCAGGACTGGTTAGATGTCTACCAAAGTCCCAGACTTGACTTAAAAGAAAATCAGCCACTGAAGTCTGAGGAAATTAAGCTTTAACACAAACAAGATTTTTCTTTACATTTGTCAGTTATACCATAATGTCAAAAATTAACCGTAAGAGTCATTTACATGCTTCTCCCCTTCTCAAAGACGAAAAGTCTACCACCTTCACCGAATTAATTTCACAAGCAACCAATTCACCTTGTATTCTACAGTAGTGTCTGTTTCTACAGGCTACGAAAAAACTGAAACATTTGTTAGAACAAATTATCTGTTTCCAGCACAGCCATTTTACATAAGCCACTGCTCTGAAGAGACCGGTGGTATCTATAAACAACTGCCAGCATAAACCTTACCTAGTAAGCCTCCGTAGGACGATGTCTGCTTGGGCGGAACACCAAAGAAAAGCTGCCCTATTCTATCTAGGTACTGAAACGACACAAGATGAAGAACAACGTCAGCTACTTCGTTTACAGGTGGAAATACTATGGGCAGCAGTCACACCACACAAGCTACATCACTGACTCCTATCTACAAGTCACAAAACAGGAGACAATCAGCTGTTA
This sequence comes from Nyctibius grandis, assembly GCF_013368605.1. Lineage (NCBI taxonomy): Eukaryota > Metazoa > Chordata > Aves > Nyctibiiformes > Nyctibiidae > Nyctibius > Nyctibius grandis. The sequence continues at coordinate 93,663,492 of NC_090695.1, read as the reverse complement.
TCTAACTAATTCTGTAGGTTAAATCCTGTTTACAACCACGAGTAACTCACCTCATTATACATGGGATCTCTTTTCAGTGAAGGTTGATACTGTTCACACAATACTGTAAATACTGTTAGTTTTCCTCTAGAAAGGAAACAACCAAAAATGTAATCTCAGTAACAACTGAAAAGGAAAACAAGAACAACATGAGAAAAATCAGACTGTACCCATCAACTGCCAATAACAGGAACCAGATGAAGTTTAGCAGTGGTTGAACAAAGGGCGGACCCTTTTCTATTGAAGGATGTTTCTGTGTGTATGTCGTAAAAACAACTGATGCGCTGGTCTTATTTTTTAAGCAGAGAAATCTGCAAAAGGAAACAGAACAGGGCAAGTTAAAATAAAAGGCAGAGAAGTAGTTTTACATGCAGAAACAAAAAGGGAAGACAAAAGCTCAACAATCTCTCCTTCATTTGAGCATAGAAGCCATTTCAGGCTTAATCTGATGGCAAAAAACTAACTGGTGGAGATGTACATCTTTGGCAATGGTTTGGCTATCAGCCGAGGAAGGGGAAAATCACTACTAGAATACATCGTGGAATAAGCTGGTTGGGAGGGAGAACTGACATTAAATATTAATAGAATGAATTTAACCAAGATCTAAGCAGATTGTATACAGGATGGTTACTAAAAGAGGGCAATAACTAAATAAAAATGTGGAAAGACTGGCCACTGCATAATTCAAATTAAACCTGATATTGAACTTCCTGGTCCAGAGTTTACTATGCTGAGGTAAAAACTGAATTAAGGACCTCTCTCCTGGCCCCATCTACTCCCAAACACATTTCCTTTCAGTATGTATCTGCCAGTGTCCGACGACTCTGTCATTCTGTTAGCACTACCTCGAAGTAACACGGCATCAGGACCACTAGTAAGTTTGACACACACATCTGAAAGTCTCATAATAAAGCTACACTTTGAGCTCCCAAGCCATTTGTCCCCCATTAACAGATCAATTTCCCAAACTGACAGAATCTCTGTTCAGGTCCAGTTAATTTAACTGGCAATCTCTGCAAGTCCCAGAGGCCTAACAAGAGACTTTATCTGGGACAAATGCTGTCAGCAAGCACTGGGAAGGCTGCCATGAGCAGCCTCATTTTTGGTCGCAGCTGGCCTCCAATTCTGTACCCTCACATGTGCAAGGGCACTGGGCTCTTTTCGCCTTACTGCTGAGGAAGGAACTGCAATTATTTTCATTATAAACTGCTATGTAAAAGGATTTAGTACAGTATTTGAGATACAGGCAAGTAAAGGATGCAGTAGTAGTGCTGTATAAATACTGAAAAAATAATCTCTTATAACTTCTCCCCAGAATTTCTACCCTTCCAGAACAAAGCCCCATAAAATTGTTTGAGAGTCCTGCATATACTGGACTTCCATAAAGGATTTTCTACCACTCAAAATCACTGCAATCTGCATCAACCAGGTATGGAAAGCAGGACAAATCTCACATGACAGCTCCCTGCTGCCAAAAGAGAGACAGACTTGCTCTCACCTCCTCCTTCTCCCCCAACACCTACTCTCTCCCTGACTCCCTGCTGCACAGTCCTGTCTCCACCTCCTCCTCAGACTCCTCCGTGAGCTGCTTTCCCTGACTGAAGAAAGCCATCAGCTGATTAAACACAGTAAAATTGGCTTTGTCAACCTTAATTGTACATGAGCTCTGCAAAGGCACATAATCGCTTGCATTCTCACCTCCTACAAAATAATTGCCTGAAGTAAACGAAAGCCAGCAGCAACTCTGTCAAACCAAGAACCATTGCACTGCTGCTCACAGACCAGGGTGATCCAAGACAAATTGTCTCTTAGGATGACGAGACTGAGAGCAAGTACTATGCTAAAGGTAAATATAGAGCCTATTTAGGTCCAGTCTTGGTAAGAACATCAAGGTAAGCTCTAACTAGACATAAAGTGGTGTTAACAAAGCTAAGAATTGTGCTTGCAGGGTCAAACAGATTACATTAATTCTTCAGGCAATTAACATGATTTCAGGTTTCGACCTTAATACGTTTTGGTTTTCTTTTTCTTCTCCCCAATCTGACCAACTCAACACACCAGTTTTGAGATGGTTTTCTCCTGTTGTTACTGTACAAAGTGAGTTTCAGGACCTCTGGCCAGTTTCACAGTTTCTTTTGAAAAGGATACATGGTTAACCTACGGTTATCATGATTCAATTAGATTGGCCTCAAACACAGTGTCGCCTCAGCAAAACAGTTTTAAAAAGTTAAAAAAAAACACCTACTGTAGTACTGCCTGTGCTACAAACATGTCCACCTCACTGCGATATCCCCTGGACGAGGAGTATTCTACCAGCATATTTGCACATCCTTCGCCATCTGTGGAGTGCAAGAAGTGATACCGAGATTCACTATAGTTTTGCTCTAAAAAAGGAAAAAGAAAATGGCTTTTAAGAAATCAGTTCATCACACCTGAACATAAAAACAAGTTTGTTAGGCTTGTACACTACAGCTGGTAAAAGGACGAGCTACATACATGATATATAAACAAGACAACAAGAAAAGAGAGAGTGGGCTTTTTCCTTTATAAGTTATAGATTATTTATAAAGGGAGATAATAAATGTTACCTTAAATACATTTGAACATCTGCTATTAAATACAGTTCATTCAATGCCACCACAAAACACAGCTACCACTGGGACAAATAGCTTGAGCTGCAGTCATATCATTTTATCTAACTGCATGTTGATGCAGTTAGATGTGCTATCATCAGAGCTTAGGAGAAGAATCAAGAAGTTCCATGTTAGACCATGTGCACCAAGAAGTCAAACAGCACCTTCAGCGTCCTTCTTTCTAAGTGCACAGAAAGAAGGCATTTCCTATTTTTAGCTTAGCCCACTCTCGATATCAAAATTAAAAACGCTTCCATATGCTGAGTAGAACAGCAATTATACAGGAAAAAAAGGTAAGAAATGGCAATGATTTGTTAGAACTTAACTTGAAGCAAAGCATCATGCAAAATCACTGCAACAACAAATCAAAACTGCATAGCTGCTAATTTTTGGAATTTAAAAGCTTTGTTTTAAAAATCTGAGCCTTTTCTGATGAAACTCTCAAAAACTACAGACTAAGAAAACATATGCATTTTGCTCTTCGAAAGAACAGTGTGCAGATGGCTACAAAATGGGGATTTTTACTTTCAGAATGCAACCCTTTCTTACCCTAATCGCATCTCAGCTTGAACTTAAATGCTCTGAGGAAAATCCTCCCTTTCTGGCTGGCACCAGCCATCAAGCTAACCTAAGTCCCATGAGAACAGCTATGGGATTGCCTATGGCACGCAGAAAGGCAGCGAGCTGGAATGCTGACCATTGGGTCAGGATTGTTATAGAAACCACTATCATCACTTTGCAGCTACTGAAAAATTTAAAATAAACAATCAATCATCTTGCACAGTTATTCATTCACGAGAAACCACAGAAGAGATGGCATTTATTCAACTGTTCTCGCTCACTTTTGTTACGTTTTGAACATAAGACTTTAAAAACTGGCTATCATCCACAATTAAAATAATTATTTAGTGCATTTTTGGTTTACCTTACATCCCATCACAAGTGATAAAAGCCCACACAAATCAAAGGCAATAGCATTCATTCTGGAACAAGCCTGCTGGTCAATGGCTCAAAAAGTACCTAATTACAGATCCAAAGACTGGTTTGGGTGCCAGGTGATGTATTTCAATCTGTCACGTTTATCCAGGATTTAAAAACAAAAAAAACATAATAGAACAGCTTTGCTCCCCAGCAATTTTCCTCCTAATGACTCAATCAAACTACCCCAATGTCTAAAGGATCAGCCTTCCTTTTACAGATAGTTTGCAGTTGTGTTTTGGGTTTTGCACTAATACAGAGTTACAGCCCCCGGGTTTTTTATTAGTAACATTAAGCTGAAGTTACTGCAAAAATCAGGTAATAGCAGAACTCAATCAATCATAGCAGAACTCAATCAATCATTTCCATCTCCGCTTCCTTAGATTATTTCCAAAGGAGATCTCTTATAATATCATACTTTCAACATTTTCAAAACAAAACACAGAAAAGCCAGTTGATTTTTCTTACCTTTCCACAGGGTAATTGCTAGTAACTGGTGTAGTTTTGGATGTCCAAGTTTTCCTGATCCCCCACTAGACCATTTTAGTGCTCTGGATACGAAAGCCACTCTTTCGGGAGAATTTGGATCCATTAAACTAAACAATTTAGCCAAGTTTTCTAGAAGCAATAAGATTCACAGATATTTAGCATTAATAGAAATAGGACGAACTGCTGCTTCTAGTGCATCTTTAAGATACAACATTTAAGTTACAGTGCTACTGTGTCTTTAAGCTCCCTTAACGGCCTCCACAAGCCACCTTAAAAAAGAGTGCCTTTGAACTCGAGCCACTTCTCATACATCAAGTCAATCTTGCATCTATCAGCCAGCAATATTCATACGACTCCTCCACAGCCAAAAGCTGTGCCTTGCAGTCAGCTGGTGACAGCCTCCCTGTCTCATTGTTTGGGACGGGATATCCCAGAGGACCATGCGGTCCAAGGAGGAAAGGCTGCAGGTTATGGGTCTGCTTGCCATTCACAGGGAAGCTGTGAGGGACAGAGGGCTGTAGTTCAGAAAAGCACCACCAGAAGTCATAGATGGGATACAACATGTCAGAGCTGATCTAAGTAAACAAAGAAAGGCCTCTGTCTGTCTGTCTCCACCCACATGTTGTTAATAGGAGTGGTTTGCCCATGCTGCAGCAGTAGTCTGGCCAGGCAGCTCTTAAGAAGGTCTCCCTAAATTGCCTGCTTAGCAAATCTCACAGTCAAACACGAAAAATTTCCTCCTTAACAGCTGCACCACAAATAACGTGCACACTACCACACTGCTAGGGTGGGAAACCACCATCCACCAAAGCCCTGGGGACATCAACGACTGTGCAGACAATACATTACTCCTGCATCGAGGAAAGGACAATGCCACAAGACAGCAATGTTTGTTCTAAGCATGCCCACAAAGTTATCGGGAATCCATTATTCTCTAATAAAGTTTTCCCCCCAATCCATTTCTATGATGAAGGTAACCATTAGTCATGTGGGAGGACACACAAAAAGGACTTCAGGTTTCAAGACTGTTAACAACAGTCACCATGAAGTGAAAGCACCATCAAACCGAGCACAGAGGTCACCTCACCTAAAAGGTCATCTGCTACTTTTGCATCCGATTTCTCCAAAGACTCCAAAACCAGCATAGACAGATCAGCAGCACTGTTTTGCTACAAAACAGACACATACTGGTAGTGATGAACATATCAGTACATAAAAGAAAATATCAACCAGAATTTTGTCAGAGGCAGATTTAATACTTTTATCAACATCTACAGCTAAGGTACAGTGTCAAGTCTCGACCTTCCCTTACAAAAAAACTATAGTAATTTGATGGCATCAAAGAGAAGCCTACAGGAAAGCAAAACAAATGTGGTTATAATTATTGTTTGGCTCCTCACAAACACTTCTGCTTTATGTTCCAGTTCGGCATAATCCTTCTTTGTGGAGAAAGGCTCAACAAAGAGATAAAACAGAAGATTACAAAGCAATTACCCCAAACATTTACCATTGAGAATTCATCATTCAGCCCTCAAAATCTTGGAATAACACCCTCGCCTCCCAAATCACACACACAAAACCAGTGACTTACTTGGTTATGACTGAAGAACAGCAAAGCCCCTGAATACATTAGTTCTCTTGCTTCTGCGTGTTTTCCTTGTGACATATACCTGAAAACAATACCAAAGCCTTGATTAAAATTACCACTAAATAAGTTGTATACGCTTAAAGTTACTTACATTTAAAGGATTGAAGATCACTAAAATGTAAAATAAAGGCAATAAGGGATTTATTTTTAAATTGGATTAGTTTCAATAATGATGTAATTTACTGCACGCTACAATTTTTCTGCTCCAGACTTGATGGAACACAAGCAAAGAGTGTCAGAATGAAAACTGAGAGCTTCAAACCTGATTTGAGCTGAAGCAAAGAAAAGGAAACGATCCCAGGAGTTCACCTGAGCAAAAGATGCCAATGCGCTGAACTACACCGCTCAGATGGTCACATTAGAGTCGTTACCAAAACCAAAGCCATCCCAGTGAAACAGTTTTCAGAATACAGCCTGGACAGGTCGCACACCCAGCGCCGCCCAAGTGACTCCAGCTCTCTCCTCATCGACGTCTCCTTTCCACTGGTTTAAGCCTCTCTCACCACCACTCCTCTCTGCCAGGGGACATCAGCCACGTACTAGTCCTCTGCTGAACCACAGCAGCTTGTCTCTGATGGGCTCCCATAAGACAAGAGCAGCCAGCAAGATTTACCCTGCAACACTTTACAGAGTCACCAATCATAAAAGAAACAAGTCTGGTCCCTCAAATATAAGGCTTCAAAACACACCTGCTGCAGCTTCCACTTTCCTCACTTCAGAGTTAACCAAGAAATGAAGAATAAAAGAATTTGTTCCCGATGGTTACCTCAAGAGCAGGAGCCTCTTACCATGGTGCTGTGATTGCAGCCTCCTGCACATCATCACTATTTGTAACTAAAGGTCTGGGGTAGTCACAGCTCTAGATTACAAACGCAGCACTTCCTATAAAAGCAGTTAAGGTGTGGCAGCAGATGCAGTTTCCAATTTCCATTTCTCTTAACTGCTCTCAAAAAGTCTGTTTTCTGAGTAGTTAATAACAACAGCCAATTTGCTCATATCAAAAAGATAAGATGTCAGTTCTACCACACTGCTTTAGTACCTGCAATATTTGTTCTGCCCTCTATGACACCTGGTTGTGCTGTGCCCCTGTGTCACCCCTCTCTGTTCTTGGCAGCCAGAGCAGCCTCTCTGCTCCTGCAGCGGCAAGGCCCCCCCGTACAGCAGATCCCACACACGAGCGTCCCCACGGGGTAACAGAGCAGGGTCGGTGGCTCTGGGTGTGAGGCAGTCAGAGGAGCGGTGAGACAGTGTGGGCATGGAAGGGCTCACACTAACCAGAGGGAAAATGAGCAACGGTGGATCCCAAAAGCTCTTGTGCTGCAGGTGAGATTCCTGTCACACGTGGCAGTCCCAGGGACAGGTCCTACTGGTGAAATCAGGTCAGACAACGAGCGGGGAAAAAGACAGAGTCCTCCCATCCTGCTGTCTTCCAAAAATCACAAGGTCTTTAATCCAAAACAGTTAGCAGAACTGTAATTATGGATGGCATGACAGGGATTTTTTTGAGTAAGCCTCCTCAACAATTCAGATTTGCAATCACCATAGCAAATGCTTCACGCGTTAGTCAAACGGATCGGCAGCTCCAACATTTTTGTAGCTGGCCTCGTATCCAGGTTTGCTTCTAGGCGTTTGGCTCTGAATCTCAGTGTGGAGCCACTTCCACAAATTCTAATTCCAGTAGATTCCCAATGCTATTTGGGAGCTCCTAATCTGGGAGTTATTACGGCAGATACTGAGAGATGCTGAAAACAGCTTTACAAGATAAAATACATTTAAAAGAGTTTTTCTTTTAAAGAACTTTTATTTTAAAAGTTTTTTAATAAAAATAAATATTCATGACATTGATCTAAATGGCATTTAGAATGACAGAAATCCTGGAACAGATTATTCATACCAGAAAAAGTACCTACAAGCATCAGGAAAACAGAAACCAGTGTAACAGGGATGTTAAACTTGGAAGTTTGACTCAGTCACTAAATCATCAACAGAGAAGAGTTCAACCCAGCCAGCCTGTGCAGTAACAACACTGGCCCAGGTCCTACTCTTCAGAGGAGCACAGGACTCGCTGTTCTGGGTCAGGCAGGAACAGCAGTTTTCCACCTGCCCCATGGATCACAGGAAGGGATAAGACCTCTGCCGGAGGCAGGCTTATGGTAATCTTTCCTCCTCCGCTGCTTCCCCTCCTCCACCCTCAAACACATCTCAGTTAATGACTTTTGAAACTCTGAGTCAGGCTTTCAAGTTTAACACGCACCTCATGACAGAACAGACTAATGTTTGACAGGCTGGTGTTGTTTAAAACCAGTAAGCACTGGCTATCCCAATTACAACTCTGCAGCTGAGATCAACTCAACCTGTGTTAATGTGTCCCTGGAAAACTGTTGACATTTAACACACATCTTACAGATGACAGACAAGACTACCCAAGACTGTTTTTTGGCTTCAGTGACCTTCCAAACAAGTTTCACAGTCACATCACATCTTTTTGCCTAGAAGGAAACCCTCTTCCTAGCTATGCAAATGTCATCTTTTCATTTAATTGAGCACCTCCTTTTACTTGCATTTAAAATGGAAAAGGCAGGATCTTTGATTCCAAATTAATTCAGGGAGGCTTAAGCAAAGCATGTGAGTTAATACATTCAGAAGACTGGATGAGAAGTGACCTGCTTAACCAACCCATCTTCCCCCACTGCAGCCATCACATCACATGTTCCTTACTACAAAATAGGCCATGCTTTGTCTGAAATATATTCTCAAATACAATTTAAGCCTTAAGGCCTAAATGGTGCCCTCGCTGATCCCATCAGAAGGCTACAGTAGAACACAACTGCTTTAAATTAGTGATGTTTGGTACACAGGGTACGGCAGGCTATCTAATGTACACTGATAGCAGAAGTAGGACTATGCCCCAAGGACGCTCTTCCCCACATACCCGGCTGCTATTCTTCTGTGGATACGCACAGGCCTGTTCCCATTCTACCTCAGATGAGGTCTGAGGATGGGGGACACCCAACTGAGCTACCAAGACTCAGAGGCAGTTTGCCCACCTGTCCTCCCCCAGCAGAACCACAAGTAAACAAAGCCGGGACCAACCAAGGAAGCCCGTATAAGAAATATATTATTCTGTGCCCCTGAAAGTAATGGTCTACATTTTAAATTTTGATGAGAGAAAGGGTGTCCACCACAAGTTACGGTGGATGTGAAAAATTAAATAATTCTAAAAAAGATTTGCAATAAAAATAAGTTTCTTATTACAAAACAGGTAGTAGCAGTATTTCCGAAAAAAAGGTCCAGACCTGCTCTATTTAGTCGCTGTCACGTATACAAAGACTACACCAACTAGAATCTATTCTAATAAAATTCCTCTGCACAGGTGATTCTTGCCATTCTGAAGCTGCCCCTTCCCCAAAGCGGTACCAGAGGGTGACTACCACACAACAAAGCAGCCCTGTTTCTTGGCTGAGCAATAATCAAGCCAAAACCTTAAAACCCTGCAACAATCCACTTGGCAGCCAGGCTGACGTTTAAAATAAGGTGGCAAACGAGAGGTTGTTAAGAAGACATCTGCTTGAGGAACTCACGGATGGCCCTGGAGCCAGGGACAAGCCAAAGGCCCAGGGCCCAGCCCCCGGGGGACGCTGAGGGGAGGCAGCCCCAGGCCACCCTGCCTTGCAAAGGGGGGCTTATGCGGCCTCCTGGGGACGTGGGGCCGCCAAGGGACGGGGTGAGGGTGTGTGAAATCCAGCTCTGCCCGTGACCGCTGGGAAGTGTGATGCAACACGCCCCTGCACGTCAAGGGCACGGGACAGTGCGCTCCCGGGAAGAGACGGCCGGGGGCCCCCACCGTGCCCAGCTGCTGCCGCTGTCCCCTCCCTCAGCCGGGCCTGCGGGGTCGGGTCGGGCCGGCTCAGGCCGCTGGGCCCAGCCGCGCCGCGGTCAGAGTTCACCTTCAGACCCCGGCGAGCATCCCAAGCCCTCTCACACAGCCGCCGCGCCCCGCCAGCGGCAGCCGGGCCTGAGTGAGCGGGGAGGCGGCCGGGCCGGGCCCGAGCACCCCGCTGGCCACCCGCTGCCGCAGGCCGGGCCCGGGCCCAGTTCGGGCTGGCGCTGCTCGCCCTACCCTCCGCGGCACGCACCCGCCCCACCCCGCCCCCCCGCGGCCCAATGAGAGAGCAGGACGCGGAGATGGGCAGCAGCGGCAGCCAATACCGAGCGGGCACGGGCGCGGCGGGCGGCAGCTGGGCAGGGTGCGTGGGAAGGCTCTGGAAGGCCGGGCGGGGGAGGGGCAGGGCGGCGGGCCGGGCCGGGCCCTACCTGAAGAAGAGCGTCCGGTACATCTGGTGCGCCTCGTAGTAGTCGCCCTTCTCGACGCTGGCGCGCAGCTTGCCCTCCACGCGCTGCACGCCGCCGCGGTTCCTGCCGCCGCCCTTCGCGGCTTCCTGCTCCGCCGCCATAATCGCCGCCGCCATCAGCGCGGAGCGCGGGGAGGGGAGGGCGCGCGCAGACGCACGCAGGCCCGGAGCGGCGCCGCGGCCGGCGCGCCTCGCTGCCCGGCTTCCGCCCACTCCGACGGCGGCCGGCCAGGCTCAGGAGACGCGGCTGCGCGGAGGCGCTGCGTCACAAGGCAGCCCGGGGCGGGGCGGGCCCGGCGGAGCCGCGGGGCTGGGGCTGGGCCGGGGGCCGCGCTGGCAGCAGCCGTTAGCAGGGCACGGACCGGGCAAGGGAGGGAGACCGCGCTCGTGCTTGTGAACAGGCTCCACCGAACGCGGAGCAGCCAGAAACAGAATTAAAGGAGCCGCCTCGGGCCTGTGGCAGAGACTGGCTCCTCTGTCACAGCCCCAGCCCCTAACCCCAGGGAAAAAGTAGAACATAAAAAAAACTAGGAAGGGTTTGTGGATTGGAGACAGTCAAACTGAGCGGAGCACTGCTCTGGCTCAGGGACGGGGGCAAGGCCGAGGAAACAGGATTTAAAAGCAAACACACATCTGAAAATCACCAAGCAAATACCAACTCGTGTCTGTCTGCCAAAATCTCAGCGTGTGCTGAACAGCACAAGACGCTGCTGCAGCACAGAAACACTGACAGAAAAGCAAGGCCCAGGTACGGAACTACCAAACAGCTGCTCCTCCTGGGGCTGCCCGGCGGGGTTCTGTGACCCAATGATGTCCGGTGGAGGGAAGCCAGGCAGGGGAGAAGAGGAGGTTGTCTTTGGAATCAAGCCATGAGGAAAACCACTGCAGCAAGGGACATTCATTCCATTTTAGTGTTAATGGTCTCTCAGATCCTCGGTGATTCAAGCAGGAGAGCAAAAATACAGAAAAGAAACTTTTATTTCTTGTTTGAAATATTACATGCACTTTCAAAAATTAAAACTCTTTCTTTAAACATCTCAATAGCATCTTGTCAGTTTGGAGGCAGCAAAGAATAACAGACATTTTGAAAAGCATTTACAAAAATACATTGCACAAAGTCCTATCTTGCTTTTTTAAAAATAAGTTAGTGTTATTCAAAATATTCCCACCCCGGCTACCTAATTTCAATTTATACAGGATAATGCTAATTTTAAATATGTAACCTATAATATGAAAACACCTGTACATACATAATCTAGCTCCTCTGCATAGGCCATAGGTTGTCTTTAGCTCAAGTGAAAAAAAATGTTTTTCACATGGAGACTTTTTTTTTTTTTAAACATTCGAGGACTGTTGTGCAACATAGATAACTATTCAGAAAACCAGTCAGCAGTTCCACGTGTTAACAGTTCATGTGTAACTATAAAATGATTTATAACAGCAAGATAAAAATTCTGCATACAAGTACAGTTCAGGAATCTTTTCCAAAAAGGATCTTCAAAGTCTCAATCCTAAGGGGGGCACAATAAGCAGTTTCGTCTCATTCTACGTAGAAATGTTGTTTCTGAGAGCAAGACATCACTCATCTTATACCCGACTAAGGTTTCTGGGGATGATCTAAACAATGCCTGTACATTTCCCTATGGCAGTACCGAGCAGAAGTCCCTCTTGTAAACATGAAGTAGCAAGGCTTACTTCAGTCGTGTTTTCCACATACTGCATTCTCACAGTACACCACTTACAGAGTATAACAATGAACCAGCCTAAGGAGTTCTTATCCCAAAACGATCAGTTTTCACAAAATAAGATTGTTTAATTACACTAACGTTTACTAAGCAATTTAGCAGGCTTATCAGCTCCAGTCCAGTTAGTCAGTACATCCAGGTTGATTTGGAATGAACAATGAAGAACAACAAACTGGCCAAGTTGCTATGGTAAAAACCCTTAAAATAACTTCAGTTACTTAAAGTTAGCCCTGACTTCTACAGCAATTCATAGCCACAAATTACAGCAAAGCATTCTCAGTCGCTGGTGTTTAAACTAGTTTTGGTTGTGTTAACTTTCCCTGACAGTAATATTTATTATATTCAACATGTATCAAAGAAGCCCTTTTGGATCCACCAAAAAGGTCAAAACCAAGGGCCAACTGAAGGACACCTTTGCCACAGTCAGTGTTTAAAATGTACCACAGTTCTTGGCTTATGGTGCCAAGCTAACAAAAGTATGCAGTTAAGTCTTGGATTTAAAAAAAACAGATTCCTCGTTGCAGAACGTGTGGTTTATTCTTTTAAAAAACCCCTATACATTCATTTGTAATAAAATAAGTGTCACCCGTGTGCCAACTGGGCTTTAGGAACCAGACTAGTCTGCATGCATTATTTCTCTCAGCATGGACACAAAAATATAAAGCTAACTGGCAATTACAAGCTGAGCATTACAGCAAATAAAAATTATGTTTTATACAGTTCTGCTGACAGTCTTCTGCCTTTATCAGAGGATCAATAGTTCTGCAGTATATATCTTGCATCCTCATCCTTTAAAGATTCCAGTGTTCTAGGCTTTCCGGTATCACAGAATCACAGAATGTTAGGGATTGGAAGGGACCTCAAAAGATCTTCTAGTCCAATCCCCCTGCCGGGGCAGGATTGCCTAGATCATGTCACACAGGAACGCGTCCAGGCGGGTTTTGAATGGCTCCAGAGAAGGAGACTCCACAACCTCTCTGGGCAGCCTGTTCCAGTGTTCGGTTACCCTCACCGTAAAGAAGTTTTTCCTCATATTTATGTGGATCCTCCTGTGTTCCAGCTTGCACCCATTGCCCCTTGTCCTGTCAGTGGATGTCACGGAGAAGAGCCTGGCTCCATCCTCATGACACTTGCCCTTTACATATTTATAAACATTAATGAGGTCACCCCTCAGTCTCCTCTTCTCCAAGCTAAAGAGACCCAGCTCCCTCAGCCTCTCCTCATAAGGGAGATGTTCCACCCCCTTAATCATCTTTGTGGCTCTGCGCTGGACTCTCTCTAGCAGTTCCCTGTCCTTCTTGAACTAAGGGGCCCAGAACTGGACACAATATTCCAGATGCCTCACCAGGGCAAAGTAGAGGGGGCGGAGAACCTCTCTTGACCTGCTAACCACACCCCTTCTAATACACCCCAGGATGCCATTGGCCTTCTTGGCCACAAGGGCACACTGCTGGCTCATGGTCATCCTGCTGTCCACTAGGACCCCCAGGTCCCTTTCCCCTACGCTGCTCTCCAACAGGTCTGTCCCCAACTTGTACTCATACCTGGGGTTGTTCTTGCCCAGATGCAGGACTCTACACTTGCCCTTGTTCTATTTCATTAAATTTCTCCCCGCCCAACTCTCCAGCCTGTCCAGGTCTCTCTGAATGGCTGCGCAGCCTTCCGGTGTGTCAGCCACTCCTCCCAGTTTTGTGTCATCAGTGAACTTGCTGACAGCGCACTCTAATCCCTCATCCAAGTCATTAATGAATATATTGAATAGAACTGGTCCCAGAACCGACCCTTGAGGGACTCTGCTAGACACAGGCCTCCAACTGGACTCTGTCCCATTGACCACCGCTCTCTGGCTTCTTTCCTTCAGCCAGTTCACAATCCACCTCACTACCCGATCATCCAGACCACACTTCCTCAGTTTAGCTGCGAGGATGCTGTGGGAGACCGTGTCAAATGCTTTACTGAAATCGAGATAGACCACATCCACAGCTTTACCATCATCTATCCACCGGGTTATGTCCTCATAAAAGGCTATCAAGTTGGTTAAGCATGACTTCCCCTTGGTGAAGCCATGTTGACTGCCCCTAACGATCCCCCTATCCTTGATGTGCCTAGAGACAGCACCAAGGACAAGTTGTTCCATCATCTTTCCAGGGATGGAGGTGAGGCTGACCAGTCTATAGTTACCCGGGTCCTCCTTCTTGCCCTTTTTGAAGACTGGAGTGACATTCGCTTTCCTCCAGTCCTCAGGCACCTCTCCCGTTGCCCACGACTTAGCAAAGATGATGTATGTATATACAAATTGAGAACAAAATGTACAACAAAAACAATCCGAGCTGTAGTGTAGGAGTTTATTCGGCAGGTTTCCCATGCACTCTGAACCGATAAAGGCATGTGTATTCTGGATGTCCCCAGTTAGAAAAAACTTTCAGTTCCACTATTTGGAAGGCGTTTTCACTTTTCTCCTGGAGAAGGCAAAAGCAAACACACAAGCCAGAGTTAGGTTTCTACTATAAACAGGTGCAACTGAAGTTGCTTGCTTAGATTCCTGCAACTACCAACTGTTATTAATAAACAAGTCACGCCTTGGGAACTTTCTGCCACTTTGAAGAGAACCTTCCCTTGCCTTATGACTAGTTATTTGCACAGGGAGTCAGAAGCAGCATGAAGCAGACTCTTCAGCTGTCTAGCATCTTCACACCATTTCCATGCAGGTGGCACAAACCCTTCCTCCCCTCCAATCTATTTAGACCACAGGTTTCGAGGCAGATAGGTGCATACTTTCTGCCTCAGTTTCTATAGTGCCCAACAGAGAATGAGGCCTTTTTCCTTCACTGCTCACTACCACACAAAATACGAGTATCTTCCTCTGGAGACTTTAAACGTTATCATCCAGACTTACCATCACTGGAAACATCTGCAGTGGTTCTCCTCCTTCATCATAGACATACTGTCCTAGAAGCTTGCCTTCTTCTTGATATTCATCATCTAGGCCCTGTAACAACAGGATAAAGATTTTTGCTTGCCAAATTTGAAATCACATCAAAACCAGAAGCATGCTTACATAACTGAGTATCAACAGAGAGCACTCAGAAGTCTATCAAACCAGGATCAGAATGTTTCCTGTGCAACAAGCATTAGCTTGTTCAGGCACAGCTCTGTATTTGAGTTCCCTGCACTGCGAATCGCTGTGCTATGTTTGTATCTTTTCATGGTCAAACCCCTTAACTTCCATGGCAAAACCACTATCACAGTGTACAATATAAACTGCGCAATACAAAGAAGAACGAGAAGACATCAAGGTTATAAACAAGACAGAAGTCAAGATTCAGAGGCTTGCAGATGACTGCCTAAGCATTTAAAAGAACTAGACAAAAAGTTCCCAGATATCACAGCTATACTCTGACGTATCCTGTGATCCGCTGTTCTGCAATCACGCCTACCCAACTGTGGTGCTAGTTAAAATCAATTTAAAAAATTATTTAAGGTACATCATAAATAAGATGAAGCGCCAAAATTGGAGGGGGAAGGAGGAGGAGTGGAGGAAGGATGGAACAATTAAAGTATATGAAAGAGCTACACCAAATTAAAAACCCTCATCTCTCTCCAAAAATGTTTACTACTGTATAAAGCAAGAGAAAAGAAACAATTCCTCCAATATTAGTGGTAACACTTCTTATTCCTAACCTCAAAGCTCATTTAAAAAAAGGCAATTTTAAGAGCAATGACAGAAACAGTGTCTCTCCTTAGCTGTCCTCCCTGAAGTTGTTATTTTCCAAGATACGTAAACACAAATATTCTTTATGCATACAAACATCGACTTAACTTCAGACACAGACTTACATATACTGAAAAGTTCCTAGGAGCACTGGTGATATTTCCTGTTGGTGAAAGTGATTTTGGTATGTGTTCCACTGTAAAGGCAGTTGGATAGATCTTCATCGAAAGTTTGACTACAAGATACCCCTGTGATCCTTTGAAAGCCCAGCAGTTTCCTGGATACATGTCCGGCTAGACAGGAGGAAGGGGGAGAGGACAGGATGGGACACAACAACAACAACAACAACAAAGACAACCACAAGCATTTTGTCATTTTTTTGTAATAAAGAATGAATTCTGAATTATTAGGGACAGTCTTAGATACTAAGTGGCAGAATATAATCTATTTGGTAGAACTTCTCAGGCAGACAGCAAATCCACCTGACCCACCTGATTTGAAGACCCACTTGAAGATTACTTCTCGAGAGGAACCCTTCCAGTGCTCGTACTTTGCAGAAGGCCAATGCACCACCCAAGCCTCCTATAAGGGTCTTAATTTTGCTAGAGTAGGACTTAAACAGTACCCAGGAACTATCAGAAGAATCCCACTCTTGGGAGCAGAGTTCAACAGACCTGTGCCCCCCAATACACTACAGACAAACATCTAGCATCCAAAAACCAACCCAAACCACTCAATGCTAAAGAACATTGCTGAATTTGTTTACTTGGCCTTTAATTACCTGAATCACCACTCTGGGAGACTGAGAGAAGTACCACAGAGGAATTCCAAAAAGGCTAATTAATGCTGTTCTGCTCTCAAAGGTTTCAGAACAGCGAGTACTCAGAATGCTGCCACCTTAAAAAAGATATATCAGGTTAGCAGAAATAATTACTCATTTCTTCCTGAAGACTTTTAAGGCAGAGATTTGTATAAACCTTAATGAATATACCTGTTGTTTTCCTCAGAAAAAAAAAAACTAAGAGATTGTTAAAAGTCTAATAATTTTCCAGGGAGATGATGCTTCTATCAAGTACAATGTTATTTTAAGAACACGTTAAAGGTTTTTCATTTAAGAGGGCTGAAAAATACACATTTTCCCTAGTGAATTCAGTGGTGTGTACACCCCACACAGACACATCTAGGGTTCTCTATTATCCAGTTGTGCACATGCTTAGAAAAACTATTCTATCTCTACCTATGCATACCTAGGCTGATACATCACCCTGTAAACATGCACAGATCGCAGTAGTCTGATGATCAAGCAACACCTAAGGATGCTCTACTAACCTTTAGTCTTCAAGATTTTTAGTAAATACTATAAATAACATGAATAGTAAAAATGATGTTTCCTCTACTATTTACCTCCAGATTCCAAGGCGAAATCCACCATAGCAATCTTGTCTTGAGAGTAGAGTTTCAGTGCATTGTTTACAGTAATCTGTGCTTGCTACAGATGTACACATAGGAGAATGGAAATAGGAAAGATTTTAATAATATCAACTGATAATTGATATATACACATCTGTATATATGTATATAAGCATCTTTTTGAGATGCTGCACTCCATCACAAGTCTTTGAAACCTCTGTCAAGACAGAGGCGATTTTTAATGCATGGCTGTCGGCTTAAAACACAAATTCATGCTGCATCTTGACTGGTGTTTTCTTCAAAAGTTGCATTCTTTCCACCACCTTCCCAAGACCCTGAACTGCACTTCTTTGGTATGCTTGTTTTTTGGGAATTCTTCCATTTTCAAGATAGCATACTTTGGGGAAAAAACATTCACAACAGGCAACAAGCAATGCTCTAAGAATACACTTGGTAAAGCAATTTCTGTAGTTTTCCCCATTTCAGTTAATGATCCCAACATCTCTCTAAGTCATTAACATTTATGCTGACAGTTATGCTCCACAAAATGCCTATACAAGGACTCTTTACAGTTTTAGTTGAACTTTTGAGAACTTAAACTCGCTCACCGCTTTTGTGATACCAGAAATCCCTGCATCAGTCAGAGCATTTGTTACTAATTCAGATGTTAGTTTTTGGTTTGTAACAGACATATGGAGAGTAATATTCTTGAGGATCTGCAACTCTAGATCCCGCAGCAAAGTCTGCAGATCACTTTTGCTCACAAAATTGGACGTAAGCCATGGGAGAAGCGATTCAGGAAAGTTATCTTGTTGATCACCAAAAAGCATTAGCTTGACAGATTCTTTGACCTGGGCATCTACCTATTAGAAGCCATTAACAATTACAATAGAAATGATTAGTCTTTATAAATGATTAAGTAATACCATGTACACAACAAGCACAGTACTACACAGAAGCCCAGCCTTCACATGTGTTTTAACTACATTGCCTTACACTAAAATAATAGACCAGTCAGGTGTGCAGAAGAACACATGGGAAATCTGGGTGCTTCATTGGTTTGGTGAACAAGACACACTTAAAGCCCTAGCAAACTATGTGGTTTACATCAGGGGTCCAACGCTTCAGAATAAAAAAGTTGGCTGCAACAAAGGCATCATGGCAACTTTAAGGGGAACAGTGTACTTGTTAGGCCTAGTTAAGCAAGTTGCTTAATCACTCACGGATGGTATGCTTTGATTCCATACACAACTGCTAGTTCATATTTGAGCATTATCACGAGACGGTATTTTAGTCAAAGTTGATAATCCCATACCAATACTTACTGTTGTATTTTGTTGGCTACATTCTAGTCAGACCTTATAAAAGGCTTCAAAAGTAAGCCTGCTTTTTTAAAAACAACTCTCAGATCACAAACCTAACTTGCTTTTACATAAGTTTCTTACCCACATTTCCATGGGTTAGGCAAAATACATCGGTAAGAACAGCAAAGCACTGTATACAGAACTGCTATTGCATCATATCTTAAATGCAAAAAAACCTTCCATTGTAGAAAACAAGCCATAAACTCTTGTCTAGTAAAATGTTACGCACTAATGGAAAAAGTTTACAGTACCACCACATAAAACGCTACCATTCTTTAAGGTTAATACTACCCCCACATTACTTATTGCAGTGCATTTCAAGAAAGTTTGTGAACAAAACCAAGTTTTACTGGGCCAGTTACAGAAGTTACAGAACCTACTTTTTCATGAATGACATCTATTTTCTCACAACTTGTCTTCACGCTTTCCCCAGTTGGCAGCTCCGATTTCATCTGAGACAACTCTAGTTCTAGCTTTTTAACTCTGGACAAAAGTTGATTATGTTCATCAACATCTCTGACAAAAACAAGGAGTCAATAATTAGAAAAGAGTAGTTTGAATCATTCCATCAGGTCCCAAAGGTGTGAGAACGTACTTGTCTAATACAACATGCTTTCCTAGTTCAGCTGTTCACCATGATAAGACACTGTGAGCTTAGAACTTAGGCTGTAGAACATCACCAGGCCGATATGTTAATAAGTCAAACAGATATAGATTTTTTGGAATTTAAGATTTCCACCAAACCAGTCAAACTTTATTTGCATGAGTTTGCCACTGGTTAGATTGAGTTTCACGTTATCTTACTTAAACCAGAATAACTTTAGAGGCAGGTGTCAAGTTGAGCTTTAGTAGCAGGTCACATATGACCAGTACAGATCAGTGTTCAGTGCACGCTATGGAAAAAACTATCAGCCATCATTCTAAAGCCATTTTACATTTAGATCTAATTTAAATGACAATCAGCAAATACGTGTATCTTTTCCACTTTCCAATGGGGAAACTACTTAATGAAGTGCTGCAGTTTTTATCCTGGTATTACACAGTACACGAGCGTGAAGTAGTATAGCTGACAAACCAAAAACAGAGACGAAGGCTAGAACTGATACAATTCAAGAATTTAAATATAAAGCCTATCAAAAGCAGTTACTGTATACCTCACTAAGCAATCTGAGAAAAAATTCTAATGTGTTTTTAAGAGGGTAAGAAGTGACCCATTCTCCTCCTCTGTACAGCTTTCTCTAGTCAAAAATATAGCTGAAGGACTGCTCACACAGTGGAAGTGGGCCTTGCGCTGACGTTAGGCATCAGAGTCTACTATAAGACAGAAGTACTCTTGCTGACAACAAACTCTTAAGGTCAGTTAACTGACACAAAGAAAAGGATTGTTGTATTTTGAAGAACATGTATATCACCATCAGTTAGCATCAGGACTGAAAAATCAAAATACATTTGAAAAGTGCTTATACCTCATTGTTTTTGCTATGGCTATGTCAAGCTCCTTCTGGATGTCCTAAAAAAAAATACAAAAGTTAGTTTTAACATATAGAAAGAAACACAAATGACAAAGAGGATAAAGAATGTTAAATGAAAATGACACATTTTAGCACCACCCATACAGGACTGTGTCCCCACACTTACGTTTGTGCCTCTCTATAAGAAGACTTTATTCCAAATAGAACCTGCCTCATTGGTCAAGTGAATAACTTTTAATCTTTGGACTGACGCCCTCTCCAAGAAGGGGGAGCAAGAACACAAGTTTTGAGACTTAAACAACTGTAATAGCTACAGTAAAGCAAACTGGGGTTTGCGATAGTCAACAAAAAACTTAGTCTATTTTATCAATGGGTTACAACAACAGCGAGTTAGCAAAGCTAACTTTCAATACCTTGGATTGAGCAGAGAGTTTTCCAAGAAGGTCTTCCAGTGTCAGGATGCGTAACTCATATTCTTGATGTAAAGCCAGGAAGTCAGTCTTAAACAGAGAAGAAAAAGGTGGTGTATTTTCTTTCTGAGTACAAATAGCATAATTGAGATTTTCTACAAAGCATGATTTTTATTTCATTCTGCAAGTGTTTAAGTGACTTATCCTGCAGGTAGTGTGAGAAATTATAGAATCTGTAATAAATATAAAGTAGTAGGGGTTATGCAGTAGTAGTAGGGGTTATACACAACGAAGTTTACCACAAAACCCCTTCTTTGTTACGAGTCCTTCCTATAGTCTTTTTTCTCTGTATGAAAAAAGAATAAATCCAGCTGCTTTTCAGCAATGTAAGATTCTACTTTAGACCATCTATCTGGCATTAATCCTTTGTCAGCAGTAACAAAGGAGGAACAAATGCCAATGACCACTCCCTGGCATTTACTACCTATCAATTAATTCTGTAACAGAAAAAGAATCCTGAAGTCAAATTGCTACTAATCTGCATTACTAAAATAGAATATCTTGATCAGTATCAGAAAGCATCAATAACTGACTATTTTACCTTTTCCTCCAGTTCCATATCTTTAAGGTATTGACCCATCACATTTTTTATTAGCCTCAATGTTTCGCTTTTGTCACTCATCTGGGCAACCTGATCTTGAAGATTACGGAGTAGAAGCATCACTTTGCTGTATTCTACATCATGGTGATGGCATCTGTCAGACACGAAGACCATTTGCTTCTCCAGCTCACTTATACAACCAGAACCAAAGGTATTTATGGTATCCTATGGTATAAAGATATTTTTTTAAGTATATAAAAATAAATACATTTATTTACATTACCCTTATGTGCCAAGTAGTTATTCCAAAATATTGAAGACATAGGAGTTAAGAAGTATTAAAAGATATTAAAGTTCTTCCCTAGACAGTTCTCCCTTACCTTTGGAGGTAGCACAGAGGGAAAAGAACCAGCCGGTGGTTCAGGAACACGAAGAAAGTCACCTGTTCTCTGTATTCTATCAATTCTTGTCCAGTTCAACAAAGGTAATGATGAAATGAAGCCATCAAGCCCCCAGAACCATATACCTAGATCAGAAACAAAAAGCAAAAAGAGTGCTCAAGAGAATTCTCCCTTAAGACTGCTTACAGCTACAAACTGTCTTCTTACTTAAGGACACAAGCTACCTACCGCAAGGTAGACATCACACTGCGGACATCACTCCAGTCTACATAAAAATGAGCATGAGCCAGCTTTAAAAGTGTTAAGTCAAGCACTCAAGAATATTACGGAACATCCATCAGTACCACACAGTTGTATGGCAGGCAGCTTGTGCTTATATATCATGATCTATCCTTAATCTCATACTACTGCTTCCCTGGGACCTAGATCTCATTTACTGATTAAGACAGGCCATGCTCTCTGAAGGCAGATGTAAATACTGTTTTTCATCTCTATGGAAAATATCTTGCCTTATACCCTACTCACTACATACCACATTGCATAGTATCTAAAAAAATGGAGGAAACTTAGGCTTCCATGGAAACAATCTAGTAGAGATCACCCTTATTTTTGCAATATCTTAGTGAGAAGTAGCAGCATTTTCTACACAGGGTAACTTCTTCCTTTCTTATTCTCCCTAGTACAGAGGGTTTTGAATCCCCACTGTAAGTTTCTGAGAAGCTTCATCTTCTCCCCAAAGTAGCTACAAGTTTTTTAGAACATGAAAAGACATGAAACTGCTTTTCAGAAATGGCCCAGCACTTTCAGGAAATATTTTTAACTGAGTTTGTTTATTTCAAAGTAGACATGGCCTGGAATATTGTCAACCAACCAGTCTAAAAAGTAGTATTTTAAGCAACTAAAGCACGGTCTAGAGCAAAGGAAAGACTTAGGATGAGTTGGTAAAAGAACTTAACCACACTTTTATGGAGATTGACAACAATCAAAGCATCCCATATGCAGCCTACTCTTTATGACCTCACTGCTATTCCTATGAAGGGAGGTAAAGAAAAAAAGGACTACAGTGCATTTACTTACTCACCCACTCTCTCTGTCTAAAGAGCTCTATTAAATTAAATCATTGCAAGGGGAAAGCTCACTGACTTGTCAATACTTTGAAACCTTGAATTACTGCCCTGTTCACAAACAAACCTGCTCTTTTTTACTTCTGCATCTTCTTCATAAACCAAAAGTTCAACTGAAAATGTTATTTTGGAACAGCTGTAGCAAGCATACACCAATTTGTATGATGACTAAGCGATTCACATACCGAGTAGAAACAGGAGTGGGATAAGAACCAGTAACAGCTTGCAGATCTTTGGAAGGCATCTAGAGAAAGAGAGAGGGAAGTTTACAAGAAACAATACATTTATGATATTTTACTGCTTTATCTTATAACTGGGTAAATAATTTGCTCACAAAACAATTTTTTCAAAGGATACACACCTTCTTAGAAGAAACACCTTGAGCAAAGACGTCCCAGTAACAAGTTGATACCACCCAGTTCTAAGCAACCTGAACATGCCAGAAGCTGCCCTCCCTAGAAGACAAAAAGTAGTAGTGTGAAATGTAATTACTGCAGCACACGTTCGAAGAAACCAAGCAGAGGGACATGCAACTGTGGCCAAGAATACTTTGCACAGCAGAGAAATGCATGAGTACAGGCAACGCATGCAGCTTAGTAACATCTAGATATCACAAGCAGGACAGCGTTATAACATCAGCTACTCAACAAAACCAATAGCCATGCAAAAAGATGAAATGCTCATTTGTTTTAACAATGCTATCTTGCCCAAAATGCGGTATTAATGTTTGAGTCCAAGTTACCACGCACTGAAGACCTCAGTATGTTTCAAGAAATGCATAGATTAGCAGCATCAGATTTCTTGCCACTGAAAACATACTTCATTAAGAATAACACACCTACAAGAATCCCAAAATTGGTTCCTTTCTAATTCGAGGCCTCCCAAGAAACAACTTCTTCGTGATAACTGAGGACTACCAACAACCAAAATCCAAGATGTTATGCAAGAGGCAGGCAGACACAGTCAAGACACTGAGGACAACCATCCATAGAATGGACACTGCCTTGGAAAGGCAGAACCTTATTTACAGCAGGTTCATTTGGGTTTGAGCTTTAGGAATGTAGTCACTAAGAAGTCTATCTGGAATCAATTTTTCCCTTTGGAGTTCAATTTTTCAAGTAGTTGAGGTTTAGCTTCTAAAAACACTCTAATAAGCTACAAGGTTAAATGAGGAGAAAAAACCTAAAGCAGAAAGAAGGAAGGTATCTCTCAGATTTCTCGGATAATGGAAGCACTGCAAAGTAACAATTCTGCTCCATCTTGGAAAGTTCCTGTAAGAAAAAAAAAAAAAAAATAACAGGACTGCACAGAAAAAGTTACTACCTGAAAACCCTTGTAAACAGACACATATAGATCCGGTACCAGGACACTCTTACGATCACTGCTGGCTGGAACAGCCCACTGTGTCCCAAATCAGCTTGGAAATGTAACTTGTTAAGATACCATGGCATTTTCATTTTGAAATTGTTTAATTCCTACAGCAGCATTGAAAAAAAAAAAAACCACGTTGATAGATCAGAAGCTGACAAGGACATAGAGTTTCAACTGATATAGAAGAAGGTATTTCATTTAAGCTGATCTCTGGAATTTAGTTATTGGTAAATTTAGCAGGGTAGGAAGAGTGCTTAAATAACACTACATGGAAAATGCATCAACTAAACTGTATACCACTATGCTATCCAGATAAAACACAAGAGAAAGTAACTTACTAGATGCATGTTTCTGGCTTCTGTCCCTAGAGTAAATTCTGGAAGATGGCACATGAGAAGCTGAGTATGCTGTAAGAACCTCCTTCCGTTCAGAAAGCATGCTGCAGTCACTGCAAGTGTAGCCGTTGATCATTGTGGTCTGCATTTCTGCTGTTACTATATCACCATTTCCCTGCATCAGTGTAGTACCACCACCTAGCAAACCAAGAGGAAAACATTCAGTGCATTGACATCAGTATTGCCATCACTAGTTACCGTTAAATAGAATGCATGTGGAAGTAAAAGAAAAGTGTAGTTACCTGTAGGGTCACCTTCATCATCAAGACCTTCAAAGGGAAAAAAAAGAAAAACAATTTGGTCCCAAATATAAGGAAGTCCCGTAATCAATTATGATATCTGACATGAACTCAAATTAAAAGTCCCGCCAATTTTAAGACTGCAAAGAAAAGCCACTTTGTGATTAGTATTTAACATATTTTGCAGTTCACCACACGAATAGATCCATAAATTTGGACATTAATGTAGTAGGGTAACAGTCAGTGAAAAGCATTCTACCACGGAAGTGGCAGACATAATAATGAATGACAACTACACCTTTTCTTAGCTCCCACGTGACTTTAAAGCAGCTACTTACAAGCTTACGCTGTTTCTGTAGCTTGGCAACTACTTTGGTACTACTGTATTTTAAGATTCTGTTTTAAGAGACAGGTAATCTAAAGTTTAGAATGTGTTCTACCAAGACTGAAACAACTCTACATTAGGACTCTGGGAAGGTCACAAGCGTACTGACTAGAAACAAATATTCTGAATTGAGAGCTATAATAAGTTGTTGATCTCCTCCTACACAACATTTTACATAGACAATACTTTATGTAGACAACTCCCATATTTTCCTCTTCAATGAAAACAGTAGGTTCCAGAAAAGCTTACTTGTATATACTTGCAAAAACAAACCAGCCAGCCACACACAAAAACCCTCGTGGGAAATCCTGAAGTGCCACTAATTTGAAACTTTCAGACTAAGCTATGTTAAGTTGAAACACACTTCTGCCTACAAGCAAACAAGAAATGCTTTTCCTTTGGTTTTTCAAAGCCAAGTTACATGTTTACCATTCTTTACATGAAGTACTCTGTGCACATTTTGAAGAAAGTAATGATAACAGATGATTACAGCTATACAATCTATGGTGTTGCATCACAAAATTGTATATGCTTGCCTGGCGTATTAACTTGCCTGCACAACGTGTCCTCATGTTGACTACGCCAGTACATCAAGTTTACAAACTGGACTGTGAACTTCTAGTCAGCATCTTAGCAAGCAGACAGGTACAGCAAAAGAGGAAGTACATGCACACATTTGAGGGCAGGATGCAAAAATGGATGGGGAAAAGAGGTAAGATGTGGACATATGTTTATACACACCAAACCATAAGCAGTTTTCACAGGCTGATATGAGCAATAGCAATGATTACCTACCCCAGAAATGATCAATTTCTGTCTGCTCTCGAATCAAAGATTCATCCAATACAGTGGATACCATTGACGCATCACGGGCATGGCTGTTGAAACTGCTTTGGCTAAAAACGGAAGAGCTGGATACATTTTTCCTTGGTGTGTGTCTTACACTGCCAGATCGTGCAGTCATACTTCTGCGTTGCTTCATCATCCTAGGAAACAAAGCAAATACAAGTAAGACATAGCACTAAAGATGCAAATTTCTCTGTCTCTCAATTTAAGTGAAGGAAAAAAACGTCAAGGTATTTTAACACTCACGTGTCTAGACAGCTCAAATCAGGTTTAAAAGAAAATCCTCACATTCAAGCATCTATACTTTTGCAAAGACCTCACTGCAAACCACACACTGAACATAATTTTCAAAGTATGGCAGTAAACATTGAGAACAAAGAATAAAATAGCAGGTAACTTATGTTTGTTCTATTGTGTTCAAACAGGAAGTCTCAAGACTCCAACCAATAAATTAACTTGCGATGATAAAAAATGCTTACTTCTTGTTAGAAGACTGTTCTCTGGAGGACACGTTTCCGGCATAAGAGCTGTCATGAAGGCTGTCACTTCGTGCATCATCTGATTTATTAAATCCTGCAGCAGCTAACCGTAAACTACGCCGTGACATTCTTGGTGAATCAAATACCGGTTCTATTTTGTTTTCAGTCTCAAAATCCAAAGCGGATGAAGAATAACTCGAACTGCAGCAAAATAAGAACAGCAAAGTTACCAAAGTTTAAGAGAAAATTCCCCTTGTAACAAACACGCCCTTCAAGCCAGTATAAGTTTCCATTAAAAGCAGTTTGTCCAGGGTTATGGAGCAATTCCCACAAGATATGCCACGTAACCCAAGTAACTTAGAAGTGTGTAGATATTCAGGGTTCTCTTAAGCAATTCATATTACAAGTTTAACAACTGAAAGCAAATCACAGAAAGAAAGAACCACCATAGAAACCACGGCTGAAGTTGAGCCAGAGCAAGCATTTGTTATACAGCCTCAGACACATAGTTCTTTTGGGACCAATTTGAGAGAGGAAGCCTTCATGACAGTTTCTTCACCACGCCTAGCAGCAGATTAAAAATCATGATGCACTCATTTATAGTAAAAGTTTCTTTTTATTTGTTGTTTGTCAGTTCCTTGTTTTGAGAACCAAAGATCCATATGCCATACAACTCTGAATTTCCATCTCCCAACAAGTAGGAACTTCTCCCTCTTTAAGACACCATACTTTAGCTACAGTAGTTTAAGTACAACTACTTTTTTAAAAAGTGCTTTTCAAAGATTTCTTAGTTTAATGCAAATCATTAGAAATATTTAAGTCTGAACCAATAAAAAAAAAAAAAAAAGGTTGAGAGTCTTTCATCCATTTTTCTCCTTTTTATCCTACAGAGGCAAGTTTACGTGTAGACAAGCTTCACATCGTTATCCCAGGAACTCTCCTCCACGCTTTTACACTCGATTTTCTCAGAACCTCCATGAAAACTTACAATGAAGACAAAGCAGCAACACAAGGCAAACACAGATTAAACAGAGGAGTCAGTAAGAAATACATTTACTAAAACAGAAGTTCAGCCTGAAGCAGAATACTCATACTTACACTCAAAGGAAACATTCAGTTGTGTAACTGAGCAGAGCTTGCTGTCAGAGTATTGCACAGCAGGAGGCCAGGTCCTAGAGCCACTCAGCACTGTGACCCAAAGTAGCTAAACATTAAGTGCTCTAGGCCAGCTTTCTTAAGGAGTCTGTCCCCTCTTGAGCCACAGGCATATACCGAGCTGTAACAGCAGTTACTTCAATATTCCTGGGTTTTTCGTTTGTGTTGGGTTTTTTTTTTTTTAAAAAAAAGAGCATCTGAGCAAAGTATCATTAACAGAAGCAGCTCCTGCTCCCCAAAATCCCAAACAGAAACAAGCAAGCAAATTAGGTCTGAATGAGTAGATTCTACTGTGCAATCTGTATTTGAAATGGAAGCTTTCCCTTTAAAAAAATACATATAAACAGCTATTATAAAATGTATTTGTGCAAAAACAATTTAATGGAAATAATTTTCTTACACACTCATTAAAGACCCCAGAAGATTAGAAAGTAATAATATGATATGTATTGTAGAATCATAGAATCATTTAGTTTGGAAAAGACCTTTAAGATTGAGTCCAACCGCAAACCTAACACTGCCAAGTTCACCACTAAACTACGTCCCTAAGTGTCACATCTACATGTCTTTTAAATACCTCCAGGGATGGTGACTCAACCACTTCCCTGGGCAGCCTGTTCCAGTGCTGGACAATCCTTGCAGTGAAGAAATTCTTCCTAATATCCAGTTCTAAACCTCCCCTGGCACAACCTGAGGCCATTTCCTCTTGTCCTATCTCTTGTTCCTTGGGAGAAGAGACTGACACCCACCTTGCTACAACCTCCTTTCAGGTAGTTGTATGTAGAGTGCAATAAGGTCTCCCCTCAGTCTCCCTGTATGACTTTGGCATACAAATAAGTTAACATCAGAAGGCCTAGTAGCTACACTTACAATAGTGATTTAATTCTGACAAGGCAGGTGCTTTAGAAGTGAGTTTTTTGATTGCTCCATAATGCAATGCAAAGCACTTAAGATGGGACTGTGTCAGAGCACGTGAACTGCATTTCTTTCAGGTAAAAAAAAAAAAACCCTAACCCAGACATTGCACTGCAGGAAAGCATCTAGTTGCTCCAGCAGCAGATGGGCAATCAGCCCACAGGACCAGACCAGAGCTTGTCCAAAATAACTTCTTTGATGGCCCAGAGGTGCACAGATTTGATGGTAGGTCTTCAGCACCACCTGCTTGATCTTATTGGTCTGCCCTACCTGTGCTGCCACAGACAATGCAACCCTGTGCAATGCAGAAGTATATGCACAGCTTAAGACAAACCCAGCACACATTACTATATACATTATGCTTATTAATCCTTGCTTACATTTGGGTGGAGAGGAAATAAAGACAGGAGCCTCCTCATGTGAAAACACATTTAGTCTACGTTTGATTAGGTACGAAAGGATATAATTTCTACATTTTTCAAAAATATTGTTTAGACAGCTTGCATTCTGACAGATGTGAAGTTAGAGTATGGGTTAAATACAGCTCCTCCTGTTGTTCATTCTGACAGGATCAGATCCGCAATAGTTTACTATTGAGTCTCTCCCTAAACAACTGTTTCAGAACTCAGTTTTGCTATTTACACTTGCCACTATGCATTTGCTTTTCCTCATCTTCACCCAACGTTTCTTACAGATACTCAATTCACAAGAACACAAAGTGCACAGGACAAGCTGACAGCTGTGACCAGCCTCAATTTGTTTCTGTTTATGAACACTTGCTGTTATTAAGTATCTCAACCAGCATTTGTACCAATTTGGGCTGAACACATAGCTTGGAATTGGGCTCTACTATCTGCCAAAAAAAAAAAAAATTAAAAATCATGGGATTTTTTCGTCTTTAAACAAAAAGAGCGCTTCTCCTTTGCTTATGCAGGATAATAAATCTCTATGTTGAAAGTGAAGAGAATTATTTGTCCTCTCTTGGCAGGACAGCATCTAGAAGTCTCCTAACTTGCGATCTCACTTTCCACGCTTTGGAAAGCAGCCTTTTTCCTTCTACAGAAAAGACTACACTAAACAGAAAACCCCTGCCTTTCCTTTCACAGGACAGAAACGAACTTGTACATTGATAGTACTCCTATCCAACACGTATGAATAGCAAAAAACCATATTAAAGGTGTGATGCAATTAGCCTACACTCCTAGATAACCTACACAAACAGTGCAGACTCTGGTTCCTTACCCCAACAAACAGCTCCCATGGCTGCTCGCAGATCTGCTGTCTCTAGTCTTACGTTTCCAGCTTCTTGGCTATTTCCTCTATACCTTCACATGAGCGTCTACAGAGTAAGAATGTCCTAGGCTTCAGTGGGTTGGGTTACTTCATAAGTGGAATGAGAACGAGGTCTGCCAATTTTAGCACACCTGTAGCTTTGCCTGGAGGACCTTTATTGTATAAGTATTCCTTGGAATGAAATAGGCAGTAATGTTCTTGATTATTCAAGATAATAACAGATAAATTATTAAATAATATTTAAATAATAGATAAATAAATGCAATACTCCTAGAGAACTATAGTTAAACAGATGCCTTCTAACACGGATGCAGGTGTTATCACCAATACATGAGTGTTAATATGCTTCCTGACCAGGCCATTGCTTATATTAACTGACCAAGGACACTACCTTGAGTTGTTTAGCTATTCCTTCAATCAGTCCCAGAACACATGTAAAAAATACCAAAGGATTTTATTCAACTATTTTGCAGAAAGTTACATCCTGATTTAATGCTCTGACACAGAACAAAAAACAAATTCTTATAAATTTAATCCGTATTTGTGAAGAAAAGCAGTGCTAAAGGTATCCTAATTGACAAAAACAACACAACTCAAAAGATGACGGCGACTAAAGGAAAGATCAGCCTGAAGAGGGGGGTGTAAATTACATGTTGACACGTGGGTGAGATTCACAAGTTTGATTTGCATTTTCAGGAGGATAAAGGTTATTTAGCAATATCAGTTTAATGCTGTTCTGATTTGGGCTGGAGGAGTAAAAGCGCAAAGTAGAAGCACTACAAACAGTTATGAATCCCACTGAGTATTAATATAAATTCTATTAATAGGTCATAACCAACTCTATTAATAGCTTTGTGGTATCTAACTTCACTGTACTTCTTTCTGCAGTGCTACACGCACAAGACAATTTCTTTAAAGAAACTCACAGATTTTGTAAAGATTGAACTGTCAAAGGCAGAACAAGCCAGATCAGAATATAAGCAAAACAAATACAGGCTGGGGGGAGAGTAAAAGGAATGAACTTCAGCATGGAAATAGTTCTGATTAGCAACTCTGCCTAACTCACCCTTTCCTCAGATTCTTTAAATGTTGCTTGACCCAAGGCAGGAAGAGCTACATCAGTAACACATGGCATCCTGCACAGATTCTGCAAGCAGACACAGAATCTCCTCAAAAGACTGTAGTTCACTCTCTTGACACCCTGAAAGCAGGCAGTGTACCAAGTAGTTTTCTCCCATTATTTTAATATTTGGGGCTTCACAGAATTTTTCAAGAGGAAATTTTAAAGAAAGTGCTCGCTAATCCTTCCTTTCTACACAAGGAAGAATCACAATGAATTAATTTCAACCTAGTTTAACTATACTTGCCTTCATTAAGTCAGTTACTAAACTTCAGCTTATCCAGCTCTATCCATTTCTGAACACCTATATCTAACATAGTTTAACACAGCAAAATGGGAGGCCAAAACGTTTCAAGACATGTAACACTCCCCTTCTACAAAGGCCTCTTCACCAGTTCTCAGTTTTGCAAATCAACAATCTGCATTTACTTCAGAAGTCAAACACTCCAATTGTCTTCTACATAAACCCCACCAGAGTCATAACGAACTATAGTCCGGATTTCAAATAGGATTTATCATTCTGCATCTTCCGTTCCTGGAAGGTTATCTTTGCTCCTGTGGTATTCTTGTTTGCTTCAGCGAGAAGCAAAACTCGTATCTGACAAAACAGTGGGCAAGAAGAAACAACCAGCTCGGAAGGGTTTTAACCCCAGATTACTTTAAGCAAGCCATTAACTTTACTTTGCTAATACTCTTGGAAATACACATAATAACAATAAAAAAAGAAAATCAATCTTAATTTCTTAAGTTAATACTAAGAGCGTCTTATTCCCTCTTGTCTGCAAGAAAGATTAGTTGCTGTGGAGATTGTACAGTAGAATGTACCAGTATCATTTCAGACAAATATAACAATTAAGGAAAAGAAATGGAATGAGATGACAATTTCACAGCTTGTTTTAAGAAAGATATGCTCAGAGAGACATAAAAATCACTGTCTAAACAACCTGAAGAATCAAAGTCTACTTTCATTGGTCACAATAGGGAAAGTTATCCTCTGTAAAAGAGTTAAAATATTTCAGCCCATCTCTAAGGTATACTTGCAATGTAGAGCTATCTAAAAACACTTAGAAATACAATAGTGAGTCTGCTTGCTCACATAGACATAAATCATCTTTCATTGTCCAGCATGCCTTTTCTTGAAATTAGCAAACCCACTTGTATTTAACCAACATTCTACCAATGTTTTTTCTAAAAACTCAGGAAGAGTTGCAATTTAATTGATGCAGCATAAAACACATACCATTTTGCAACACTACTGACATCAGGCTACAGCTAAAAAACACATGATCCCAACAAAAACTGATGACAGTACAGTTTTAGAGTACACAAAAGCAAGAATATTCAGTTAGTGATCTCTTAATTCTACAGTTTTGCCAACTTCTGTTTTATTGGCAAACAGCCAAATATTCTCCAACCTAAACACTGCATTTTAATACACATTAAATACATAATAATGTCTTACAGGCACAGAACAGAAAAGCAATCTCATACTGCATCCTAACGATAATTTTTTTTTTTTAAATTAGCTAAACCAATAACTCAGGCTAACTGATGTATACTGGCTTCAAAAATACATCTACTAACTCGACAACAGGAAATGCTAGATAGTTCAAATCAGCAGCCACAACCTGCTCTATTAATATTAAAAAACTCAAATGGGCATCACAGCATTTATTTTGAATACATAATACAAAAGCTAGCAAACACACTACAGAGTTATTTTTAGAAAACTGAAGTGATTTAAGAAAAACAGTCTAATAATGGTCAGTTTAATGAAGAGATGCAAGAAAAAAGAAGTTCATTAGAATATAGATTTTACATTCACACAAGCAGTTGTGCTAAAATAATCAAGATGCAAATTCCAGCCAAGTTCCACACTAGCAGCAATGAGTGCGTATCAATCTGTGTTCTAAAGTGAAAATGGTGCCAAGTCACAAAAGAAAACACACACACAGAAGTTACAAGACATATCAGAAAACAGCAATTGTAACTAGGCAGAGACTAGTTATTCATGGCAACTAATGAACACTGAGTCCTTACCTTAGTCACTGTCCTGTTAGTTCAACATGTATTCTTTCCTCCATTTAGGACACAGCAGTTATTTTTCAAACAGCCTAGACAAAGCATGCTTCTTCAAAGAAGTCAGCTACTTACCATGAAAGCTAAACTCTCTGGAATTAACAACATTCAGAGAACATGCAGCATCTCTACAAGAAGAAAAGAGTTCTCACCTGGGTGCATATGCATAGCCAGCGTTCTCTGGCAGACAGTGGGGAGGAGTGTACGTGTGTAGACGTGAAAAGTCCATGTTGACTGTTTCAAATCATACTGTAAAAGGTGAAAATAAAGTAATGCAATGACTTAAAATTACGTAAAGTCAATATAAAAACCCTTGCATTGTTCAGCCTGTGTTATGAAGTATTGGGGAAAAAAAAGCTACTGTTACCAGAAAGAGGGAGCTCTCAGTATTTCAGCAGTATTGCTGCTAGTGCTAGATATCCCTGCACGAAGCTCAGTGTATTTCTGACCGTGACTTTCTTTATGGTACTCTATTTTCAGCAATTTCCGAGTTCTCTGGAACATGACTGCAATATGAGCCAAGCTCTTATCACAACTATACTGCAACACTTCCACAGGAACTAAGTTATGCTAGCATCCCCAAAAGCTAAGCATAAAAATTTACAAAACTACACAGCCATGCTTTCAGAGACCTCTTCACAATCAGTTTTGCTTTCAAAGTCTATCGAGCAAAGCACAGGCCATTCTGTGCGCCAAAGTGTAACACAGATGAAACATGAGAAAGTTTTTACATATAGTCAAATTATTTTACTCTACAACCTTTGAATTCCATCCACTAAGCAGCACGGGAGTTTCCTTCCTTTCACATCAAATTCTAATATTTGGTATTGGTTAATTTATTCTTGTCATAAAAACAGTGATTATTCTCCCTAGCAGAAGGGCCAACTGCAAAGTGACTCACACAGCTAGAATTAGGTACATTTTCCAGAGTGCCATCCACTTCCAAAAAAGAAAACCAAACCAAAAACCAAACCCAACCCACACTTGCAAAACTTTCCATGGGGTCTTTGAAAGGTATTATAGATTTAGGAAGAAAAAAACTGATGATGTTGTATCAAGAAACTTACAGAGCTGCTCAGGTGACTCATTGTGTTATTATGTACGATTTGACTCGTAAGTTCAAAATATTTGCAAAAAACCTTGAGCCCTTCTCAGTTTCATTCGCCACAAGAAAGGTTTTGCTTTTCTAGAAAAGATTCTTTGATAGTAGGTTATTTGTGGTTAACAAACAGGGATTTGGCTATCCTGGATTTGCATGGCTAGCAAAGCAGAATCCTGTCTGTTTTCAGATTCTCTACGGCTCCTGTTTCAGCAGCAGTAAAAGACATTCCACGCAACTGTGCTGTCATGCCTAAAACTATGGTAAAAATACCCCTAGCTATACTTGAATTCTTATAATCAAAACATCAACAAGTATCTCATTTTGGAGATGAACTGTGCTATGCTGAAATAAGAGTTTTCATGTGTATAGCTACATATACATAAGAAATACAGAATCACAGAATCAACCAGGTTGGAAGAGACCTCAGGGATCATCGAGTCTAACCGTTGCCCTGACACCACCCTGTCAACTAGACCATGGCACTAAGTACCATGTCCAGTCTTTTCTTAAACACATCCAGAGATGGTGACTCCACCATCTCCCTGGGCAGCCCATTCCAATGTCTAATAACCCTTTCTGTAAAGAAATTCTTCCTGATGTCCAACCTGAACCTCCCCTGGCGAAGCTTGAGGCTGTGTCCTCTTGTTCTATCGCTAGTTGCCCGGGAGAAGAGGCCAACTCCCACTTCACTACAACCTCCCTTCAGGTAAGTGTAGACTGCAATAAGGTCACCTCTGAGCCTCCTCTTCTCCAGGCTAAACAACCCCAGCTCCCTCAGCCGTTCCTCGTAGGACAGACCCTCCAGACCCTTCACCAGCTTGGTCGCCCTCCTCTGGACTCGCTCCAACACCTCAACATCTTTCTTGAAGTGCAGGGCCCAGAACTGAACACAGTACTCAAGATGCGGCCTCACCAGTGCCGAGTACAGAGGGACGATCACTTCCCTAGACCGGCTGGCTACACTATTCCTAATAGAGGCCAGGATGCCATTGGCCTTCTTGGCCACCTGGGCACACTGCTGGCTCATGTTTAGCCGGCTGTCGATCAGCACCCCCAGGTCTCTTTCCGCCGGGCCGCTTTCTAACCACTCTTCCCCCAGCCTGTAGAGCTGCATGGGGTTGTTGTGGCCGAAGTGTAAGACACTTTCTGTCTCAATAGAGACAGAAAGCACAGAGTCACAGGTACAGGTAGTAGCTCTATAAGAAATCTCTACACATAACCCTAAAATGCTCTTAGTCAGACCACCTGTACCCTCCAAATCCTGATGTCAATAAGGCACGAGGATATTTCCATTACTACTGAAGACAGAGTTGCCTTCTTGTTTTTAAAAATCAGAACTTACAGGCCTAAACATTGTAGCTTTCTGAACGCAAGCACCTCCCAGGCATTTGTGGGGCTAATGGAAAATAAGGTCTCACTTCTGCTATTTACACATCATGTTTTTAATATTATGGAGAAAGCATTTACATTAAGTGATCCCTCTCTACACTTACTTCACTTGTCTCAGAGCCATAATGCTTTCACTGGCTTGTATATAAAATCTGTTGTTTGTTTAGAGGAAGCTTAAATCAGTAGTGCGGAAGTATTAGCAAAGCAGTCTAATTCTCTTGCTAGAATAAGCAGCAAATGCTGCTAGAATACATAACAACTGCTGCCATACGTTTAACAACAAGTAAGAGCTCATTTTAGAACACAGGAAATGGGGACCAGAGAGCAATGATTCCCCAGTAACGAAAGTGGAAATACAGCGAATTTCAAGATGAGGGATGTTGATACCATCAGATAGCACCTGCTTTAAACAACAGCAAAACAGATTTCTCAGATATATCAAAGCTATGATTAAGGTTGATCTGCTTAAATTGGTCCATCCCAACGGAAAGATTTTGAAACCACAAGCTAGGGGCACCTCTGTTTAGTTTCCACTCGAGCTGATCTTGACTGCTTAGCACACAGCATTTCATCAATAAACCTAGTTTTTAACTGGCAACTCAATAGCTGGTGTTGTGTTTTTGACACCCAGCAATATTTTCCCATATGGAAAGGCAGGCTATGTGAGCCAGCTTTCAGCAGCTACCCAGCTCCTCCCTCTGCCTCTGCTACCTATACCAGCCGGGCAAAGGTAGACTTTGAAAAATAACATATTGGCTCAGCTTCTTCCCTGTTCTTTTCCCCTTCCCCACCAGTTCTCTCCTTACTCGATTTCTGAAAAAATCAAATGCTAGAATTTACATCATATTTCTTATTTGATAAGGTTTGAAATATATCATTAAGTTAATATTAGATAAAATACAGACTTGACAATGGCACTGCTCACTGAAAAGCCCTGAAGGTATTTATGCGTAGGCCTATTAATAGCTGGTTTTCATAGCACCAAGATCTCCAGCAAAGAACAGGCTTGCCTTCTAAACACCACATAGTTAGAAAACACTCTTCGAAGATTTAGAGTATTGGCTTGATTCACTGTTTGTCTGATACTCTAAAATTAATTCAGACTCAAAGGGAAAAAGCTTTACTCAATTTTTCAAAGCAACAAAACAGGCTTAACTGACTTAAACGGAACTTGAAAATAACCTTCAGAGATCACCACTGCAATTTTCAAAAACAAGCATCTAAAATTTACTACGAAACTGGATTTTTTTAAAAACCTGGCTACTAGTGCAACAGCTTACTTTTAGTTATCCATTTCTTCAAAACAAACGATCAACCCAATTTATTTAGAAATATTCTACATACTTATTACAGCAGAACTTTAAATTACAGAACAGACCAGGGGTGGGTGGAGGACAGTAACTCCCCCTAATTTGTTCACTCATGTTTAACAGCACTCCACCTTTCATATATTAATTCTTCTTGTTTATGAAACTCTCATGTACAACTAAAACAGAAAGAGACATGCTAATAAAATATTTTGGAAATTTAAAACCACAAAACTTGGCAGAGAACCTGAGAGGTAGACACAGTACTTAGTTCCAGTTTAAAACACTTCTGGGTGCCCAGTAGATTCCTGATTTAGGTACCATAGATCTGTCTGGACTCAGATTCATGTAGGCTTTTGGTATCAGCTTTGTTGCAAGCATTACTGGGCCCGAATTTTAAGTAGCCTTTTTTCCTTCTTCAGAAGCCAATAAACATCTGCGTCTAAGTACTAAGGGATGTATAGTGAAAGAACTAAGCACCTAGTTACATAAAACAACCTAAGTAATACGAATACATTCATAAGACAACCTAAAGGCAATTAAAGAGAAGCACACATTTCGGCTGCAATGCAAGCAGACACTAGATGCGCCTCAACTTACAAGCTAACTTCCACATTCCTGCAGAGGAGACAGCTGGATTATTTGCTTTTTTGGGGAACCAGACAACAACAATTATCTCAAGTACCATCTCTCCCTTGCAATTCAGCTGAATCAGTGTTACAATAAATCAGCAGAGTAGAAAGGCAGGAGAAGACACAGATCCCGACTTGGTCGGAACCCAAGGAAGCACAGGGACTCCTTTAGTCAGAGCAGCAGAATTCACCTGCGCACAAAGCCCCTTGGCTCTCTCCAGAGGATGTGGACTATGAAGCATCTGACTGACATGAGACCACAGACTGACATGAGACCACATCAATACCTCATAAGCCTGTTTATCTGAAAATCACTTTAGGAATCAGCCAGCCTCACGGAAACCCTAGTACCGCTGCAGCCAACTTCCTGGCTGTCATGGAAGGCGATGAGATGCTCTGATAGTGGCCTATAAGCACAGAAGCATCACTGGACATGGCACTTAGTGCAATGGCCTAGCTGACATGGTGGTGTCAGGGCAATGGTTGGACTCGATGATCCCAGAGGTCTCTTCCAACCTGATTGATCCTGTGATCACAAGGGGTGAGGGGGCAGCACCAAATACACATTGTATATACACTACAAGCACGTGGCAAGGACAAGGATGAACCCCCACTTATGTCTTTTTGGGTACATAAATAGACTTCCACCAACATACTCTCTAGGCATCTCCTCACAAACACTCTTTGTGACAAAGGAAGTGGTAAATCGCCATTTCACCAAGGGACCCTGGCAGAGTAGAAATATTCACCAGGAAGTCTGCTACAGAATGACAAAATTTGCCAGAAAGCATGTCTTATTTTTTACATTACAAGAAAATTATACATTTCAAGTCTTAGAGAGATGTTGGTAGCACTACTTCAAGTAGAACCTATTCTTTCCTTATCCTTTAAAGCAAATAAACTAAGTTTAAGTCATTATGATTTAACATACTAATGCCACAAAAGCTAAGCAGACTTTTGGGCAAATTATTAATAACGATGAGCGTGGAACATTCAAACCTATCAGTTCCTGAGAGCAAGATATTTTTACTCATAATTTCAAATTTTGTTTTCTACTATTATTAGAAAAACTAATAAAATTACTCTTTTTGGTAAAAGAAAAAAAAAGGCAAATTTCTTCGTGGAGTATATTTACTTAGGATCTTTCCACATACCCAATTAACTACTCGTTTAAACAGGCTGAAGAGCAAAGAGCTCCAAGCTAAATCAACATTTTAATAAAACACACACATTCTTAAAACATTAGTGTTCCTTTAAAAGAAAAACACAAAAGCAAACAAACAAAAAATCGCAAGCAATAAAATTCACATTTTAAACTAGATGTGACCATTATGGCAAAGATCCCCACACAGGTGTCAAACTGCAACGCTACTAACAACAACAAAAGAGGTTCTTCACGAGGCCTATTCCCACGAAGCACCCCTTCAGATGGTTTTTAAAAGGAAGGCTGATAGAAGCCAGCTATACATTCAGCTACGGTGAAACAACAGACACGTCTGTTCACTGTTTACACACACAGCACCCGAAACGCCGCACGACAACACACCCCGAGTCATTTCACGAGCGAGGAACCTCCAGGCCTCACACACACACTCACACACACACACAGTCGAGCGCACCAGCCGCACCAGGCCCCTGCGCTTACAGAGATCCAGCGCTTTGCTCAAGGCCTCCCCCATCAGACTCTACAGGCCGCCACAGACCGGGGAGCTCCCGAGCGCTGGGGCAGCCGGCTCCGGTGAGCCTCCGGGCTCGGGAAGGGCGGCAGGGGCTGCCGGGGGGGCCGCCGCTCCGCGCCCGCGATGGCGGCCCGGGCTCAGGGCGCGCTCCCCGGCGGACGGGACATGCTGTTCCATGCCACACCGCACGATCCCAAAATGGCTTCCCGGCCCCAACAAAGCCCGCAGGCTCCGCCGGCTCTGAGCCAGCCTCCCCGAGCTTCCCCCGCCACTCAGAGGCAGAGTTTGAATCCACTGGCCGCGGCCGCCTCGGCCAGCCCACAGCTTTAACCCGCCGGCTGCCGCGCAGAGGTGCGGGGCGCTGGGGGCCTCGCTCCGCGACCGCCTGCCTGCCCGTCCGTCCCGTTTGTGTTAACGATAAGCTCGCTGGCAGGTAACAAAAGGCATATTTTACTTAATGTCTCGCGCTCCTAAAGCGCTTCACTTGCTCAATAAAACAACCTCAATAATAACTGTCCAACAAAATAAAATCCAGCCCAACATCTTACTCTTTATAACCAATTCCTACACCTGAATGCCTAAAACGTCTACAGCTCTTAGAATCACCAAGTCACAAGTCAGGGAAGTCGCATAGATTTAAAAATATATATATGTATTTGCCACATATACTAATATATCAAGAAAGCCCTCCATACAGCCTACTTACAGCAAAAAAGCCTGCAGCTCACTTCCATAATATTCTTATGAAAATAAGCACATAGTGATACACCCCCATAGGTGAGAAGGGAAATTAGACATTAACTTGGAAATTCAACAGAAGCATTAGCTTCTAATACTCAGTTGCAGAGCACTAAGATTTTTTTTTTTAAAACGAGCAATGATTTCACTTCCTTTTTGTGAAATGCTAAACTGAAAATGAGACCATGGGATAGGGGGATTGCAAGTACTGCAGAAGCACAGAACCTGGAATTTGCTAGCTAAGGTTTTCCTTTCCTAGAACATATTACAAACAGTACCTTTGCTAAATAAAGAAAAACAAAATAAAGCAAACCAAATACTTTTTCTTTCCAGCAGACATAAAACTTATTGAGACGGTCAGAAAACAGACACTGGGTCTAAACAGTTTCATGTTTCAGAGGCTTCTACCGCTGTGGTTACTGAAGAGCAACCAAACTGATCCATCACGAACACAGCTCTATCGTCACGAAATGAGCACAATACTGAAATAGCATATTTTGCAGTAAAACTACGTGCAATCACTCACTCAGAGGCAGGACTGATGCTAACTCCTTCACAGTAAAACCCCGTCTAACACCACTTTCCCCATAGAAGCAGTTCACTGACACCAGCCGCCCCGAGGTGACAACCGGGGGGACAGTGAAGACAGGTTTGGCAGTACCCAGCACCAGACCACAACATCGATTACAGTACGTTACCTTTGCACTAAAGCTCAGCGACTGCAGCGAGCGCCAGCACTACAACACACTTATCAGTTCTTTCTAAATCCGAGTGGAAAGCTGCAGGTTATAGTTACTTCTGACAAGTAAATGCTTCAAGTGCCAGGCCAAGAGGCACCCAAGCAGGCAGACAGCTACGGCAGAGATTTGTCTCCTTCCAGCTTAACAGCGCCGATCCAAACAACTTCGGCCCTAAAGACAGTTCAGCATTTGACCCAACGACTCCAGCCCGCTCTCCAACGCGCCGTCCTCGCGCCCTTCCTGGGACTGCAGGGCGGGGACACTGGCCGAGCTGAGGAAGAAGCCGACCCTCCCCGGCCCAGCGGAGGGTGCAGACCGAGACACAACGCGCCGCGGGCCGCCCGCCGCCGCTTCCTGCCGTGAGGGCCGGCTCCGGCGGCCAGGGCCGCGTTAGGCAGCCGCCCTCGTGGGAGCCCTCGGGCCAACTGCCGCCAACGGGTGACGGGTAAACGGGGGCGGAGTGCCGGTTAGCAGGTTACACTTACGTAGCAACGGCCGGAACGGGCGGGCGCCGAGCTGTTTGCCAGCCCCCCCCCGCTCCGAGGAAGGGCAGGGGAAACGCGGCCTGACCCGTGAGGGAAAGGGGAGACCCCCACCCGCCCCAGCGCAGCCGCGGGGAGGGAGAGGCTCCCCCTCACAGGAGGCGGCGGGGAGGTGGGGGCCGCACGCACGCGAGGCCGAGGCTGCCGGTACCCGGGGCGGCGGTTACCTGGCGCCGGTGAAGCGAGGGGAAGGCAGAGCCGGCGGCGGCAGCAGCGGCAGAGACTGGCCTGGCCCCGCCCGCTTTGGCGAGGCCGCCTGGAGCCCCCGCCCGCACAGCGAGTGCCGCCAGCGTCCCTCTCCGCGGCCCGCCCCGCCCACCGGTAACTGCCCCTAGCGACGGGCACAGCACAGCGCCCCGCCCACTGGTAACCGCCCCTCATACAGCGCCCGTCACTCAGCCCTTCACACCGCCCCTCACAGCCCTGCAGCACGGCACATCGCATCGCGGCGCTTCCCTCCCCTCCAGCAAGCGCCCCTCCATGGCGGCACCGCCCCGGCTCCCCCGGGGCAGCCCTTCCCTCTCTCGGGCTCTTTCCTCCGGTAACACGGGCCTGCTGGCGGCCGCAGCCAAGCTGCCCCCTGCCTCGGCTTCCCGCTCACGAAATGGAGTCCACAGGTTTTGAGGCAGATAGGTGCATACTTTCTACCTCAGTAGGACCGGGCAAGGGAGGGAGACCGCGCTCGTGCTTGTGAACAGGCTCCACCGAACGCGGAGCAGCCAGAAACAGAATTAAAGGAGCCGCCTCGGGCCTGTGGCAGAGACTGGCTCCTCTGTCACAGCCCCAGCCCCTAACCCCAGGGAAAAAGTAGAACATAAAAAAAAACTAGGAAGGGTTTGTGGATTGGAGACAGTCAAACTGAGCGGAGCACTGCTCTGGCTCAGGGACGGGGGCAAGGCCGAGGAAACAGGATTTAAAAGCAAACACACATCTGAAAATCACCAAGCAAATACCAACTCGTGTCTGTCTGCCAAAATCTCAGCGTGTGCTGAACAGCACAAGACGCTGCTGCAGCACAGAAACACTGACAGAAAAGCAAGGCCCAGGTACGGAACTACCAAACAGCTGCTCCTCCTGGGGCTGCCCGGCGGGGTTCTGTGACCCAATGATGTCCGGTGGAGGGAAGCCAGGCAGGGGAGAAGAGGAGGTTGTCTTTGGAATCAAGCCATGAGGAAAACCACTGCAGCAAGGGACATTCATTCCATTTTAGTGTTAATGGTCTCTCAGATCCTCGGTGATTCAAGCAGGAGAGCAAAAATACAGAAAAGAAACTTTTATTTCTTGTTTGAAATATTACATGCACTTTCAAAATTAAAACTCTTTCTTTAAACATCTCAATAGCATCTTGTCAGTTTGGAGGCAGCAAAGAATAACAGACATTTTGAAAAGCATTTACAAAAATACATTGCACAAAGTCCTATCTTGCTTTTTTAAAAATAAGTTAGTGTTATTCAAAATATTCCCACCCCGGCTACCTAATTTCAATTTATACAGGATAATGCTAATTTTAAATATGTAACCTATAATATGAAAACACCTGTACATACATAATCTAGCTCCTCTGCATAGGCCATAGGTTGTCTTTAGCTCAAGTGAAAAAAAATGTTTTTCACATGGAGACTTTTTTTTTTTTTAAACATTCGAGGACTGTTGTGCAACATAGATAACTATTCAGAAAACCAGTCAGCAGTTCCACGTGTTAACAGTTCATGTGTAACTATAAAATGATTTATAACAGCAAGATAAAAATTCTGCATACAAGTACAGTTCAGGAATCTTTTCCAAAAAGGATCTTCAAAGTCTCAATCCTAAGGGGGGCACAATAAGCAGTTTCGTCTCATTCTACGTAGAAATGTTGTTTCTGAGAGCAAGACATCACTTATCTTAAAGATTCCAGTGTTCTAGGCTTTCCGGTATATACAAATTGAGAACAAAATGTACAACAAAAACAACCCGAGCTGTAGTGTAGGAGTTTATTCGGCAGGTTTCCCATGCACTCTGAACCGATAAAGGCATGTGTATTCTGGATGTCCCCAGTTAGAAAAAACTTTCAGTTCCACTATTTGGAAGGCGTTTTCACTTTTCTCCTGGAGAAGGCAAAAGCAAACACACAAGCCAGAGTTAGGTTTCTACTATAAACAGGTGCAACTGAAGTTGCTTGCTTAGATTCCTGCAACTACCAACTGTTATTAATAACCAAGTCACGCCTTGGGAACTTTCTGCCACTTTGAAGAGAACCTTCCCTTGCCTTATGACTAGTTATTTGCACAGGGAGTCAGAAGCAGCATGAAGCAGACTCTTCAGCTGTCTAGCATCTTCACACCATTTCCATGCAGGTGGCACAAACCCTTCCTCCCCTCCAATCTATTTAGACCACAGGTTTCGAGGCAGATAGGTGCATACTTTCTACCTCAGTTTCTATAGTGCCCAACAGAGAATGAGGCCTTTTTCCTTCACTGCTCACTACCATACAAAATACGAGTATCTTCCTCTGGAGACTTTAAACGTTATCATCCAGACTTACCATCACTGGAAACATCTGCAGTGGTTCTCCTCCTTCATCATAGACATACTGTCCTAGAAGCTTGCCGCCTTCTTGATATTCATCATCTAGGCCCTGTAACAACAGGATAAAGATTTTTGCTTCTGTTAAATTTGAAATCAAATCAAAACCAGAAGCATGCTTACATAACTGAGTATCAACAGAGAGCACTCAGAAGTCTATCAAACCAGGATCAGAATGTTTCCTGTGCAACAAGCATTAGCTTGTTCAGGCACAGCTCTGTATTTGAGTTCCCTGCACTGCGAATCGCTGTGCTATGTTTGTATCTTTTCATGGTCAAACCCCTTAACTTCCATGGCAAAACCACTATCACAGTGTACAATATAAACTGCGCAATACAAAGAAGAATGAGAAGACATCAAGGTTATAAACAAGACAGAAGTCAAGATTCAGAGGCTTGCAGATGACTGCTTAAGCATTTAAAAGAACTAGACAAAAAGTTCCCAGATATCACAGCTATACTCTGACGTATCCTGTGATCCGCTGTTCTGCAATCACGCCTACCCAACTGTGGTGCTAGTTAAAATCAATTTAAAGAATTATTTAAGGTACATCATAAATAAGATGAAGCGCCAAAATTGGAGGGGGAAGGAGGAGGAGTGGAGGAAGGATGGAACAATTAAAGTATATGAAAGAGTTACACCAAATTAAAAACCCTCATCTCTCTCCAAAAATGTTTACTACTGTATAAAGCAAGAGAAAAGAAACAATTCCTCCAATATTAGTGGTAACACTTCTTATTCCTAACCTCAAAGCTCATTTAAAAAAAGGCAATTTTAAAAGCAATGACAGA
This sequence comes from Nyctibius grandis, assembly GCF_013368605.1. Classification (NCBI taxonomy): domain Eukaryota; kingdom Metazoa; phylum Chordata; class Aves; order Nyctibiiformes; family Nyctibiidae; genus Nyctibius; species Nyctibius grandis. The sequence goes on along the minus strand of NC_090695.1, from coordinate 93,619,352 downwards.
AACAGTGTCTCTCCTTAGCTGTCCTCCCTGAAGTTGTTATTTTCCAAGATACGTAAACACAAATATTCTTTATGCATACAAACATCGACTTAACTTCAGACACAGACTTACATATACTGAAAAGTTCCTAGGAGCACTGGTGATATTTCCTGTTGGTGAAAGTGATTTTGGTATGTGTTCCACTGTAAAGGCAGTTGGATAGATCTTCATCGAAAGTTTGACTACAAGATACCCCTGTGATCCTTTGAAAGCCCAGCAGTTTCCTGGATACATGTCCGGCTAGACAGGAGGAAGGGGGAGAGGACAGGATGGGACACAACAACAACAACAACAACAAAGACAACCACAAGCATTTTGTCATTATTTTTTTTGTAATAAAGAGCTGTAATGAATTCTGAATTATTAGGGACAGTCTTAGATAGTAAGTGGCAGAATATAATCTATTTGGTAGAACTTCTCAGGCAGACAGCAAATCCACCTGACCCACCTGATTTGAAGACCCACTTGAAGATTACTTCTCGACAGGAACCCTTCCAGTGCTCGTACTTTGCAGAAGGCCAATGCACCACCCAAGCCTCCTATAAGGGTCTTAATTTTGCTAGAGTAGGACTTAAACAGTACCCAGGCACTACCAGAAGAATCCCACTCTTGGGAGCAGAGTTCAACAGACCTGTGCCCTCCAATACACTACAGACAAACATCTAGCATCCAAAAACCAACCCAAACCACTCAACGCTAAATAACATTGCTGAATTTGTTTACTTGGCCTTTAATTACCTGAATCACCACTCTGGGAGACTGAGAGAAGTACCACAGAGGAATTCCAAAAAGGCTAATTAATGCTGTTCTGGTCTCAAAGGTTTCAGAACAGCGAGTACTCAGAATGCTGCCACCTTAAAAAAGATATATCAGGTTAGCAGAAATAATTACTCATTTCTTCCTGAAGACTTTTAAGGCAGAGATTTGTATAAACCTTAATGAATATACCCGTTGTTTTCCTCAGAAAAAAAGAAACTAAGAGATTGTTAAAAGTCTAATAATTTTCCGGGGAGATGATGCTTCTATCAAGTACAATGTTATTTTAAGAACACGTTAAAGGTTTTTCATTTAAGAGGGCTGAAAAATACACATTTTCCCTAGTGAATTCAGTGGTGTGTACACCCCACACAGACACATCTAGGGTCCTCTATTATCCAGTTGTGCACATGCTTAGAAAAACTATTCTATCTCTACCTATGCATACCTAGGCTGATACATCACCCTGTAAACATGCACAGATCGCAGTAGTCTGATGATCAAGCAACACCTAAGGATGCTCTACTAACCTTTAGTCTTCAAGATTTTTAGTAAATACTATAAATAACATGAATAGTAAAAATGATGTTTCCTCTACTATTTACCTCCAGATTCCAAGGCGAAATCCACCATAGCAATCTTGTCTTGAGAGTAGAGTTTCAGTGCATTGTTTACAGTAATCTGTGCTTGCTACAGATGTACACATAGGAGAATGGAAATAGGAAAGATTTTAATAATATCAACTGATAATTGATATATACACATCTGTATATATGTATATAAGCATCTTTTTGAGATGCTGCACTCCATCACAAGTCTTTGAAACCTCTGTCAAGACAGAGGCGATTTTTAATGCATGGCTGTCGGCTTAAAACACAAATTCATGCTGCATCTTGACTGGTGTTTTCTTCAAAAGTTGCATTCTTTCCACCACCTTCCCAAGACCCTGAACTGCACTTCTTTGGTATGCTTGTTTTTTGGGAATTCTTCCATTTTCAAGATAGCATACTTTGGGGAAAAAACATTCACAACAGGCAACAAGCAATGCTCTAAGAATACACTTGGTAAAGCAATTTCTGTAGTTTTCCCCATTTCAGTTAATGATCCCAACATCTCTCTAAGTCATTAACATTTATGCTGACAGTTATGCTCCACAAAATGCCTATACAAGGACTCTTTACAGTTTTAGTTGAACTTTTGAGAACTTAAACTCGCTCACCGCTTTTGTGATACCAGAAATCCCTGCATCAGTCAGAGCATTTGTTACTAATTCAGATGTTAGTTTTTGGTTTGTAACAGACATATGGAGAGTAATATTCTTGAGGATCTGCAACTCTAGATCCCGCAGCAAAGTCTGCAGATCACTTTTGCTCACAAAATTGGACGTAAGCCATGGGAGAAGCGATTCAGGAAAGTTCATCTTGTTGATCACCAAAAAGCATTAGCTTGACAGATTCTTTGACCTGGGCATCTACCTATTAGAAGCCATTAACAATTACAATAGAAATGATTAGTCTTTATAAATGATTAAGTAATACCATGTACACAACATAGCATCAGTACTACACAGAAGCCCAGCCTTCACATGTGTTTTAACTACATTGCCTTACACTAAAATAATAGACCAGTCAGGTGTGCAGAAGAACACATGGGAAATCTGGGTGCTTCATTGGTTTGGTGAACAAGACACACTTAAAGCCCTAGCAAACTATGTGGTTTACATCAGGGGTCCAACGCTTCAGAATAAAAAAGTTGGCTGCAACAAAGGCATCATGGCAACTTTAAGGGGAACAGTGTACTTGTTAGGCCTAGTTAAGCAAGTTGCTTAATCACTCACGGATGGTATGCTTTGATTCCATACACAACTGCTAGTTCATATTTGAGCATTATCACGAGACGGTATTTTAGTCAAAGTTGATAATCCCATACCAATACTTACTGTTGTATTTTGTTGGCTACATTCTAGTCAGACCTTATAAAAGGCTTCAAAAGTAAGCCTGCTTTTTTAAAAACAACTCTCAGATCACAAACCTAACTTGCTTTTACATAAGTTTCTTACCCACATTTCCATGGGTTAGGCAAAATACATCGGTAAGAACAGCAAAGCACTGTATACAGAACTGCTATTGCATCATATCTTAAATGCAAAAAAACCTTCCATTGTAGAAAACAAGCCATAAACTCTTGTCTAGTAAAATGTTACGCACTAATGGAAAAAGTTTACAGTACCACCACATAAAACGCTACCATTCTTTAAGGTTAATGCTACCCCCACATTACTTATTGCAGTGCATTTCAAGAAAGTTTGTGAACAAAACCAAGTTTTACTGGGCCAGTTACAGAAGTTACAGAACCTACTTTTTCATGAATGACATCTATTTTCTCACAACTTGTCTTCACGCTTTCCCCAGTTGGCAGCTCCGATTTCATCTGAGACAACTCTAGTTCTAGCTTTTTAACTCTGGACAAAAGTTGATTATGTTCATCAACATCTCTGACAAAAACAAGGAGTCAATAATTAGAAAAGAGTAGTTTGAATCATTCCATCAGGTCCCAAAGGTGTGAGAACGTACTTGTCTAATACAACATGCTTTCCTAGTTCAGCTGTTCACCATGATAAGACACTGTGAGCTTGCAGTTCCTTGAAGATGTTATTTAACTGCATACTTAGGATTAATATACTCAAAGCAAAGTAGTTTGAAGTTGTGAACAAATCCAGCACTGATGGCTGTAGAACATCACCAGGCCGATATGTTAATAAGTCAAACAGATATAGATTTTTTGGAATTTAAGATTTCCACCAAACCAGTCAAACTTTATTTGCATGAGTTTGCCACTGGTTAGATTGAGTTTCACGTTATCTTACTTAAACCAGAATAACTTTAGAGGCAGGTGTCAAGTTGAGCTTTAGTAGCAGGTCACATATGACCAGTACAGATCAGTGTTCAGTGCACGCTATGGAAAAAACTATCAGCCATCATTCTAAAGCCATTTTACATTTAGATCTAATTTAAATGACAATCAGCAAATACGTGTATCTTTTCCACTTTCCAATGGGGAAACTACTTAATGAAGTGCTGCAGTTTTTATCCTGGTATTACACAGTACACGAGCGTGAAGTAGTATAGCTGACAAACCAAAAACAGAGACGAAGGCTAGAACTGATACAATTCAAGAATTGAAATATAAAGCCTATCAAAAGCAGTTACTGTATACCTCACTAAGCAATCTGAGAAAAAATTCTAATGTGTTTTTAAGAGGGTAAGAAGTGACCCATTCTCCTCCTCTGTACAGCTTTCTCTAGTCAAAAATATAGCTGAAGGACTGCTCACACAGTGGAAGTGGGCCTTGTGCTGACGTTAGGCATCAGAGTCTACTATAAGACAGAAGTACTCTTGCTGACAACAAACTCTTAAGGTCAGTTAACTGACACAAAGAAAAGGATTGTTGTATTTTGAAGAACATGTATATCACCATCAGTTAGCATCAGGACTGAAAAATCAAAATACATTTGAAAAGTGCTTATACCTCATTGTTTTTGCTATGGCTATGTCAAGCTCCTTCTGGATGTCCTAAAAAAAAAATACAAAAGTTAGTTTTAACATATAGAAAGAAACACAAATGACAAAGAGGATAAAGAATGTTAAATGAAAATGACACATTTTAGCACCACCCATACAGGACTGTGTCCCCACACTTACGTTTGTGCCTCTCTATAAGAAGACTTTATTCCAAATAGAACCTGCCTCATTGGTCAAGTGAATAACTTTTAATCTTTGGACTGATGCCCTCTCCAAGAAGGGGGAGCAAGAACACAAGTTTTGAGACTTAAACAACTGTAATAGCTACAGTAAAGCAAACTGGGGTTTGCGATAGTCAACAAAAAACTTAGTCTATTTTATCAATGGGTTACAACAACAGCGAGTTAGCAAAGCTAACTTTCAATACCTTGGATTGAGCAGAGAGTTTTCCAAGAAGGTCTTCCAGTGTCAGGATGCGTAACTCATATTCTTGATGTAAAGCCAGGAAGTCAGTCTTAAACAGAGAAGAAAAAGGTGGTGTATTTTCTTTCTGAGTACAAATAGCATAATTGAGATTTTCTACAAAGCATGATTTTTATTTCATTCTGCAAGTGTTTAAGTGACTTATCCTGCAGGTAGTGTGAGAAATTATAGAATCTGTAATAAATATAAAGTAGTAGGGGTTATGCAGTAGTAGTAGGGGTTATACACAACGAAGTTTACCACAAAACCCCTTCTTTGTTACGAGTCCTTCCTATAGTCTTTTTTCTCTGTATGAAAAAAGAATAAATCCAGCTGCTTTTCAGCAATGTAAGATTCTACTTTAGACCATCTATCTGGCATTAATCCTTTGTCAGCAGTAACAAAGGAGGAACAAATGCCAATGACCACTCCCTGGCATTTACTACCTATCAATTAATTCTGTAACAGAAAAAGAATCCTGAAGTCAAATTGCTACTAATCTGCATTACTAAAATAGAATATCTTGATCAGTATCAGAAAGCATCAATAACTGACTATTTTACCTTTTCCTCCAGTTCCATATCTTTAAGGTATTGACCCATCACATTTTTTATTAGCCTCAATGTTTCGCTTTTGTCACTCATCTGGGCAACCTGATCTTGAAGATTACGGAGTAGAAGCATCACTTTGCTGTATTCTACATCATGGTGATGGCATCTGTCAGACACGAAGACCATTTGCTTCTCCAGCTCACTTATACAACCAGAACCAAAGGTATTTATGGTATCCTATGGTATAAAGATATTTTTTTAAGTATATAAAAATAAATACATTTATTTACATTACCCTTATGTGCCAAGTAGTTATTCCAAAATATTGAAGACATAGGAGTTAAGAAGTATTAAAAGATATGAAAGTTCTTCCCTAGACAGTTCTCCCTTACCTTTGGAGGTAGCACAGAGGGAAAAGAACCAGCCGGTGGTTCAGGAACACGAAGAAAGTCACCTGTTCTCTGTATTCTATCAATTCTTGTCCAGTTCAACAAAGGTAATGATGAAATGAAGCCATCAAGCCCCCAGAACCATATACCTAGATCAGAAACAAAAAGCAAAAAGAGTGCTCAAGAGAATTCTCCCTTAAGACTGCTTACAGCTACAAACTGTCTTCTTACTTAAGGACACAAGCTACCTACCGCAAGGTAGACATCACACTGTGGACACCACTCCAGTCTACATAAAAATGAGCATGAGCCAGCTTTAAAAGTGTTAAGTCAAGCACTCAAGAATATTACGGAACATCCATCAGTACCACACAGTTGTATGGCAGGCAGCTTGTGCTTATATATCATGATCTATCCTTAATCTCATACTACTGCTTCCCTGGGACCTAGATCTCATTTACTGATTAAGACAGGCCATGCTCTCTGAAGGCAGATGTAAATACTGTTTTTCATCTCTATGGAAAATATCTTGCCTTATACCCTACTCACTACATACCACATTGCATAGTATCTAAAAAAATGGAGGAAACTTAGGCTTCCATGGAAACAATCTAGTAGAGATCACCCTTATTTTTGCAATATCTTAGTGAGAAGTAGCAGCATTTTCTACACAGGGTAACTTCTTCCTTTCTTATTCTCCCTAGTACACAGGGTTTTGAATCCCCACTGTAAGTTTCTGAGAAGCTTCATCTTCTCCCCAAAGTAGCTACAAGTTTTTTAGAACATGAAAAGACATGAAACTGCTTTTCAGAAATGGCCCAGCACTTTCAGGAAATATTTTTAACTGAGTTTGTTTATTTCAAAGTAGACATGGCCTGGAATATTGTCAACCAACCAGTCTAAAAAGTAGTATTTTAAGCAACTAAAGCACGGTCTAGAGCAAAGGAAAGACTTAGGATGAGTTGGTAAAAGAACTTAACCACACTTTTATGGAGATTGACAACAATCAAAGCATCCCATATGCAGCCTACTCTTTATGACCTCACTGCTATTCCTATGAAGGGAGGTAAAGAAAAAAAGGACTACAGTGCATTTACTTACTCACCCACTCTCTCTGTCTAAAGAGCTCTATTAAATTAAATCATTGCAAGGGGAAAGCTCACTGACTTGTCAATACTTTGAAACCTTGAATTACTGCCCTGTTCACAAACAAACCTGCTCTTTTTTACTTCTGCATCTTCTTCATAAACCAAAAGTTCAACTGAAAATGTTATTTTGGAACAGCTGTAGCAAGCATACACCAATTTGTACGATGACTAAGCGATTCACATACCGAGTAGAAACAGGAGTGGGATAAGAACCAGTAACAGCTTGCAGATCTTTGGAAGGCATCTAGAGAAAGAGAGAGGGAAGTTTACAAGAAACAATACATTTATGATATTTTACTGCTTTATCTTATAACTGGGTAAATAATTTGCTCACAAAACAATTTTTTCAAAGGATACACACCTTCTTAGAAGAAACACCTTGAGCAAAGACGTCCCAGTAACAAGTTGATACCACCCAGTTCTAAGCAACCTGAACATGCCAAAAGCTGCCCTCCCTAGAAGACAAAAAGTGGTAGTGTGAAATGTAATTACTGCAGCACACGTTCGAAGAAACCAAGCAGAGGGACATGCAACTGTGGCCAAGAATACTTTGCACAGCAGAGAAATGCATGAGTACAGGCAACGCATGCAGCTTAGTAACATCTAGATATCACAAGCAGGACAGCGTTATAACATCAGCTACTCAACAAAACCAATAGCCATGCAAAAAGATGAAATGCTCATTTGTTTTAACAATGCTATCTTGCCCAAAATGCGGTATTAATGTTTGAGTCCAAGTTACCACGCACTGAAGACCTCAGTATGTTTCAAGAAATGCATAGATTAGCAGCATCAGATTTCTTGCCACTGAAAACATACTTCATTAAGAATAACACACCTACAAGAATCCCAAAATTGGTTCCTTTCTAATTCGAGGCCTCCCAAGAAACAACTTCTTCGTGATAACTGAGGACTACCAACAACCAAAATCCAAGATGTTATGCAAGAGGCAGGCAGACACAGTCAAGACACTGAGGACAACCATCCATAGAATGGACACTGCCTTGGAAAGGCAGAACCTTATTTACAGCAGGTTCATTTGGGTTTGAGCTTTAGGAATGTAGTCACTAAGAAGTCTATCTGGAATCAATTTTTCCCTTTGGGGTTCAATTTTTCAAGTAGTTGAGGTTTAGCTTCTAAAAACACTCTAATAAGCTACAAGGTTAAATGAGGAGAAAAAACCTAAAGCAGAAAGAAGGAAGGTATCTCTCAGATTTCTCGGATAATGGAAGCACTGCAAAGTAACAATTCTGCTCCATCTTGGAAAGTTCCTGTAAGAAAAAAAAAAAAAAAATAACAGGACTGCACAGAAAAAGTTACTACCTGAAAACCCTTGTAAACAGACACATATAGATCCGGTACCAGATCAGGACACTCTTACGATCACTGCTGGCTGGAACAGCCCACTGTGTCCCAAATCAGCCTGGAAATGTAACTTGTTAAGATACCATGGCATTTTCATTTTGAAATTGTTTAATTCCTACAGCAGCATTGAAAAAAAAAAAAACAAAACGTTGATAGATCAGAAGCTGACAAGGACATAGAGTTTCAACTGATATAGAAGAAGGTATTTCATATAAGCTGATCTCTGGAATTTAGTTATTGGTAAATTTAGCAGGGTAGGAAGAGTGTTTAAATAACACTACATGGAAAATGCATCAACTAAACTGTATACCACTATGCTATCCAGATAAAACACAAGAGAAAGTAACTTACTAGATGCATGTTTCTGGCTTCTGTCCCTAGAGTAAATTCTGGAAGATGGCACATGAGAAGCTGAGTATGCTGTAAGAACCTCCTTCCGTTCAGAAAGCATGCTGCAGTCACTGCAAGTGTAGCCGTTGATCATTGTGGTCTGCATTTCTGCTGTTACTATATCACCATTTCCCTGCATCAGTGTAGTACCACCACCTAGCAAACCAAGAGGAAAACATTCAGTGCATTGACATCAGTATTGCCATCACTAGTTACCGTTAAATAGAATGCATGTGGAAGTAAAAGAAAAGTGTAGTTACCTGTAGGGTCACCTTCATCATCAAGACCTTCAAAGGGAAAAAAAAGAAAAACAATTTGGTCCCAAATATAAGGAAGTCCCGTAATCAATTATGATATCTGAAATGAACTCAAATTAAAAGTCCCGCCAATTTTAAGACTGCAAAGAAAAGCCACTTTGTGATTAGTATTTAACATATTTTGCAGTTCACCACACGAATAGATCCATAAATTTGGACATTAATGTAGTAGGGTAACAGTCAGTGAAAAGCATTCTACCACGGAAGTGGCAGACATAATAATGAATGACAACTACACCTTTTCTTAGGTCCCACGTGACTTTAAAGCAGCTACTTACAAGCTTACGCTGTTTCTGTAGCTTGGCAACTACTTTGGTACTACTGTATTTTAAGATTCTGTTTTAAGAGACAGGTAATCTAAAGTTTAGAATGTGTTCTACCAAGACTGAAACAACTCTACATTAGGACTCTGGGAAGGTCACAAGCGTACTGACTAGAAACAAATATTCTGAATTGAGAGCTATAATAAGTTGTTGATCTCCTCCTACACAACATTTTACATAGACAATACTTTATGTAGACAACTCCCATATTTTCCTCTTCAATGAAAACAGTAGGTTCCAGAAAAGCTTACTTGTATATACTTGCAAAAACAAACCAGCCAGCCACACACAAAAACCCTCGTGGGAAATCCTGAAGTGCCACTAATTTGAAACTTTCAGACTAAGCTATGTTAAGTTGAAACACACTTCTGCCTACAAGCAAACAAGAAATGCTTTTCCTTTGGTTTTTCAAAGCCAAGTTACATGTTTACCATTCTTTACATGAAGTACTCTGTGCACATTTTGAAGAAAGTAATGATAACAGATGATTACAGCTATACAATCTATGGTGTTGCATCACAAAATTGTATATGCTTGCCTGGCGTATTAACTTGCCTGCACAACGTGTCCTCATGTTGACTACGCCAGTACATCAAGTTTACAAACTGGACTGTGAACTTCTAGTCAGCATCTTAGCAAGCAGACAGGTACAGCAAAAGAGGAAGTACATGCACACATTTGAGGGCAGGATGCAAAAATGGATGGGGAAAAGAGGTAAGATGTGGACATATGTTTATACACACCAAACCATAAGCAGTTTTCACAGGCTGATATGAGCAATAGCAATGATTACCTACCCCAGAAATGATCAATTTCTGTCTGCTCTCGAATCAAAGATTCATCCAATACAGTGGATACCATTGACGCATCACGGGCATGGCTGTTGAAACTGCTTTGGCTAAAAATGGAAGAGCTGGATACATTTTTCCTTGGTGTGTGTCTTACACTGCCAGATCGTGCAGTCATACTTCTGCGTTGCTTCATCATCCTAGGAAACAAAGCAAATACAAGTAAGACATAGCACTAAAGATGCAAATTTCTCTGTCTCTCAATTTAAGTGAAGGAAAAAAAACGTCAAGGTATTTTAACACTCACGTGTCTAGACAGCTCAAATCAGGTTTAAAAGAAAATCCTCACATTCAAGCATCTATACTTTTGCAAAGACCTCACTGCAAACCACACACTGAACATAATTTTCAAAGTATGGCAGTAAACATTGAGAACAAAGAATAAAATAGCAGGTAACTTATGTTTGTTCTATTGTGTTCAAACAGGAATTCTCAAGACTCCAACCAATAAATTAACTTGCGATGATAAAAAATGCTTACTTCTTGTTAGAAGACTGTTCTCTGGAGGACACGTTTCCAGCATAAGAGCTGTCATGAAGGCTGTCACTTCGTGCATCATCTGATTTATTAAATCCTGCAGCAGCTAACCGTAAACTACGCCGTGACATTCTTGGTGAATCAAATACCGGTTCTATTTTGTTTTCAGTCTCAAAATCCAAAGCGGATGAAGAATAACTCGAACTGCAGCAAAATAAGAACAGCAAAGTTACCAAAGTTTAAGAGAAAATTCCCCTTGTAACAAACACGCCCTTCAAGCCAGTATAAGTTTCCATTAAAAGCAGTTTGTCCAGGGTTATGGAGCAATTCCCACAAGATATGCCACGTAACCCAAGTAACTTAGAAGTGTGTAGATATTCAGGGTTCTCTTAAGCAATTCATATTACAAGTTTAACAACTGAAAGCAAATCACAGAAAGAAAGAACCACCATAGAAACCACGGCTGAAGTTGAGCCAGAGCAAGCATTTGTTATACAGCCTCAGACACATAGTTCTTTTGGGACCAATTTGAGAGAGGAAGCCTTCATGACAGTTTCTTCACCACGCCTAGCAGCAGATTAAAAATCATGATGCACTCATTTATAGTAAAAGTTTCTTTTTATTTGTTGTTTGTCAGTTCCTTGTTTTGAGAACCAAAGATCCATATGCCATACAACTCTGAATTTCCATCTCCCAACAAGTAGGAACTTCTCCCTCTTTAAAACACCATACTTTAGCTACAGTAGTTTAAGTACAACTACTTTTTTAAAAAGTGCTTTTCAAAGATTTCTTAGTTTAATGCAAATCATTAGAAATATTTAAGTCTGAACCAATAAAAAAAAAAAAAAAGGTTGAGAGTCTTTCATCCATTTTTCTCCTTTTTATCCTACAGAGGCAAGTTTACGTGTAGACAAGCTTCACATCGTTATCCCAGGAACTCTCCTCCACGCTTTTACACTCGATTTTCTCAGAACCTCCATGAAAACTTACAATGAAGACAAAGCAGCAACACAAGGCAAACACAGATTAAACAGAGGAGTCAGTAAGAAATACATTTACTAAAACAGAAGTTCAGCCTGAAGCAGAATACTCATACTTACACTCAAAGGAAACATTCAGTTGTGTAACTGAGCAGAGCTTGCTGTCAGAGTATTGCACAGCAGGAGGCCAGGTCCTAGAGCCACTCAGCACTGTGACCCAAAGTAGCTAAACATTAAGTGCTCTAGGCCAGCTTTCTTAAGGAGTCTGTCCCCTCTTGAGCCACAGGCATATACCGAGCTGTAACAGCAGTTACTTCAATATTCCTGGGTTTTTCGTTTGTGTTGGGTTTTTTTTTTTTAAAAAAAAGAGCATCTGAGCAAAGTATCATTAACAGAAGCAGCTCCTGCTCCCCAAAATCCCAAACAGAAACAAGCAAGCAAATTAGGTCTGAATGAGTAGATTCTACTGTGCAATCTGTATTTGAAATGGAAGCTTTCCCTTTAAAAAAATACATATAAACAGCTATTATAAAATGTATTTGTGCAAAAACAATTTAATGGAAATAATTTTCTTACACACTCATTAAAGACCCCAGAAGATTAGAAAGTAATAATATGATATGTATTGTAGAATCATAGAATCATTTAGTTTGGAAAAGACCTTTAAGATTGAGTCCAACCGCAAACCTAACACTGCCAAGTTCACCACTAAACTACGTCCCTAAGTGTCACATCTACATGTCTTTTAAATACCTCCAGGGATGGTGACTCAACCACTTCCCTGGGCAGCCTGTTCCAGTGCTGGACAATCCTTGCAGTGAAGAAATTCTTCCTAATATCCAGTTCTAAACCTCCCCTGGCACAACCTGAGGCCATTTCCTCTTGTCCTATCTCGTTACTTGGGAGAAGAGACTGACACCCACCTTGCTACAACCTCCTTTCAGGTAGTTGTATGTAGAGTGCAATAAGGTCTCCCCTCAGTCTCCCTGTATGACTTTGGCATACAAATAAGTTAACATCAGAAGGCCTAGTAGCTACACTTACAATAGTGATTTAATTCTGACAAGGCAGGTGCTTTAGAAGTGAGTTTCTTGATTGCTCCATAATGCAATGCAAAGCACTTAAGATGGGACTGTGTCAGAGCACGTGAACTGCATTTCTTTCAGGTAAAAAAAAAAAACCCTAACCCAGACATTGCACTGCAGGAAAGCATCTAGTTGCTCCAGCAGCAGATGGGCAATCAGCCCACAGGACCAGACCAGAGCTTGTCCAATATAACTTCTTTGATGGCCCAGAGGTGCACAGATTTGATGGTAGGTCTTCAGCACCACCTGCTTGATCTTATTGGTCTGCCCTACCTGTGCTGCCACAGACAATGCAACCCTGTGCAATGCAGAAGTATATGCACAGCTTAAGACAAACCCAGCACACATTACTATATACATTATGCTTATTAATCCTTGCTTACATTTGGGTGGAGAGGAAATAAAGACAGGAGCCTCCTCATGTGAAAACACATTTAGTCTACGTTTGATTAGGTACGAAAGGATATAATTTCTACATTTTTCAAAAATATTGTTTAGACAGCTTGCATTCTGACAGATGTGAAGTTAGAGTATGGGTTAAATACAGCTCCTCCTGTTGTTCATTCTGACAGGATCAGATCCGCAATAGTTTACTATTGAGTCCCTCCCTAAACAACTGTTTCAGAACTCAGTTTTGCTATTTACACTTGCCACTATGCATTTGCTTTTCCTCATCTTCACCCAACGTTTCTTACAGATACTCAATTCACAAGAACACAAAGTGCACAGGACAAGCTGACAGCTGTGACCAGCCTCAATTTGTTTCTGTTTATGAACACTTGCTGTTATTAAGTATCTCAACCAGCATTTGTACCAATTTGGGCTGAACACATAGCTTGGAATTGGGCTCTACTATCTGCCAAAAAAAAAAAAATTAAAAATCATGGGATTTTTTCGTCTTTAAACAAAAAGAGCGCTTCTCCTTTGCTTATGCAGGATAATAAATCTCTATGTTGAAAGTGAAGAGAATTATTTGTCCTCTCTTGGCAGGACAGCATCTAGAAGTCTCCTAACTTGCGATCTCACTTTCCACGCTTTGGAAAGCAGCCTTTTTCCTTCTACAGAAAAGACTACACTAAACAGAAAACCCCTGCCTTTCCTTTCACAGGACAGAAACGAACCTGTACATTGATAGTACTCCTATCCAACATGTATGAATAGCAAAAAACCATATTAAAGGTGTGATGCAATTAGCCTACACTCCTAGATAACCTACACAAACAGTGCAGACTCTGGTTCCTTCCCCCAACAAACAGCTCCCATGGCTGCTCGCAGATCTGCTGTCTCTAGTCTTACGTTTCCAGCTTCTTGGCTATTTCCTCTATACCTCCTTCACATGAGCTTCTACAGAGTAAGAATGTCCTAGGCTTCAGTGGGTTGGGTTACTTCATAAGTGGAATGAGAATGAGGTCTGCCAATTTTAGCACACCTGTAGCTTTGCCTGGAGGACCTTTATTGTATAAGTATTCCTTGGAATGAAATAGGTAGTAATGTTCTTGATTATTCAAGATAATAACAGATAAATTATTAAATAATATTTAAATAATAGATAAATAAATGCAATACTCCTAGAGAACTATAGTTAAACAGATGCCTTCTAACACGGATGCAGGTGTTATCACCAATACATGAGTGTTCATATGCTTCCTGACCAGTCCATTGCTTATATTAACTGACCAAGGACACTACCTTGAGTTGTTTAGCTATTCCTTCAATCAGTCCCAGAACACATGTAAAAAATACCAAAGGATTTTATTCAACTATTTTGCAGAAAGTTACATCCTGATTTAATGCTCTGACACAGAACAAAAAACAAATTCTTATAAATTTAATCCGTATTTGTGAAGAAAAGCAGTGCTAAAGGTATCCTAATTGACAAAAACAACACAACTCAAAAGATGACGGCGACTAAAGGAAAGATCAGCCTGAAGAGGGGGGTGTAAATTACATGTTGACACGTGGGTGAGATTCACAAGTTTGATTTGCATTTTCAGGAGGATAAAGGTTATTTAGCAATATCAGTTTAATGCTGTTCTGATTTGGGCTGGAGGAGTAAAAGCGCAAAGTAGAAGCACTACAAACAGTTATGAATCCCACTGAGTATTAATATAAATTCTATTAATAGGTCATAACCAACTCTATTAATAGCTTTGTGGTATCTAACTTCACTGTACTTCTTTCTGCAGTGCTACACGCACAAGACAATTTCTTTAAAGAAACTCACAGATTTTGTAAAGATTGAACTGTCAAAGGCAGAACAAGCCAGATCAGAATATAAGCAAAACAAATACAGGCTGGGGGGAGAGTAAAAGGAATGAACTTCAGCATGGAAATAGTTCTGATTAGCAACTCTGCCTAACTCACCCTTTCCTCAGATTCTTTAAATGTTGCTTGACCCAAGGCAGGAAGAGCTACATCAGTAACACATGGCATCCTGCACAGATTCTGCAAGCAGACACAGAATCTCCTCAAAAGACTGTAGTTCACTCTCTTGACACCCTGAAAGCAGGCAGTGTACCAAGTAGTTTTCTCCCATTATTTTAATATTTGGGGCTTCACAGAATTTTTCAAGAGGAAATTTTAAAGAAAGTGCTCGCTAATCCTTCCTTTCTACACAAGGAAGAATCACAATGAATTAATTTCAACCTAGTTTAACTTGGCTTGCCTTCATTAAGTCAGTTACTAAACTTCAGCTTATCCAGCTCTATCCATTTCTGAACACCTATATCTAACATAGTTTAACACAGCAAAATGGGAGGCCAAAACGTTTCAAGACATGTAACACTCCCCTTCTACAAAGGCCTCTTCACCAGTTCTCAGTTTTGCAAATCAACAATCTGCATTTACTTCAGAAGTCAAACACTCCAATTGTCTTCTACATAAACCCCACCAGAGTCATAACGAACTATAGTCCGGATTTCAAATAGGATTTATCATTCTGCATCTTCCGTTCCTGGAAGGTTATCTTTGCTCCTGTGGTATTCTTGTTTGCTTCAGCGAGAAGCAAAACTCGTATCTGACAAAACAGTGGGCAAGAAGAAACAACCAGCTCGGAAGGGTTTTAACCCCAGATTACTTTAAGCAAGCCATTAACTTTACTTTGCTAATACTCTTGGAAATACATATAATAACAATAAAAAAAGAAAATCAATCTTAATTTCTTAAGTTAATACTAAGAGCGTCTTATTCCCTCTTGTCTGCAAGAAAGATTAGTTGCTGTGGAGATTGTACAGTAGAATGTACCAGTATCATTTCAGACAAATATAACAACTAAGGAAAAGAAATGGAATGAGATGACAATTTCACAGCTTGTTTTAAGAAAGATATGCTCAGAGAGACATAAAAATCACTGTCTAAACCTGAAGAATCAAAGTCTACTTTCATTGGTCACAATAGGGAAAGTTATCCTCTGTAAAAGAGTTCAAATATTTCAGCCCATCTCTAAGGTATACTTGCAATGTAGAGCTATCTAAAAACACTTAGAAATACAATAGTGAGTCTGCTTGCTCACATAGACATAAATCATCTTTCATTGTCCAGCATGCCTTTTCTTGAAATTAGCAAACCCACTTGTATTTAACCAACATTCTACCAATGTTTTTCTAAAAACTCAGGAAGAGTTGCAATTTAATTGATGCAGCATAAAACACATACCATTTTGCAACACTACTGACATCAGGCTACAGCTAAAAAACACATGATCCCAACAAAAACTGATGACAGCACAGTTTTAGAGTACACAAAAGCAAGAATATTAAGTTAGTGATCTCTTAATTCTACAGTTTTGCCAACTTCTGTTTTATTGGCAAACAGCCAAATATTCTCCAACCTAAACACTGCATTTTAATACACATTAAATACATAATAATGTCTTACAGGCACAGAACAGAAAAGCAATCTCATACTGCATCCTAACGATAAATTTTTTTTTTTAAATTAGCTAAACCAATAACTCAGGCTAACTGATGTATACTGGCTTCAAAAATACATCTACTAACTCGACAACAGGAAATGCTAGATAGTTCAAATCAGCAGCCACAACCTGCTCTATTAATATTAAAAAACTCAAATGGGCATCACAGCATTTATTTTGAATACATAATACAAAAGCTAGCGAACACACTACAGAGTTATTTTTAGAAAACTGAAGTGATTTAAGAAAAACAGTCTAATAATGGTCAGTTTAATGAAGAGACACAAGAAAAAAGAAGTTCATTAGAATATAGATTTTACATTCACACAAGCAGTTGTGCTAAAATAATCAAGATGCAAATTCCAGCCAAGTTCCACACTAGCAGCAATGAGTGCGTATCAATCTGTGTTCTAAAGTGAAAATGGTGCCGAGTCACAAAAGAAAACACACACACAGAAGTTACAAGACATATCAGAAAACAGCAATTGTAACTAGGCAGAGACTAGTTATTCATGGCAACTAATGAACACTGAGTCCTTACCTTAATCACTGTCCTGTTAGTTCAACATGTATTCTTTCCTCCATTTAGGACACAGCAGTTATTTTTCAAACAGCCTAGACAAAGCATGCTTCTTCAAAGAAGTCAGCTACTTACCATGAAAGCTAAACTCTCTGGAATTAACAACATTCAGAGAACATGCAGCATCTCTACAAGAAGAAAAGAGTTCTCACCTGGGTGCATATGTATAGCCAGCGTTCTCTGGCAGACAGTGGGGAGGAGTGTACGTGTGTAGACGTGAAAAGTCCATGTTGACTGTTTCAAATCATACTGTAAAAGGTGAAAATAAAGTAATGCAATGACTTAAAATTACGTAAAGTCAATATAAAAACCCTTGCATTGTTCAGCCTGTGTTATGAAGTATTGGGGAAAAAAAAGCTACTGTTACCAGAAAGAGGGAGCTCTCAGTATTTCAGCAGTATTGCTGCTAGTGCTAGATATCCCTGCACGAAGCTCAGTGTATTTCTGACCGTGACTTTCTTTATGGTACTTTATTTTCAGCAATTTCCGAGTTCTCTGGAACATTACTGCAATGTGAGCCAAGCTCTTATCACAACTATACTGCAACACTTCCACAGGAACTAAGTTATGCTAGCATCCCCAAAAGCTAAGCATAAAAATTTACAAAACTACACAGCCATGCTTTCAGAGACCTCTTCACAATGAGTTTTGCTTTCAAAGTCTATCGAGCAAAGCACAGGCCATTCTGTGCGCCAAAGTGTAACACAGATGAAACATGAGAAAGTTTTTACATATAGTCAAATTATTTTACTCTACAACCTTTGAATTCCATCCACTAAGCAGCAAGGGAGTTTCCTTCCTTTCACATCAAATTCTAATATTTGGTATTGGTTAATTTATTCTTGTCATAAAAACAGTGACTATTCACCCTAGCAGAAGGGCCAACTGCAAAGTGACTCACACAGCTAGAATTAGGTACATTTTCCAGAGTGCCATCCACTTCCAAAAAAGAAAACCAAACCAAAAACCAAACCCAACCCACACTTGCAAAACTTTCCATGGGGTCTTTGAAAGGTATTATAGATTTAGGAAGAAAAAAACTGATGATGTTGTATCAAGAAACTTACAGAGCTGCTCAGGTGACTCATTGTGTTATTATGTGCGATTTGACTCGTAAGTTCAAAATATTTGCAAAAAACCTTGAGCCCTTCTCAGTTTCATTCGCCACAAGAAAGGTTTTGCTTTTCTAGAAAAGATTCTTTGATAGTAGGTTATTTGTGGTTAACAAACAGGGATTTGGCTATCCTGGATTTGCATGGCTAGCAAAGCAGAATCCTGGCTGTTTTCAGATTCTCTACGGCTCCTGTTTCAGCAGCAGTAAAAGACATTCCACACAACTGTGCTGTCATGCCTAAAACTATGGTAAAAATACCCCTAGCTATACTTGAATTCTTATAATCAAAACATCAACAAGTATCTCATTTTGGAGATGAACTGTGCTATGCTGAAATAAGAGTTTTCATGTGTATAGCTACATATACATAAGAAATCGAGACAGAAAGCACAGAGTCACAGGTACAGGTAGTAGCTCTATAAGAGATCTCTACACATAACCCTAAAATGCTCTTAGTCAGACCACCTGTACCCTCCAAATCCTGATGTCAATAAGGCACGAGGATATTTCCATTACTACTGAAGACAGAGTTGCCTTCTTGTTTTTAAAAATCAGAACTTACAGGCCTAAACATTGTAGCTTTCTGAACGCAAGCACCTCCCAGGCATTTGTGGGGCTAATGGAAAATAAGGTCTCACTTCTGCTATTTACACATCATGTTTTTAATATTATGGAGAAAGCATTTACATTAAGTGATCCCTCTCTACACTTACTTCACTTGTCTCAGAGCCATAATGCTTTCACTGGCTTGTATATAAAATTTGTTGTTTGTTTAGAGGAAGCTTAAATCAGTAGTGCGGAAGTATTAGCAAAGCAGTCTAATTCTCTTGCTAGAATATGCAGCAAATGCTGCTAGAATACATAACAACTGCTGCCATACGTTTAACAACAAGTAAGAGCTCATTTTAGAACACAGGAAATGGGGACCAGAGAGCAATGATTCCCCAGTAACGAAAGTGGAAATACAGCGAATTTCAAGATGAGGGATGTTGATACCATCAGATAGCACCTGCTTTAAACAACAGCAAAACAGATTTCTCAGACATATGCCTGCTGAAATTCAAAACTATGATTAAGGTTGATCTGCTTAAATTGGTCCATCCCAACGGAAAGATTTTGAAACCACAAGCTAGGGGCACCTCTGTTTAGTTTCCACTCGAGCTGATCTTGACTGCTTAGCACACAGCATTTCATCAATAAACCTAGTTTTTAACTGGCAACTCAATAGCTGGTGTCATGTTTTTGACACCCAGCAATATTTTCCCATATGGAAAGGCAGGCTATGTGAGGCAGCTTTCAGCAGCTACCCAGCTCCTCCCTCTGCCTCTGCTACCTATACCAGCCGGGCAAAGGTAGACTTTGAAAAATAACATATTGGCTCAGCTTCTTCCCTGTTCTTTTCCCCTTCCCCACCAGTTCTCTCCTTACTCGATTTCTGAAAAAATCAAATGCTAGAATTTACATCATATTTCTTATTTGATAAGGTTTGAAATATATCATTAAGTTAATATTAGATAAAATACAGACTTGACAATGGCACTGCTCACTGAAAAGCCCTGAAGGTATTTATGCGTAGGCCTATTAATAGCTGGTTTTCATAGCACCAAGATCTCCAGCAAAGAACAGGCTTGCCTTCTAAACACCACATAGTTAGAAAACACTCTTCGAAGATTTAGAGTATTGGCTTGATTCACTGTTTGTCTGATACTCTAAAATTAATTCAGACTCAAAGGGAAAAACCTTTACTCAATTTTTCAAAGCAACAAAACAGGCTTAACTGACTTAAACGGAACTTGAAAATAACCTTCAGAGATCACCACTGCAATTTTCAAAAACAAGCATCTAAAATTTAGTATGAAACTGGATTTTTTTAAAAACCTGGCTACTAGTGCAACAGCTTACTTTTAGTTATCCATTTCTTCAAAACAAACGATCAACCCAATTTATTTAGAAATATTCTACATACTTATTACAGCAGAACTTTAAATTACAGAACAGACCAGGGGTGGGTGGAGGACAGTAACTCCCCCTAATTTGTTCACTCATGTTTAACAGCACTCCACCTTTCATATATTAATTCTTCTTGTTTATGAAACTCTCATGTACAACTAAAACAGAAAGAGACATGCTAATAAAATATTTTGGAAATTTAAAACCACAAAACTTGGCAGAGAACCCGAGACGTAGACACAGTACTTAGTTCCAGTTTAAAACACTTCTGGGTGCCCAGCAGATTCCTGATTTAGGTACCATAGATCTGTCTGGACTCAGATTCATGTAGGCTTTTGGTATCAGCTTTGTTGCAAGCATTACTGGGCCCGAATTTTAAGTAGCCTTTTTTCCTTCTTCAGAAGCCAATAAACATCTGCGTCTAAGTACTAAGGGATGTATAGTGAAAGAACTAAGCACCTAGTTACATAAAACAACCTAAGTAATACGAATACATTCATAAGACAACCTAAAGGCAATTAAAGAGAAGCACACATTTCGGCTGCAATGCAAGCAGACACTAGATGCGCCTCAACTTACAAGCTAACTTCCACATTCCTGCAGAGGAGACAGCTGGATTATTTGCTTTTTTGGGGAACCAGACAACAACAATTATCTCAAGTACCATCTCTCCCTTGCAATTCAGCTGAATCAGTGTTACAATAAATCAGCAGAGTAGAAAGGCAGGAGAAGACACAGATTCCGACTTGGTCAGAACCCAAGGAAGCACAGGGACTCCTTTAGTCAGAGCAGCAGAATTCACCTGCGCACAAAGCCCCTTGGCTCTCTCCAGAGGATGTGGACTATGAAGCATCTGACTGACATGAGACCACACACTGACATGAGACCACATCAATACCTCATAAGCCTGTTTATCTGAAAATCACTTTAGGAATCAGCCAGCCTCACAGAAACCCTAGTACCGCTGCAGCCAACTTCCTGGCTGTCATGGAAGGCGATGAGATGCTCTGATAGTGGCCTATAAGCACAGAAGCATCACTGGACATGGCACTTAGTGCAATGGCCTAGCTGACATGGTGGTGTCAGGGCAATGGTTGGACTCGATGATCCCAGAGGTCTCTTCCAACCGGATTGATTCTGTGATCACAAGGGGTGAGGGGGCAGCACCAAATACACATTGTATATACACTACAAGCACGTGGCAAGGACAAGGATGAACCCCCACTTATGTCTTTTTGGGTACATAAATAGACTTCCACCAACATACTCTCTAGGCATCTCCTCACAAACACTCTTTGTGACAAAGGAAGTGGTAAATCGCCATTTCACCAAGGGACCCCGGCAGAGTAGAAATATTCACCAGGAAGTCTGCTACAGAATGACAAAATTTGCCAGAAAGCATGTCTTATTTTTTACATTACAAGAAAATTATACATTTCAAGTCTTAGAGAGATGCTGGTAGCACTACTTCAAGTAGAACCTATTCTTTCCTTATCCTTTAAAGCAAATAAACTAAGTTTAAGTCATTATGATTTAACATACTAATGCCACAAAAGCTAAGCAGACTTTTGGGCAAATTATTAATAACGATGAGCCTGGAACATTCAAACCTATCAGTTCCTGAGAGCAAGCTATTTTTACTCATAATTTCAAATTTTGTTTTCTACTATTATTAGAAAAACTAATAAAATTACTCTTTTTGGTAAAAGAAAAAAAAAAGGCAAATTTCTTCGTGGAGTATATTTACTTAGGATGTTTCCACATACCCAATTAACTACTCGTTTAAACAGGCTGAAGAGCAAAGAGCTCCAAGCTAAATCAACATTTTAATAAAACACACACATTCTTAAAACATTAGTGTTCCTTTAAAAGAAAAACACAAAAGCAAACAAACAAAAAATCGCAAGCAATAAAATTCACATTTTAAACTAGATGTGACCATTATGGCAAAGATCCCCACACAGGTGTCAAACTGCAACGCTACTAACAACAACAAAAGAGGTTCTTCACGAGGCCTATTCCCACGAAGCACCCCTTCAGATGGTTTTTAAAAGGAAGGCTGATAGAAGCCAGCTATACATTCAGCTACGGTGAAACAACAGACACGTCTGTTCACTGTTTACACACACAGCACCCGAAACGCCGCACGACAACACACCCCGAGTCATTTCACGAGCGAGGAACCTCCAGGCCTCACACACACACTCACACACACACACAGTCGAGCGCACCAGCCGCACCAGCCCCTGCGCTTACAGAGATCCAGCGCTTTGCTCAAGGCCTCCCCCATCAGACTCTACAGGCCGCCACAGACCGGGGAGCTCCCGAGCGCTGGGGCAGCCGGCCCCGGTGAACCTCCGGGCTCGGGAAGGGCGGCAGGGGCTGCCGGGGGGGCCGCCGCTCCGCGCCCGCGATGGCGGCCCGGGCTCAGGGCGCGCTCCCCGGCGGACGGGACATGCTGTTCCATGCCACACCGCACGATCCCAAAATGGCTTCCCGGCCCCAACAAAGCCCGCAGGCTCCGCCGGCTCTGAGCCAGCCTCCCCGAGCTTCCCCCGCCACTCAGAGGCAGAGTTTGAATCCACTGGCCGCGGCCGCCTCGGCCAGCCCACAGCTTTAACCCGCCGGCTGCCGCGCAGAGGTGCGGGGCGCTGGGGGCCTCGCTCCGCGACCGCCTGCCTGCCCGTCCGTCCCGTTTGTGTTAACGATAAGCTCGCTGGCAGGTAACAAAAGGCATATTTTACTTAATGTCTCGCGCTCCTAAAGCGCTTCACTTGCTCAATAAAACAACCTCAATAATAACTGTCCAACAAAATAAAATCCAGCCCAACATCTTACTCTTTATAACCAACTCCTACACCTGAATGCCTAAAACGTCTACAGCTCTTAGAATCACCAAGTCACAAGTCAGGGAAGTCGCATAGATTTAAAAATATATATATGTATTTGCCACATATACTAATATATCAAGAAAGCCCTCCATACAGACCACTTACAGCAAAAAAGCCTGCAGCTCACTTCCATAATATTCTTATGAAAATAAGCACATAGTGATACACCCCCATAGGTGAGAAGGGAAATTAGACATTAAGATTAACTTGGAAATTCAACAGAAGCATTAGCTTCTAATACTCAGTTGCAGAGCACTAAGAATTTTTTTTTAAAAACGAGCAATGATTTCACTTCCTTTTTGTGAAATGCTAAACTGAAAATGAGACCATGGGATAGGGGGATTGCAAGTACTGCAGAAGCACAGAACCTGGAATTTGCTAGCTAAGGTTTTCCTTTCCTAGAACATATTACAAACAGTACCTTTGCTAAATAAAGAAAAACAAAATAAAGCAAACCAAATACTTTTTCTTTCCAGCAGACATAAAACTTATTGAGACGGTCAGAAAACAGACACTGGGTCTAAACAGTTTCATGTTTCAGAGGCTTCTACCGCTGTGGTTACTGAAGAGCAACCAAACTGATCCATCACGAACACAGCTCTATTGTCACGAAATGAGCACAATACTGAAATAGCATATTTTGCAGTAAAACTACGTGCAATCACTCACTCAGAGGCAGGACTGATGCTAACTCCTTCACAGTAAAACCCCGTCTAACACCACTTTCCCCATAGAAGCAGTTCACTGACACCAGCCGCCCCGAGGTGACAACCGGGGGGACAGTGAAGACAGGTTTGGCAGTACCCAGCACCAGACCACAACATCGATTACAGTACGTTACTTTTGCACTAAAGCTCAGCGACTGCAGCGAGCGCCGGCACTACAACACACTTATCAGTTCTTTCTAAATCCGAGTGGAAAGCTGCAGGTTACAGTTACTTCTGACAAGTAAATGCTTCAAGTGCCAGGCCAAGAGGCACCCAAGCAGGCAGACAGCTACGGCAGAGATTTGTCTCCTTCCAGCTTAACAGCGCCGATCCAAACAACTTCGGCCCTAAAGACAGTTCAGCATTTGACCCAACGACTCCAGCCCGCTCTCCAACGCGCCGTCCTCGCGCCCTTCCTGGGACTGCAGGGCGGGGACACTGGCCGAGCTGAGGAAGAAGCCGACCCTCCCCGGCCCAGCGGAGGGTGCAGACCGAGACACAACGCGCCGCGGGCCGCCCGCCGCCGCTTCCTGCCGTGAGGGCCGGCTCCGGCGGCCAGGGCCGCGTTAGGCAGCCGCCCTCGTGGGAGCCCTCGGGCCAACTGCCGCCAACGGGTGACGGGTAAACGGGGGCAGAGTGCCGGTTGGCAGGTTACACTTACGTAGCAACGGCCGGAACGGGCGGGCGCCGAGCTGTTTGCCAGCCCCCCCCGCTCCGAGGAAGGGCAGGGGAAACGCGGCCTGACCCGTGAGGGAAAGGGGAGACCCCCACCCGCCCCAGCGCAGCCGCGGGGAGGGAGAGGCTCCCCCTCACAGGAGGCGGCGGGGAGGTGGGGGCCGCACGCACGCGAGGCCGAGCTCGGCTGCCGGTACCCGGGGCGGCGGTTACCTGGCGCCGGTGAAGCGAGAGGAAGGCAGAGCCGGCGGCGGCAGCAGCGGCAGAGACTGGCCTGGCCCCGCCCGCTTTAGCGAGGCCGCCTGGAGCCCCCGCCCGCACAGCGAGTGCCGCCAGCGTCCCTCTCCGCGGCCCGCCCCGCCCACCGGTAACCGCCCCTAGCGACGGGCACAGCACAGCGCCCCGCCCACTGGTAACCGCCCCTCACACAGCGCCCGTCACTCAGCCCTTCACACCGCCCCTCACAGCCCTGCAGCGCGGCACATCGCATCGCGGCGCTTCCCACCCCTCCAGCAAGCGCCCCTCCATGGCGGCACCGCCCCGGCTCCCCCGGGGCAGCCCTTCCCTCTCTCGGGCTCTTTCCTCCGGCAACACGGGCCTGCTGGCGGCCGCAGCCAAGCTGCCCCCTGCCTCGGCTTCCCGCTCACGAAATGGAGTCCACAGGTTTTGAGGCAGATAGGTGCATACTTTCTACCTCAGTAGGACCGGGCAAGGGAGGGAGACCGCGCTCGTGCTTGTGAACAGGCTCCACCGAACGCGGAGCAGCCAGAAACAGAATTAAAGGAGCCGCCTCGGGCCTGTGGCAGAGACTGGCTCCTCTGTCACAGCCCCAGCCCCTAACCCCAGGGAAAAAGTAGAACATAAAAAAAACTAGGAAGGGTTTGTGGATTGGAGACAGTCAAACTGAGCGGAGCACTGCTCTGGCTCAGGGACGGGGGCAAGGCTGAGGAAACAGGATTTAAAAACAAACACACATCTGAAAATCACCAAGCAAATACCAACTCGTGTCTGTCTGCCAAAATCTCAGCGTGTGCTGAACAGCACAAGACGCTGCTGCAGCACAGAAACACTGACAGAAAAGCAAGGCCCAGGTACGGAACTACCAAACAGCTGCTCCTCCTGGGGCTGCCCGGCGGGGTTCTGTGACCCAATGATCTCCGGTGGAGGGAAGCCAGGCAGGGGAGAAGAGGAGGTTGTCTTTGGAATCAAGCCATGAGGAAAACCACTGCAGCAAGGGGCATTCATTCCATTTTAGTGTTAATGGTCTCTCAGATCCTCGGTGATTCAAGCAGGAGAGCAAAAATACAGAAAAGAAACTTTTATTTCTTGTTTGAAATATTACATGCACTTTCAAAAATTAAAACTCTTTCTTTAAACATCTCAATAGCATCTTGTCAGTTTGGAGGCAGCAAAGAATAACAGACATTTTGAAAAGCATTTACAAAAATACATTGCACAAAGTCCTATCTTGCTTTTTTAAAAATAAGTTAGTGTTATTCAAAATATTCCCACCCCGGCTACCTAATTTCAATTTATACAGGATAATGCTAATTTTAAATATGTAACCTATAATATGAAAACACCTGTACATACATAATCTAGCTCCTCTGCATAGGCCATAGGTTGTCTTTAGCTCAAGTGAAAAAAAATGTTTTTCACATGGAGACTTTTTTTTTTTTAAACATTCGAGGACTGTTGTGCAACATAGATAACTATTCAGAAAACCAGTCAGCAGTTCCACGTGTTAACAGTTCATGTGTAACTATAAAATGATTTATAACAGCAAGATAAAAATTCTGCATACAAGTACAGTTCAGGAATCTTTTCCAAAAAGGATCTTCAAAGTCTCAATCCTAAGGGGGGCACAATAAGCAGTTTCGTCTCATTCTACGTAGAAATGTTGTTTCTGAGAGCAAGACATCACTTATCTTAAAGATTCCAGTGTTCTAGGCTTTCCGGTATATACAAATTGAGAACAAAATGTACAACAAAAACAACCCGAGCTGTAGTGTAGGAGTTTATTCGGCAGGTTTCCCATGCACTCTGAACCGATAAAGGCATGTGTATTCTGGATGTCCCCAGTTAGAAAAAACTTTCAGTTCCACTATTTGGAAGGCGTTTTCACTTTTCTCCTGGAGAAGGCAAAAGCAAACACACAAGCCAGAGTTAGGTTTCTACTATAAACAGGTGCAACTGAAGTTGCTTGCTTAGATTCCTGCAACTACCAACTGTTATTAATAACCAAGTCACGCCTTGGGAACTTTCTGCCACTTTGAAGAGAACCTTCCCTTGCCTTATGACTAGTTATTTGCACAGGGAGTCAGAAGCAGCATGAAGCAGACTCTTCAGCTGTCTAGCATCTTCACACCATTTCCATGCAGGTGGCACAAACCCTTCCTCCCCTCCAATCTATTTAGACCACAGGTTTCGAGGCAGATAGGTGCATACTTTCTACCTCAGTTTCTATAGTGCCCAACAGAGAATGAGGCCTTTTTCCTTCACTGCTCACTACCATACAAAATACGAGTATCTTCCTCTGGAGACTTTAAACGTTATCATCCAGACTTACCATCACTGGAAACATCTGCAGTGGTTCTCCTCCTTCATCATAGACATACTGTCCTAGAAGCTTGCCGCCTTCTTGATATTCATCATCTAGGCCCTGTAACAACAGGATAAAGATTTTTGCTTCTGTTAAATTTGAAATCAAATCAAAACCAGAAGCATGCTTACATAACTGAGTATCAACAGAGAGCACTCAGAAGTCTATCAAACCAGGATCAGAATGTTTCCTGTGCAACAAGCATTAGCTTGTTCAGGCACAGCTCTGTATTTGAGTTCCCTGCACTGCGAATCGCTGTGCTATGTTTGTATCTTTTCATGGTCAAACCCCTTAACTTCCATGGCAAAACCACTATCACAGTGTACAATATAAACTGCGCAATACAAAGAAGAATGAGAAGACATCAAGGTTATAAACAAGACAGAAGTCAAGATTCAGAGGCTTGCAGATGACTGCTTAAGCATTTAAAAGAACTAGACAAAAAGTTCCCAGATATCACAGCTATACTCTGACGTATCCTGTGATCCGCTGTTCTGCAATCACGCCTACCCAACTGTGGTGCTAGTTAAAATCAATTTAAAGAATTATTTAAGGTACATCATAAATAAGATGAAGCGCCAAAATTGGAGGGGGAAGGAGGAGGAGTGGAGGAAGGATGGAACAATTAAAGTATATGAAAGAGTTACACCAAATTAAAAACCCTCATCTCTCTCCAAAAATGTTTACTACTGTATAAAGCAAGAGAAAAGAAACAATTCCTCCAATATTAGTGGTAACACTTCTTATTCCTAACCTCAAAGCTCATTTAAAAAAAGGCAATTTTAAAAGCAATGACAGAAACAGTGTCTCTCCTTAGCTGTCCTCCCTGAAGTTGTTATTTTCCAAGATATGTAAACACAAATATTCTTTATGCATACAAACATCGACTTAACTTCAGAGACAGACTTACATATACTGAAAAGTTCCTAGGAGCACTGGTGATATTTCCTGTTGGTGAAAGTGATTTTGGTATGTGTTCCACTGTAAAGGCAGTTGGATAGATCTTCATCGAAAGTTTGACTACAAGATACCCCTGTGATCCTTTGAAAGCCCAGCAGTTTCCTGGATACATGTCCGGCTAGACAGGAGGAAGGGGGAGAGGACAGGATGGGACACAACAACAACAACAACAACAAAAGACAACCACAAGCATTTTGTCATTATTTTTTTTGTAATAAAGAGCTGTAATGAATTCTGAATTATTAGGGACAGTCTTAGATAGTAAGTGGCAGAATATAATCTATTTGGTAGAACTTCTCAGGCAGACAGCAAATCCACCTGACCCACCTGATTTGAAGACCCACTTGAAGATTACTTCTCGACAGGAACCCTTCCAGTGCTCGTACTTTGCAGAAGGCCAATGCACCACCCAAGCCTCCTATAAGGGTCTTAATTTTGCTAGAGTAGGACTTAAACAGTACCCAGGCACTACCAGAAGAATCCCACTCTTGGGAGCAGAGTTCAACAGACCTGTGCCCTCCAATACACTACAGACAAACATCTAGCATCCAAAAACCAACCCAAACCACTCAACGCTAAATAACATTGCTGAATTTGTTTACTTGGCCTTTAATTACCTGAATCACCACTCTGGGAGACTGAGAGAAGTACCACAGAGGAATTCCAAAAAGGCTAATTAATGCTGTTCTGGTCTCAAAGGTTTCAGAACAGCGAGTACTCAGAATGCTGCCACCTTAAAAAAGATATATCAGGTTAGCAGAAATAATTACTCATTTCTTCCTGAAGACTTTTAAGGCAGAGATTTGTATAAACCTTAATGAATATACCCGTTGTTTTCCTCAGAAAAAGAAAAACTAAGAGATTGTTAAAAGTCTAATAATTTTCCGGGGAGATGATGCTTCTATCAAGTACAATGTTATTTTAAGAACACGTTAAAGGTTTTTCATTTAAGAGGGCTGAAAAATACACATTTTCCCTAGTGAATTCAGTGGTGTGTACACCCCACACAGACACATCTAGGGTCCTCTATTATCCAGTTGTGCACATGCTTAGAAAAACTATTCTATCCCTGCCTATGCATACCTAGGCTGATACATCACCCTGTAAACATGCACAGATCGCAGTAGTCTGATGATCAAGCAACACCTAAGGATGCTCTACTAACCTTTAGTCTTCAAGATTTTTAGTAAATACTATAAATAACATGAATAGTAAAAATGATGTTTCCTCTACTATTTACCTCCAGATTCCAAGGCGAAATCCACCATAGCAATCTTGTCTTGAGAGTAGAGTTTCAGTGCATTGTTTACAATAATCTGTGCTTGCTACAAATGTACACATAGGAGAATGGAAATAGGAAAGATTTTAATAATATCAACTGATAATCGATATATACACATCTGTATATATGTATATAAGCATCTTTTTGAGATGCTGCACTCCATCACAAGTCTTTGAAACCTCTGTCAAGACAGAGGCGATTTTTAATGCATGGCTGTCGGCTTAAAACACAAATTCATACTGCATCTTGACTGGTGTTTTCTTCAAAAGTTGCATTCTTTCCACCACCTTCCCAAGACCCTGAACTGCACTTCTTTGGTATGCTTGTTTTTTGGGAATTCTTCCATTTTCAAGATAGCATACTTTGGGGAAAAAACATTCACAACAGGCAACAAGCAATGCTCTAAGAATACACTTGGTAAAGCAATTTCTGTAGTTTTCCCCATTTCAGTTAATGATCCCAACATCTCTCTAAGTCATTAACATTTATGCTGACAGTTATGCTCCACAAAATGCCTATACAAGGACTCTTTACAGTTTTAGTTGAACTTTTGAGAACTTAAACTCACCGCTTTTGTGATACAAGAAATCCCTGCATCAGTCAGAGCATTTGTTACTAATTCAGATGTTAGTTTTTGGTTTGTAACAGACATATGGAGAGTAATATTCTTGAGGATCTGCAACTCTAGATCCCGCAGCAAAGTCTGCAGATCACTTTTGCTCACAAAATTGGACGTAAGCCATGGGAGAAGCGATTCAGGAAAGTCATCTTGTTGATCACCAAAAAGCATTAGCTTGACAGATTCTTTGACCTGGGCATCTACCTATTAGAAGCCATTAACAATTACAATAGAAATGATTAGTCTTTATAAACGATTAAGTAATACCATGTATACATCAGGCACATACATTCAGTACTACACAGAAGCCCAGCCTTCACATGTGTTTTAACTACATTGCCTTACACTAAAATAATAGACCAGTCAGGTGTGCAGAAGAACACATGGGAAATCTGGGTGCTTCATTGGTTTGGTGAACAAGACACACTTAAAGCCCTAGCAAACTATGTGGTTTACATCAGGGGTCCAACGCTTCAGAATAAAAAAGTTGGCTGCAACAAAGGCATCATGGCAACTTTAAGGGGAACAGTGTACTTGTTAGGCCTAGTTAAGCAAGTTGCTTAATCACTCACGGATGGTATGCTTTGATTCCATACACAACTGCTAGTTCATATTTGAGCATTATCACGAGACGGTATTTTAGTCAAAGTTGATAATCCCATACCAATACTTACTGTTGTATTTTGTTGGCTACATTCTAGTCAGACCTTATAAAAGGCTTCAAAAGTAAGCCTGCTTTTTTAAAAACAACTCTCAGATCACAAACCTAACTTGCTTTTACATAAGTTTCTTACCCACATTTCCATGGGTTAGGCAAAATACATCGGTAAGAACAGCAAAGCACTGTATACAGAACTGCTATTGCATCATATCTTAAATGCAAAAAAACCTTCCATTGTAGAAAACAAGCCATAAACTCTTGTCTAGTAAAATGTTACGCACTAATGGAAAAAGTTTACAGTACCACCACATAAAACGCTACCATTCTTTAAGGTTAATGCTACCCCCACATTACTTATTGCAGTGCATTTCAAGAAAGTTTGTGAACAAAACCAAGTTTTACTGGGCCAGTTACAGAAGTTACAGAACCTACTTTTTCATGAATGACATCTATTTTCTCACAACTTGTCTTCACGCTTTCCCCAGTTGGCAGCTCCGATTTCATCTGAGACAACTCTAGTTCTAGCTTTTTAACTCTGGACAAAAGTTGATTATGTTCATCAACATCTCTGACAAAAACAAGGAGTCAATAATTAGAAAAGAGTAGTTTGAATCATTCCATCAGGTCCCAAAGGTGTGAGAACGTACTTGTCTAATACAACATGCTTTCCTAGTTCAGCTGTTCACCATGATAAGACACTGTGAGCTTGCAGTTCCTTGAAGATGTTATTTAACGCATACTTAGGATTAATATACTCAAAGCAAAGTAGTTTGAAGTTGTGAACAAATCCAGCACTGATGGCTGTAGAACATCACCAGGCCGATATGTTAATAAGTCAAACAGATATAGATTTTTTGGAATTTAAGATTTCCACCAAACCAGTCAAACTTTATTTGCATGAGTTTGCCACTGGTTAGATTGAGTTTCACGTTATCTTACTTAAACCAGAATAACTTTAGAGGCAGGTGTCAAGTTGAGCTTTAGTAGCAGGTCACATATGACCAGTACAGATCAGTGTTCAGTGCACGCTATGGAAAAAACTATCAGCCATCATTCTAAAGCCATTTTACATTTAGATCTAATTTAAATGACAATCAGCAAATACGTGTATCTTTTCCACTTTCCAATGGGGAAACTACTTAATGAAGTGCTGCAGTTTTTATCCTGGTATTACACAGTACACGAGCGTGAAGTAGTATAGCTGACAAACCAAAAACAGAGACGAAGGCTAGAACTGATACAATTCAAGAATTGAAATATAAAGCCTATCAAAAGCAGTTACTGTATACCTCACTAAGCAATCTGAGAAAAAATTCTAATGTGTTTTTAAGAGGGTAAGAAGTGACCCATTCTCCTCCTCTGTACAGCTTTCTCTAGTCAAAAATGTAGCTGAAGGACTGCTCACACAGTGGAAGTGGGCCTTGTGCTGACGGTGGGCATCAGAGTCTACTATAAGACAGAAGTACTCTTGCTGACAACAAACTCTTAAGGTCAGTTAACTGACACAAAGAAAAGGATTGTTGTATTTTGAAGAACATGTATATCACCATCAGTTAGCATCAGGACTGAAAAATCAAAATACATTTGAAAAGTGCTTATACCTCATTGTTTTTGCTATGGCTATGTCAAGCTCCTTCTGGATGTCCTAAAAAAAAAAATACAAAAGTTAGTTTTAACATATAGAAAGAAACACAAATGACAAAGAGGATAAAGAATGTTAAATGAAAATGACACATTTTAGCACCACCCATACAGGACTGTGTCCCCACACTTACGTTTGTGCCTCTCTATAAGAAGACTTTATTCCAAATAGAACCTGCCTCATTGGTCAAGTGAATAACTTTTAATCTTTGGACTGACGCCCTCTCCAAGAAGGGGGAGCAAGAACACAAGTTTTGAGACTTAAACAACTGTAATAGCTACAGTAAAGCAAACTGGGGTTTGCGATAGTCAACAAAAAACTTAGTCTATTTTATCAATGGGTTACAACAACAGCGAGTTAGCAAAGCTAACTTTCAATACCTTGGATTGAGCAGAGAGTTTTCCAAGAAGGTCTTCCAGTGTCAGGATGCGTAACTCATATTCTTGATGTAAAGCCAGGAAGTCAGTCTTAAACAGAGAAGAAAAAGGTGGTGTATTTTCTTTCTGAGTACAAATAGCATAATTGAGATTTTCTACAAAGCATGATTTTTATTTCATTCTGCAAGTGTTTAAGTGACTTATCCTGCAGGTAGTGTGAGAAATTATAGAATCTGTAATAAATATAAAGTAGTAGGGGTTATGCAGTAGTAGTAGGGGTTATACACAACGAAGTTTACCACAAAACCCCTTCTTTGTTACGAGTCCTTCCTATAGTCTTTTTTCTCTGTATGAAAAAAGAATAAATCCAGCTGCTTTTCAGCAATGTAAGATTCTACTTTAGACCATCTATCTGGCATTAATCCTTTGTCAGCAGTAACAAAGGAGGAACAAATGCCAATGACCACTCCCTGGCATTTACTACCTATCAATTAATTCTGTAACAGAAAAAGAATCCTGAAGTCAAATTGCTACTAATCTGCATTACTAAAATAGAATATCTTGATCAGTATCAGAAAGCATCAATAACTGACTATTTTACCTTTTCCTCCAGTTCCATATCTTTAAGGTATTGACCCATCACATTTTTTATTAGCTTCAATGTTTCGCTTTTGCCACTCACCTGGGCAACCTGATCTTGAAGATTACGGAGTAGAAGCCTCACTTTGCTGTATTCTACATCATGGTGATGGCATCTGTCAGACACGAAGGCCACTTGCTTTTCCAGCTCACTTATACGACCGGAATCAAAGATATTAATGGTATCCTATGGTATAAAGATATTTTTTTAAGTATATAAAAATAAATACATTTATTTACATTACCCTTATGTGCCAAGTAGTTATTCCAAAATATTGAAGACATAGGAGTTAAGAAGTATTAAAAGATATGAAAGTTCTTCCCTAGACAGTTCTCCCTTACCTTTGGAGGTAGCACAGAGGGAAAAGAATCAGCCGGTGGTTCAGGAACACGAAGAAAGTCACCTGTTCTCTGTATTCTATCAATTCTTGTCCAGTTCAACAAAGGTAATGATGAAATGAAGCCATCAAGCCCCCAGAACCATATACCTAGATCAGAAACAAAAAGCAAAAAGAGTGCTCAAGAGAATTCTCCCTTAAGACTGCTTACAGCTACAAACTGTCTTCTTACTTAAGGACACAAGCTACCTACCGCAAGGTAGACATCACACTGCGGACATCACTCCAGTCTACATAAAAATGAGCATGAGCCAGCTTTAAAAGTGTTAAGTCAAGCACTCAAGAATATTACGGAACATCCATCAGTACCACACAGTTGTATGGCAGGCAGCTTGTGCTTATATATCATGATCTATCCTTAATCTCATACTACTGCTTCCCTGGGACCTAGATCTCATTTACTGATTAAGACAGGCCATGCTCTCTGAAGGCAGATGTAAATACTGTTTTTCATCTCTATGGAAAATATCTTGCCTTATACCCTACTCACTACATACCACATTGCATAGTATCTAAAAAAATGGAGGAAACTTAGGCTTCCATGGAAACAATCTAGTATTTCACAGAGATCACCCTTATTTTTGCAATATCTTAGTGAGAAGTAGCAGCATTTTCTACACAGAGTAACTTCTTCCTTTCTTATTCTCCCTAGTACAGAGGGTTTTGAATCCCCACTGTAAGTTTCTGAGAAGCTTCATCTTCTCCCCAAAGTAGCTACAAGTTTTTTAGAACATGAAAAGACATGAAACTGCTTTTCAGAAATGCCCAGCACTTTCAGGAAATATTTTTAACTGAGTTTGTTTATTTCAAAGTAGACATGGCCTGGAATATTGTCAACCAACCAGTCTAAAAAGTAGTATTTTAAGCAACTAAAGCACGGTCTAGAGCAAAGGAAAGACTTAGGATGAGTTGGTAAAAGAACTTAACCACACTTTTATGGAGACTGACAACAATCAAAGCAACCCGTATGCCGCCTACTCTTTATGACCTCACTGCTATTCCTATGAAGGGAGGTAAAGAAAAAAAGGACTACAGTGCATTTACTTACTCACCCACTCTCTCTGTCTAAAGAGCTCTATGAAATTAAATCAAGGGTATTCCTTTCATTGCAAGGGGAAAGCTCACTGACTTGTCAATACTTTGAAACCTTGAATTACTGCCCTGTTCACAAACAAACTTGCTCTTTTTTACTTCTGCATCTTCTTCATAAACCAAAAGTTCAACTGAAAATGTTATTTTGGAACAGCTGTAGCAAGCATACACCAATTTGTATGATGACTAAGCGATTCACATACCGAGTAGAAACAGGAGTGGGATAAGGACCAGTAACAGCTTGCAGATCTTTGGAAGGCATCTAGAGAAAGAGAGAGGAAAGTTTACAAGAAACAATACATTTATGATATTTTACTGCTTTATCTTATAACTGGGTAAATAATTTGCTCACAAAACAATTTTTTCAAAGGATACACACCTTCTTAGAAGAAACACCTTGAGCAAAGACATCCCAGTAACAAGTTGATACCACCCAGTTCTAAGCAACCTGAACATGCCAGACACTGCCCTCCCTAGAAGACAAAAAGTGGTAGTGTGAAATGTAATTACTGCAGCACACGTTCGAAGAAACCAAGGAGAGGGACATGCAACTGTGGCCAAGAATACTTTGCACAGCAGAGAAATGCATGAGTACAGGCAACGCATGCAGCTTAGTAACATCTAGATATCACAAGCAGGACAGCATTATAACATCAGCTACTCAACAAAACCAATAGCCATGCAAAAAGATGAAACGCTCATTTGTTATAACAATGCTATCTTGCCCAAAATGCGGTATTAATGTTTGAGTCCAAGTTACCACGCACTGAAGACCTCAGTATGTTTCAAGAAATGCACAGATTAGCAGCATCAGTTTTTGCTAAGAGGAATACCAAGACAGAAAGTGACTACCAAACCAGACACACCCCTTTACGCTTGACACCCCATATTCTGTGCTATTCATACACTCATTCCCTCATGAAGCAGTCTGGCTAGTCTCCCATTATGCCTGTGAACGGAAATATACCCTCTCGTTAAGCCTATTTTGGTCAATGAAGAAAGTAAAGTAGCACATGCATTTCAAGATACAAAAGCTACAGAATAAGCATAGTTCGGTTAGTGTAAGCCACATACTGCAGATTCCTAGTTTGTCAAAAGGAACAGGCAACACACACACACAGAGATCAGGATAGTAACCTGGAGAAAGAACGGCCAGCCAAAGTAGAGACACCACCTTCTGAGACACAAGCCATCCTGTTGCTCCCACTGTTCGCAACACGTGAAGCATAAAGTAACCTGGATTACAACAAATTAACTCTATGTGGTAACATACATAAATGAGTTTAAGGTTCTTTCGCAGCACATGCAGTAAAACAGAATAAATTCCCTGCCCATTACATGTTCTGCATGATTTTAAACTGTACCTTTCAGTAATCTACAAACTTGGTTCTTCACTACTTAAAAGCAAAGCAAGCCACTAATAAATATGAAGCCAAGTAAAATCAAGACAGTTTAGAAACAGAAAGCTCATGTATAGAGGTAAGCAGAATTATCGACAGCATCTGTGCAGTCAGAAGATCACTTTTCCAAAATCAAAGTTTGCATTTTGTAGCATGGTTATCTAACTATGCCATGCTAAGTATAGCAGAGAATAGTAAAAAAAGTACTACCATAAAAACAAGTTTTAAGCACATCATTACTTTAAAAGCATCTTATTTGTTCTGCATTGTACATCGAGTTTGTTATTTAGGTTCAAGTGTAGAAGAGGGAACAATTAAAAATTTTAAATCCTAGTGAAAGAATAATGATGTCTAAGAAATAATGATAAATAATAGAAAATATTCCCTACTAAAAGCTACAAGCAGTACATTTTCATTAAACTGAATGTTCCCAAGGATCTTCAGTACATCAGTGTTGAGTCTCTTAAAAAGAACAAAACCAACAAGAACAAAACCAACACACTGTAACAAAATGCTATAACTTAAAGCCCACTGAAGCCTACAACTACTATATCCAAGACTAGGACTGTTCATTCTACAGAACAAACTACGTAGTATACATTTAGAAAATAATCCTACAATTTTAGATTAGCAGATATGTCTGTGTTAATCTGAGGGATTATAGATATACCAACCCAATATTTTGCAAAGCATTTAGGTGACTGAAGTGTCTCAAATCATTTTCCTTTGCTGAATAAAAAGCACTCAACAGATTCTTGATGCCTCTGTCATTCAAGCTAGGGAACGCTCATCTCACAGGGAAGATTCTATCCCTATATAAGATTCCTGTAAAAATTGACTATCACTAGAACAAAGATAAAATGTTAAAAACCCTTTATTCAAATAAACTGCATACCAATACCTCATACCTTGCTTTCACTTAAAGGCAGCTTTTCAACCTATCAAGCGTACCGACTTCCCCAAAGTACAATAAATTAACAATGTGACTTGCTCTAACATACAAGGTGCATGCTCTCCCTACACCTTGTTTTTACTAGTAGGTAAGCAGTCTACCAAGCTTGTACAAAAGCCAGGATCAGAGCAAGAAGTCAGACAGGAAAGGTATTAAGTAAGTTAATTTCCTAGACACTTTACACTTTTAATCTACTTTGATAGATGAAGGTAAAAAAAACCCAACAGAAAACAATATGTATTCTTAACATTGTGAGATTGCGATGCAAAACAAAAGCAAAAGAAAAAAGGTCCAAGTCAACCTGCATAAGAAAAGGTGTGCCAAATGGTCCTTGCTACCCTTTTAGCCCATGAGGATTGCATGTGGTCTGTGGTGTATATTTCAAGATGTTTCTTCCCCTTACAGTCATCACCTGTTGGTTGTGGTAACAGTCGATTAATGGGACAAAGCCAGGATCAAATCAAGATTGTTACAAGATAACTTGAACAAGTCTATTTCACAATATCAGTTATCTAAACAAAAAACACTAAGCAAACTTCAGTAGAATAAAACTTGCTTGGGGAAATACTACAGTACACCAGGCAATCACCATTCTCCCCCCTACATCTAAGTTGCAAAACAAACGTTTACTTTGTAGCTTTCATAAAGTCATGGGGCATGTGGTATTACTATTATAGCAACAACCTGGTATACAGCCCAAGGCTAAAAGACAACATCAATCATTATACTTACATATTGATTCCTCATTTACACCAAGATGGCTATCTTCTCTGTAAAACTCCTTTACATTCATGCTTCCACAGTAGTCTGAGTGAGCTGCAACACATTCAATGTATCTCTCAAGTTCAAAGCCTTTCATATAGGCACATTTTAGCTATCATGTGCAGATTTTAGCTAAACTGGCTTGGTTCACTGTTAAAGCCAGGTTACTCACAGGAAACCTGAAAAATTATCGAGGAAGAAGCCTACTCTGTGCAATTTTTTTTTTTTTTTTTTTCCTTTAAATAACAGGGGGCCTTCTCCTTCAAAAATCTTCCTGATTCTTTTCAGATAGCAAAGTTAGTAAAAAAGCCCCTAAGTAACAACTCATCAAATCTTGAGTCCCTATTCCCATCATTCTGTCAAATAGGCCAACCATGACATCTTTGTGCTGGCTTTACCGGAGATCTTAAAAGACCGAGAAGAGAGCATTAGGAAGTTATAAGGCACTGATGCAGAGAGAACGGGAGAACAAAGTTTTATTCACACACAAAAACCAGTTACCTTCTGCCTATGGCAATTTAACTTCACTCAAAGAGCTTGCATTATAGAAGAGAAAGCACCAAAGAAGAATTGAACATTTTCAGGGAAAACAAGATGTACTTTAGAGTAGCGCAGAGTGATGATGGCAGTTTTAGCTTTGCAAGACAGATCTAATGAAGCCTTAAGTGCACAGTGGGCTTAAGGGTAACAAGATAGTCCAAACCTAAAGACATTGAAAAAGTTAGGATTTGACACTATCACACCAAACAGTTTTTAAAAATCACCTTAAGTTTCTCAATTTAAACATTACCTTCTACCACTTCCCAGTAAAACTCAACATGTGACTCTTAACTGTAACACAGATCTCACGTACGTGAATCCTGATACTTCCAAAACAAGGGGAAAGTATGAAAAGAGCTGCACAACTGAGATAAAAAAATTAAGAAACACAGGAGCCAGCCAGAAGACTATAGAAAAAGAACACCATAGTGCCAAAGACGAAGCCCGTAAGAAAAAAAAAAAAAACCAAACCCAACACACACACTCTGCCTTTGTGTGGAGACCAAGGAAGACAACTGAAAAGGTACCTTTAAAGTCATAACCCAGCTTCGGAAAAACCATTTGAAATAGTTGCACTAATAGTGACGCAAAAGATGCTGCAGCATGTTTGACCCATCGCAGAATCTTACTCATGTAGAAATAGGTTCCTCCTATTGAAAAAAACAGTGTGAATACAGATTATTCACCTACATAAAGATGTACTTCTGTTCTCTGGTGACCGTTAGCTTGTGGAAGAGCGAGGATGAAGCACGGAAAGCCTTCGTTTAGCCAGGAGTATGAGACTTAAGCAAGCATGGTTTGAAAAGTCTGGATGCACTAGATATTACAGCAAAGCTTTTGTAAGAACTACACATCCTAGGGAAAATGCCTTCAAGACAGAATATATGACTTCAGCAAGAAGATGTTTTCTCCATGAGAATTAAGAACTCTAAATAGCAATGAATTTCTTGCTAACAGAACTCAGAACTTCTGAGTGGTGTGTGCTGTTGATACTGATTTTGTGGGTTACAGCTCCAAAGAGACAAACTGTGTTCTTATTTTGGATTAGAAAGGGTGAGGACTTTCACTTTCTTCTCTGCCTTTACATTGGAGGAAGTTACTGCAGTGGTCTGCCTCAAGTGCCAGAGACACACACTTCTTCAGAGCCACAGGAACAAAGCTGCAGTCCCCCATACTGCTGCTTTCCTAGAATCAGCCACATTCCAAAAACCTGCCATGATTGTGTGCCCCTTCTCCCACCCTCCCCAAGTTTAACCCAAACTACTGGATTAAAGTTCAAAGGAATGTACAAAGATGAGTTCCTTGTAGAATTCTCCTGTGTGAATACAAACTCAGCAGCACAGAAAAGAGTTTTCATACAGCGTCACTTTTAGAATTCCTACCTGCGCTACACACGTACCGAAAAGAAATACTTGCCTCAAAGCATTTAAAGTTACACCTTACAGTCCAAACAAACTGATTTCTTGCCACTGAAAACATACTTCATTCAAGAATAACACACCTACAAGAATCCCAAAATTGGTTCCTTTCTAATTCGAGGCCTCCCAAGAAACAACTTCTTCGTGATAACTGAGGACTACCAACAACCAAAATCCAAGATGTTATGCAAGAGGCAGGCAGACACAGTCAAGACACTGAGGACAACCATCCATAGAATGGACACTGCCTTGGAAAGGCAGAACCTTATTTACAGCAGGTTCATTTGGGTTTGAGCTTTAGGAATGTAGTCACTAAGAAGTCTATCTGGAATCAATTTTTCCCTTTGGGGTTCAATTTTTCAAGTAGTTGAGGTTTAGCTTCTAAAAACACTCTAATAAGCTACAAGGTTAAATGAGGAGAAAAAACCTAAAGCAGAAAGAAGGAAAGTATCTCTGAGATTTCTCGGATAATGGAAGCACTGCAAAGTAACAATTCTGCTCCATCTTGGAAAGTTCCTGTAAGAAAAAAAAAACAACCTAGACTGCATAGAAAAAGTTACTACCTGAAAACCCTCGTAAACAGACACATATAGATCCGGTACCAGATCAGGACACTCTTACGATCACTGCTGGCTGGAACAGCCCACTGTGTCCCAAATCAGCTTGGAAATGTAACTTGTTAAGATACCATGGCATTTTCATTTTGAAATTGTTTAATTCCTACAGCAGCATTGAAAAAAAAAAAAACAAAACGTTGATAGTTATAGATCAGAAGCTGACAAGGACATAGAGTTTCAACTGATATAGAAGAAGGTATTTCATATAAGCTGATCTCTGGAATTTAGTTATTGGTAAATTTAGCAGGGTAGGAAGAGTGCTTAAATAACACTACATGGAAAATGCATCAACTAAACTGTATACCACTATGCTATCCAGATAAAACACAAGAGAAAGTAACTTACTAGATGCATGTTTCTGGCTTCTGTCCCTAGAGTAAATTCTGGAAGATGGCACATGAGAAGCTGAGTATGCTGTAAGAACCTCCTTCCGTTCAGAAAGCATGCTGCAGTCACTGCAAGTGTAGCCGTTGATCATTGTGGTCTGCATTTCTGCTGTTACTATATCACCATTTCCCTGCATCAGTGTAGTACCACCACCTAGCAAACCAAGAGGAAAACATTCAGTGCATTGACATCAGTATTGCCATCACTAGTTACCGTTAAATAGAATGCATGTGGAAGTAAAAGAAAAGTGTAGTTACCTGTAGGGTCACCTTCATCATCAAGACCTTCAAAGGGAAAAAAAAGAAAAACAATTTGGTCCCAAATATAAGGAAGTCCCGTAATCAATTATGATATCTGACATGAACTCAAATTAAAAGTCCCGCTAATTTTAAGACTGCAAAGAAAAGCCACTTTGTGATTAGTATTTAACATATTTTGCAGTTCACCACACGAATAGATCCATAAATTTGGACATTAATGTAGTAGGGTAACAGTCAGTGAAAAGCATTCTACCACGGAAGCGGCAGACATAATAATGAATGACAACTACACCT
Source organism: Nyctibius grandis (assembly GCF_013368605.1). Taxonomy (NCBI): domain Eukaryota; kingdom Metazoa; phylum Chordata; class Aves; order Nyctibiiformes; family Nyctibiidae; genus Nyctibius; species Nyctibius grandis. The sequence goes on along the minus strand of NC_090695.1, from coordinate 93,577,969 downwards.
TTTCTTAGCTCCCACGTGACTTTAAAGCAGCTACTTACAAGCTTACGCTGTTTCTGTAGCTTGGCAACTACTTTGGTACTACTGTATTTTAAGATTCTGTTTTAAGAGACAGGTAACCTAAAGTTTAGAATGTGTTCTACCAAGACTGAAACAACTCTACATTAGGACTCTGGGAAGGTCACAAGCGTACTGACTAGAAACAAATATTCTGAATTGAGAGCTAGAATAAGTTGTTGATCTCCTCCTACACAACATTTTACATAGACAATACTTTATGTAGACAACTCCCATATTTTCCTCTTCAATGAAAACAGTAGGTTCCAGAAAAGCTTACTTGTATATACTTGCAAAAACAAACCAGCCAGCCACACACAAAAACCCTCGTGGGAAATCCTGAAGTGCCACTAATTTGAAACTTTCAGACTAAGCTATGTTAAGTTGAAACACACTTCTGCCTACAAGCAAACAAGAAATGCTTTTCCTTTGGTTTTTCAAAGCCAAGTTACATGTTTACCATTCTTTACATGCAGTACTCTGTGCACATTTTGAAGAAAGTAATGATAACAGATGATTACAGCTATACAATCTATGGTGTTGCATCACAAAATTGTATATGCTTGCCTGGCGTATTAACTTGCCTGCGCAACGTGTCCTCATGTTGACTACGCCAGTACATCAAGTTTACAAACTGGACTATGAATTTCTAGTCAGCATCTTAGCAAGCAGACAGGTACAGCAAAAGAGGAAGTACATGCACACATTTGAGGGCAGGATGCAAAAATGGATGGGGAAAAGAGGTAAGATGTGGACATATGTTTATACACACCAAACCATAAGCAGTTTTCACAGGCCGATATGAGCAATAGCAATGATTACCTACCCCAGAAATGATCAACTTCTCTCTGCTCTCGAATCAAAGATTCATCCAATACAGTGGATACCATTGACGCATCACGGGCATGGCTGTTGAAACTGCTTTGGCTAAAAACGGAAGAGCTGGATACATTTTTCCTTGGTGTGTGTCTTACACTGCCAGATCGTGTAGTCATACTTCTGCATTGCTTCATCATCCTAGGAAACAAAGCAAATACAAGTAAGACATAGCACTAAAGATGCAAATTTCTCTGTCTCTCAATTTAAGTGAAGAAAAAAACCGACAAGGTATTTTAACACTCACGTGTCTAGACAGCTCAAATCAGGTTTAAAAGAAAATCCTCACATTCAAGCATCTATACTTTTGCAAAGACCTCACTGCAAACCACACACTGAACATAATTTTCAAAGTATGGCAGTAAACATTGAGAACAAAGAATAAAATAGCAGGTAACTTATGTTTGTTCTATTTTGTTCAAACAGGAAGTCTCAAGACTCCAACCAATAAATTAACTTGCGATGATAAAAAATGCTTACTTCTTGTTAGAAGACTGTTCTCTGGAGGACACGTTTCCGGCATAAGAGCTGTCATGAAGGCTGTCACTTCGTGCATCATCTGATTTATTAAATCCTGCAGCAGCTAACCGTAAACTACGCCGTGACATTCTTGGTGAATCAAATACCGGTTCTATTTTGTTTTCAGTCTCAAAATCCAAAGCGGATGAAGAATAACTCGAACTGCAGCAAAATAAGAACAGCAAAGTTACCAAAGTTTAAGAGAAAATTCCCCTTGTAACAAACACGCCCTTCAAGCCAGTATAAGTTTCCATTAAAAGCAGTTTGTCCAGGGTTATGGAGCAATTCCCACAAGATATGCCACGTAACCCAAGTAACTTAGAAGTGTGTAGATATTCAAGGTTCTCTTAAGCAATTCATATTACAAGTTTAACAACTGAAAGCAAATCACAGAAAGAAAGAACCACCATAGAAACCACGGCTGAAGTTGAGCCAGAGCAAGCATTTGTTATACAGCCTCAGACACATAGTTCTTTTGGGACCAATTTGAGAGAGGAAGCCTTCATGACAGTTTCTTCACCACGCCTAGCTGCAAATTAAAAATCATGATGCACTCTTAAGTTGCAAGGTAAAGATTCATTTACAGTAAAAGTTTCTTTTTTATTTTTCGTCAGTTCCTTGTTTTGAGAACCAAAGATCCATATGCCATACAACTCTGAATTTCCATCTCCCAACAAGTAGGAACTTCTCCCTCTTTAAGACACCATACTTTAGCTACAGTAGTTTAAGTACAACTACTTTTTTAAAAAGTGCTTTTCAAAGATTTCTTAGTTTAATGCAAATCATTAGAAATATTTAAGTCTGAACCAATAAAAAAAAAAAAAGGTTGAGAGTCTTTCATCCATTTTTCTCCATTTTATCCTACAGAGGCAAGTTTACGTGTAGACAAGCTTCACATCGTTATCCCAGGAACTCTCCTCCACGCTTTTACACTCGATTTTCTCAGAACCTCCATGAAAACTTACAATGAAGACAAAGCAGCAACACAAGGCAAACACAGATTAAACAGAGGAGTCAGTAAGAAATACATGTACTAAAACAGAAGTTCAGCCTGAAGCAGAATACTCATACTTACACTCAAAGGAAACATTCAGTTGTGTAACTGAGCAGAGCTTGCTGTCAGAGTATTGCACAGCAGGAGGCCAGGTCCTAGAGCCACTCAGCACTGTGACCCAAAGTAGCTAAACATTAAGTGCTCTAGGCCAGCTTTCTTAAGGAGTCTGTCCCCTCTTAAGCCACAGGGATATACCGAGCTGTAACAGCAGTTACTTCAATATTCCTGGGTTTTTCCTTTGTGTTTTTTTTTTTTTAAAAAAAAGAGCATCTGAGCAAAGTATCGTTAACAGAAGCAGCTCCTGCTCTCCAAAATCCCAAACAGAAACAAGCAAGCAAATTAGGTCTGAATGAGTAGATTCTACTGTGCAATCTGTATTTGAAATGGAAGTTTTCCCTTTAAAAAAATACATATAAACAGCTATTATAAAATGTATTTGTGCAAAAACAATTTAATGGAAATAATTTTCTTACACATTAAAGACCCCAGAAGATTAGAAAGTAATAATATGATATGTATTGTAGAATCATAGAATCATTTAGTTTGGAAAAGACCTTTAAGATTGAGTCCAACCGCAAACCTAACACTGCCAAGTTCACCACTAAACTACGTCCCTAAGTGTCACATCTACATGTCTTTTAAATACCTCCAGGGATGGTGACTCAACCACTTCCCTGGGCAGCCTGTTCCAGTGCTGGACAATCCTTGCAGTGAAGAAATTCTTCCTAATATCCAGTTCTAAACCTCCCCTGGCACAACCTGAGGCCATTTCCTCTTGTCCTATCTCGTTACTTGGGAGAAGAGACTGACACCCACCTTGCTACAACCTCCTTTCAGGTAGTTGTATGTAGAGTGCAATAAGGTCTCCCCTCAGTCTCCCTGTATGACTTTGGCACACAAATAAGTTAACATCAGAAGGCCTAGTAGCTACACTTATAGTAGTGATTTAATTCTGACAAGGCAGGTGCTTTAGAAGTGAGTTTCTTGATTGCTCCATAATGCAATGCAAAGCACTTAAGATGGGACTGTGTCAGAGCACGTGAACTGCATTTCTTTCAGGTAAAAAAAAAAACCCTAACCCAGACACTGCACTGCAGGAAAGCATCTAGTTGCTCCAGCAGCAGATGGGCAATCAGCCCACAGGACCAGACCAGAGCTTGTCCAATATAACTTCTTTGATGGCCCAGAGGTGCACAGATTTGATGGTAGGTCTTCAGCACCACCTGCTTGATCTTATTGGTCTGCCCTACCTGTGCTGCCACAGACAATGCAACCCTGTGCAATGCAGAAGTATATGCACAGCTTAAGGCAAACCCAGCACACATTACTATATACATTATGCTTATTAATCCTTGCTTACATTTGGGTGGAGAGGAAATAAGACAGGAGCCTCCTCATGTGAAAACACATTTAGTCTACGTTTGATTAGGTACGAAAGGATATAATTTCTACATTTTTCAAAAATATTGTTTAGACAGCTTGCATTCTGACAGATGTGAAGTTAGAGTATGGGTTAAATACAGCTCCTCCTGTTGTTCATTCTGACAGGATCAGATCCGCAATAGTTTACTATTGAGTCCCTCCCTAAACAACTGTTTCAGAACTCAGTTTTGCTATTTACACTTGCCACTATGCATTTGCTTTTCCTCATCTTCACCCAACGTTTCTTACAGATACTCAATTCACAAGAACACAAAGTGCACAGGACAAGCTGACAGCTGTGACCAGCCTCAATTTGTTTCTGTTTATGAACACTTGCTGTTATTAAGTATCTCAACCAGCATTTGTACCAATTTGGGCTGAACACATAGCTTGGAATTGGGCTCTACTATCTGCCAAAAAAAAAAAAATTAAAAATCATGGGATTTTTTCCTCTTTAAACAAAAAGAGCGCTTCTCCTTTGCTTATGCAGGATAATAAATCTCTATGTTGAAAGTGAAGAGAATTATTTGTCCTCTCTTGGCAGGACAGCATCTAGAAGTCTCCTAACTTGCGATCTCACTTTCCATGCTTTGGAAAGCAGCCTTTTTCCTTCTACAGAAAAGACTACACTAAACAGAAAACCCCTGCCTTTCCTTTCACAGGACAGAAACGAACCTGTACATTGATAGTACTCCTATCCAACATGTATGAATAGCAAAAAAACATATTAAAGGTGTGATGCAATTAGCCTACACTCCTAGATAACCTACACAAACAGTGCAGACTCTGGTTCCTTCCCCCAACAAACAGCTCCCATGGCTGCTTGCAGATCTGCTGTCTCTAGTCTTACGTTTCCAGCTTCTTGGCTATTTCCTCTATACCTCCTTCACATGAGCGTCTACAGAGTAAGAATGTCCTAGGCTTCAGTGGGTTGGGTTACTTCATAAGTGGAATGAGAATGAGGTCTGCCAATTTTAGCACACCTGTAGCTTTGCCTGGAGGACCTTTATTGTATAAGTATTCCTTGGAATGAAATAGGCAGTAATGTTCTTGATTATTCAAGATAATAACAGATAAATTATTAAATAATATTGTCCTGGTTTGGCCTAAACCAGGCCGATTTTCCTTTCAGTGATTTTTACTTTCAGCTAAGTCTCCTCTAAGTAACTGCACTTTCTGAAACTAACTGCATGTTTTGCAGACAGTGTCTGCTTCCAGGACTGATAACGCTTGAAGTTTGTAGTTATCGCTGAGGCACCAGTAGGGATGTTGTGCAGTAAGGCTCTTGCTGTACTTAGTCTTAGAGAAACCAAGGTCACTGCTGAATTCCTCACTGCTTACGAGTGAAGAGCCGAAGGGGGGTCGCAGCTGCAGGGGGGAGCAGACAGGGCAGGTGACCAAAAATTGACCAACGAGGGTATTCCGTCGCACACACGTCATTCTCGGTATAAAGCGGGGGGATCACAAAGGTCTCGCTCTCTTTCTGCTATGGCCGGTGTCCAAGGAGGACTCCGTCTGTTTTCCTGCTGCCCCCGATCCCGATCCGGGCATCCCTGAATCCAGCTCTCGACCGTCGCTGGGCCCAGCCTGGGCCTTCCTGGAGCCTGCCCTGCAGTGCCAGTGGTGACGTGGCTGACTTCAGGGTTTTGTATATATATTTGTATATATTTGATTATTTCTATTATTATTATTATACTCTTTTCCATTATTATAGTTTATTAAAACTGTTTTAACTTTCCAACCCAGAAGTCTCTCTCCCTTTTCCCTTTCGGGGGAGGCGGGGAGGGGGGATAACAGAGAGCATCTGCCGCAGGTTTAATAGCCGGCCCAGCTTTAAACCGTGACAGATATTTAAATAATAGATAAATAAATGCAATACTCCTAGAGAACTATAGCTAAACAGACGTCTTCTAACATGGATGCAGGCGTATCACCAATATGAGTGTTCACATGCTTCCTGACCAGGCCATTGCTTATATTAACTGACCAAGGACACTACCTTGAGTTGTTTAGCTATTCCTTCAATCAGTCCCAGAACACATGTAAAAAATACCAAAGGATTTTATTCAACTATTTTGCAGAAAGTTACATCCTGATTTAATGCTCTGACACAGAACAAAAAACAAATTCTTATAAATTTAATCCGTATTTGTGAAGAAAAGCAGTGCTAAAGGTATCCTAATTGACAAAAACAACACAACTCAAAAGATGACGGCGACTAAAGGAAAGATCAGCCTGAAGAGGGGGGTGTAAATTACATGTTGACACGTGGGTGAGATTCACAAGTTTGATTTGCATTTTCAGGAGGATAAAGGTTATTTAGCAATATCAGTTTAATGCTGTTCTGATTTGGGCTGGAGGAGTAAAAGCGCAAAGTAGAAGCACTACAAACAGTTATGAATCCCACTGAGTATTAATATAAATTCTATTAATAGGTCATAACCAACTCTATTAATAGCTTTGTGGTATCTAACTTCACTGTACTTCTTTCTGCAGTGCTACACGCACAAGACAATTTCTTTAAAGAAACTCACAGATTTTGTAAAGATTGAATTGTCAAAGGCAGAACAAGCCACATCAGAATATAAGCAAAACAAATACAGGCTGGGGGGAGAGTAAAAGGAATGAACTTCAGCATGGAAATAGTTCTGATTAGCAACTCTGCCTAACTCACCCTTTCCTCAGATTCTTTAAATGTTGCTTGACCCAAGGCAGGAAGCGCTACATCAGTAACACATGGCATCCTGCACAGATTCTGCAAGCAGACACAGAATCTCCTCAAAAGACTGTAGTTCACTCTCTTGACACCCTGAAAGCAGGCAGTGTACCAAGTAGTCTTCTCCCATTATTTTAATATTTGGGGCTTCACAGAATTTTTCAAGAGGAAATTTTAAAGAAAGTGCTCGCTAATCCTTCCTTTCTACACAAGGAAGAATCACAATGAATTAATTTCAACCTAGTTTAACTTGGCTTGCCTTCATTAAGTCAGTTACTAAACTTCAGCTTATCCAGCTCTATCCATTTCTGAACACCTATATCTAACATAGTTTAACACAGCAAAATGGGAGGCCAAAACGTTTCAAGACATGTAACACTCCCCTTCTACAAAGGCCTCTTCACCAGTTCTCAGTTTTGCAAATCAACAATCTGCATTTACTTCAGAAGTCAAACACTCCAATTGTCTTCTACATAAACCCCACCAGAGTCATAACGAACTATAGTCCGGATTTCAAATAGGATTTATCATTCTGCATCTTCCGTTCCTGGAAGGTTATCTTTGCTCCTGTGGTATTCTTGTTTGCTTCAGCGAGAAGCAAAACTCGTATCTGACAAAACAGTGGGCAAGAAGAAACAACCAGCTCGGAAGGGTTTTAACCCCAGATTACTTTAAGCAAGCCATTAACTTTACTTTGCTAATACTCTTGGAAATACACATAATAACAATAAAAAAAGAAAATCAATCTTAATTTCTTAAGTTAATACTAAGAGCGTCTTATTCCCTCTTGTCTGCAAGAAAGATTAGTTGCTGTGGAGATTGTACAGTAGAATGTACCAGTATCATTTCAGACAAATATAACAATTAAGGAAAAGAAATGGAATGAGATGACAATTTCACAGCTTGTTTTAAGAAAGATATGCTCAGAGAGACATAAAAATCACTGTCTAAACAACCTGAAGAATCAAAGTCTACTTTCATTGGTCACAATAGGGAAAGTTATCCTCTGTAAAAGAGTTCAAATATTTCAGCCCATCTCTAAGGTATACTTGCAATGTAGAGCTATCTAAAAACACTTAGAAATACAATAGTGAGTCTGCTTGCTCACATAGACATAAATCATCTTTCATTGTCCAGCATGCCTTTTCTTGAAATTAGCAAACCCACTTGTATTTAACCAACATTCTACCAATGTTTTTCTAAAAACTCAGGAAGAGTTGCAATTTAATTGATGCAGCATAAAACACATACCATTTTGCAACACTACTGACATCAGGCTACAGCTAAAAAACACATGATCCCAACAAAAACTGATGACAGCACAGTTTTAGAGTACACAAAAGCAAGAATATTAAGTTAGTGATCTCTTAATTCTACAGTTTTGCCAACTTCTGTTTTATTGGCAAATAGCCAAATATTCTCCAACCTAAACATTGCATTTTAATACACATTAAATACATAATAATGACTCACAGGCACAGAACAGAAAAGCAATCTCATACTGCATCCTAAAGATAAATTTTTTTTTTTAAATTAGCTAAACCAATAACTCAGGCTAACTGATGTATACTGGCTTCAAAAATACATCTACTAACTCGACAACAGGAAATGCTAGATAGTTCAAATCAGCAGCCACAACCTGCTCTATTAATATTAAAAAACTCAAATGGGCATCACAGCATTTATTTTGAATACATAATACAAAAGCTAGCAAACACACTAGAGTTATTTTTAGAAAACTGAAGTGATTTAAGAAAAACAGTCTAATAATGGTCAGTTTAATGAAGAGACACAAGAAAAAAGAAGTTCATTAGAATATAGATTTTACATTCACACAAGCAGTTGTGCTAAAATAATCAAGATGCAAATTCCAGCCAAGTTCCACACTAGCAGCAATGAGTGCGTATCAATCTGTGTTCTAAAGTGAAAATGGTGCCAAGTCACAAAAGAAAACACACACACAGAAGTTACAAGACATATCAGAAAACAGCAATTGTAACTAGGCAGAGACTAGTTATTCATGGCAACCAATAAACACTGAGTCATTACCTTAGTCACTGTCCTGTTAGTTCAACATGTATTCTTTCCTCCATTTAGGACACAGCAGTTATTTTTCAAACAGCCTAGACAAAGCATGCTTCTTCAAAGAAGTCAGCTACTTACCATGAAAGCTAAACTCTCTGGAATTAACAACATTCAGAGAACATGCAGCATCTCTACAAGAAGAAAAGAGTTCTCACCTGAGTGCATATGTATAGCCAGTGTTCTCTGGCAGACAGTGGGGAGGAGTGTACGTGTGTAGACGTGAAAAGTCCATGTTGACTGTTTCAAATCATACTGTAAAAGGTGAAAATAAAGTAACGCAATGACTTAAAATTACGTAAAGTCAATGTAAGAGCCCTTGCATTGTTCAGCCTGTGTTATGAAGCACTGGGAAAAAAGAAAGAGGGAGCTCTCAGTATTTCAGCAGTATTGCTGCTAGTGCTAGATATCCCTGCACGAAGCTCAGTGTATTTCTGACCGTGACTTTCTTTATGATACTCTATTTTCAGCAATTTCCGAGTTCTCTGGAACATTACTGCAATATGAGCCAAGCTCTTATCACAACTATACTGCAACACTTCCACAGGAACTAAGTTATGCTAGCATCCCCAAAAGCTAAGCATAAAAATTTACAAAACTACACAGCCATGCTTTCAGAGACCTCTTCACAATCAGTTTTGCTTTCAAAGTCTATCGAGCAAAGCACAGGCCATTCTGTGCGCCAAAGTGTAACACAGATGAAACATGAGAAAGTTTTTACATATAGTCAAATTATTTTACTCTACAACCTTTGAATTCCATCCACTAAGCAGCACGGGAGTTTCCTTCCTTTCACATCAAATTCTAATATTTGGTATTGGTTAATTTATTCTTGTCATAAAAACAGTGACTATTCTCCCTAGCAGAAGGGCCAACTGCAAAGTGACTCACACAGCTAGAATTAGGTACATTTTCCAGAGTGCCATCCACTTCCAAAAAAGAAAACCAAACCAAAAACCAAACCCAACCCACACTTGCAAAACTTTCCATGGGGTCTTTGAAAGGTATTATAGATTTAGGAAGAAAAAAACTGATGATGTTGTATCAAGAAACTTACAGAGCTGCTCAGGTGACTCATTGTGTTATTATGTGCGATTTGACTCGTAAGTTCAAAATATTTGCAAAAAACCTTGAGCCCTTCTCAGTTTCATTCGCCACAAGAAAGGTTTTGCTTTTCTAGAAAAGATTCTTTGATAGTAGGTTATTTGTGGTTAACAAACAGGGATTTGGCTATCCTGGATTTGCATGGCTAGCAAAGCAGAATCCTGGCTGTTTTCAGATTCTCTACGGCTCCTGTTTCAGCAGCAGTAAAAGACATTCCACGCAACTGTGCTGTCATGCCTAAAACTATGGTAAAAATACCCCTAGCTATACTTGAATTCTTATAATCAAAACATCAACAAGTATCTCATTTTGGAGATGAACTGTGCTATGCTGAAATAAGAGTTTTCATGTGTATAGCTACATATACATAAGAAATACAGAATCACAGAATCAACCAGGTTGGAAGAGACCTCAGGGATCATCGAGTCTAACCGTTGCCCTGACACCACCCTGTCAACTAGACCATGGCACTAAGTACCATGTCCAGTCTTTTCTTAAACACATCCAGAGATGGTGACTCCACCATCTCCCTGGGCAGCCCATTCCAATGTCTAATAACCCTTTCTGTAAAGAAATTCTTCCTGATGTCCAACCTGAACCTCCCCTGGCGAAGCTTGAGGCTGTGTCCTCTTGTTCTATCGCTAGTTGCCCGGGAGAAGAGGCCAACTCCCACTTCACTACAACCTCCCTTCAGGTAAGTGTAGACTGCAATATGGTCACCTCTGAGCCTCCTCTTCTCCAGGCTAAACAACCCCAGCTCCCTCAGCCGTTCCTCGTAGGACAGACCCTCCAGACCCTTCACCAGCTTGGTCGCCCTCCTCTGGACTCGCTCCAACACCTCAACATCTTTCTTGAAGTGCAGGGCCCAGAACTGAACACAGTACTCAAGATGCGGCCTCACCAGTGCCGAGTACAGAGGGACGATCACTTCCCTAGACCGGCTGGCTACACTATTCCTAATAGAGGCCAGGATGCCATTGGCCTTCTTGGCCACCTGGGCACACTGCTGGCTCATGTTTAGCCGGCTGTCGATCAGCACCCCCAGGTCTCTTTCCGCCGGGCCGCTTTCTAACCACTCTTCCCCCAGCCTGTAGAGCTGCATGGGGTTGTTGTGGCCGAAGTGTAAGACACTTTCTGTCTCAATAGAGACAGAAAGCACAGAGTCACAGGTACAGGTAGTAGCTCTATAAGAAATCTCTACACATAACCCTAAAATGCTCTTAGTCAGACCACCTGTACCCTCCAAATCCTGATGTCAATAAGGCACGAGGATATTTCCATTACTACTGAAGACAGAGTTGCCTTCTTGTTTTTAAAAATCAAAACTTAAAGGCCTAAACATTGTAGCTTTCTGAATGCAAGCACCTCCCAGGCATTTGTGGGGCTAATGAAAAATAAGGTCTCACTTCTGCTATTTACACATCATTTTTTTAATATTATAGAGAAAGCATTTACATTAAGTGATCCCTCTCTACACTTACTTCACTTGTCTCAGAGCCATAATGCTTTCACTGGCTTGTATATAAAATCTGTTGTTTGTTTAGAGGAAGCTTAAATCAGTAGTGCGGAAGTATTAGCAAAGCAGTCTAATTCTCTTGCTAGAATAAGCAGCAAATGCTGCTAGAATACATAACAACTGCTGCCATACGTTTAACAACAAGTAAGAGCTCATTTTAGAACACAGGAAATGGGGACCAGAGAGCAATGATTCCCCAGTAACGAAAGTGGAAATACAGCGAATTTCAAGATGAGGGATGTTGATACCATCAGATAGCACCTGCTTTAAACAACAGCAAAACAGATTTCTCAGATATATCAAAGCTATGATTAAGGTTGATCTGCTTAAATTGGTCCATCCCAACGGAAAGATTTTGAAACCACAAGCTAGGGGCACCTCTGTTTAGTTTCCACTCGAGCTGATCTTGACTGCTTAGCACACAGCATTTCATCAATAAACCTAGTTTTTAACTGGCAACTCAATAGCTGGTGTCATGTTTTTGACACCCAGCAATATTTTCCCATATGGAAAGGCAGGCTATGTGAGCCAGCTTTCAGCAGCTACCCAGCTCCTCCCTCTGCCTCTGCTACCTATACCAGCCGGGCAAAGGTAGACTTTGAAAAATAACATATTGGCTCAGCTTCTTCCCTGTTCTTTTCCCCTTCCCCACCAGTTCTCTCCTTACTCGATTTCTGAAAAAATCAAATGCTAGAATTTACATCATATTTCTTATTTGATAAGGTTTGAAATATATCATTAAGTTAATATTAGATAAAATACAGACTTGACAATGGCACTGCTCACTGAAAAGCCCTGAAGGTATTTATGCGTAGGCCTATTAATAGCTGGTTTTCATAGCACCAAGATCTCCAGCAAAGAACAGGTTTGCCTTCTAAACACCACATAGTTAGAAAACACTCTTCGAAGATTTAGAGTATTGGCTTGATTCACTGTTTGTCTGATACTCTAAAATTAATTCAGACTCAAAGGGAAAAAGCTTTACTCAATTTTTCAAAGCAACAAAACAGGCTTAACTGACTTAAACGGAACTTGAAAATAACCTTCAGAGATCACCACTGCAATTTTCAAAAACAAGCATCTAAAATTTACTACGAAACTGGATTTTTTTAAAAACCTGGCTACTAGTGCAACAGCTTACTTTTAGTTATCCATTTCTTCAAAACAAACGATCAACCCAATTTATTTAGAAATATTCTACATACTTATTACAGCAGAACTTTAAATTACAGAACAGACCAGGGGTGGGTGGAGGACAGTAACTCCCCCTAATTTGTTCACTCATGTTTAACAGCACTCCACCTTTCATATATTAATTCTTCTTGTTTATGAAACTCTCATGTACAACTAAAACAGAAAGAGACATGCTAATAAAATATTTTGGAAATTTAAAACCACAAAACTTGGCAGAGAACCTGAGAGGTAGACACAGTACTTAGTTCCAGTTTAAAACACTTCTGGGTGCCCAGCAGATTCCTGATTTAGGTACCATAGATCTGTCTGGACTCAGATTCATGTAGGCTTTTGGTATCAGCTTTGTTGCAAGCATTACTGGGCCCGAATTTTAAGTAGCCTTTTTTCCTTCTTCAGAAGCCAATAAACATCTGCGTCTAAGTACTAAGGGATGTATAGTGAAAGAACTAAGCACCTAGTTACATAAAACAACCTAAGTAATACGAATACATTCATAAGACAACCTAAAGGCAATTAAAGAGAAGCACACATTTCGGCTGCAATGCAAGCAGACACTAGATGCGCCTCAACTTACAAGCTAACTTCCACATTCCTGCAGAGGAGACAGCTGGATTATTTGCTTTTTTGGGGAACCAGACAACAACAATTATCTCAAGTACCATCTCTCCCTTGCAATTCAGCTGAATCAGTGTTACAATAAATCAGCAGAGTAGAAAGGCAGGAGAAGACACAGATCCCGACTTGGTCGGAACCCAAGGAAGCACAGGGACTCCTTTAGTCAGAGCAGCAGAATTCACCTGCGCACAAAGCCCCTTGGCTCTCTCCAGAGGATGTGGACTATGAAGCATCTGACTGACATGAGACCACAGACTGACATGAGACCACATCAATACCTCATAAGCCTGTTTATCTGAAAATCACTTTAGGAATCAGCCAGCCTCACGGAAACCCTAGTACCGCTGCAGCCAACTTCCTGGCTGTCATGGAAGGCGATGAGATGCTCTGATAGTGGCCTATAAGCACAGAAGCATCACTGGACATGGCACTTAGTGCAATGGCCTAGCTGACATGGTGGTGTCAGGGCAATGGTTGGACTCGATGATCCCAGAGGTCTCTTCCAACCTGATTGATCCTGTGATCACAAGGGGTGAGGGGGCAGCACCAAATACACATTGTATATACACTACAAGCACGTGGCAAGGACAAGGATGAACCCCCACTTATGTCTTTTTGGGTACATAAATAGACTTCCACCAACATACTCTCTAGGCATCTCCTCACAAACACTCTTTGTGACAAAGGAAGTGGTAAATCGCCATTTCACCAAGGGACCCCGGCAGAGTAGAAATATTCACCAGGAAGTCTGCTACAGAATGACAAAATTTGCCAGAAAGCATGTCTTATTTTTTACATTACAAGAAAATTATACATTTCAAGTCTTAGAGAGATGCTGGTAGCACTACTTCAAGTAGAACCTATTCTTTCCTTATCCTTTAAAGCAAATAAACTAAGTTTAAGTCATTATGATTTAACATACTAATGCCACAAAAGCTAAGCAGACTTTTGGGCAAATTATTAATAACGATGAGCGTGGAACATTCAAACCTATCAGTTCCTGAGAGCAAGATATTTTTACTCATAATTTCAAATTTTGTTTTCTACTATTATTAGAAAAACTAATAAAATTACTCTTTTTGGTAAAAGAAAAAAAAAGGCAAATTTCTTCGTGGAGTATATTTACTTAGGATCTTTCCACATACCCAATTAACTACTCGTTTAAACAGGCTGAAGAGCAAAGAGCTCCAAGCTAAATCAACATTTTAATAAAACACACACATTCTTAAAACATTAGTGTTCCTTTAAAAGAAAAACACAAAAGCAAACAAACAAAAAATCGCAAGCAATAAAATTCACATTTTAAACTAGATGTGACCATTATGGCAAAGATCCCCACACAGGTGTCAAACTGCAACGCTACTAACAACAACAAAAGAGGTTCTTCACGAGGCCTATTCCCACGAAGCACCCCTTCAGATGGTTTTTAAAAGGAAGGCTGATAGAAGCCAGCTATACATTCAGCTACGGTGAAACAACAGACACGTCTGTTCACTGTTTACACACACAGCACCCGAAACGCCGCACGACAACACACCCCGAGTCATTTCACGAGCGAGGAACCTCCAGGCCTCACACACACACTCACACACACACACAGTCGAGCGCACCAGCCGCACCAGCCCCTGCGCTTACAGAGATCCAGCGCTTTGCTCAAGGCCTCCCCCATCAGACTCTACAGGCCGCCACAGACCGGGGAGCTCCCGAGCGCTGGGGCAGCCGGCCCCGGTGAACCTCCGGGCTCGGGAAGGGCGGCAGGGGCTGCCGGGGGGGCCGCCGCTCCGCGCCCGCGATGGCGGCCCGGGCTCAGGGCGCGCTCCCCGGCGGACGGGACATGCTGTTCCATGCCACACCGCACGATCCCAAAATGGCTTCCCGGCCCCAACAAAGCCCGCAGGCTCCGCCGGCTCTGAGCCAGCCTCCCCGAGCTTCCCCCGCCACTCAGAGGCAGAGTTTGAATCCACTGGCCGCGGCCGCCTCGGCCAGCCCACAGCTTTAACCCGCCGGCTGCCGCGCAGAGGTGCGGGGCGCTGGGGGCCTCGCTCCGCGACCGCCTGCCTGCCCGTCCGTCCCGTTTGTGTTAACGATAAGCTCGCTGGCAGGTAACAAAAGGCATATTTTACTTAATGTCTCGCGCTCCTAAAGCGCTTCACTTGCTCAATAAAACAACCTCAATAATAACTGTCCAACAAAATAAAATCCAGCCCAACATCTTACTCTTTATAACCAACTCCTACACCTGAATGCCTAAAACGTCTACAGCTCTTAGAATCACCAAGTCACAAGTCAGGGAAGTCGCATAGATTTAAAAATATATATATATAATTTGCCACATATACTAATATATCAAGAAAGCCCTCCATACAGACCACTTACAGCAAAAAAGCCTGCAGCTCACTTCCATAATATTCTTATGAAAATAAGCACATAGTGATACACCCCCATAGGTGAGAAGGGAAATTAGACATTAAGATTAACTTGGAAATTCAACAGAAGCATTAGCTTCTAATACTCAGTTGCAGAGCACTAAGAATTTTTTTTTTTTAAAACGAGCAATGATTTCACTTCCTTTTTGTGAAATGCTAAACTGAAAATGAGACCATGGGATAGGGGGATTGCAAGTACTGCAGAAGCACAGAACCTGGAATTTGCTAGCTAAGGTTTTCCTTTCCTAGAACATATTACAAACAGTACCTTTGTTAAATAAATAAAGAAACATAAAATAAGGCAAACCAAATACTTTTTCTTTCCAGCAGACATAAAACTTATGGAGACGGTCAGAAAACAGACGCTGGGTCTAAACGGTTTCATGTTTCAGAGGCTTCTACCGCTGTGGTTACTGAAGAGCAACCAAACTGATCACCACATCACGAACACAGCTCTATTGTCACGAAATGAGCACAATACTGAAATAGCATATTTTGCAGTAAAACTACGTGCAATCACTCACTCAGAGGCAGGACTGATGCTAACTCCTTCACAGTAAAACCCCGTCTAACACCACTTTCCCCATAGAAGCAGTTCACTGACACCAGCCGCCCCGAGGTGACAACCGGGGGGACAGTGAAGACAGGTTTGGCAGTACCCAGCACCAGACCACAACATCGATTACAGTACGTTACCTTTGCACTAAAGCTCAGCGACTGCAGCGAGCGCCGGCACTACAGCACACTTATCAGTTCTTTCTAAATCCGAGTGGAAAGCTGCAGGTTACAGTTACTTCTGACAAGTAAATGCTTCAAGTGCCAGGCCAAGAGGCACCCAAGCAGGCAGACAGCTACGGCAGAGATTTGTCTCCTTCCAGCTTAACAGCGCCGATCCAAACAACTTCGGCCCTAAAGACAGTTCAGCATTTGACCCAACGACTCCAGCCCGCTCTCCAACGCGCCGTCCTCGCGCCCTTCCTGGGACTGCAGGGCGGGACAGCGGAGGGTGCAGACCGAGACACAACGCCCCGAGGGCTCCCACGCGGGCGGCTGCCTAACGCGGCCAGGGCCGCCGGAGCCGGCCCTCACGGCGGGAAGCGTAAACGGGGGCGGAGTGGCGCTTGGCAGGTTACACTTACGTAGCAACGGCCGGAACGGGCGGGCGCCGAGCTGTTTGCCAGCCCTCCCCCGCTCCGAGGAAGGGCAGGGGAAACGCGGCCTGACCCGTGAGGGAAAGGGGAGACCCCCACCCGCCCCAGCGCAGCCGCGGGGAGGGAGAGGCTCCCCCTCACAGGAGGCGGCGGGGAAGTGGGGGCCGCACGCACGCGAGGCCGAGGCTGCCGGTACCCGGGGCGGCGGTTACCTGGCGCCGGTGAAGCGACGGAAAGGCAGAGCCGCCGGCGGCGGCAGCTGCAGGAGCAGCGACAGCGGCAGAGACTGGCCTGGCCCCGCCCGCTTTGCCGAGGCCGCCTGGAGCCCCCGCCCGCACAGCGAGTGCCGCCAACGTCTCTCTCCGCGGCCCGCCCACCGGTAACCGCCCCTCGCACACCGCCCCTCACAGCCCTGCAGCGCGGCACATCGCATCGCGGCGCTTCCCTCCCCTCCAGCAAGCGCCCCTCCATGGCGGCACCGCCCCGGCTACCCCCGGGCAGCCCTTCCCTCCGCTCGGGCTCTTCCCTCCGGCAGCACAGGCCTGTTGGCGGCCGCAGCCAAGCTGCCCCCTGCCTCGGCTTCCCGCTCCGCAAAACGGAGCCGTGGGTGTCTTTGGAGTGAGAAATGCTGAAGAGATGAGGAGTGTTACCTCTAATTTTCACTCTGCCTTTGCTGCTTGGATCCTCATCGAGTTTCTTTCCCAGTATTTCTGCGTCTCCCCTCACTGCCTCCTTCCCACTCAGTCTTTTTTGGATTTTCTTTCCCTTTCACTTGCTATTCTCCTCTAAAACTCCTCACGTTTGCACTGCCCACCCCGCCGCTCAGCGGGATTTAAGCACTTTGGATCCGCACGATGCTCAAGCGAGCTTCACCAGTGCCAACACCGGGCCACAGCACCCGCTGGACAACCGCACGAAAAAGAAATGTCACAGGCCTGCTTTCAGCAGAAAAGTCGTGGCGTGAAACAAGCCCTGTTGTTCAAATATTTGGGGAACGTATGCAAATACATTCAATTAGAAATCTCTGTCTGAGTCACGTTCTGTTAAACCTTTAGTCTCCCCGAGCTGACAGTTCTCTTGCAGGCATCACAATGCTGTGCGCTGCAGGCAAGGTTGGTTTAAATGGCAGTAAACAGAATCTGGAATGCGTCGCTTGAGAAAGGGTAGTCAGGCCAAAAATCGTTATTTACTTGTGTGTGCAAGAGAAATGACTCAGCTTGCTGGGAAAGACTGGATAATAAATATATAATTATGAAATACATAAATAGACTCTGTGTACTTGTTTGGATACAAAGTGAGTAAAAGCAGCTAATCCTTAAGAAACAGAAAAGGATGCAAAAGAAAGACATCCACCTAAGATGTTAGATGATGCCGATGTAGAACTGATTGTAGGTAATTACTGTTTATTTTAAAAGAGCTTTGCTCTAGTTATGTAAAAGTTTTAAGATGCTGCAGCCAAAGTTGAGCTGCTCCCAGTAACACCTGGAAGTCAGCACATAATTTGGTAAGACGTGCAGCCACTCACCAGACGCCTCCTCCCGGCAGATGGCTGAATACTTTGCAGCACGGTAAATCACCTCCCTTTTCTGACCACCCCTTCTCTTTCTGCACTTATTCCGCACCTGTTTTTCTTGTCTTTAGAGAAGATAATGTTTAAGGGCTTAAGATAGAACAAAATGACTTCTTAATTTAAATCTCCCTGAAATTCTGTGGTGCTGTAAGGCCAGGCCCTCTCGGGGATATTTCTCCTCGCGTCCCCCTGGAGCCCAGCCAGGGGAGGCTGCGCTCTGCTCTGGCAGGACGGGGCATGTCACGCTCCCGGGCACAGCTCCAGCTCCCCGGGCTGCTCTGACTTGTCCCAAGCAGTTGTTTTTCCATCAGGACCAGGCCAAGAGGCTGGAGGAGGGTGGCTTACACTCAGCTTTCCCTCCACTCCTCAGCTATGAGGGACAGGAGAGCCTTTGGCTTCTAGGATTTAAGGGAAACTTGGTTGCATGTCCCAGTTTTGTTAAAAGAAGCTGGTACATACAGGGAGGTAATTTTTCCATGTTTTGGAAGAAACTGCTCTGAAGCAAACAAAAATTCTTTTTTTGCTAAAACTTCCACAGCTCTTATAATCACCAAGTCACAAGTCAGTGAAGTCGCATAGATTTAAAAATATATATATATGCCACATGTACTAATATATCAAGAAAGCCCTCCATACAGACTACTTACAGCAAAAAAGCCTGCAGCTCACTTCCATAATATTATTATGGAAATAAGCACATAGTGATACACCCCCATAGGTGAGAAGGGAAATTAGACATTAAGATTAACTTGGAAATTCAACAGAAGCATTAGCTTCTAATAGTCAGTTGCAGAGTACTAAGAATTTTTTTTTAAAAACGAGCAATGATTTCACTTCCTTTTTGTGAAATGCTAAACTGAAAATGAGACCATGGGATAGGGGGATTGCAAGTACTGCAGAAGCACAGAACCTGGAATTTGCTAGCTAAGGTTTTCCTTTCCTAGCACATATTACAAACAGTACCTTTGTTAAATAAAGAAACATAAAATAAGGCAAACCAAATACTTTTTCTTTCCAGCAGACATAAAACTTATTGAGACGGTCAGAAAACAGACACTGGGTCTAAACGGTTTCATGTTTCAGAGGCTTCTACCGCTGTGGTTACCGAAGAGCAACCAAACTGATCACCACATCACGAACACAGCTCTATTGTCACGAAATGAGCACAATACTGAAATAGCATATTTTGCAGTAAAACTACGTGCAATCACTCACTCAGAGGCAGGACTGATGCTAACTCCTTCACAATAAAACCCCATCTAACACCACTTTCCCCATAGAAGCAGTTCACTGACCCCAGCCGCCCTGAGGTGACAACCGGGGGGACAGTGAAGACAGGTTTGGCAGTACCCAGCACCAGACCACAACATCGATTACAGTACGTTACCTTTGCACTAAAGCTCAGCGACTGCAGCGAGCGCCGGCACTACAACACACTTATCAGTTCTTTCTAAATCCGAGTGGAAAGCTGCAGGTTACAGTTACTTCTGACAAGTAAATGCTTCAAGTGCCAGGCCAAGAGGCACCCAAGCAGGCAGACAGCTACGGCAGAGATTTGTCTCCTTCCAGCTTAACAGCGCCGATCCAAACAACTTCGGCCCTAAAGACAGTTCAGCATTTGACCCAACGACTCCAGCCCGCTCTCCAACGCGCCGTCCTCGCGCCCTTCCTGGGACTGCAGGGCGGGGACACTGGCCGAGCTGAGGAAGAAGCCGACCCTCCCCGGCCCAGCGGAGGGTGCAGACCGAGACACAACGCGCCGCGGGCCGCCCGCCGCCGCTTCCTGCCGTGAGGGCCGGCTCCGGCGGCCAGGGCCGCGTTAGGCAGCCGCCCTCGTGGGAGCCCTCGGGCCAACTGCCGCCAACGGGTGACGGGTAAACGGGGGCAGAGTGCCGGTTGGCAGGTTACACTTACGTAGCAACGGCCGGAACGGGCGGGCGCCGAGCTGTTTGCCAGCCCCCCCCGCTCCGAGGAAGGGCAGGGGAAACGCGGCCTGACCCGTGAGGGAAAGGGGAGACCCCCACCCGCCCCAGCGCAGCCGCGGGGAGGGAGAGGCTCCCCCTCACAGGAGGCGGCGGGGAAGTGGGGGCCGCACGCACGCGAGGCCGAGGCTGCCGGTACCCCGGGCGGCGGTTACCTGGCGCCGGTGAAGCGACGGAAAGGCAGAGCCGCCTGCGGCGGCGGCAGCAGCTGCTGCAGCAGCAGCAGCAGTGACAGCGGCAGAGACTGGCCTGGCCCCGCCCGCTTTGCCGAGGCCGCCTGGAGCCCCCGCCCGCGCAGCGAGTGCCGCCAACATCCCTCTCCGCGGCCCGCCCCGCCCACCGGTAACTGCCCCTAGCGACGGGCCCAGCACAGCGCCCCGCCCACTGGTAACCGCCCCTCACACAGCGCCCGTCACTCAGCCCTTCACACCGCCCCTCACACACCGCCCCTCACACACCGCCCCTCACACAGCCCTACAGCGCGGCGCATCGCGGCGCTTCCCTCCTCTCCAGCAAGCGCCCCAAGTTTTTCAGCATCCAGCAATGAGCTCTGAACGTAAAGTTGGCTCACAATTTTATTGGCTAAGCTGAAGTCTGTAGAAAAACGGTCAATAAGAATAAAAATTGATCATATTAAAAATGTTTCCATTTTAACCCTGTAGAGGGCAGTTAAGAATTTAGGGAAAAAAAGCTTTCTTAACTGACACCAGGTATAGGGAAACTGCAATATAAAGCCAAACCAATCCAAGGTCCACATTTCTCTAGTCCTACCTCTTCTTTCCTTCCCTTCTCACTGTGATTCCCACATTATTGCTCCACTCCCTTCCCTTCCCTTTGGTGCTGTGGGAACATGTGGCAGGGATGTGATGGGCAAGGGGGATGCTGCAGCATCCTTAGCATGAGGAAGTGTGGTGACCTTTATGTCCAAGGCTGGGGAGATGCTCATGTTAGTATGAAAATTGCCTAAAATATCTGGAAATCTCATTTCTTGCTCATTAAAGAAAAAGTTTCTTGCCATCTGCATCACACTTTAGGGTTAAACTCATCAGGGCGCTTTCTCTACACCATCATTACTGCCAGCCAAAGGCAATGGGCGCTCCATACAGAGCAATTGGGTTACCAGTTAAAGGGGGCTGCAGAGCACTTCAGTTCAGTTTTGCCACTAGATCCTGCCATCAACCTGACTCAGAGGGGATTTCAGTCACTAACAAGAAAAGCCGATTACACACGAGGCAGGCCGATAGAGCAGCCGTTCTCCTCACAGCTCTTATCTGCTGCTGCATCGCAGTTACCGCTGCTCGTGAGCTTTCCTGGGCGATTGATCTCAGTAAGGGGACACAGGCCTGTTAACTGTAATTTTTGTCGATCCTTCAGCTGCCTAATAATGAAGATTTTTTGGCTTTTTCTTTCTCTCTCTTTAAAACATGGTTAGGGCTTCACTTGAAGGGCTGAGGCACAGAGCAGTCCGTTATGCATCCACCAGGACCAGCTCTGATCCACTCCTCTGGCCAACAGTTGCTCCCCTTCCCAGGCGTTGTTCCTAACACAGATTCTGCAAACAAAACAGAAACTTGGCTCCTCTCAAATCAGCGGTTGACTCCCACAGGCCAAGATGTTACTGTATATCTGGGGCAATGCTCTAGTATGTTTGTGTTGTGAAGGCAAGAGACTTCCCCCAAGTGAGATAAAGCCTGTGCAATAACCCATCGGAACTCTAATCTATATATATAGAACTATAGCTATTATAGTATAATAACTTAAACGTGGTAAATAAAATAACAAATAAAAAACTTAAATTATAGAGTTTAATAACAAAAATAACTCTTATACTATACTATAATAGTATAGTTTTACTATACTGTATATATGTTTACTATAGTATAGTAAAACTATACTATATACTATACTATAATAGTTATTTCTGGTTATTTCCAGTTATAACCAGAAAGTTATGATACTATAATAGCTAAAGTTCTATATGTAGAGATTAGATTCGAGTTCTGATGGGTTATTATAGTTATTATAACTTTCTAGTTACAACTAGAGGTTAGTCTCTGAGGAGCACACTGCGTACGCACGCAGACATGGTGCATTCGTGCATCTTTACCGTGGGCTCAGATGACGCAGCGCACTGCCGGACACCTGCAGACAGATTGTCCGCAATCTGCCTAAAGCACTTCGGAGGAAATCTGCAGATTGCCTGTAAGGACCCGCATGGATGAGAAGTGGATGGATCTGGGAGTATACTTAACCTCCAGTCTCCCCTAAAAATGCTGATGTAGACTTTCCCTCAAAGTCTAGGTGCCTCATTTGACAGTGCCCTCTCAGTATCTAATTAACTGATTCTATTTAAGGTAGTCAATAAATATTTAGAAGATTCTACATTCAGTTAGACAAATGCATGCACTTACCAAAAACTTTGTTTTGCTGAGGATCCAAGTCCCAGGATCCTCCACAACAGGTCTTCTAGCTGACAAGGACGAAGACAGAAGCACATCTGTTCGTCACAGGAAGGGCAGGGCTAAAGTCTGCTTATCTAAAGAGTCTGAAAGTTCGAGATAACTGTTTTGCTCCAAAAAATTGTCCTTGCTTAAAAGTTATGTAATGAATATGATCCTAAGTAACATTATGCAATGAACACAAATGAAATCTAGTACATATAACAGCTGATCTAGCAAAATAAAAAAAAGTCATACATTTCAATTGTGTTCCTACTGATGCAGTGAAAGGTGTAAGCTGAGAAAGTTGAGCCTCACACAAAATAACTTTAAAACCTAGGCTCATACACCATCCACAGGAGACTCAATAACAGTACTTCTTTGCAAAGGGATTTGAGAAATTTGGGTTATATAAGTCGAAGTATGGTAAACTATAACCAGGGTCAGCATATTGTTGAAGTCCTATGTCCAGAACACTTTCCTATAAAAGGATGTAGTGGAGGATATCTAGTTTCTCACATGCATGAACAAGGTCAGGTTGCTGTTTAACATGTCTCTAGAAGGACTATTAGAATATTCAATTCAAAAAGCTCTCCTGGCTCTGAAGAAAAAAAGCTGGTCTGTTGGATGATGTGGAGACTTTTCTTTGGGAGGCATCCCACAACAGTGCTCTGAAAGATAACAAAAGGCTCAACATATGCAGAAAAAAAATTTCCCAGCCTGCTAAGATACCAAGTTTGATGAATAGTTCAGCTCTTACTATTTGTGTACCAGCTTTAGAACATCTTGAAAAACTTTGACTAGATTTCACTTCACCTAAGAAGGTTCTCTTCTCTAATTCCACATTTGAAGTTGGGTTTTCAAATATCTTCTTTAGATTACAAGAGTAATTAAAAGCACCTGCACAACTTTTGTACTGCAGCTATCATGAGGCTGCAGTCAGTGGTAAAGTAAAAGAATCTGAATTTTGCCAACATAGGAAGCTAAAACAATTGTGCCTGTAGTAATGTCATTAAGTAGGATTTATTTGGTGGACTTTCAAGGGAACTTTACAGGAAGAACTGGGTTCTTGTTGCTGAAGTGAATAACTTACTGCTTTGCAGCACTTTGAAGCGTTGTTTTGGTTTTGGTTTTTTTTTTTGAGAACAGTGTTGAATGAAAACTCTAAGGGCTCTGCTAGGATAGTTATGTAGTCTATTTCCAGTCTAATTAAATTGGCTTTTTAGTAGTAGATTAGGTTAAGGAAACAATTTCGTGGAATCACAGCGTAGTTGAGGCTGGAAGAGGCCTCTGGAGATCAGGTAGTCCAAGTTCCTGCCCAAGCAAAGTTAGGTAGAACAGTTTTCCCAGGACTCTGTGAAGTCAGGTTTTGAGTATCTTCAAGGCTGGAGACTCCACAAGCTCTTCACTCCATTTAATGTCTTTTAGGGATTTTTATTTTGCTCACATTGCGCCTTCTAAGAATTTCAGCTGACCCTCTAGTTACAGTGACTTAAATAGTTAACAGGTTTTAGTCAAGTAAAATGCTGCTCAGTACAGGAATGGTTGTATTTTGGATTTTCATGAAAAGAAAAGCCAACTGCAAAGACAATACATATGATCTAAAATGAGTATCCTATCCTACAGAAATGCAAAATAGCTCTTGGATCCATAAGAAACTACTCAATTATTCTGTATTGTTAGTATTATTGTCCCTTTTTGGTAAAATTTTCAAAGCAACCTCGTACTTAGTGGAGAAGCGGCCATGCATTTGCATGACTTTGCTTTTAAGCTAGGAATAAGACTTGTCTGGTGTATCTAATCTCTCTCAAATGTTTCTTTGAGAATGCAAGTAGATATTGCTGTAAAGAGATCATGGTTTGGTTAACAATTATGTCACAAGTCTGAAAAGGTAAAGTTAGCTCAGAAGGATAAACGAACACGAGGACCTCCTACAGCATACAGAGTATTACCTAACTCCACTGAGCCTGTTTTTAGACTTGATACAAAGCCAAAGCACTTGAGAGTTAAAAGCCAAAGAGCACTTTTTGTCTGTAATACAGATAATTTTAAAAAAAACACCACCAAAACCAAAACAGGATCCTGATTTTCCATGATTTGTGTGTGCAATAGATAGCACACTACCCCACAACGATGTAGACAAGAATCTAGGAGCTCACTTACTTTATTATACAGCTGAGAATGTAAGACAACACTAAAACTTACACACTACAAAGGTCTTTTAAAAAAAAATAAATCAAGCTTTAACCCAATGTTGCAGAATTCCATTTCAAACTAATATGCAAACAAGTGTTGCTTGCTTTCCAAGGCACAATGGTATAAACACAAAAACTGCAGATGCGATATATTTAATACAAAAATATAAATACTGTTAATCTAAATGACAAAACAACGCATTTCCTCCCATGTATAAACCTTAATTTAAAAAAAAAGTTAGCTTTATTCTCCAGTCATGAAATGTACTACAGTGACAATAAAAACTGTTTCTTTAGTGACACCTACTCAGAATATGTCCCTATTATAGCAGTATAATAAGTGTGAGTACTCAAAACATTATAAAAATTTTGCTGCATTAGGCAAGAGAAGTTTGGCTGGGTTTTTTTCAAATAAAACTGATCCTCACTGACCTGACTCTGCAAAGTCTGAATGTTATCCAGAGTTTGAAACGCTCCTTGAAAGACTGAGTCCTCACTCAATTACATTAGTAACTTTGACATTAATTATTACTTTGTTAGATACATTATCTTTCTCAATTATAATGTCAAATTCCTGAAAAACATTCCTCCTTTAAACCTTGTATCTGAAAAACTTCCAAAGCAAAGTGAATGAAAACATTGTTTTATTGCTAGCAAACAAAGAACTGTTCAAGAGGCAAAGAACATAGAATTGTGCCAATCTGGCTTTTAAATGAGCTAACAGTGAACTTACAAAGAAAAAACAATCTATTTATTGCTCAGCCTTTCTTAAGCAAATGAAAATAAGAAAGTAAATCCAGATCATAGAGATTTCACATACGG
Source organism: Nyctibius grandis (assembly GCF_013368605.1). Lineage (NCBI taxonomy): Eukaryota > Metazoa > Chordata > Aves > Nyctibiiformes > Nyctibiidae > Nyctibius > Nyctibius grandis. The sequence continues at coordinate 93,552,233 of NC_090695.1, read as the reverse complement.
TTTACTAAAAAGAATTTCAGCATTGATTCATAAAGCTGATTCTTTGGCTGACTGAATGTGATGAAGCAGTTGATTGCAATAGACTGGCGTCTGATGCTTATGTACAACCCCTTCAATTTCTCTCACAAGCAGTTCTGGATATAAATCGCTTCCTTCTTTTAAAACTTCTGTAAAACAAAAATATGTTTTATAAATCATTAGCCACTCTGCGTTTCTCTATCTAAGTTCCCTCAAAGTAGCCGAAACCTAACCCAGAAGTTGTTCTTCTCTAAGTAGCACAGTCGTGACAACCAGACTCCTCCCTCATTTGCTGAGTTCTGTATTTTGACATTTACATGCTTGAACACAGACGAATACACTAATAAATTCCAAAGAATCCATCAAGCAAGTCAGGATATGGTCACATCCTGCAATGGGTATTGTCTATGCTCCATATCCTGTTTACCATCTATAAAGTCTTCTGATACATCAGATGCATTGATATTCCCTCTCTGGTGAATGCTGTATAAAACACTACATTCTGCATACATGTAAAAGGTCTGAGCTCATACTCACTGAAACCCAAAGGAAAGCTTCCAGCCTGTTAGGATTAGCCTCTAGTTGTATGCGCTACTTTCATATAACACTTGAAACATGATTTAAAAAGCATTGTTAAAAATACATACGAGTGAAGGCTTACCTAGGACCGCATTTTGGGTATTTTGATCTGGGTCATCGAGATGTATCAACAGTTCTTGGTACAGAAACTCAACATGACTTTCCATTGCAGATTTCACATCACTGTCCTTTAAGCATTTAAACCAATTAGTTAAGGTGTGAGCAGCTGCCAGTCGTACATCACATGAAGCATCATCCAGGCGCTTTAAAACTTCTGAAAAGGAGCATATACATAACCAAACAGCACTGTGAACAGCAAAGTTATCTTTTGCATTTGAAAAAACAGTGTATTTTGTCATCGCTGAAATTATTGTTGCATTTGTGACATATTTCTGTCCTTTGAACATTGCGAATACACATAGTACATTGTTCCCAAAAGCACGCAGTGCATCGTTATCGGATTGTTATGTTGTCCAAAACATAAAAAAAAATGCACAAAATAATTTAGATTAGTTGAACATTATCTAGTGCTCTTTCTAACAAGGTACTATGAATGTCTATTAATGCCTTACAGAAGTACAGAGTTTAAGTATTTTTACGCTCTACAAAGCACAGTATTTCTATCAAATATTACTGTCTCAGTGAATGACTGCATTGCAGGCTATTTGAATATGCAAGATGCAAAGATATACTTTGACAATTGTCTGATCATGTATTTCTCCAAAATAAACATGATCGTTGTTAGATATCTACTGTGCCATGTAAGAAAAAGTATCAGTCATTAAGATGCTGAGTTTGGAAAAGTCTGATTTATTTGTATATATCTCTGAGAATATAATCCTGTTACACAGCATAGACTGTACTTTTCCTGATTCATTGTTTAGCATTTAAACATCATCCTAAGAAGCATTACAGATAATAGCTCTATTTGACACTACAGCACTCTAGATTAGGGTTTTCTTCTTCCTCCTTTTTTTTTTTTTTAATAAAATAAAAAAAACAACCCACTACCTATTCAGGTCTATTTATGGTACAATGAAATGGCTTCGTCTTGGCACTCTGAAATGCAGCAAGAAGAACAATGTGACTACCATTTATATAACACATTACTGTTCTGCTTTCACTATAGTTAGAACATTATTTCACATAGTCTAAAGAAGGAAGCAATGCAGATGAAATACTGGCAACCTGGCAAAGACCGTACTATTGAGTGAAGTTCCATGTAGTGGTCTAATGCATAATAACGTTAGAAATACGGCTCTGTTCTGCTCAACTGGGAGCGAGGGCATTTCCAAAGGACATTTAACTTGTCTGCAATACAACACCTCAATGAAATGAAATGCTGCAGATAAAAAGCTACTACAGAAAGGCCTTGCAAGAAGCAAAGGCTGTTGGAGTCACACTCAACACCTACTCAAGCGTTTAACACCTTGATTTTCTAAAATGTGTATGTGTACTTTATACACTTTAAGCAGTCTCATCTGTTTAAGACCACGTCTTAGTCTCTGCAGGATTAAGACATTAAATTGCCTCTCATACACAAAAATGGTGCTAATCATAGCATTGTTTTGGTTGGAAAAGACCTTTAAGATCATCAGGTCCAACTGTAAACCTAACACTTCCAAGTCCACCACTAAACCATGTCCCTAAGTGCCACGTCTACACGTCTTTTAAATACCTCCAAGAATGGCAGCTCAACCACTTCCCTGGGCAGCCTGTTCCAATGCTTGACAACCCTTTCAGTAAAGAAATTCTTCCTAATATCCAGTCTAAACCCCCCCTGGCACAACTTGAGGCCGTTTCCTCTTGTCCTATCTCTTGTTACCTGGGAGAGGAGGCTGACACCCACCTCGCTACAACCTCCTTTCAGGTAGTTGTAGAGAGCGATAAGGTATGATTTTGTGCAGCACTTTACTTTTTCCATTACCTTAATATCTATAAAATTACTCTAGGGGAGAACTACCCAATAGTTAAAGTAAAGTACCAGAGAAAAGAACACAGAAATAGCATTAGAATATGTATATGGGAGTGAAATAAGAATGGCTGAGAAACCGAATCGACGTAAAACCTGCCCCTATTTGCACCTCAAACTGTTTAAAGGCTTTTTGCTCTTTACATGGGATTAAAGCCAGATGCCAGTGACATAAAGCAGTTTTTGTCATTCCCTAGTCTGTACTAGTGCTTTCACTGCTACCAGCTGCAGTGAATCTGCAGGTGAGGTGGACAACCTGCACAGTGAATCCTAAAGCTATACAGTGAATCTGCCTACTGCTCCAGCACAATGCTTTTCACCCTTAAAAGCTAAACTAACTATGATACTTCAGGTAAAAGATCAACTGTAAATCTTCAACGTGGGGATCTTGATTTAAAAAAAAACCCAAACGTTTACACTTACCTGTGTAAGTCTTGGTAAATTTATCTTCATCAAACTGCCTCCCACAGACTTTTAAAAAAACACCAACAATACGACAAGCCATCAGTCGAGTAATTTTAGAGTCTTCATCCATGGCGGCAATAATCTGGGGCATTAGCCCATCTTCGACAAATTTTAAGATCTACAATTAACAGGAAAAGCATACAAGAACAGTAGCTTTTCAGTCATTAAAACAATATGCTTATTGGTTGCATCAGTTACCATCCTGTCCTGTGTGATATGGTCTAGGCAATCCTGCTCCGGCAGGGGGATTGGACTAGATGATCTTTCGAGGTCCCTTCCAATCCCTAACATTCTGTGATTCTGTGATTCATTAGGTCTGACCCATACTGGCTTGCTTAATTTAAAAAGAAAAAGTTAACTATAGAAGTTAACCTGAAAATCTGGAAAGTTAGAGAGATTTATTTTTGCCTCTAAGCAAGCTTGGGAAATGAAAATCCACCAGTCAATCATCCAGTTCATGAATGCTTAGTATATATGCAGATGAGTTTTATTTAACTTGTAAAAGCTTTAAGCTTATTTGCCTTTTTATTTTTAAATAATTATTGGCAAGACACTAAATAATTTGGAGACAAGGATTATCTGTATGTACCAGTAGATGGTGCTCTTATTCTAAAAGGAAGCTTTAAAGTAAAGGCTTGTAATACAATATTTTAGTGAGTCTCATAATTTGACTTTAATATGTACATTTTGTAACATTAATGCAAAAAAGGCATTAAGGCACTGATTTGGAAAGAATGTTTAACTAGAACATTAGTCTCTGATATAAATGTTTTTGTATATGTGAACTCAACCAGTTACACGTGTTTAAGTACTTTGTTCAATTAAGGTCTGTTATAAAGACAATGAAGACTATGAATATGGGATAGCAATTTAATTCCATTTATTTTTTAAAAAATGCCCTTGTATTTAACCTATTTCCAGTGCATCATTTCCAAATGCTATTTTTGTTAGCAAAGAAGCTTCAAAAAACCCCTCAGATTCAATTAATCCTTAATCACCATGGAGGGTAACATTTCTTTAGGCGTACTCCTTGTTAGCGCTCTACTTCAGTTTCTACAGATCCCCTTCAAGTTCCATCTCACGTCCTGCCCTTTCCAGGAATCTTGTAGATTTTTTTTTCCTAAATGGACCTGTGGGCTCCAAGGCAACCAAACAACTTGTCTTTGCCACATTACACAAAAGCAAGTCCTGACTAGCTCCAGTGCTGCTGCAGAGGCGCTGTCTGGGGGTCCAACAATGTCAAGTGCCCAAGTTGTTGCAGTAATAGTGGTTAGTATTTTGTGCTCCAGAAGTGACGTTATGCTAGAACAAAGATCTACAAAATTTGACAATGGTGAGTTCTACAGCTCACCATACTGCTGGCTTCAGGTCTCTTATTGGAGTATCACTGTCCCTCCACTACTGATCATTTCAATTATTAATACTCAATTACAATTAATGAATTTTATTATGAAAACTCTATGTCCATCTGAAAATATTACTTACAATAAGGATTTATTCTTCTTTCCCCCTTGCATTTATTTTGTCTTCCTGCCTAAGATTTCAAAGTACATTTGATAAGAAAGAGAGAATTTACCTCTTCTGGTGAAAGCATTTCACAGTGAAGAAGAGCCCAAAGGCATGATACAGCTGTAGTGCGGATGGCAGCTGCTGTTCTTCCAGCATGCCACTGCAGATTAGGAGCCAGTATGTCTTTTATCACGGTCTCAAGGTAGCTAGGGAACAGCCTGAAGCCAAAAATAAGAAAGGAAAATAAAGGTTCATGAGAAAGTGATAAAGAGACTGACAGGATGTAAAAGAGAATTTTCTGTCATAGAAACATAGGCAGAAAAGGAAAAAGAAAAAGACGCTGTAAAAAAATAAATAAAATCTTCTAAGCCAATGTGATTATAATGTATGTGATAAGCTTTTCATAACTTAATTCTTCTAGATAATATTTAAACAAATACCTAACATTCATGGAAAGGGGAGGCTAGACTTTCTCCCACTTCAGACAATGCCCATGACTCTCTGTTATCTTGGTAAACTACTTACCTTCTCTCTGCCTCATTTTTCTCCATCTGTGAAGTGGAGATAACACCCCAGATGAATGCTGTGAGGATTCATTAATATTTATAAGGCCCTTTGAGACTGTCCAGTGAAAAGTATTTATAACGTGAAAAGTATGAATGCTATCGATGAGACCTGAACTATTGATACTGCAGGGAGTCTACACAGAATACTTCAGCTTTCCCTTGGCTCAGAAACTCGTCTCCCACAAGGATGAGAGGTCTGTAGGATTTGCTGATGGTGCCAGTCCCAATACAAGTTTGTTTTCATTACAAACACAAATCTGTGATATTTTTGCTGATGCTTCTTCCTCTTCCTCTATTGAATGGGCTATTACAATGCTAAAAGTTGCTGTGAGAGTCAGCAATTGCAATAGGCAGTATTCCCTCACACCCATTTAATTCCATCTTGAACAATTTTAAAGTAAGAGAAAGAGATATAGATCTTACACATAAGTTAAAAAAAGACTTTGCTGCATCAAAGAGACATGTGTGCCTGGCTGTGACTAGATAACTAAGGCTCAGGTTATTTACCTCTCTACCTTAAAAAGCAGGTGGCAGCATGTAAAACATTGACAAACAACAGGCTAAGTCTACCTTGACTTGTGCCCCTCTCTGTTCAAACTTCCTGCAGACCTGGACTGCGGTCACCTGAGTGCAAAACAGCACAGCACCACCCTGGTGCTTGGCAGAAAGGGAAGAAGCTGTTGCTGACTTTTTTCTAAGAGTCCTGCGTTTCCAGGATGAATAAGGGGCTCCTACAGAGATGTGCCAAGCCGCAGGAGGAACGGAATGGGTAGATGTTAAGAGCAAACAATTATCACTAAGTACTTTTAAAAAAATCCCCATAACAGCAAAACAAAATAATCCAGCAATGATAATCCAGCAATAAAAAATTCCATAATAATATTGTATCAATGTAATAAGAAATGTAATTGTATCTACTTCTTTCCTGTAACTACCCTTTACCCACTGCAGCTAGACCATGTCATCCAGGTGTAATCTGACTGAAGGATGACCAGCCAGCCTGCCAGGCCTTCGTCAGCTGTTGTACACACACAACACTGAAAACCTGTCTTCAACACGATGAAAACAGACACCTTGTTGCTGCTTAGCCCTTGGCTAGGGGTGCACGCAGTGTCTGAGGAAGTCAGAGACCCATTCCAGCTCCCTGCCCAGCAGATGGCACTTTGGACTCAGTAATAACAAGAAATCTGACCTCCCATTAGACACACCTAAATTTGTCAAAACCTTTTGTATGTTTAAGCTATTAAATCTTTTTGAGAATTAATAATTTTCTATTCAAAAAGTTGCTGGAAGAAAATATAAGTAACGATCACCATCATTCCAAATTTCCTTTTAGCTCCAAAACTAAAAAAAAAAAGCTTTGTCCTATCTGTGCTACTGTGCTATCTGATCAGTAGCTGCTTCTGTTTTTAATAAAGCCTTCTGTTAAACTGCAAAGAAAAACCAGTCTGTCAAAACTTAAAGGTAAATTCCATCAGCATTATGTTAACCATAATGATATCCTATTTGTGAGAATTTTGTTCTAGTGCCTTGAAATAGAATCAGTAAAGCAATATCTGGCAATTATCTGACTCAATCATGTCAGACTCAACCAAAATTAGATGACCACACAACTGTGTTTAGCATAATAACTGAAAGCCTTCCTATCTAAACTGTTAGAATGTTTTTAGGGAGTTAAACAAATTACTGCCAGCAGTGAATGCGATTGTGTAAGCAGAACTTACTACTACTTCACTACACTATCTCTCGTTACTGTTAAGATGTATTTTTTGCTATTGTTGATGCAATTAAATTCTCCCTCTTTCCGTTTTCAGATCTTACTATTGTAAATTATGTAACTTAATTCTAAAAGTGAGTCATTTCCATGAAAGAACATACCCTGTCTATGCTATTTGTATTTGCAGAGTTGAGACTTTATTCTCAACTGGGTACGAAATAACTAAAACGTGATCTGTGCATACAATAATACCTAGCTCTTATGCAGATATAAAAAGCAGAGCTTGGGTTTACATTAAAATTGCTATCCCCATTTTATGGACTTATATACTTAAAACTTTCATTCCATGTTAATTATTTTTTATATATTTTTGCTCTGGAATGGCTCCTTTGCTGCTTTTAAGGCACTGCTGCACTTGGCTTTATATGTGGATTGCTGTGTTATGGGTTTTTTGTGTGAATGTTTTGGGGTTTTCCAAACTTAATGTCCTAAATCCAGGTAATTTGAAACAAAATCAGATTTGCTTTTACAAATCAAAACCTCCAAAAGTGTTTTGCAAACAACTCTTCAAACACAAAAACTTTACATGTTACTTCCTACATTAAAGCCTTTGCTGTGACAGTGGTAAGTAGGATCAAGACTTCAGAGTCATTTAGCTCCCTTTACTGCTTTTTAGTTTCTGAAGATAAACCTACTGGTAAAATTCATGGCATTGCTCTTGTTCCCAGAGGACAGAGAGACTCATTATGAGTTAGACTGGGCCATCCTTAGCCAGGAGTCGTTCTTCATACAAACAGGTCTATTAACCTCATTGGATGTATCTAATCTTGACAAAAGGCCATCCACTCATACTGCCCTGAGAGAAACAACTCCCATCATTGCTGGCTGTGGAGAGCTGGTGTGATGTGTGGCTGTATTTGCTGAGAGGATTACTTTGAAACATATTCTTCTATTTTTTTCCACACAGGTAACTTCCCTTTCCTGGGAATCCTAGTGAAGCTGGCAGCTCATTGGCTTGGTTTTTTTTTTTTTCCCCCTCTTTGGCTCTGTTATTTATACAAATGACTGGGTTGCAGATGAAAGATTTTGTTATTCATCCTATTTACTCTGACTACTCCCAGAACAAAAGTTTACTCTTCGATGATGATCTCCATATGGTCCTGCACTGATCATTTCTCTCTACCAGCAGTACCTACATGACCTAACTTAATATACTTACCTGAGCACTTCAGAGACTTTCAGAGAAGTGCTACCGATCCTACTGCACAGGTGAGAAACAAAGCATGAAAAAGGATATGTGTTAATGGAGAGGTCCTTCCTACCTCCTAGCCACCCTAGTCAGGAACATTGTGGATCAGGGCTATGTAGCATGCCATGTAATGTACCTGTCATACTGCTTATATGCAGCCTAAATTATTTTCTGTAGATCACAATGAGAGGCATAACAGAGAATTTAACTCAGTTCTTCAGATTCTATTCTGCTGTAATCTGTAATGCTATTTCTGAGGAGGAAGAGCAGGAGACCAGATAACTGAAAATGTACAGAGAAGAAATGCCAGTGAGACTAACTTGTTGACCAAGTCTGAACTTGATTAAATACTTTCAAAGAATGAACATATTTACTGTTTTAAAAACAAATATAGAAAATAAATGTAATTGTATGGTAGATGAACAGGAGCTAATAATGTATTCTGCAGTAAATAAAGGACAGTAAAATTAGGCCATAAAAGAAAACAAACAGGAGAGTGTTGCATTATCCCATTTTTAGACTGAAAGACATTATTACACACTTAATAAGCATTATTGTTGTGTTCAGGGCATCACAGAACACATGAGATGACATTTCTTGGCTCCACAGTCTTTGCATTCTCAGCTAGATGATACAGATCTGAGATGCAACAGACTAGCTTACAACAAATAGTCAGATCCTGGAACACTTAAAATAGTTTTCAAAGTGCTTTTCTTTCTTTCGTTCAGGAAGATTCTTGCATATCTAGAAGGATCTTGTAACTACCACTCAGTTACATGATTATTTAAACAAGTAATCTTCTGACTACAAAGAGTTTTTTCATATGAATAGGGATTTTAACATTGGATCCTGAAAATATGGAAACAGATAACACCACACGTGGCACAAAAAGCTTTCAGTTAAAAAAAAAGACAGCTTCATTATATTCCAGGCTAAGCATACTATGCTACTAGCTCAAAATCTATTAGGGGATGCGTTAGCAGATATTCTTCAGCTTACCTGGAATCCCCTACTGAATGGAAACACTGTGGTTCCTCGTCCTCTCCCCATTATAGGATGCAGGCCATGAATTTACCAAATATATCTAAAAATGGTAAAAATAAATCTACATTCATACTAACATGGCCTCGTGGAACCTGAATGAATGTTCAGCATACCAGAATGCCCACTGAGTGCCAATTTGCTCATCAGAATCACAAAAAAACTTTAAGTATAAATGACCATTGCTATCAAAGTACTTTTAGGAAGGACGTGGCCTGTGATTGTTTTTTGGTTTGTGTGTGTGGTTTTTTTTTTTAAGAGTTAAAAATGAAAAAAAAATGCATCAGAATACATTTACATACTAAATGCAGCAGACACTGGGAAAAGCAGAGCAGATATGGTTTATGTATTCAGGCCAACTTTGCAGAAGTGTTTGCACTACTAGTAAGGCTAAATTAATAATGACAAAAGAGCCCCTAGCTTGGCATTGTTATAAATGGAGGGGCTTTATAAGCACCGTAAATTATAGTTAGATTGTACTTGCAATGCATAAACAGTGCCAAGCAATAGGAGACTTCCATTTTCAGTCCCTGACAGTAATAATAATTCCTTATCAAACATTTAGTTTAATGCTTTTTAAACACAATGCTATATCATGGTCATTTTAAAATGCCCATTTTTGGGGGTGTTTTATTGTTTCCTTACAATGACTACAGGAAAAGTTTAAGGATTTAGGAGTTGGATGGGAGAAAAAGAAAAAACAAACAAACCAAAACCCAACTAACCTCCTCCCCATATTTCTTTCCTAAGAATCCCCATTTTAGCTTTCAAACATGTATTATTTTCAACTGTAGCTCTTTATTTTTTGAAAACTATCCAGGCATGCATGACATTCATTTTAATTCTCCATAGTGGCAGAGGTGGGAAGACTACTGTGGAGGAAGTCCAGCCTTCAATCTAATTTTTTTTTTTTAAATTATTGCACTCCACCCTTCTAAGTATTGTTAAAAAATATAGCAAGAAAAATATGCCATAGAAGATGGTGGGAAAGTCTTTCTTCTTTCAGACACACTAACACGGACACAATTATAGGGGTTAAATAACTACCATGGTCATTACTTTTTAATGCCACTGTAGTGTTCACATAGTTGTGTGAAATTAGAACTCTACTTACCCCTGAGAATTGACGGTTTCACTTGCTTTCTGGAACAACTGTGATAGAACAGTGAAAAGTTTTAACCGCATCTGGGGATCTTTGTTTGGCTGCAGACACGTCTTAAGAATGAGAATAAAGTTATTTAGAGCTTCACCTACGACAGGACCTAGAAAATAAACACATTAAGACTTATTTCAGAGTACTAATAGGTTCTATTTAGATGTTTAATATGTAAGTGTATTAAAATTTATAATATACCCGGTATTAAAATAGTACTTAACTTTCTACTCTTGCATGGCAGCTGTTGATGTATCCATGTTACATCGTAGTAGGTGGTGTACAAATACCCAAGCTAACTCTCCATGTGCTCAGGTACCCACAGTCTTAGCCACGGCAGCATGGTGCTCTCTGCAGATCAGTTTATCCCACGTCTCATTTAGCCACCTTGGTATTGCTGAACTACATTGCATTATGTAGCATGGACACATCAACAACATCCACTAGTTACTGGGACCAGCAATACGAGACGACATTTTGGGTGGACTAATGCATTTGGGGCAGGATTAATGCTGTTCACTATGTAGCTCTGAAAGCTTGAGGCTATGCACAAAAGTTTTGGTTTTATTGAACTTAATGAAAAATTATACTGAATCTGGTACGACCATGACACCACTCCAAACAGCAGCACTATGCTTTTTAGTTCTTTCAAGTTTTTTTATGTGCAGCATTCAAAGAAAGATGTTCATGACTCCCAGAGGCACAGGAAAGGGCATGTTTGAAGGGGTCAGCCTCAAAACTTGGATAACAGAATTATTGCAGCAGTATTCTTTCTCCATGTTTAAATAATGCTTATTTGCATTTTACAAAAGAATCTAAAATACAATGAATTTTAGAAGCAATTTGAAATATTTTCCAAATTCATTCTCTAGTTTGTTAACATTTTCACATCCTATGATGAATTCTGTTCTCACCACTAAACAATAAACAAACAAACAAAAACCCCTAAGCTGTTATTCCCAACATTTGAAGAAATGATTTTCCCAAAACAGAAGAAAGTTTGTGCTTTTCTCCTTGATAATGATTAACATCTGCATGGTTTTAAAGTGGAAGAATACATACACACTATGCACATGCTTTATTCAGCCAGCTTCTTGCTGTAGAATGCTCTTTCTGCTCTATACTTGCAATAAACTACTCTCCTCTAGGAACTTCTTCAGCTTTGCATCCTTGTGATGCACATTCCATTCAACTCCAGTCACTCAGAAAATCCTCCCAAAAGGAGACACAACACTGGCATTTCTGATGACAAGAATATCCCTCACACATGGAATGGACAGACTGAAGTGTTCAAGATTCCAAAACAAGTCCAATAGCATTTAATAATATCTGGAAATTTAATGTTTAAAATAATAATGAAAAAAACCCCAAATCTTCACTGTCTAGACTGAAGCCATACAGGGTGTTGAACTGCAGTTTGCTAAATTTCTGTGCCAACAAATAGGTCTTTATTTTCACAGCATTTATTCAAAATACATTGCTTCATGTGAGTTCTGAGATATTTAAAAGACACTACTATTATATCAAACTGATAAAAGCCATTTCAACAGACAGAAAATAAACAAAATAAACTACATCGCTAATTTCAGCTTAAGCATATGTTCCTGAAAAACAGTAAAATTTGAAATGAGTAAACCCGATTAAATTGGTTAAAACCAACATTATGTGTGGGAATGAAAAGAAAGGAAAAAAAATAATAGCTCTAGGAGCTACTGTGTCAGACAGAAAACACAGACAATAGCATATTACTAGTGTTGGGTGCATGCCAAAATGTTTGCCCAGACATTTGATGATTTATTTAGCATTAAGGAAAACAGAGACAACTGTCTAGAAGTCCCACAGTCATGGAAATGGGAGCACAAATATACAGGAAAGTTGGCCTCTCAGATCTTGCACTGAAAAAACTTCTTATTCTTTCAATGGATGAAAAAAAAGAAAAAGTACTTATGCTGGTTGCAAACCAGCAAATGGGTGCTTCACATCAGTTTGTTGAGGCTTTTTTTGAGATTTAAGGATTAAGTGCAGAAGATACTCCCTTAAACATATCTGTCCACATTTAACTATCTGCAGTAGCAATAATAATACTTCACCTGTAGCTGAAGTAGATGTCTACATGCCCTTTTTAACTAACAGAAAGGAAAAAACAAATAAACAGGACTTTCCATTTTAATCATCTTAAAACGGGCATGTCTAAGTGAAAAGCACTGCCTGTCACTGCATCCCTTGCCTGTAGGGATGGAGAGCAATGGAGATGCAATCTGGAGAGCTGTGTCAGAGGAACGCTCACTGTGCAATCTGAAGCTAGGTGAAATGTATGCCAAAGTGTTTCACTAATCAATACACAGCAATGTGTCGAAAAACGTAAGTGAGGAAGTGTTTGTACAGAAAGATAGTATCTTTTATAAGACTAGTGAATAGATGGAAAAAAATAGATAAATTTTTGGACACATAAGCTACATCAGTTCGTCTCTCCATAATCCTTACCTATTTCATTTACCTGAAAGTGTACTTTTACGTAAATACTTTTAGTATGCTCCTTGCAGCCAAGGAGTCTTTTGGAATTTGAGCTGCTTCAACATTTTCAGTTTTGCTTTCCATCAGATTCTTGTGAAGGTTCTGAATATTACACTATTCGTTATAAAACACAATGGGTCTGCAGGCTATGGAGATTATGACTTCATTTTTTTTAGAACTACTAAATAAGTCGTACCTGAATGAGTTGCGATGACATCTAACTGCGATATTTCTGGAGAATAGCATGTCCAACAATCACATGATACTGAAACCCATTCCATAAGCTGAATTATATGCTGTTTGTAGAGATAAAGAAAACTATCCAATCGCTGCACTTCAGCTAATGAAGACATTGTTTCCTCTACCTGTTAAAACAGAGACAGGACATTTTATCTTAACTGAAACAATGTTACGAAAGAGAAAAAACTTTTAAAGCATAGTTATACTATAAGAACAGAAGAGACACAAGAAGATTTGCATAGTTTCTACTTGGACAATAAAGATTGATATTTAATGTCTGCCTATACTACATCCATTAACTTTAAATAAACGTGAAACATTTGTCCTGATTTCAAAATGAAATCATAAGGAACACAGCAACGTAACAGCAAAATGAAAGAATCTCTAACCCATGTGAAAACCTATCCAAAAACTAACCACGTCACACAAAACTCTTATTAGTTTTAAAGATGTAGTGATTTAGAGCCTGAATTTAAGTTCTATAATGCAGATTTTTGAACAATTTATGTTTATACTAAAAATTTTTTGATCCTGAAAACAGACTTCTTTTCCAAACAACAAATTTATACTTGTAAACCTAGATGTAATATATTTGTTTTATATGGTCTTAAGCCATTTTAATAGGCACTTCTTGCCCTTTGCAAGTTGTACAGCTCACTTTGAAGCTCTAGAATAGTCAGTAACTAGGGGGTGGTGGTGGTGGGGAAATCAAGCCATATTTGTCTTTGTGACAAATTTGAAATATTGCAATTATGTAATCTCGTTGCCAGATTTTCTATCTGCCTAGCTGAAAGAAAGGCTAATGAGAAAAAGGATTCTCATCCAAAGTACTGTCAACTTTAAAAATAATCTGTAACTACAGAAACATTTTAAACCTTTAATAATCTTTGGAGATCAACTTTTCCATGTATGAAAATCAGACTTTATCTCCATGAAACCGCTTTCTTTGTAGGAGTATGAATTTGTAAGGTTTTAAATGGACATTGCTGACTTTATAGACCACTGTAGGGCTAAACAGACAAGATACTGCAAAACACACTAGATCCATCTGTCTAAGGCTTACTTGGATAGACTGTTTGTTTAGAGAAAAAACCCAAACAACAAAACAAACCCCAAAAAAATCCCACTCTCACACTGGCTCTCCATGAGACAGATCTTCATACCTTACCTCTTTGACCTGCAAAGTCTTTTCAACATTTGTTTCAAGCTTTGTTCTATTTTACTTCTTTTGGAATAGTTTTCTAAGTGTATGCCTCCTCAGAGGCAGCCTGTCAGCTATGGGGCCATAAATACTGATGCTACACAGGCACGCCTTTGAAATACCATGCCTGGGAGCAAGAGAGAAGGAAGTAGAATATCCATCGCATTTAAGGTGCACATTTGAAAAAAGACAACTTGGATAGGTCATAATTGTACTACATGAGGATGGCTTGCTGATTTATTTGATATTTAGCTTGGGGAAGAAAGAGGAAGAAAGAAATAAGGGGTGAGAGAATGTTTAGCCAAAAAAGCTCATCTATTATCAGGGCATCTACAGATGTCCTTGATTTTAAAGCATTCCTGCAACATTCAAACTTTTGGTTCTGGTGGGGAGGTTAAAAAGGTTAACTACTGTAAAATCAGTCTGATCTTTGTCTAAAGATAAAAAAAATAGTATGAAACTATCACTTTTTTAAGGCTATTAGTGCTCTGACCTATAGGTGAAATGTTCTTTAATAGTCAGAAAATGAATTTGAGTTTTTTCCCGGCCATTTGTGTGCTCCTGCATATAACCTAACATTAACAATAATCCAGTGACTTATATCCACCTAAAAAGTAAGCATCAACAGTTCAATGAGCACCAACAGGATGCCCAAGGCTTTGCAGAATCCAGCGACAAGCATAAACTCTTGTACACCTCCTGTCCCAAAACTTTACTTGGGTGGATATTAATCACTGGGCCATGGTTTACATAAAGTGTTCTTCTAAGCCAATGGCTGGCATCATCCAACTGTGAGCTTCCCATGCTCCAGTAATGTACTTCAAGCCATCTATTCTGAAACCTAACCTAAACACACTTTAAATAAAAATCTAATTGTAACTATAGCCTCCAGACCCATACTGGGTGTTTTTGGCCACAAAATAAAACTGACTTCTAGGGCCCTTCTCAGAACCAGCACATATTCTAACTCCATGAGCCTTCAACCAAAGTTATGAAGAAATGTAATTCTCCAGGCTCTGCTGTCTCAAATTGTAAACGCAACTCCAAACTTAATTCTGGTATTAATCATATACAGTATGTACAGTGAGAGATGCACAACCTTGGACTAGCCATGAGCCATTACTCCCCACTGGTACAGCACACAGCCAGTGAACAAGGCTTAGGAGATACAGCAATAAGGCCAACTCCTAAGTTTCTTATCTGAGTGACATCCTTTCCTGTTACACCAGCCGAACTCAGATATTAACCAGATTTCTGCAGATCACACTTACCTAGGAGCTAATATTTGCCTTAGAAACATCAGTGTACATTCTAGTCTTACAGTGCTTGCAAGATGCGACAGTACGTTCAGCTTTTCTGGCAGCACTGTTGCCCTAGACTTTAACCTCAACTTTAAGCCCAGCCTAACCCTAGCACTACCCTGTCTTTCAGTTCCATAAAAGAAATAACCTGTGAGACCCTAGTCTCTGTTGCTGCTAACCTTAATTACAGCCCTGTGGATTTGCAGGATTCAATATTAAACTGAGATCTCCAAACTGTTCTCTGGAAATAGATGGAGCACCTAACAGCTATGAACTGTGATCTGGCAAAGCAGAAATATCAATATTTTGACTGACAAATAATAACATGCATAATCTTTCAGCCTTCACAGTGACTTCTAAATATTAACTAGCCATCAGAATAGTGCCATAGGGATAGATCTTTGCAGAACCCTTTTATGACTAAACACAGCATCCAAGTATTCCCTCATGCTTCTTTCATTCTAACAGAGTGAATGTGATTAATTTGAAGTTATATGTGTATCTACATGTTTAACTATTATATTTCTATTAATTTTTGAAACAGATTGCTATACACAGACACACACATCCAGATGAAAAATAAGCAATCCCCATACAAAACTAGTAGTATTGTACAAGCTCTTAGCTCTTACAAATAAGAATTTAATGATTTATTCTTCCGCATAAGTTGCCTTTATCTGTTTTAAACAGACTAAACCCAAAGTAATTTCAGCTATGGAAAAAGATGAGGAGACAGACAGAGGACACAGTCAAGGTCATGCAACACCACATCATTTCAAACTCTACCCATCTTTGTGGACGAGCTCTTAGTTAAGGATTTCTGTGGTTTAAACCTAACAGCAAGACATATAATTATGTCTCTGTTTAGACAAAATGTCTTATCAGTAGTAAAAATCAGAAACACAACAAAATATTAAACCAGTTTAATATAGTTTACCTTTTCTTTAAGATTCTGAGAACGTGGTATTGCCATTATTGTCACCAAAACTTTCATTAGCTGCAAGCTAATTTCTTTGCAGTCTTCTTGGCATACTTCAATCAGTGCTTGTACACAACAAAGCAACTGCTCCATATAAAAGACCTATTTTTTAATAAAAACATAGATTTATTGTGCTTTGTTAGAAAATATAACATTCTCTTTAAGGGAGACATATGGGAAATGACAATAATAAAATCTGGGCACTGTATAATCCCCTAAACTGGTAACATATTGATAATTTCATGTTAGTTCTTTTGATTTGCTACATTCTACTTTTTATAAAATACAATATAATCTTTCTCCCACAGCGTTTGTTTGTATTTACCTTGTCCTGTTAACAAAATAAATGGCCCTGCTCTTTATCACACAATTGTTGCACTGTAAATAAAAACATCAAAGCATTTTGGAATGTTTACCGATCGTATTTTCTCATTCTGAAGTGCAATTTGTTAATTAACAACATATTTGTTACAACTCTTTCAAATATTATTCCATGTTTCACTATTTTGAATGGAACAATAATGGTTAAATACATAAACCCAGAAAACCTGAGCGTCTGCTTTTATCTCAGCTGATTTATCTTGTTTGATGCAGTATAACTCATGTTATCTTGATCCAACTGATATCAGTTGAAGTCAATATTGTTGTCAGTCGGTTTGCAATAACTTCTATAATAAAGTACATCAGATATTCCATGAAGCTGTCAGGTTACATTCAATGAACAGAAGAGGCCATTGTTACAAATTTACTCCCAAAAAACAAATCATATCTATGAACAGGTTAGCTATTCATGTCTCATCAACACGGTCAATCCTCAGCTAAACAGCATCTATGCAGCATTTGCTGTCTAAAATCGAGAAAGATTGTTTTCCAAGACCAAAGGCTAGAACAATTCTGCCAAACACTTCAGCTGCAGATGAACGTGTCTACTATACCTAATGCCAAATGGAAGTGCTAAGCTTAAGACCTCATAGCAATTTTGCAGATACACTTCAGGGAATTGTTACTTGAACAATCAAGTTATAGTGCTTCTAGTTATAGGAGTTCCTAATCATCACAGGCTTCATGCAGATTAATTCCTGCATCACTGGTACATACTCCATTAGGGAAGAAACCTAATGAGGGAAGAACTTCAAATGTATATCTTACATTGGCTCAAAAAGACAATTACACTAGATTCAGTTTACACACATGAATAACTCTTTTAAAGGGAAGTCTGCATCTGACATGAAGTCAGAGTTTCCCGAAGGCACAGCACTGGCCCTTTTTTGGTCATCTTAAGAGCAGAGGCCTAAGAAACTTCTGGTGGAATGAAAGCTGGGATTTCATTTGTGGGGGAATTTGTAGGGATTCTTCTTGTGCATCTCTAACAGATCTATTTCCACGCCCGAGCAATTGAAAGGGAAAAAAAAATCCTGTAAGTTAAAAATGTACATTCCACGTTTAAAAGAATCTCCACCTCCTTATATAGCAATTGATGAATATTCTTCAAATGCTAAAATGGAAATGGTCTTCAGGGTCAGCCATTAGTTAAGGGTACACTTGGGAGTAAATTTATAAAGGTCTTCCTCCTAGATCCTGACTTAAAGAGAAGCATTCAGGCCCAACACTTTACAAAGCATGTTCCTAAATGTATACATAAGAGTACTGGTATCTTCCTTTTAAAAAGGAAAACAATAATAATACAGAACAAAAATAAGATGATGATATTAAGAGGGAATCTTTCTTGGGAAACCTGACATGCCAATTACAATGGACTGTGAAAAGTTTTAGGTCATTTTTCTGATGAGGATCGAAATATATGATCTTGTTGGAACTGTGAATACAAGGCATTTCAAAACATGGGTTAAATTCTGCCTCTGCATCAGCCAAGGTAGTCCTCTATTAGTACAGTATATACTAAATAGCTGCTTCTCTCCCTGTCACACCTTTTCATTTTCCTCCCACTATCTGAAGCCTTGTACAGCAGTTCTCTAACTTGAACCCACATCTGCTGAGAGGAGGCACTGCTAGCAGGTTTTTGGGAATAGCAGATTTGACCAGGAGACCACAACATGGCCCAGAGAGGATAGGGAAGCTTCTGTTTTGTCTCAGACACACGTCCACAACTACATCGTGAGATATGGTGAGGTAGGTGTGCAAGGGAGGGATAGGAATGGGAGCATTTAGGGAGAACAACAGAAAAAATAAGTTGGAGAACCATTGGTCTAAAACTGTAGTCTGATCTGTATTTTCCAGTTATCCTTACCTCCTCAGATCGTTGACAAACTCCATCTTGTGACAGTGTGTTGCCAAGATCAGTCAAATGAGGCTGTAAGATTTCTTTTGGGCTACCTCGAATCACTGCCGTTAGAACCATTATACAAGATGGCTTAGGTGTCTTCCCGAAGGCTGATGTGATTAATCTCAATGACACCTTAGGGCTGACAAATGTTCCAATCAATTCTGCTGCTTTCACGCACTGAAAAAAGAACAGGAATTACTCGAGGATTTTCCTGGAAACACAAAGACTATTCAACATATCATGGGCTTTTTCTTTTTATGATTCCAGCTGTTATTTTAAATGCTTCAGCAGTTGCCTTGTAGGCCTTTTCCACTCGCTCAGTAATGATTATATGCATGAAGAAATTTTCTTGATGTGTTCAGTAAGCACATAAGGCATGCAAGCACTCTTCTCAGCACCAAACTTCCATGAGAAAGTAATGCACAGAAATGAAGTGTACAACTTCCAGTGTAATAAAGTCCCTGTCTTAGAATAACCAGATGTTGCAGATTTAGTGGTTTAGCATTTTTGTCCTCCAAACGCTGTTCTGAAGAATGTCTCAATGCACTCACCACCCATCTAATAAAAGCAACACCAATAAAACCCTGGAAGAGGAATTCTTTGGTTATTGTACTATATTTTGAGACCGGCATTACAGATCTGGTTTAGTGTGGAAGCACTGCCGTGGGGGAACTCCCCACTGCTTTCAATCTCTTATTTCTTTAACTGAAAAGACTTAAATTACTATGTATTCCCCATGATACTCATGCTCTTTGATCCCCTCTCTGCCTTGCAGACATATTGGTATGTTGTATTCCACATGAAATACTGTCACACCAGAGTTTACTGACTGATACCCAATATTTACAATCAGGTGCATGAATAGAGATAGAGTCAACTACTGTGCCATTACCTGTGCAACAGGAACATTTCTTTCTAACCCATTTATTTCCCCAAACATGAAAGTTTGGAGATCAGATGCTGGTTCTGAAAGGGGAGATGGGAGGGGAGGAATAGGTAGAAGGAGGTAAAAGAGTAAGAATTGGAGGAAGGGGAGGAACAATTCAGGAAAAATTAAAGGAGAGAGACAATAGTACTGAGAAAGCTTAAAGACAACAAGAAACTGCAAGGGGAAAGAAGAAAAAGGATCATTTCAGAGATGGATTTCGCAGTCTATGTAGCTCAACTGATAGCAGGAATACAAAGAAAAGCCTGATTAGGAAATCAGCTTTCTGACATTCGTTGGACTACTTGAGCAAGTAGAACACATTCTTCCAATTTCCCAAAGCAATAAAATTTTTAGCTTTAAAGTAAGTTACGTGGATTTTTTTTTTGTTATACATATGTTCTCTTGCTTGTGTAGAAATATGAACAGGAGATTGTCTCTTAAAATTGTAAAAATGTTTGTATCACCTGTCTATCCTCTGCTAAACTCATCTAATGTCTTCAACTCAAGTGTTTATCGATACTGTTGATCAAAGTGTTGACAGCATCAACAGTTAGGAAAAAGGACACTAGTTACTCCTCACAAAAACCATGAAAAAAAAGGCATTTTACAAGCATTAAGTCAAGTATTCAAACATTTAATATGAGTATTACATGGAATAAACATAGCTCAATGTTTGGTTGGAATTACAGTTGGATTATGCAGCAGGGGGAGATAAGTGAAATTAACTTGAAAGGGCATGACCTGCACATTTTTTTAAATGGAATTTGTTGCTGCAAGGCTTTTATACTATAAGCCGCTGCTTATGATTTTTAAAAAGATCATTATCAATGCTTCGTGGAGTTGGCATATCAGCTAAAGAGTATTTAAATAACTTTATTACTGGTTTTCATACCGGTAATCCAAGAACACATTTATTTTAACACAGGATGTATGTATAATGTTCACATGTTTTTAACATCCATGAAAACCTGAGCCTGATCCTTCAGTCATTGGCAATTTCCACTGATGGAAGGTAAGGTCAATCCTCAGAAGACTGACTCAAGACTATAAAGGATAAGGTCTTTATTCAGTGTACAGTAGATACTTTAATGGAGTAAACTTACATTTTTAACCACATCACTTTCTTCATCCAAGCATGCTTGGTACAAAGTTCTAAGCAGTAGCTCCATGTGTTGTGTTATGTGATCCTCTGCATGCAGCAATAATGTATACAGAAGCTGGGATGCTTTTATTCTTGTGCTTTCAACCCAGTCTGTTATATCATGACAGAGACCTGGAAGAATTTTGGAGAGGTTTCTTGACACAAGTTCCCGACAGCCTAGTCCTGGTCGAGTCACTAGAAGAAAACAAACAAACAGAAAACAAAACAAAACAAAAGGAACAAGAAAGAGAAATATCAAAGGAAAAGTCAATGCACATTAATCCTTAGAAAAGTTTAAAGGCTCCGAGATAAGAGCTATGGGTGTCTGCTTCAGCAAGGAACAAAATATTTCAAATGCTGCTGAGGAATTTACCCACACAAGCTGCATTTCTTTAATATATAGTGCAGAATTTAAACTCCACAGCTCTCTGAAAATGTATGTATTTATTACTGGATAGTGATTTAAACAGCGCTTTTCAAAGAACTGCAATAAACTTTTTTAGTGACTTTTTCTACAGAGGAATTTTTTTTCCTTTACACTATACATGCTTATACACACAAAATCTGAAAAGTTGTTCTCTAAGAACCACCAATTTATTATTGCCACTCACAACGTTCACATACTGTTTTGAGAAAGAAACATTATTCATTATGAGGTGTCAAAAAACATTGAATGTGCGGGTACATTTTTTATTTCTGGTACAGAGTTCTCCTGTAAATGCTTAGAAAGAAAATGACTGAGTTGTCTCAGCATTTTTTCCCTCCTTGGTCCATGTAGCTACAAATGCTAAAAGGAAAACGGACTAAAGTAAATGGTCTGAAGAATACAAGAGGTGTACAGAAATGCCTATGAAATACCTAGAGTAGAAAAAAAAAAACCAACAAAATTCAAACATCAGGACATGAATTGCTGCTTTTGTCAATGGAGGATAACATTTTAGATTACGAAAATTGACAATGAATAGCAAAAGGTCAAATAAAGAAATCAACTTGAGACAGCAAATACAGACTGGCATCCTATTTGACCTGAAGCAGAATTTTGTTTAAAGAATTTGGACCATTCTTTATAAGTAGTTCCTTCATTTCAGATGTTCAAATGCAGGCATTTATCCCTGTGGCTACTCCTGTCAAAGACTTCCCTGCTATAAACTGTCTGCACCTGTATCCTAAGGCAATGACTGCTGTTGCTCAATGGAAAGCTATTCAGTTGGTTGGATGACACCAGGTATGAGGTCTAACTCTGCTCCTCCTCTGACCTGCCATATCTGTCATCCTGAGATCAAAGCACAGGGGGGCTCATATGTCAAGTTCATTAGCTTGACAGTTGGAATAAGATAGTTGAGTAAAATGTACTGTAAACTCACAGTTCTAAAAAGATATTCCGGGACATTGAATAGCTCAGAAGCAAGAGCAACAAAGTGTTAAAATACATCATTATCATATTATAAAAAAATACAAATGTGTGTGGAGGGGAAACATGGGGGAAGGACAGACATAACAACAACTCATACATACACAGTCTGTGGTGAGACACCACCAATTATTACTTGAAACTAAGGTATAAAACTTTGTCAAAGACACCAGTGTATCTGTACAATTAAGTAGACAATCACCCTTTCCTCTCATTTTTCTTCTCTTTTGTCACATAAAGTCTGCCTGTTAATAGGACATAAAATTTGGAAGTAAAGATAAGCAGGATGAAATTATTCTTAAAGTGACAATTAACTTGGATTCGAGTGTGTACATATGTCACATTCAAGCCTTAACTGCGTATTTCTACCAAGCAAGATGCATGAAAAGTCAACTAAATGCAGGGCTGGAGTGTTGCCCAAATTTATGAAACATATTTATTATGCTAAGAAGATTATTTCAGAAAGTTCATATTATTTAATTTATGAAGTAATTGATAGATGTCCCTTTCTAAAAAAAAAAAACAGTCCACACGTACACACAAAACGCAACACACATCTATAGAAAACGGAACAAAAATCATAGAATCATTTTGGTTGGAAAGGACCTTTAAGATCATCGAGTCCAACCGTTAACCAAGGTAACAGTACAAGCAATATAAATGATAACTGTTTCAAGGACAAGCACATAAAGCCTTTGATGATCTTCACTATATCATGGTCATTACAAAATAAGTGACTGGAGCTTAGACACTCAACTTCAACAGTTTATATAATTTAAAAAATTCTCTGACTGCCAAAAAACGAAATAAGTTTCTGCCATCACTAGGGGAAGTAAAAGCATTCTTCACCATTTACAAACCCCTGGAGTAATATTAGACATAAAATATAGAAAAAAATATATTGGAAAGGATAACAGATCAACTTGACTGTCTTCAAAGCTAAACAGCTCTGTCAAACCAGTCACCATTATGAAGTGCTTCCCCTTTCATTCAAGCATTACTGAGTTAAGCAACTTTAAAAGAAAAAAAGTCTAATTTCAAAGGAGAAAGGACTCCGGAATCCTGTCATGGAAAGGATTTTGCTGCTGGGTATTCTGTGATGTGATTGTCAGGTAGGCACAAGTCAAGCACGAACCTGTTCTTTCACACCAAAGGAGTTGTTGTTCTGTTAAATATGAGTATAGAAATCAATAAATGACCCATTTAAACCTCCTCTCTCACCAACACTCATATGCATATTTTTAAACATTAACTTTATGAACCTGAGACAGGAAATAAGCTTCAAGCTACTGCAAACATACCCTTTTAAAGCTACCTATAAATCATACGGTACTAAAAAGTAATCTACCCGTGCTGTGTATCTTGGTGTTTTGTATATAATAAAGGAAATTATTGTTTCTGTTCCCATGTTCTCCATGTATGCTGGCAGATTTTAGTTAGCATCTCAGTGTCTCACAAAGAAGTCTGAAATCATTTCACTGCAAATTTTTCTTCCACGTCAATTCTGTGGATCATTAATCCTGTATCTACTTCTCATTATTCAAGGACTCGGCTCACAGGTTCTTTCATCCTGCCTTCCTTTCCGGTCATCTCTATGCCCATTCTTCACCTGGCTGCTGGCTAATGTAGAACTTTCTGCTGCTTCTGCATCACTGCTTTATCTCCTTTTCAGCATAGGCATTTTCATTTACTCTTTCTCCAAAATGCATTTTGGGATTAATGGAAAAACTGAATGCAGTTACTGAACAAACATTTTTTAAAATTTAAATTTAACATAAATAATTTTATATACATATATGCTATATATTATAGTTTTATATATATGCTATCCCTATACATAACTACTATGACATCTTGTAATGAATATTACACATCCTGCTCTGCTGTCACTACCGCACTGCAGCTCTTGGGGATTATTCAGGAAGTAAAAACCACTTTCAGTACAACACTTACCTCCTTTGGGATAATGAGATGGTGAAACACTAAAATCCATCTTATCCTTCAGATCCTCTTCATTCTCATTCTCCCACTGCAAGCCTGACTTTTCCCAATAAGTCCAAGCCAGTTTCCTAGACATAAAATAAGAGTTTTATACCATCATGCCCTCAAAAGAAAAGCATTTTAAATAAGAGTTCTGGAAACTCTGACTTCTTAAATTCAGCTGCAAGTATGGGAAGCATTCTTGCCATTTAACCTAGGCACATTAAGTTGAGAGTTTATGCTTCTTTTGTACTCGGTGGACATAGGTCACCTCTTCCAAAGGATAATTCTATCTACCCCACTGTCTTGGTCTCTTTTGTACTTGAACGTAGCGTAAAACGACAATATAACAGAAGTTACTGAAGATAATGCTGTAGCTTTGGGTTTAACAAAAAAAAAAAAGTGTTTTTTTCCCCTCCAAGCAATACATCTGTGAACATAGAAATCCTTCCATGTACGACAACTATTTAGGGGGAAAAAAAATAGGAAAGGAAAGGAAAGGAAAGGAAAGGAAAGGAAAGGAAAGGAAAGGAAAGGAAAGGAAAGGAAAGGAAAGGAAAGGAAAAGGAGTGTTCTGCTTACGTATTTTCAGGAATTTCATCAGTAAAGCTGCCAAGTAACAATGGGATCAACTTGTGAAAATATGAATATCTATCTCGTAGGTGCAACAACCATTCTCCAATGACAGTTGTTACAGCATGCCGAACCTACATGGACACAAAAAGACTATTTTAAATATGTCAGGAAAATACCAGAAAAATTAAAAAATAGTATTTGCTTTCAGTATATAAGACTTGTTAAAGTGCATCAATAGTCTCAGAAGAAGTTACAAGAACCCAGGACCTCCTCACTTGCAGCAAGCATCTTAAGTAACATGCAAGGTATCATGCTCCCTCTTGTGTTCTCACTCTGGCTTAGTTAGTCTTAGACTACTTGCTGCACAAAAAGCACATCTCCAAGAGGAAGTCAAGATACAGACCTAACTCAGAAAACTCTAAATTCTCACGGTTAATATCTCTCTGAGAATGTAAGAAATCTACATTTCTCTGGAATTTGTGCTTTCCAAGCACAGCTTTCCAGAAGAAAATTTTCTCTGTTTGCTATAATGGAAGCCTAAGTTAAAGAATGTGAACACACCCACTCAAAAATGAAAATATTTTAGTTATTATTAAGTTGCACATATTAAAATTACTGCCTCAATTGCATCTTATGAAGGGACCTATACCATAATTGTCTGTTAAACATCTGAGAAAGCCATAGAACCAAGTCCCAGAGAGGTCTGACGGAAGAATTTAAGACAGAATTGAAAGCACCCATTAAAATAAAAAGGTGCCTACAAACTTGAACAGCCTGCAGAATTAGACAGCAGCTGAATAGATCACCCACCTTGATTTTGTATAGCTTACAACTGACAAAGCCTGTACGTGACATATTTACATATCTCAACGGAACGCGTGAAAGTTGAAAATTGGAGGGGAAGGGAAAAACAAAAAAACAAATTTAAAATAAATTCAGGGGAAAAAAAAGAAGAAAAACACACCTTGGGAATCTCATCAAATAATCTCTGGGCCAGATGAGACAGAACATCATCTACAGACTTTCCATTTCCAAACTGTATCACTGCTCCAGTAGCCTGAATTACATCAACACGAACTCTGTAGTGCTGGTGTGAAATTGTTTGCATTAAGGGTTTTATCAGAGATTCTGACTGCATATGGAAGTGCTCTGTTAGGGCAGAGAGACAGAAACTTCAAACATGCCTTTCTCTACATGGGTAACAAATCTTGAGCTACATGCTTTCTGTAACACTATGAACAGCAGCCTGATTAATGTTGTTGCATTTATGTAGCATGCAGATTTAACTTGATACTATGTTAGAGCTGAATACTAACACACCTGCACTCCCCTAGCCCCCTCCTCCCACTACTACCTACACGCTGTAACTGCTCAGCATCCATCCCTGGCGCAGTTCTCCAACAGATCCTCCAAGGCCTGCAAAGTGCAGCTCTGAGGGTGTGTGTAACTTCTCATGTCTCTTCCTCTCTTCTGGTTGCATCCCTGTAACCTCCTACTGGTCCCTACCTCAGCCCCTGTCCCCCCAGGAGACTGCAGGCTCCCATCAGCCCACCACTCCCCCCCTTTGCCCATCCCCAGGCCCCACCTGGCATGGCCTGGGTGCAGGCCACGGCGCACCTGCAACTTTCACGCCTGACCTCGGCATAGGGGTCGAGAAGGGTAGCCTGGAGGATGCGGATAACGTCGGTGAGGTAGGGGGTCACGGAGGCCCCGCAACGCTGCAGCAGGAGGCTCAGGAGCTGGACAAGGCCGAGGCGCAGCTCCTCGCTGGGCTCAAAGCCCTGCGGCGGGCAGAGGCGCTGGGCCAGGGCCGGCAGGAGAACGGGCAGCGCCTCGCCGGGCCGGTCGCCGTGGCTGAGCCCGTGGCAGAGGAGCTGGAGGGCGAGCTCCCGGCACCGCTCCGCCGCATCCCCCGTCAGGCAGCGCGCCAGCGGCCGCACCAGCTGCGCCCCGAAAACCTCCTGCACCACGGCGCCCGAGAGCGACCGCTCCCGCACCTCGGCCCGGATGGCCTCCAGCGCCCGCAGCCGCGCCGCCCGGCCACAGTCGGGCTCCTGCAGGCAGCTCAGGGGCCGGCTCAAGGCCTGCGCCACCTCGGCCGCCCCGGCCGCCGCCATTGCTCCGCCGTCACCCCGGAAGTGCGGCCGTGTTGCTAAGGACGCGCGAGGCTTTTACGACGGCGGGGGAACGCTTTACGGCGAGGCGGAGCTGTGCCGAGCTTTGTCGGCCCCGCGGGTGGCGGCGCCGGCAGCACGGGAGGGGACGGCCCCGCTCGCGATGCGTGCCCGCCGCTCCGAGGGGGCGGCCCCGCTCGCGGTGCGTGCCCGCCGCTCTGAGGGACGGCCCCGCTCCCGGTGTGTGCCCGCCGCTCTGAGGGACGGCCCCGCTCGCGGTGCGTGCCCGCCGCTCTGAGGGGCGGCCCCGCTCCCGGTGTGTGCCCGCCGCTCTGAGGGACGGCCCCGCTCGCGGTGCGTGCCCGCCGCTCCGAGGGGACGGCCCCGCTCCCGCTGTGTCCCCGCCGCTCCGAGGGGACGGCCCCGCTCGCGGTGCGTGCCCGCCGCTCCGAGGGACGGCCCTGCTCCCGGTGTGTCCCCGCCGCTCTGAGGGGGCGGCCCCGCTCGCGGTGCGTGCCCGCCGCTCTGAGGGACGGCCCCGCTCCCGCTGTGTCCCCGCCGCTCTGAGGGGACGGCCCAGGCCCCACAGCAGAGCACCGAGGAGGCAGGGCGGTGGTGTCAGCGGGTACGGTAGCTACCGGCAGTAGAGGGACCCGCTATTCCTGTCACGCGGGGGAAAAGAGATGCAACCTGAGAGAAACCCACGGGTGGCCGTAGATGGTAGAAAGACTGAGGGGAAAGGCAAAGCGACCCGGGCGGAGCCTCCGTGCCGGGCCAGCACAGCGCAGCGCGCCTGCTGCGGGTCAGGGTGCTGCGGTGTGGAAACTTTCACGTGTAACACGTTATTTACATCACTTTTCCCTTCGTTTTTTTTTTTTCTCTAGAGGGATCTATACTGCAGTGGCAGTAAGTCACCGGTTTCTGTAACGACATTAAGACAATTTTTAGTATTTGTTTGTATTAGTTAATGTGTATATGTATCATGTTCATATTGTACTTACATGCGCCTTACACAATGTAACGCTTTGTGTGCTGTTCTGGTGACTGTGCAATCAACACACATCAAACCAAAAGGGTCGTCAGGGTCTTTTTCTTGACTAATCATACTTGATTTAAACTGCAATAAACTACAGAACTAATTCAAATTACCCTTTAAATAGCCTTGTATTTACCACCAAGGAGTCTATTCTCTTGTTATGCTGCTCCTAGCTTGACTTTGAACCTTTGGGGTCCTTATTCACCCTTTATTCTGTGGGAACCACAAGCGTGAATTCCGTGGGAACAGAGGAAATATGAACGTACATTGGAGTATTACTGACAGTGTGTGCTGGCACCTGGCCCAGCAAAGGCGCTGGCCTGTGGCCGAGTCCCACCTCCGACCACACTCCTCACGGGCCTTGAAGAGAGGTGCTCCTGGGTGTGATGGCTTTGCTTTAAAACACCCAAGTGACCAAGCTGCTGAGCCGCCCTTCCCAGCCCTTCCAGAGCTGTGGGGTGCAACAGGCCTGGCCTCATGTGCCAGAGAGAGCGCTGGGGCTGCCACGCTCCTGCGCCAACTCAGCAGCCTGTCCTTCCTGGCCAGACTATTGTCCTTTGTGGCCAGCCCATCATCCTTCATGGCCAGGCCACCTTTCATGTCCAGGCAGTCCTTTGTGGCTAGGCCATCCTCCATGGCCAGGCTATTGTCCTCATGGCCAGCCCATCCTTTGTAGCCATGCCCATTCTTCATGGCCAGGCCACCGTTCGTGTCCAGGCTGTCCTTCGTAGCGAGGCACATCCTTTGTGGCCAGGCCAATGTCCCTTGTGGCCAGTCTGTCCTCAGAGTGGCGGCGCAGGGCAGCCAGGCCGTGCGGTGCGGGTCGGGCAGGGTCCGGCGCAGCCAGGCCGTGCGGTGCGTGTCGGGGTCGGGGCCGTGCCGTGCCGTGCCGTGCCGTGCCGCCTCTCCCGCGGAGGCGGCGGGTAGGCCGCGCCCGGCGGTGAGTGACGGCGGCGGGACTTCCTGCGGGCGGGCGAGCGGCGGCGGGGCCGGAGCCTTTGTGCGGGAGCGGCGGGGTGTGGGAGGAGGGTCCCCGCGGCGCCCCGCGGACCCGGGCAGTGAGGGGAGGAGGCGATAGCGGCGGCTGCATTGCGGAGAGCGGCCGGAGAGCCCCTTCCTCCGCCTCCATCGCCGGGGAGGGAGAGGAGCCGCCGCCGCTCAGCCGGTTCCAGCCACCCAGGTATTTACCGGCCCTCTCCAGCCCCCGCGGCCCCGCGCTCCCGGCCGAGCGCAGCCGGGCGCGGAGCCCGGCGCGGGGAGGCAGGGAAGGGCCGATCCGCCAGCCCGGGCCCGGGGGATGCGCTGCCCCGGGCGCCGGGGGACGCCCGGCCGGGCCCGGGGGCGCCTCCTCGGCGCCCTCCCGCCTCCCGGGGCCTGTCCCGGGGCCCGCTCCCCACCGCCCCGCTCGGCCTCTGCCCTCCCCGGCCTTCCAGCGTCCCGGCAGGGGCGGCTCGGAGGCCGACGTAAGAGCTGCCCTCGCTGTTTGTGGTTTGTGATGGAGCGTCGTTTGCTCGGTGGGGGAAATAAAGAGGGGTTTGGGGTTGTTTCCCCCCAGCTACCAAACTTCCCTTGGGCGGCTCTGCCCTCTCCTCCCCATCTCCCCCGGGACCGGGCAGGGTCATTCGCTGTGAAAGTGGGAGATGTTAAAATTTACCAAAAATCCTTCTATTGCAGAAGCCTGGGTTGCTGGTGACTGGGAGGGAGTCCCCAAGGGAATAGAAAAGCAAGGCTTTACGCTGTCATTTAATAGCTGTCTTTGAAACTCATGGCCTTGTATGATTAATTGCACCATTATTTCCAAAGGGTGACCACTGTCTGGGAGTTAAAATGCTCTTTTTGTACTTACCGGTATGTTGATCGTACAAAGATGAGACGGTTCAGCATTTCATGTACAGCCCCTGAACGTGAAAATGTTCAGAATCGATGGCTCTTGGAACTGACAACAGGGAATATTAAAATGTCTTTGCTCCTCCAGATCTCTCTGACAAAGGATTTGGGAACTGTGTCTTCTCTCTTTCTTGCACCATTTTCTTACCTAGGTCTGTTTTCTGTTTACAAGCCTGAAGATGGCTGCTGCCTCTTCCTGCAATGTGGAAGAAGATGAGAGCCTGAAGGGATGTGAACTCTATGTTCAGAAGCACAACATCCAACAGATTTTAAAAGAGTGCATTGTAAACCTTTGCATAGCAAAGCCAGACCGACCCATGAAGTTCCTCAGAGAACACTTTGAAAAATTAGAAAAGGTCAGTAATTTTTCGTGTGACTTATAATTTTCCATTTTTAAACTGAAAAAGATTGTTTAAAAAATTTCAAATATTTTGGTACATTTTACCTTTTAAATTTTAAATTATCAGGCTACTTTTAAAAACCAGGCTCTTAGAAGAAAAAACCCAAGTCTTTATTTGCTGATGTCTACTATAATATTGGCTATTGTATAGATTTTTTTCTGCATAATACCAAGATTATAATTTCTCATCAAACTGCACTTGTTAAAAATGACCCAAATCGTTACGAGCATACTTTGTGTTATGATACCTGGTGTCCTGAACTGTCATGGGAAGAACCCATGCGTAGAACCTGCCTGCGAGAGCAAAAGATGCTGTTCCCTGTTTATTCCAGGGTCAGGTGATATGGTTTTCCCTTCCCCTAAAACTGAACAAAATCAGGGAACCAGCAAGTTCTGAAAATCATTGAACAGTTTGCCATTTAATTTTACTGCTCTCACCCATCTGCTTTGCTTATCCCAGGATCCTCCAACAAGAGATGCGTTCAGAGAGACTTCATATACCGTGACTGTCTTCAAAAGCAGTGTAGAGGGGGAAACATTTTAAAACATTCTCAGACAAATTCTTACTAAAGCCTATGGGTGTCTTTTGCAGGAACAGCATGTTGTGTGAGCAGATCTTTTCTCTGGGGATGGGATTTCTCCAGAAATAAATGGGAGCACAGGACTGCAAGTTGTTGGTTATACAAGTCGTCAGTCTGCCAGAGACTTTATTCATATGCTTAGTTTAAGAAGAGGATTATTCGCTTTGTTGGAAGGAAACATCTAAAGTTTGTAGGCTTAAGATATGAGTTTTATGTAGTTTTTTCCTTCTAGAGACAGAATTTTGTAAGGACAGAGCAAGAACAGTAATAACTAGTGAATAATACATAAAGCTGATATATTACAGGAGATACAAGCATTTTATACATCTCATTGTCTGCTTTTCAGATGCATTTTTATATAGGAGAGTATATGCCAAATATGTATAGCTTTAAAAAAATGCAAACATTGCGTTTTGGTGGAAGCCCAGTAAGAATGCCTGGAACATTGAGGGGGGTAGAATGTACAAGATGTTTTTTAATTGTAATGCCTATTATTTTTTAAAAAATCCTTTAGTTCTACATATTCTAAACTTCTGAGAACCAAGACCCATTCGAAGAGGGTGAAATCTGTTGAATTTCCTTGATTGTGTTATGAATTGTTATCCATCTTAATGTGTGCAATTCCGGACTCCCTGTCTAGAAAAATAAACACCATTTTTGCAAAAAAATGTTAAAATATGCTGTAGTATTGTAGAATATTCTCCATAGCTAGTGGAGTTACTTGAATTGTACTGGGGGAGTTTGGCTTTATTCACCTAAACACAGTATGCAGAATTGAGACAGGAAGGCAGTTCCTACCCTTGAGTATTTATCTATTTTTTTTGCATAATCTCCTATTATTTCTCAAAGAACAGCAGATACCAGAATTCTGTAACAGGATATCGATCAGGATGCAAACACAGAAGCTGATGGATATCACTTGTTGCAAAACGAAAGGAGATTATTTAGAAACGACCTGTATCAAGGTATCAAATTCAGTGAATATCATGCTTAATATGGAAGGAAGCAATCTTGCCACCGACTCTGTAGAGCAACCTGGGAGTTAAGCCTGCTTAACCTTAAGGCTTTAGGATGCTTCTGGAGGTTTCCAGCACTGTAATTCTTGTTCCTACAGCAGTCTGACTTCCTTGCCCAATCACTTCTGAGGACTTCCGTGAGATGAATTGCAGTGTGGAGGATTTTCTGCTGTCGGATAATATTTTGACTTCACCAGTTGCATAATAACAGTTGAAGGAAGGCTGGTAAAGATTGAGAAATCATTTCAATAAGTTTTAGCCTGTTTTTAGAATACACGTCATATATAGGTACTCTGAATAATCTTAATTGAATTGTGAATTTAGCAATACAGATTTTTGTATGTGAATGAGCAATACACTGATATGGCACGTTTGCTATTTAATTTTGGTCCTTTGTAGGGAGAGAAGTGAAAATCTTTGGGTTTAAGCACGATTTTCTAAACAAAGTCATGCATTTTTCCACCAAAGTGTGGTATTTCGGGTTTATTTTCCAAACTCATTAAAACAGACAACGTGTTCCACTTAAGAGAGCGGTAGAATAACAATGTATCTGTCAAAAAAAAATGATGTGAACAGTTTAGAGATGAAGTGTGGGATATTTTTCAAGTGGCTAAAAAAGGAGGTTGTGGAAAATGTGTGGAGCTTGATCCACATCAGTGTACTGCAGCTGCCTCAGAGGTGAATACAAAAGTTTATTTCATTTTTCTAATTCTTAACTACATCTCATAAAATCAGCTCAAAAAACCAAGATTTGTTGTCATATGCAAGATAAGACTAGATCATAAATGCTTTTCACTTTGCTTCTGATGAGATCAGAGTTAGGTCCATTGCCTTCAGCCTACATCTGTACTGCTACAGGAAGAAGGTCCAGGGACTAACCCCCGACCCCACGACACTAACTGGCCCCAGATATCATTCTTAGGACTAACACGTCTAGGAGCAGGTTTGTTTTGGCAGGAGTCAGTACGAGCTGCTCAGAACAGAGCCAGGGAATGAGCTAATAGTTGAGGGATGTGGACTGTCTTGGGCTACTATTCAGGTCCATGGCTGAGCCATTTTTTATTTCACAGTGTAGACATGGCCTGAGAGGGCTGTAAAGTGAGAACATGAATAAATACTTAAGACTAAAGTGCTAGAGAGTACGGTTTGATGTTTGACTCTGCAGTCGTTTTCAGCTGGAGAAGTGCCAAGGTTAGAAAGAAATGCCTGATGCCTTTTTTGTTTGCAGCTTGTTTGTATCAAGCACAATATTAAAAAACATAACTCTGAAAATACTTGTAGGAGAACTTTAATAGATATTTTTCTGTTCACTTAATACTGGCAGGACCTGCTTGTCTTAAGATGCCAGTAATTGCTGGGAATCAGCCCAGTTTCTGTATTCTGAAGTTTGCAAGTCACTTTTCATATGCTGTGACCTACAAACTTCAAGATGACAAGTACTGTGATCACGTTAACAGTTACTTTGTAAAAATCTCTAACATTCCATTGAGCACAGAAAAGAGTTGAAAACAGTTTAGATAGCTGAGATTTTAAAAATTATGTAATGTTTTCTTTTGAATAATTTGTTTTATATTTCCCTGTGACTGTATAGAACATCTTGGTGGTGGATGGGGTGAGGAAAACCTTTCCTGTAGGGGTATTAATTGGCTTTTTTAGAGCGGGGGAATAGATGCTAGCTAAGAAACTGTGGCATTATTTTAACAGCTGTGATTAGGTCCTATTTACTTGAAGACTAAAGAAGGCATAGCAGAAAAAACAGGGAACCCATCTTTTATCTCCATTTCTTACCTTATGTAAAAAAGTTAATTACTAAGGAGTTACAGGCAAAACCTTGTATTTACAGCTATGCTAAGACTGCAAAACTTTCATTAGTGTCAGGCTGTTTAGTGCCATGATTATATGATCAAAGGTGGAGTTGTCTTGCCAGGCTAAGCTAGACTGTTGTTCAGCAGAAAAAAATTGTAATGAAAAGTAGAACTAAGGGAGAAAATGGCACAAAAGAAGGGGAAGCAGCAGGAACCTGGAGGATATGTTTAGGCATTACCAAGTACTCTGCTGAAGCTATTTTGCATGCAGTATATTTCAGAGCAGTAGCTTTGCCGGCTGAGCCAGGTGGTCTTTGCTGATACCTTCTGGATCTGAGCTCTCTTCTGGTCCCTTCCATTGCCCTGTGTACATACAAGAACTACTGTCTTGCACATACTGAACTTACTGTCTTGGATTGCTGTGAATTGGCAGTGGTTTTATGGACTCAGGCTGATGCTGCATGTCTTAAGGCACCGTCCAAAAAGAGAGTTTTAGAAAAACCTGGACTCTACCGTCCGTAATTAAATAAAGAAAAATGAGATTATCTGCGTACCTCCACCTGGTGATATTAGAGAGTATTGCACCTGGTCAGAAAAATAAAGGCATTTGTGTGACGGGTTTGCTGTAAACTAGCACTGAAAAGAAAGTGTGTAGTAAACTACAAATTAATTCATGGTTAGTAAAACACAGTTTATTTATTTGTCATAAAGAGTTTCAGGACCAAAGGTATTTGAGCATCAGAAGCTGAGCATCAGACTTTTCTTCTGCAACAGTAGTCTCTCCCAGTATTTACATTTTGTCACAACAAGAAATTTTTCAATCAATAACTTCCACCAGAACCTGGCCAAAATAATGAAATTATTTCTTGTAAGTACAGGTGATTATGCTAAGTATAACTCATTCCTTTAAGATAAGCTGGAGAGAGGTTATGGGTTGGAAGGAAAATTCTACGGAGGAAAAATGATCGAAAAAATGCAGTAACTAAGCAGTTTGATAAAGACTAATACGGCAAATATTTCTGTATCTTTTGAAGCTTGCAAAGCAGTTGGGTGGTGTCTGCTTGGAGGTCAGAAATGTTGCTAAAGCATGTGGGAACATACCTGAGCTACCTGAGACGCTGATAGCAAGGTAATGGTGGAAGCACTGGGTGCCCTTGCTGTGTGACAGTGGTTCTGAGTAGGCTTGGGCAGCCTCTGCTCCTGCCACTCCTCTGATATCAGTACTGGAGAGAGCTGGATGGAAATCATCTCAGGGCGGACCTCTGTGATTGCTGTGGTCAGCCACAGGCAGTGTTATGAGAGGTGACAGTTTTATTGGAATAGGTAAAGGAAAAACTAGGTGAATTTTTAAGACTCCTCAAGCAATCTTTCCTAAATGCAGGAGGTTTAGGGAAGGGTGGAGGATGAAGGGGATAAGAGCAGAAAGAGAAAAAAAGTTTTTTCCTAAGAAATAAAATTGGTTATAAGTGAAGCTGTGCCTTTACAAGCTTGTGCAGAACACGTTAGAGCGTCGCTGAGCTCCCTGTTTGTTTTGTGTGTCTACAAGTGCGAGCAGCTTTCCCAGTCTCAAAGTCAAAAACTAGCAAAAATGGAGCGCAGTGATGGAACGAGAAGGGAAGTCTGTCTGGATGTCATCTTTGTTTCACATCTCAAGCTATCATGTTTTACATTCATCAGGATACTTAATCCATGTTAATCTTTAAGCATCTAAGTGGCTTTAAAGAAACAAGTTCATACTTAGCTTTAAACACATGAATGAAATACCTTGCCAAATACGTGTAAAGTTAAAAATGGTGCTGGGTCAGGCGCTGTCTGATGGCAGATTTCACTAGATCACAACAGACTTTGGGAAGGCTCTTGATACTAACAAGCCTTTACAGCTAGGAACAGGTACATAGACGTACTTGCCTCCAGCTGACTGCAGCCTTTTATAGGCTCCCAAACAGATGTAGGGGACCTCAAGCCTTGTTTTACTAACCAATTTTTGAAAAAGAGTTTGCCCGGGCTTAAGTCCTGTCTGTTTTGGAGTCCGTGGCTGCAGAACTGGCCGAGTACCTACCCTCCTGCTTGTCTGCAGCTCGGCAAATCCTTCACTAATCTTTTGAGAGGTTGCTCCAACTACATAGGAACTCGCCTTGGACAAGGTAAACCTCCAGATTCAGGGATGTGAGCATTTTGAGGCCATACTCCTGCAATTCCTGCTCATTCTCTGTGTTCTGCAGTTGTCAGAGCATTGGGCAAGACACTCTGACAGCTCCCGACCTTTTCCATTACAACTGATCGCTTAGCCAAGGCGAGGCAGTAGCTTTTCTGGAAGGCACTAAATTATCTTTAAAATTATTTCCTTTTATTCTCTTTCAGTTGTAGAAAAGGACTTGAGGAGCAGAGGTAGTTAAGCCTTTTCTATCTCCCCACAGTAATTATTTTAGACTGAGGGGCGTGCTGAATAGGAATGATAGCAAGGAGAAAGACTATGTAAAAACTGATACAAATCAAACCAGATTTCCAGTATGACAATGAATTTTGGTTTTGCTCCTGTTTTTCAGTTAGTTTTCGAGTAGTTCCTCATTAACATTCTCCTAAATGCAGAAAAAGATGACTCCTTATTTTTAAATACATTTTTAATGCTGCATGAATTAATTTTAATTAGACACATAGGATTGAGGATTGAGACTGTCTGACTGGACACCGGTAAGATAGGGTGGAGAACTGCAGTTTTCATAGCAGATTTAAGATTATTTGAGATTTGACTTCGTTTCAATCAAGAAAAGGACCTTAGATTTTGAAATGCTGTAGGCCGGGGAATTGATTGCTTTCCGGTGTGCTCTGCTGAGGTCTTGCTTGGCAGCCTGTGTTGGAGCTGTACCCTGACAGCTTTGTAAGCTCAAGCTGTTGAGGTTCTGCAGCTCCTGGGAGCTCAGCCCGCCAGCTCCATCACCCCTGGGCAAGACACTAGGGAACTGAGAAAGTGAGCTATGGGAAACTCTAAAAACAT
This sequence comes from Nyctibius grandis, assembly GCF_013368605.1. NCBI lineage: Eukaryota > Metazoa > Chordata > Aves > Nyctibiiformes > Nyctibiidae > Nyctibius > Nyctibius grandis. The sequence goes on along the minus strand of NC_090695.1, from coordinate 93,515,575 downwards.
GTCCATAACTATTTTATCTTGGTTTTATTGGCAAATTGTGAAGAAAAAAATACTTAATGAGTTGTTAGCATCCCACTGAAGGGTTAAGGGGAACACATGGATTCTTGACCGAGCATGTAAGTCAAGTTGCTGTCTAGCCTTAATACCCCTGTACCAATGAAGGCACTCAGAGCACACGGATTGTTTTGGGTTTCAAAAATGAAATGCATGTGGAAGGGAGGAGGATGAAAGAGAGAAAAAAAACCTGAGTGTATATTTAAGGTGGGCAGCCCAGCACACATATTTTCGTGTTTGTATTAACATCAGGTAATTTCTTAGAAAAGAGAATAAATTGAGTAGAATTTTATGGAGGAGTAGAAAATGTAGAAATGTTTTAGAGACAATTTCCACTCAAAATGACTGAGGGAACACAAGATTTTCAATAACCAACCTTGCTGTCAACAGTACATTTGACCTAAGGGCATCAGTATGCTTCTAAATGTTAAGTGGGCCTACACAATAGAACTATTTTAAAGAGCAAAATGGCATAGCAGCATTTATGATTCCCTCTTTGTTGATAATCTCAATTATCAGCTATCTCTTCCTATGCTCTGATGGTCCATTTCAGCCTGTTACGTGTAAGCCTCACTGAGGTTGGTGGCGTTTCTTTTGGGTTAAAGGTCTGCTGTGTTAGAAGACTGGAATAAAAAATAAATAAGCAGCTTTGGTGTTACGTATCCAGTGATTAAAGACTTCGGAGTGACTTAGGTGTTCTGATTGTTGCTGAAAAATATGGCATAATATTTAGCATTTCAGTTTAAATTATATTTGTCTAGTAGAAATAGAGCTTTTATGTGGGCATGTTTCTTCTTATACGTATGTATGCATACGTTGTTATTTGGCTGGATTTTAAAAATCAGAAGTGCTGGCTGTGGTTCTCTGGTTATATAAGCTTTTAAGTCTCAAAAATATGGTCTGTGCTTTTAAACATAACCTCACTTACTGTGAGGCATATGTAAGAAAGTAGGGAAGAGGTGGTGATGGGTTGAGATACTGCAAGACACTGGAAGGGAAGACAAGAAGTGTCAACATGTTTTAGGAGGTAAAAGGATGCCAGTAAAGGGACTCAAGAAAGTGAAAGATGCAGTCAGAGCAGCAGAAGAGTAGGCGGATTTTTGGCTGGAGAATTTTGCCTAGATTGGAAATTGGGAAGGAACTGAGATGCAGAGAGGACACCGAGGATGCAGTAGTGGTAATCAAAAGCAGTGGATAACTATGGAGTGGCTAAATACGTTAGTAGGAGGGGTGGATGTTAAAGATATTTCTTAGTGATCCTGTAGAAGAAAAGGTGGCATTTCACATCAGGAAGGCAGTGGAACAATAGCTGGGATTGTGTGAAAAGTCTCCGATTACAAGGCTAAATGATCATGACCATAGTGGAGTTGTCCATCGTGGCAATGACAAGACTGGAAAGGACATTAAGACCTCCCAAATTTCTCCCACTTTCAGTGATGGCATCAGTCAGTCCTGTGCTTCCAACAAAGCAGAGTGCTTTGCCTTTGGCCTTTATTAGTTGCTATAAATCATCGTGTCAGCATCCGGGAGTGATGGGGCAGTGTTAGAAACCTTCCTGTATTGAGAGCATCTCCTCTGGGTCAATGCCAGTGCAAAGAGAGATTAGTTACATGCGCATGAACTATCCTGCACATTTTCTGTGGATAAATAGAAAGCAGATTCCAGGTCTGTCAGTCAGAGAACTCTATGAGTGCGCTTGAGGAAAAAACCCCATTTATTTAGAGTGTACTTTGTGTTGTTGCTTTTGAATGCAATGAATAAATTGTAGGAGGCAGAGCAGAGATAGTGAGCAGTGATACCGAACGGCTGACTTGCTTTTAAAAGTCTCCTTGGGATGTTGTTCTAAAGCTGCACCGTGATTTGGAGCCTCCTTAGGTGCTGTCCTTCCTTCAGCTGAAACATCTGAGTTTCCAGGTGGTGACAAAACCTGAAAGGAGAGACTGGGAGAGGAGCTACTGGAAGCGAATTTCTGTTTGGAAATGGTCTGGCTGATAGAGAAGAAAGCTTCTGTGTCAGGAAGTGTGTGTGTTCTTCAGCAGAGGTCTGAAAGGAAGGGTAAACCTAAAAACCGTCTCGGCATTGTGGCTGCTTCACTTGCGGTGTTTAAACTTGTTAAAAACTCGTGGAAACATTAGTCAGGAAAAGCGATGATCCCATATGCTGAGGACAGCATGCTGAATTCCTGTGTTTTATACCTCAGCCTGTTGTAGCACAGATGTCTTAGCTGAAGGTGGCCATTCAAAAGATAAATGGGTCACTGCAGTTGTATTTATTTGTTCTTTCTTTTAATTTGAGACAACGATGGTATATTTTCTTTCCTTTTCAGTTTATTATCAATGAAGTCGGTAATGGTATTCCAGTTTCACCATCCATCTCCCCCAGAAACACATGGAAAGACTTTTGTTCACAACTTTAGCTAGGCTTTTGGTCACTTGCAACATGGTTTCAATAGAACTAGGATTAGGTTATGTATATATGAAATAGGGTGTTATTGTCACACAGCAATGTTGGTTTAAAGATTTGGGGTGTGTTAATATATCGTTGTATTGGACTGTGGCAGTGATGCTGGAGGCTTCAGTCAGCGGCACATACATGGTCCCCTACTGCCATTTAAGACTCCCTAAATTATGTGCGATATCCACTGGGGCTGGTAGGTGTGACACAGGACAGCATAAGACTCGTGTCCTCCTCAGCTGGCAGCTGAAAGCCAAGCAAGGTCACCCACAGTGGCACTGAACTGTGGATAACTGGATCAGACCCTACATGTCCTACAAGTCAGGAGCATCTCCACTGAAGCCAGTGCAGATACTGGTGTGAAAGGAGGAACAGGATGCTCACTGGGGCTTACTCAAAGGCAATTGTACTGTTTTACAGTTGTGCCTTCCATGTGTTTTCTCATTTTAAGGTGGACATAATTGGGCAGTATGATTGTGAATTATCTGTGCCATCCAAATAGAGAGTGAGATCGCTTGTTGTCATGACAACAAAAGATGGTGAGGTGTTTACTTGAAAGTGAGTTCTGCACAAGCGTTCACATCAAGCTGTGTCTGAAGATCAGTGTTTGAAGAACTATTCTTCAGAGAGCCCATTCCTCCTTTAAAATATTTGCTGTATTTGTGCAGTTTTACCCCAGGATATATGGAAGACAGCTTTTTGAAAGCTTAACCCAGGACAGAGCGTACGCTTTTATTTTCAAAAGGCACTCTTTAGTTCAGTAATGGAAATCCTACCTAGACTACAAATAGCGGCATATGGAAAAGCCAGCCAGTCAACTATCTGCTGTTTATATAAAAGGAGTTTGTAGCGAAGAGACTTCCTTTTAAAATGAATCATATGGTAACTCACTTTTATAATCCTTTAATATCTTTTTGGCTTTAAAAGGTATTTGGGTTTAAGAGCATGCTTTGTGATATTAATTTTATCTCACTGAGCTTTCTTTCGTGTATAAATCTGTGCTGGGGCAGAGGAGATATTATTTGTTAATTCGTTGGAAGTGCCTTTTATACAATGTGTACTGAAGAAGAAGTGTGTATTTGATATTCAAATGGGGCAAACTACTACTCTTCTCTATGAGTAAATATGCTATGTATAAAAAGAACTGTGTAAGTGCTGCATACCATTAGTTACCTGACTGCCTTCTTGTTGTGGTTACCTTTTAGTATACTTTCAGCTGCTTACTGTCCAGAAAGGTCTTCATTAACTTTCAGTTAAGCTTAAAAAGAAGGTGCATTTGGTTGTGTTCATTTAATATAAACAGAGAACATTAACACTATTAAAGAGATACATAAGCTGCAATAGCCAGTAATATTATCTGAAATTCTTCAGTTATAGGTTTGGTTTTGATGACTAGATATTAAATATAATGATAATATGTAGCACACATATTTGTATTTTAAATATTTGTGTTTGTACAAGTGCATAATTGTAGTTAAGGAAGCTAGAGACAGTCAGAGAGGAGTAGGGAAGAAGTTGAGAGAGTGCTTAAACAGGACTTGCAGTTCTTACACGATAGGAAAATCTAGCTGAGTCATTTTTTACATATCCAGTGCTGCTATTTGAAATTTGAATTGGAAATGAAAAAGTTTCAGAAAGGATTTAATACATCTGAAATCAGTTTTTTTTCTGTTTTTTGGTTACAGCACTGAGTTCAACTGTGTTATGGCCCAGAAGTTGTGGTGTTGTAATCACAATTTAAAAAAATATTGATCTCAGAAAGAACTTGGCACTTTCTGAGGCAGGTCAGGACCTTGAAAAGTCAGGTCTTCAGCTAGCCCTCTACATTTTATCTCTGTGCTTGTCTCTTAAATATTTCAGTAGTCCCTTAGTCAAAACAAGAATGTGTGACTTGTTACTTTGAATTATGCAGCATGGGAAATACTATTTAGTTATTTATTTCAAGTAGCAATAGTACATCAAAGATTGGTGTCAAAGGCTCCTTAGGTTAATGAGAGAGGCAATGTCAGTGGTGGTGAGGACAGAAACTGGAATAAGACCAGAAAAGACAAGTGGCACGACTGGATTTGTCAGACATTTGTAAACATCAATGGCAAAACATAGATTAATCATCTGTTTTTCTTGCAAGCTTAAAAATTATGAACTTGTGCCAGTTTTTTGTACCGCTCTTTTCTGGTGTCATACCTGATGAGTTAACTATAACTCATTTCCTCTGTCAAGGAGACCAACTGGCTATGTTGGTAATCTGCCACATCTCAGATCCTCCCTCCTCAACTTACTCCATGTATTAGCTCTGATTGGAAAGTCTCATTGGAAATTAACTATGTAAGACAGAGGCCAGGTTCTGGCATCCCTGTCAAAGGAACGTTGGTTTTAGGGGGTGTGCAGGGACCTCAGCATTACTGCATTTTCTTTTGGGTAGCCTGCAAGGCTGGTAATCTGAATTGTCTCAAATATACTGGAGTTGTTCAGGGAGTCGTTGGATGATAGCTGGCTACATGTATGCCGATCAACATAACCCTGAGACTTATCAGGGTGCGGGTTATGCCTACGGCAACATAATAGGTGACAGCAAATAAAATTACTGGACTACTGCTGCACAAGACGGCTTGCCTCCTTACAGTGCTCGTATCTCTCCTGCATGCACCCTTCGGTTTCCTCTGGCAGACAAGCTGAGGACAGGACATATGGTCCATCCCATCTCTAGTTCTCTCCTGCCTCAGGCAGGGTCAGTGAAGACTAGAAGGAACCAGCTAAGAAGGCACTGAAGAGGTAGCAAAGGCAGCGTGGTGTGTCGTGAGCAGGATGCCAGGCTGAGGTGGTACCAGAAGGCAAGGAGGTGGGCTGGGAATGAGCAGACAGGGCCCCATTCCTTTGGCTGATAGACATGTATGATGCAAAGGCAATTTTACTCCTGTGTGCTTTCCCTTGAATCCCAAGAAGCTGAAGAATAGGAGATAGGGCTCTGGGAAAATACTATAATTATGGCTAATCTTGTTTGTCTCAATTCCTTAGAAGTCAAATAATTCCGTGTATGAATTGACAGTCTTGCAACTTTGACATTCTTTCTTGAAGGTTTTCTATACTGTTTCCTGCTCTTGTTACTATCTCTTCAGGGATTTCCTTTTGTATTTTATTCTCTGTTCCATGAGCATGAAATTTGGAGAATAACCTCCCTTTGGCCAGCTGGTGCTAGGCCAGCCATACTTTTTCATAGTCCTCTGGAGCCTACCTCGGATCTTATTTGCTTGGAAGTAGTCCCATTGATTGTAAATCTGTTATATGGCAGAAATTCTGGAGTAAGGAGCATCTTTGTTCTTTCTGGTGATAGTAAGCCTGCAAAGCAGAGCAAGATGATGAAACCTATTCTAATATATTGATGTGTGAATTCTGATATGTTCTCTGTACAAGAGACAAAGATATGTATGAGCCAACTGAGGAAATAACAGCTGTGATGTTCGAGAGTAAGCAAAAGAGGCTTGTTTTGCTTTCTCAGCCAGGATTAGCTGCAAAGATATGTCTGCAGTTTATAATACATTGGTTTCCATTACATGTAAGAAAGAGTTGAACAGGTCAAGTCTTGGAGTGATGATACACACATTATAGTTAGCATCAGTCCTTCATGCTGCTCACATTAAATTTTTAATTTTCTTTCAGCAGTACACGCATGTAAATTGACAGTCATTCAAACGTAGAAGTGAAGGGGTTGTTGATAGTTGTAAAAACAGAATGAATCTAGTGTAACCAGCAAGTTAGCAAGTTAGGTAAGAGATGTTTCATTGTCGCTTTTTGCCTTGCAGGAAGAATGCAAACAAATACTGGCTCGGCAGAAATCCAGTTCGCAGTCTGATTCTCATGATGATGAGATTTCCCCTCCTCCTCCCAACCCAGTGGTAAAAGCCCGACGCAGGAGAGGGGGGGTCAGTGCAGAAGTGTACACTGAGGAAGATGCTGTTTCTTACGTCAGAAAGGTAATGTGTTACCGCCTGTCTGATTCCGAGATGAACAGGACAATCGAGTGACTCATATTTTGCTCATAATTTGGACTCATGGGTCAGCCTGTAGGATGGTGTCCTCATGCCAGCATATGCATGGCTTGACCATCTTCTTCACACTCAAGTTCTTTTGCTGCCTCCTTGACTAAGTGCTTTCCTCATCAATGTGGCTTCAGCATTCTCTATTCTTTTGTTTTTGAAATGTGTGGCTAATCTGTTTCCCCCTCTAACAGGGTCTGTAATTCTCAACCATTTTCTTGATATTCACAGACTCCAGCAGCTCCTGAGTTTTGTCAGAACCTCACAGTTTTGGAAAGCAGCCTTTTCTATTGCTGCATTTCCTGCTTTTTTTCCCAAAAAGTCACTTCTAGCTCAAGTTTTCTTTTAACCTTGGTAATTTAAGTTCCCATGTTGATTGGGTAACACCTAACCCATGGGTTTTCAGAATTCTGTTGACCATACTTGGGTGATTTTGTGTGACTGTTGTCTTTAAAGAAATGCCAATCCCAAATTAGGTAAATTCTTCAGCAGGAGCACTAATTTGGGCTTCTCTTTTTTTAACTGCCTTTTCCACAAAAATATCTAGCTGTGTTATATCCTTGATATCTCTTAATAACTCTGCAAATTTTTTTTAAAACTGGCCAAAGCTTTCAAAGGTTATTGAAAGACAGCCATTGCAATAGCATGTGTCATGTTTGTTTAGGGAGCTAGGCTAAAAATGCATTTCATAAGGTTGACAGATGCTACTAATGTGCTTTTGTGCATGCCTGGAGTAGCTTTAACCCAAAGAGCTTTTTCTTTATGTGAATACATTTTGTCAGTCACTGTTTTTTTGGCAGAATACTTTTTGCCTTTGCAGTCAGATGTGCTTTTGTCATCTACTTATGATACAAGTTCGCTGACTGCTCTGGGGGTTTCTGTCCCAAGAAACAAAGGATTGGGAGAGCCTTTCATGCTAAAAACAAGTATGGAGGAGTATTCTTGTGGCAGTTAAATAATGCTTGCAAGTATACAGTAAATTTTAACAGCACTGTTGTCAAGCTATTAATGCTCTGCACTGTTAAAAAACTTGCATGACATTTTAAAAGACACTTTCAAACACTTTTATTTCTGCACAGTTTGCAATATCCGCCTTAAAAACTTCCATGAAGAGATCACATTTGTTTCTGCTTAATATGGGCTCCATCTGACTCTTCTGAAAATCAAAGGAAATATTCCTTCCCACACCCCTGAGTAATTCTTTTATGTTTATAATGGAACCTGAAGTTAACTTTGTTTTCTTCCTTTTTCAACAGTGATGCCAATAAGCCCTGACAGTAGCATGGGTAGGCAAGAACCAGAAGAAGCAATACAGATCATATTCTCTGTGTCCTGTGACTAGGGCTGTTATGATTTTAATTTCCTAGGAACTGAATGAGCTTAAATAATAATAATTTAGGGGATGGTTTCTTGTCAGGCTACAGATGCTACAAGGAATATAGAACTAGCACTGGGAGGGTTTGTGTCGGTGCTTTGTCTTCTGCCATCAGCCAATGAATCCCATGGTGAATCCCATGGATGTGTGTTTGTGACAGAGATTTCTAGAATGCAGAGATAAAGGGAGACACTGAAAGAACAAATTATGAAACTAATTTAGAAGTGTAAAAAGCAAGGCAAGGGTTGTGTTAGACTGTTGCAAACAGATGGAATTTTAGATAGCAGCCAGGAAGAACCGCTGGCTTGAATTCAGGTGTTGGATAGAAACACATCTGGGTCATAAGTCAATTTAAAGGATCCGTTGAACGGGTGAGCTATAGGATGAGTAGTGCTAAAGGCAGTGCAATGAGTTATGTCACTGGAGTGAAAATCAAAGGAGATTTAGCTTTCTGTTTTGAGCAAGCACATGGCATGGCTCCCAGGTTTGCCCAGAGAGGTTGTGGCTGCCCCCTCCCTGGCAGTGTTTAAGGCCAGGTTGGATGGGCAACCTAGTCTAGAGGAAAGGTGCCCCTGCCTGTGGCAGGGGATTTGGAACTCGATGATCTTTAAGGTCCCTTCCAACCCAAACCATTCTGTGATGCTATGATTCATTCTGAGGAGCACAAAGGAAGATCTCTGCAGGGGGTTATTTCATTGCTTCATTCCTGAAACTAGAGAAAGCAATATTTGTCAACACATCTGAGATAACTTATAGTTAACAGGTAACAGAATAGGAACCTTGCTGTAAAGGGGGTTATCGGCTTGAAGAGAATATTCAATGATTACTTGGAAAAGTGATGTAAGAAATGGTCAAGTGATTCTTCCCGATGTTTGATTTTGGTCAGATGCCTGGTTACTGTGACACCTAAAGAATCTCTCCTGTGTTTTCTGTGTCCAAATATATTGGGAAAACACACTCCTGAATCTCAGCGTATATTTTGAGCAAATTCATGTCTAACAGGACTTTTGCCATCTCTCCAATTAACAAATAAAAATGCCTCTTCATTCTTACATGCAAGTTCTTGTTTGCCATGAAGCAAAGGCACAGGATTTTGACCCAGGTGGGCCTCTCAGGAGCTTGATTCCTTATACCACAACCAGTACTGAAAAGTATGGTGTATTGAACACATTTTTGCCTTTTACCTGAAGAACTGTTGCTTATTCCCTAGTTTTAGAAGTAGGTTGCTTCTGATATTGTTTGTGGGGGAAGAAGAATATGAAATATGTTTTCCTTGGTCCAAGAGATTTGAAAGGAGACTACACAGCTGCCAATACCTGCTAATTATAGTATTTTATGGATATCCTTCTCCCCACTCATCCCAGATCTTATATTTCTTTTCTGGTTGTCATATTGAGAACATAAATTCTTATCCTCACATTATCAAAACTGTAATTTATTACTTTCTTAGTGGTTTTATATTATAGCCTAAACCTGTCTCAGTGTTTGAAATGAAATTGCATCCATTATCTTGAATAGTGAAATTTTCTAAAGATTTCAAGATCTATGAAGAAATACAAGCAGGTATGTAATTATCTTTCATTCTTTTCTCTACAGGTTATTCCAAAGGACTATAAAACTATGACTGCTCTGGCAAAGGCCATCTCCAAGAACGTGCTCTTTGCTCATCTTGATGACAATGAACGAAGGTATGAGGTGCTTTATCATTTAAAGGAATCTGTAGCTTGACCTGAGGACAAGAAAATATATTAAATTTTAACTCAGGGAACAGAACTACTCTCACTGATGCATTTGAGTCATACTGGATGTACCCTCACACAGACTTATGGTATTATGACAGAAGGTAAAATCACAAGCTAAAAAAGGGCAAGAACAGGTTAGAATATGTTCAGATATTTATTAATATTTTCAAATCACCTGTGCCTGATGAACTTTATTCTAGGTTACTTAAGGAATTGGCTAAAGCAATCTCAGAAGCATTTGTAGTTACTTGTGAGAACTCAGGGAAGACAGATCAGGTGCTGGAAGGGTGAGAAGGAAAAAGCATGATGTTTATAAAGAGGTAAGCGAGAATTAGAGGTAAATTATTTTTTTCTTTGAAAAACTGGCACAAACAAGTTATGTGTAAGCACCTTAAGGAGACCAAGGAGTTCAGTAGCAGCCAATGTGACTTTTAAAAACTTGAAAATGTCTTTCTACAACTGAGTAGCAAGTCTTGTAGCTGGGGAAGGCACAACGGAGGCGAAACAGCTTGACTTCTAACTTTTTTGACATTAATGTGTGTGACAGTTTCATAAACAATCACAGGAAACATCTTCAGTGAAACCACTATGGAGTCTGTGCAAAACTGATTATATTGCCATACCAAATAGCAGTTATCAATGGTCCATCATTCTAATGGAAAGATATACTGAAGTGTGGGATGGGTTGGTCTGGTTTTCATCATTATTGTCATTAATGACCTCAGTGGTGGAATAGAGTGTGAGTGTTGAATTTTTAGATGACATGAAGATGGGAAGGGCTGCTAAAGCATTGAGAGATAAGGCTAGAATTCAGAACTATGCTGACAGGTTGAAGAAACGTTCTAGTAAAAGCAGGATGGATTGTCACTGCGCCAAGTGCAGAGGAGTATCCTTAGGCAGCAAGAACACCTTTATAAGACGGTTTTGCAGTTTTGGTAGTTTCTTGAAAAACTATGTGGAGCTTATTGTGAATCATGGTCTGAACATTAGTCACTAATGTCAAGCTGTTTTGAAAATACTGTTTTACTGGGATAACAAAACAGGAGAACGTGCAAGACGTCCCAGTGTTGGAAAGATTTCAGCTGGGACACAGCATCCAGTTTGGGCACTGCACTTCAAGAATAAACAGTTGGAGGAACGATCCAAATCTAGATAACATCACTTCTGAAGAAAGAATGGGATTGGTTGGCCTGCAGAACAAAAGTCAGGGGCAAAGGGACGCTATAATAGCTTATAATTGAATTGACGAGAAACTAGCTGTAAAAAGTTAAAACAACATCAGGGCTTCACAAAATTAATTTCTTGTTGTATTTTAATAGGTATAGTTTGATTTTGATTATTAAAATATTGCACATCTAACAAATACTGGACTATATTAAAAACTTCTGTGAAATACATGCAGGGTAAATATTTATGAGCTGTGGGGAAAAGAGGGATGTTAAGGGGGTGATGGGCTTTATGAACTAAACAGCTTAATGAGTTGCAGAGAGTACATGGGTGTGTACCAGTGTGCCTGCCTTTGAGCTCATCTTTGTTTCTTGTCTTGTTATCACCTGAAACTCAGTTGCAGTCTTCTCAGAGTAGCCTTATGTCATATGTTTGCTTCCCTGGTTGGGATGTGTGGCAAAGCCTTTTCACTTTGTTTCGGCCTTTGATGTATTTACTCTGCAGTTAGGATGTATTTAATGCCTGGGTAGTTAAGCTTGGATTTTGATAGTGCTGTTATATCATCCTGCAGGTCCTTAGGCATGTGTGCTCTAACTTCTCTCTCCTCCTTTCCCCTACCTCATGTGATGACATATTGGCTGGCTTGTGTTCACATGAGGGTTTTGCCCTTTGTTCTGATTTTCTTCCATACTCCACTTCCTTCATGACTCTACTCAAAAACTCTTGGAAGACACTGCTCAAAGGGTTTTATTAGGTGGACAGTGGAGCATGTTAGTTAAGCTCAGATGTGACCGCAGCAAGATTTGCTGGAAAAGCATAGTTCATACTGGTGTGCAACATCATGCAGAAGCTGTGGAGATGACCACCAAGAGGACAGTGTTCCCAGGCAGAGAACACTCTAAAGACCTGCTAATTATGATTGCTGCAAGATCAGCAACTCTGGTCTTGGCTTGGTGCTCACCAAAGCCTTACATATATATATGCACAGTCCTGTGAAACATGCTTCTTGTGTGACAGCTCTGAAGGAGCTTCTTGTGGCGTAGAACAACTTCTGATACAGAGGACAGCACTGTGCAGGCTGTGCACCCAGAAGAACTAGGAATTTTTCTGCAGTCTGTTCAAGGATGAACAGCCTTGAGAGAAAACATCGGTGAAGCTGGACCTACAGCCAGGTAAGAGGCATTCACCCTCTCTTTCATTATGGTGGGGAAAAGTGAAATGGCAACATTAACTGTGAGGGATTTTTGCATTATGAACATACATTTATTTTTTATAGCTGGTGTTCTTTGCAACAGTTTGTCTTTAGCTTCAGTTGAAGGCAGAAGCCATCTTATTTCTCTGCTCTTCATTGCACCTGTGATCCAAGAGGAAATCCCAGCAAAAAAAATTACATAAAATCCTTGATTATGGCATTTGTACATAATAAAAAGAACTCAAAGGTGAAATTACAGACTTTGCAGAAGTGCATATTTCAGAAAGTGCGTCCCTTCAGAATGCTGGTGGGAAGCTACGCTTAATAACGTTCAAGTGTTGTCTTAGGTGGCCTGTGCTATAGATTCTAATGGCTGAATAAGGGGAAGAAGGTCCTTGCTGATCCTGTCCCTCCTGGTTCCAATGTGATCTCATGGTTCAGGTCCATTCTGAAGGCCTTTAAAAGTTTGCATAAACTTTCCTCCTTTTGATCTGTGTCACTGGAGAGTTTTGCATATGGGAGAAATCAGCAAGGCAGGGTGTGTTGTACTGATGCCCTCTCTGCTGCTTTGGTTTTGTTCAGTCAGCAGGCAGTGAATGATTTCTATGCATGCAAAGATAGAATTACACCCATAACTTGGCAACATTTTATTTCCTCTCCCACTCTTCGATATCCAGCAGATTAACATCCTCTAAGGCTTCCTAGTTGTGAAATGGTGTATAAAGGCAAAATTGGTAACAAGGGGCTAGTCTGATTGTCCTAGTCTCTTCTAACCTGGCAGTATAGCTAGTATTTTTTATCGGTTCAGCATGTAATGCTGGAATACAAGTACACCCACTTGGCTTTGCCATGATGTTGAACAATAAAGGGCGAGGGGGAAAGGAAGAGATTGTTGATTATCCTTCTGTGGATAAAAATAAAAGATTTTTTTTCATCGACAGGATGTTCTGTCTCTACTGGACAGGGGCAGCCACTGAGAGGGGGGCAGTGAGAAGGTTCAGAGGTGACCTGCTGTGGGAATGGAAGTTGGACCCAAAGCTGATGATTGTCAAGGAGAAGGAAATAAAACTGAAGCATAACCAGTGGGTGAGAGAACAGGACTGAGAGCAGCAGGAGTGTCAGCCTTGGTTCCAGGAGGTCACCAGTGCCTGCCTGCTCTGCTGTGAGTCGTGAGGCACATCTGTCAGTCCCTGTTCAGAAGCTCGGTGGCTTCCTGACCACATAAAGAAGTGGAATGATTAAACGTTCACCATATCTGTATATAAATGCTATGTAAAATTTATATGTAAAAGCTATGTAAAACTTGTTCGTCAAGGAGTAAAGAGAGTAGATAAATATTTAATATGAACTTCCAGACTCCACTTTTGGCATTTTAGCTAATATCATAATTTTTACAAGCATTTATACTTTATTACTAGTGTACAGGCAGCTCTAATGCCTGCAACAGCTTTCAGAAAACTTTTGTGTACTTTATTACTTGGATTAATAATAAATGGTTTGTTTGAATGGTATACTGGTGTGAAACTACTTCGGAAACAAGAGTCAGGAAATTGTATTTGATGCTTTTGCTAAAATATTGAGTTCTAGCAAAGGCACAAAAATAGCAACAACAAATGAACTAAATACTAGACAAAACTGCTGTATTTATTACAGCAACACACAGGGTTGCGTTTACTCTTTCCATGGCAAAGCTATGAGAATAAAGGGCATTTTTTATTTTCTATGCTTGTTGGGGCCAAGATGCTAAGATGAAAATTGGCACTGGTACTGGGCATGCAAGCCAGCCAAGAGTTTTCTTCAAGCAAAAATTCTTACCCTTTTCACAGCATCCTCCCAAACATTGTGGAGGGCACACGCTACTGTGACACTGTAGATAAAATTGAAGACAAGTTGTTGTAGATACCGTCATCTTGCTGTTAGCATTTCAGAAAAATGTTCTACTACCTTCTTGCAAATGTGTTTTAAGTAACCCATGTTTTTCAATTCAGGAAGTTTTGTAAGCCATGATTGGTGGCAAAGTGGGGTCTTATAGGGACTTACTGGGCATAAACACACGCTATTTGAAAGATATTAGTGTCCAAATTAAGACTTCCTCAGCACTGAGACACAATAACGCTCCTAAAATTTATTAAGGGCTGCCGCAGAGGGGAAATGTGTAATCATGTATCTGTGTCCCCTGAAGACAAAACATCAGAATTAGGCTTAAATTGTACAAGGTGAATGTAAACTAGACACGTGGTGGTAATTCCTGGGGGTAAGGATACTTAAATAGATTGTAGAATCTATAATTGTTAAGAACAGGTTAAGCGTATCTCTTTGAACATAATTTAGTTTGTCCTCTGGATAGGAGAAGTCTCTTAGCTCTATTTTTGTGGTTCTTGGATCCTCAGTAATGGGAAGCCAGTGTATTCTTTCTGTATGCATTTTTCTTTTCTTTTTTTTTTAATCTATTTGAAGGGTTATTGTTATTTCTCACATCTTCTGTTTTCTCAACTAGATGAATCTAATGCTCCCCATCTTCCTTTGCAGACCATGTTCTCAGACCACTGATCATGTTTGTTGTTCTCCTCAACTTTCTCTAGCTGGTCCACCTCTTTCTTGTTTCTTTGTATTTTTCACAGCAACAGGATATTGTTGACTTCTACTTAGCACGTGATCAGTGGAATCATTGGATCCTTTCCTGCAGAAATGCTACCTTGGCAGCGAATCTTCACCATGTATTTATGCCGTTGGTTATTCCTACCCAAGTATACTTAGTTGTTGTGTCTTTATTGAAAGTGTATCTATTTTCTCAGACCATTTCTTCAATTTGTAATCATTTTACATCCTAACATTGTTTTTTGAAGTGCTTGCAGCTCCTTTACAGCTAGGTATTGGCTTCATATTCAGAAATCACACTCTTTATCCAGGTCAGTAATGGCTTGGGTACTTTTTTCAGTACAGGCATAATCTAACATGAGAAAAGTTGTTTTCCATAGCTAACATGATTTTTTGTTGTTGTCCTGTTGATCTCATCTTGAAATATTCTTGAAAGTTCTGGTGATTAGTGAATTTCAAGGATATTATTATTGCTATAAGCTTTATTCACGTCTGCATAATACCACGTTTTATTAAAGCACTGGCTGCAGGCCAGCTGGAAAACCTCGTGTATGTGGAAGAAACCTAAGACGGCACCATTCAGGAGCAAGATATTTTAGAAAGAGGATGCCACAGCTATGACATATTCATTACACATCCTGTATTTTCCTTGCATTTGTAACTTAACTCTTTTGTTAAAAAATCAGACACACATCTAGCTTTGTATAGGCCTGTGCTTCGTATATGCTTACAGTGTGCAGAACAGTGCAAGAAAAATTCCCTTCCCGTGATACTGTGTTAGTGTTTCTGTATCTCCAGGAATCCACATTGTGCTAAAACCCTGTGGATGTTTAGGGGAGATATTTACTCTGCTTGTGTCTAAGTTAGCTGGTGCTCAAAACAGCTCAATTAGGAGCCTCAGGGTATGGTTTTACCGTTGATTTAAGCCAAATTCTGAGCTGGTACCAAAGGAGGAAGTAACACAGTGAGTGCCAAACCTTGGCTGCATGTTCCTGTTGTTCTCGTGGCCGCTGTTAGCCAGATCAGCTCTCTGAAAAGGGATCCTCCCTTGGAGGGTTAGTTGTCAGTCAGATCAGGTCCTTCCTCCCACCTTCTACCTGGCTGCAGAAATACTTTGGCTAGCTGACAGGAGGTGGTGGAAACATGCAGCTGGGAGAAGAGGGCAGGGCAGGACCTCCCCTTTTGGCAGCAGCAGGGGCTGAAATAAAATTAAGGGATTGCAAAACTGCACCTTAATTTCTCTTACTAGTCATTGGACAAAGTCAGAGGGTGGAAACAGATGGCATGAATACCTCTATAATGTGCAATTGTTCCTTGCCAAGAACGCTCAAAATGTAGAGCTAAGCCCTTCTGAACATTAAAAGAAAGAATAAGAGATGAGAGAGAAATGGCACAGCGAGGCATAGCAGAGTGGGGGACGGAGGGCTTTGTTGAGTCAATAATGTGTCTTCCTTGAGTTATATTAGGATTTTTTGTGACCAAAGAGTTGGATGGGATTCTTCCCCCTCCTTTTTGGGAGTAGCAACACAGAGAGGAGGATGACAGCATCATCCCAATGCACTTTGTGCAGGGTGCGCAGTGGGATGGGCTGCACGCTGTGAAGGTTTGCAGAGGTGTGAATGTCCTACCTGTGCTGGAACTTCGGGAGATGGTCAGCAGACTGTGGTAACTTGGGGTAACTTGTATATACAAGTTATAGGTACATGGAACAGATTTGGTACTGAAGAGGCTGGTGCAAAACCTCTCTGTGTGGGAGATTTGTTTCTGATCATCAGTCCTATCAGATGATTCTACTTGTAAGCAACCAGGAAGAGGAAATATGTCTCTCAAATCAACCAAGGCATGCTAAACAAACTTTCCCTCTTTAGGTAACACCAAGGTATTTTCCAGGTAAACTGCCTGGCAGTCCAGCTTTCCTTTGTGCCTTTTATGCCTTGTTTATGGCCTTAATTCGGCATGACATTTAAAAGAGCATGTTTAACTGTGAGTTGTTCCATTGACTTGTTGTTATGGATGTCAGAGGAACTATTCATGTGTTTAAATGGAAGCACATTCAGTCCTGCTGAATTGGAGCTTGCCAATGAGGAATACTACTTAAACAAGAAAAAGTTATGGATTTTGGAGACAAGAGTCATCTGGCAGCAGAAGTGGAAATGAAACCAGGTAGAATTGCCCAGCCATTTGGAAAATAAATGATCCAATTCTCCATTCAAGGTTTAGCCATGGATTTAACACTGACTTTATTTTCCAGTACATCCATCTCATTTACCCAAGAATTATTGTCTTTAATTACTATTGTGGTGCCTGCAGACAGCAGTCTTTAAATTAGTTACACAAAGTTCTGCTCTCAGCAGGCATCGGGAGATTGTATCTGCTGTAGTATCAATCCCTTTACAGCAGCCTGACAGTGTACAGACTTTGTACTAGGAATGTACTTTTTGTGATGTCAGTTTTTGGCCTGGTAGATAGGTTATTCTCTTAAACATAACTAAAAGCACACACATTTAGTATTTATGGATATTTTTATCTTGAGAAACAAATACTGTCAGTTCATAGCTTTTTAGAGGTTGTGATTCACCCTCAGTGTTTCGTTAGACACTTTATATTCTTCATCACAAATACTAGCGGCGCCATTCCTAATGGTAGTTATTTTTAATTCTGCATAAAGTAGTGGTTTACATATGGGCAGTATGTCACCCATTCTGGAAAAACAGAGTTAAAGCAGAGAAGTAATTTACATATATCCTTTTTAGATCTAGGAAAAAAAAAAGGCTGAGACAAATAGTATTCATGCATGCCTGTGAAAAAATCTTGAGTCTAAACTTATTTCTCTCTATATAAAATAGAAAAATTAAGACTACTGCCAAATTTAATAGGCCTTGTAAAATCTTTCTACCACTGCAGTATATATGACCGTGCCTTTGTGTGCTTCTTTACACAACAGTTAGCTGGCAGTGGTTCTGAAAACGCGTTACTCAATGCTAAGGCTTTCCAGAATTAAACACAAAGGTTGAATAAAAGAACATCCACTCTTCTCCGCAAGTCTTTGTCTTCTGCATCAGAGCAGCTGGAAGCTTGTTGGGAGCAGTAATTTGTCTTTGTGCATGGATGAACAAGGGTTTATTTCAACTAAAGCTCTTTAAAATGAGGCTTCCTTTTTTTTTTTCCCTCCCCAGAAGGGTTGTAGGTAACCTGTCAACAGTTACTTCTACACTAATAAGTCTTCATTAGGTGACTGATTCTGCAACCTTGCATGGCTTTGAAAGCGTACATGTCTTCAGGTGGGAGTATTACCTGTACCGGTGCTGGAGGATCAACTGTATGATTAAGTTGCTTAGTTATGCATTTAGAAGAGGATGTGCAAAGGGCTTAAAGGAACTAGATATTCACGTTGATTGATGTATAGTGGGAAGTGAACATTAACTCCTATAAGGTTCTCTTGAAAATCTCCATCTTACCTTCTGAATGGTTAGACCTGTGTGTTTCCATTATGAGATGACATCTGCTTAGTAACACCACGTTTGGAAAGACAGAAAGAAACCCACCTTCAAACAAAAAATAATCTATAATACTATGAGGTTTAGTGGTGGTTATTTTCCTTATACAAAGAGAAGATTCAGCTCAACAACCAGATGAAATTTCTCTGTCATTCCAGTGCACTTAATGGAAATACCAAGTGTAAGTTATTTGACTGTTAGGCTGCTAACTCTGTTTTAATGAAAAAAAATCTGACAAACCCAAACAATGATTTAGTTCTTGTTTTACAAGTTCCTTTCTAAAGACTTTGACCTGAAGTACATCGCATCTTGTGAGGTAACAGCTGGTCTATCATTGTCTTCGGAAAAAAGTAACAGTTGCTAAGATTTCAAGAAACAAAGATGGTCTTTGAATCAACTGGAACAGCTGTAAGAGACTGACACACCATGCACTGTCAGCTGCTAAATTCAGATATTCAGACTGCCCGAAATGGGATACTTTAACCCTTTGGCACCATCACATTCCTTTTCTCTCTGTTTTTCTTTTAAAAAAATCGTGTTTTTGCTTTCAGAAATATAAAAAAACCCACAAAACTATCACTTTCTTTGTAGGGATTTTATTTTTTACATTTATTCAACTTCTGATTTATAAGCAATAGGAAGACAAGCTTTTTGACAGATGAAATTTGGATTAGAAAAGTATAACGCGCTCCTCTGTGTGGTGCATTAAATAGAAAATATAGTAGTGCGTATCCAGAAAACAGCATCAGATGCTATTTTAAGGTACTCAGCATCTTCCCAGTTCTGTATGTGGAGAGTGTATTTAGTGTAATGAAGCAGAATGAAGGTGAATTTATCATATCTAGAAGGGAAAGGTAAGTGATAGCAATGGTCTCTTTGACAGACAGAGGCATGTGAGATCCAAAAGCTGGTGGCTGAAGTTGGGCACATTCAGACTGGAAAAGTTTAGTTTTTTCTTTTTAGAGTAATCAGGGAACTGTTCCATGATTTAAATTAACTTGGGATGTGGCAGATTTTCCATTGCTTGAAGCCTTCAGATCAAGCTTGGCTCTCTGCTGTTGCTAGTTCATGCAGCGCTTTCTGAAGTGCTCCAGACTATTGTGGGTTTTTTTTCAAAGATGGCAAAATGTGATGACGTGAAAATTTATTTTACTTAATGAAGAGTCAGCAACCATCTCTTGTGAACAACACACTTGTATGACTTTGGTACGCCTGAAAGCCAAGCTGTTACAACTTGGAGCCTGACTGATTTTTGGATGCCTGAAATAGGCACATATCGTGACTCTTGCTAAACTATTGTTTTAGTTCAATTACAAAGGATGGGATATTATTCAGGAGCCTCTGAGATTTTGTAGTCTGTGTTAGATGGTATCAGGAAAGCTGTAGTTGCCTTAGCAGCTATTCATCAGTTAGCTCTCCATGCTGCATGGCTGATCTTACCGCTGATGGAGGGGTTGAAGCACCCAGTAAGTGGTACCCTGAGCCCTCTGCTTTGCTTCTTGAAGAGTGCTGCTGATCAGGCAATGAGACTGGTGTCTCAGCACGGGACACACTGTTTTCTTGCCCAAAGAGCCATGCTGGATCAAGCATGCTCCTAAGTGATTTACTTCAGTATTTCCAAGCAGGGCATAGTGATCGCTTCTTATCAAAGCTCTTGTACTGATCACATATAATCTACTTTCTTGTGCCCTGTACTCCTAGGGCCTGATCCTGTGCCGTCTCAGTAACTGAAACATTGGCAGTTATCATCACTGTTTGCAGTGTTTGCAGTGGTAGTTTATTCTTCTGTTTGTGGATATGACCATGTGAAAAAGTGGATTTATATCATGACCCCAGAGGATTTGAAAGTTCTTTGCTAATGTGAATGAATTTCATAGAGTAAAGGCTGAAATAAATAGAACGATTTTCCAGATGTGATAATTGATGTAAGCAGAATAAACTGTGCAATCTAGAGCTTTAATTCTCATTAATAGGAAAGCACTTTACTGTCCTGATAGACTATTTTATAGTTACCGTTACTACAGGGCCCACGGTAAGGCTAGACCGCCTGACAAGCCTCTCTCCATTTTGCTGTCATTAAGCCAAATGGCAGCTCAGGTTTCCACATCTTTAACGGTTGGACTTAGTGATCCTAAAATTCTTTTCCAACCAAAACAATTCTATGATTCTATCACTTTTTTTTTTCATATGTCTGATAGTCTGTGAGATCTGTTTGTCATGAAAAGTCAAGGAGAAATAAGAGAAAGAAACCAACATATTTACATATTTTCTGAATTTAATTTTTACTTTTTTTATTCTTCATTTAAAAGATTTGTAAGAAGACTTTGAAATGCTCGCTATTCTTTTCCCTAACAGAAGCACATCACTATCTTATGAAGTGAATGAGAATTACATTTTAATATCTAGAAACAGACCTTGGCCTTTTGACATCCTAATAATTCCCAGAACATCCAGCTGAACTTTCACCACGATAGACTGGATTTGCTATGTTAAAATAGTGTAGCAGTGCCCTGATTCCAAGTCTTGACAGTTTCATCACCACACTTGACCCGTGTTCCTTGTACATCTGCTTTCTGCAACGTGGTTACAACATCGATGTAGATTTTTCTTTGCTTTTAGAAACTTGGTTTAAAACAGTGATTTGGCATAAATTGTGTTTCATCCCAGTTTACTTTCTGTTCCTTAATGGTATGTCATGTGTCATGTTTCCTCTCTTTTTAAATCCCGTGCTTTGACTAGAACTTATTTCCAAGAATATGAAATTATTGTTCTATTATTAGAACACAGGGTTTGATTCCTTGACAAGTTGACAAGAGCTTTGCAGCACTTTGCAGGAACAGCCCTTCCTAATCAATACTGTCCTCAGCAACGTCAGTTTCCCCTGGTACAAAAATATAGCTGAAATAAAGCTGCTCAATTGCTTGGACAATGTGTTGTGGTATCTGGGACTTAATGCTCGCTTTTTCACACTCACTCCACCCTCTGATGCTGACAGTCATCTTCAGAGCAGGAGCTAGAAACACGCCTTTTTAATGCCTGATCGCTTACATACACGTTCTAATTGAGTTCTTCATAGATTCCAACATCTATCAAGTTTTCTTGGCCGTCATATACCATATTAATATAGGCTCATGGTCATCTGACTCCTGGCATTTTTTGGTAATAAGTAAATTGCATTTAGACTAGAAAGAGAATAAACCTACTAAACTGGTGCACCTTGGGATCTTCCTTATGTTGCAGGGTTTTTTCCACTGGCTTCTGAGTGGTTTTATTTATTGTGCTCTTTGGCTTTGGGACTTCCTTCCTCTTCTGTTTTAGGATTTTAGCCAAATTCAGCACTTGAGATCTGATCTTCACTTTAATATGCTCAGTGTAGGCTCTTTTTAATTACCCTGGCTATATATCATTATGTCAGAAAATTTAGATTTCTTTTGCAGCAACTTCCTATTAAAACAATTGCCTGATGAATACGGTTATTGTGGATGTGAATGATGTGCATTTAGAATAGTTTCATTTTCAAAGGATGCTTTCATGGAAAACAAGGTTAAATTGTGTGGGAACAATGGAGATTCTGCAAACAGCTCTAATAGGTTGTTCCTTTCTTCCTTCCAATACTTACTTAGTGTTAGAAATCAGATTAGAGCACAAGAGATACAGGGAGGAAAAGAAAATACAGAGCTATATTGTTCTTAGACTCCAGAACCACGTTCTTAAAGCCCACGGGTGAAATAATGAACAATTCGTGTGAAGGTTACATAGAGCTTATTTCTGCTAAAGTTCTCCCCATTTCTTGTTTATCCTTTTTATTTGTTTTGTTGCTTTGTTCTAGTGCCGTAGTGACACCCTCTGGCAATGGCAGGGTGGTTTCGTTGCCATTAGGGAACTCTTTAGCAATCAGTGAGCAATATCTCGCTGGAAAGGCATTGGCGTACCCTGTGCTTCCTTCCCTCTCAGAGCTAGTTTGGCTCAAGACTAAAAATCACACACGTGAAGTTAATTAATGTTGTACATGAACGCGATGGCTAATTGATACAAATTAAAGTACCGTGTAGTAAATAATGTTGGGCAGCTTTTTTTTTGGTGAGCAGCTTGAAAAGTCTCCCTTTGTACTTAATTTGTTTACATCAGCTCTAAAGGATGCTTTTCTCTTCTGGAGTGCAGCCTCTGAGCAAAGCCTTACAGACGCTCTGGCTGCTGTGTGGCTTGCACCAGAACAGAGGTGACTCACTGATCCATTCTACCTGGGAAATAAAACAGGTTTTTAAAGATGGAAAAGCTATTGTGAGTTGTCTGCCTACTGTTAATTTTGTATTTTGCATTGGTAATGCTTTTATTTGTGCTGTTTTACACTATGGGTCACAAAATGCAAACTTCTTGCAGCTGAAATTTTTCCAGGCAGTATAATGAGAAAAAACAGTAAGCTTTTGAGGCAGTTGGAACAGCGAAGTGGCACGGCTGAGGCTTGGAGGAAGGCATTAAGATGCCGAAGTCCTATTAAATTCAAGGTGTTGGAGAATACTTAACGTTTTTTATTGGATCTAGATCTATGTCTCATTTTGCTAAGTAACTTCATGTGTGTCTATAGGGCAAACTGGTAGTACGGAACTACCTAAATGATTGAGTTAGGGCAAAGCAACTGCATGGCTGCGGCAGCGCGAGGATCTGTGCTGGGTACCTCACCTGGCTTCTCAGCAGCCTGAATTAGCCCAGATATAGAGGTTTGTGCTGCTGGACTCCTTCCAGCGCTCAAGTAGAGTGTTGTTAGAGAAACCTCCATGCATAAATGGGGAACAGGGGCTCTGAGATAAAAACTTGAACAGGATCTATTGCTCTGTCCTTTAAGGACTTCTACTGATCTGCTTGGAACGAACCCTCCCCATAGCAGGGACCGAGCTGTCCTGAACTGGCACTGGGGACTCTGAGCTAGGACGCAGAGACTTCTCAGCCTCATGATGAAATACAAAGATCTGGCTCAGCTTCTGAAAGCAGCCATCGTTGTATCTGCCACCTGGGGTCACTGTGTTCAAGGTTATTAAAAAGGAGAAGTATAATGTAACAAAGAAAATATAAGCAATAAAAAACCTAACCCCTGGAGGCTAAAATTGAGATTGCCATAAGTATACAAATTACTTGAAATTTTTATTGTGTGTGAAAAAATGAAGCCCTAAATTTCAGTGTGTAAACAGAAGTCTGCTTTAACAGGTCAGAGATTTGTATAAAGCAAGAGGTGAACTACCACAAGAAAAGCGTTATCTCTCATAGACCTTTTCTTATTGCATTTTGTCTTATCTCGTCTACCTGTTGGTTCATACAGTGTACTACAACTGACTTTAAAGATCTTTGTAGCAGTGTAATTTTGTGGTTGAGAAATCTTCAGTGATCTTGATGCTGATCTTGTTTTACACTGGAATTACTGTGCATATCTCAGTGGGTTTTCATATTATTTACACATGTGAGATTATAGGTGAGTCTAATATATATTTTGAATCTGCACCCATCTTACAGAATTTCTTAAGTGTGCTATTATTTAAACCTTTGTCTCAGCTAACCCCACATGATAGATTATGTACCTGCAGTACTTCTTAAAAGCACTTTAGCTGAATTTTCAAGCTGTCTAGGCTTAAAGTTGTCAAAATATGTATTTATGTTAAAACTCCTCAGAATGCTGTGTGGATGTAGATATTTCTGTGGAGGTGCTGCATCGTGATAAAGAAAAGGCTGGTTGTGCGCGGGGAAAAGAGCAGCTCCAGACGATGCAAATACTACTTCAAACCCCATTTATTGTCAGAGCGGCATCAGCCGTGTGTGTGCTGCTCGGAAGCTGGACATCCCCAGTGCTCTTTGAGAGCTGTCTCTTAACAGCAGCTGCAAAATTGCTGCCTAGTAGTCTGAAAGAGAAAGTCAAAGCTAAAGCAGTAAGGCACAGAAACCCTTTTCCCACTCTCTTCTGTTCACAAATCCTTTTATAAAGACCTGTAGGGACCCAGAGGACATATGTCTACTGCTGTACCTGGCCGTTGGGTGGCCTCCGTTAGAGCTGAAGAAGATCACCTACGTCTCTGGAGTGCATCTTTTTTTTTTTTCTCAGCTAAATATCGCTGAAGCTTCTAGATAATGGGGCTATACAAGACATTGCATGGAATTCAGACTGTTCTTTAGTATGAAAAATTGGTAAATCAATATTTTGACCCTTTTTTATAATTTCTAATTAGAAATTATGTGTATAATTTACTTAATGCTTTTCACAGAATCACAGAATCAGTCAGGTTGGAAGAGACCTCTGGGCTCATCGAGTCCAACCATTGCCCTGACACCACCATGTCAACTAGACCATGGCACTAAGTGCCATGTCCTGTCTTTTCTTAAACACATCCAGAGATGGTGACTCCACCACCTCCCTGGGCATCATCGAGTCCAAAACATTTGGACACAACATGTTTGTTGACATATCTGTGCATTCGATTAAATAAGAAGAACTTCAGTTATAGGTATAGTTGAAGGAGAATAGAGTGGTGAAAAAGTATTGCACATAGTAGTGTTTCTTCTATAGCTCTTTGCAAAGGGAAATCATCCATTCCTTGCAGTACTGAGGGTTATATAGTCAGAATTGCCTCACTCCTGTGTCTTTTGAAATAAACTTTGCACCACCTCCAAATAAAATTATTTAGCATCTTTTGTAATTACATGATCTTTAAAGCATCTCTAAGGACCACATTTTAGTCCTATTATAATCAGTATTCTTTGGAGTAATTCATTACTTACATCATCATGAGGTCAGAATCAGAACATTATGTTTTCATCTCTTATAGTGAGATAACTCCTCATACAGGGTATCATGCTGCTGTACACATAATTAGTACTATGTGAAGAACATAAATTAACACGTTAGTTTTGATGAGAATGTTGATGAGGTTGGAAAGGCATCATTAATATGCTCAATAGTGCAAACTAATACTTCTGATTTTAGCTTCCTTTGCTTTTCCTTTCAACTAGTTAAGCTAAAAATATGGCACAGCTGCTTTCCCTTTACACACGTGAAAATGTGTGGAATGTGAAACAAGAGAGAGAATTGCAACCCTTTGGGTGAGAAAACACGACGTTCAGTGCTGAGACACCAGTCTCATTGTCTCCTCATGGGAGCAGGGCAGAACGGAGGGCTCGGTGGTACCACTCGTTGCTGTAGGGACTGGAAGGTTTGGTCCTCCTGACACAGCACAGCAGCATGACTGCAGTAGTATGCAGCAGGATGGGTTTTGTTACTGGTTGATTATGTTCAAGATAAACTGCTAACTCCACTTGAGGTTGCTAACTGCGCTTTTTCCTTTCTGTGGCCCGAGTTGTTTTAAGCACTGTTGGACTTGAGCAGTCCCTCGAAAGCACATCGTCTAGTCCTCAGTTAACTGCTGCTAATGGATCAGATGATAGAAGATTAAGGCAGAAGTGGAAGATCCTTATGGATGTAAATCAACACTTATTAAAGACATCTAACTGCGTTAGGTCTCAGCAGAAAGGAGAATCCTACTCTAGGTTCTGATCTGTAGCTCGATAGAAAGTTTGTGCAGGATATCAGTAGAAAGAATGAATGGCAGTGAAAAGTGAAAGCTGAAAAGCTTTGTGAAGTATATTTATATTAATAATAGTTGACTCTTAAAAGGTGCTCTTTGCCTGTTGTGCTTTGGGCTTTTTACTAAGAAGGGTAAGTAGCCATTATCTACGTTGAACACTTTTTGGATATCCTTTGCTGTTGTGGTTGATGAATAAACTGCAAAGTGAGTATCTGATCCTGAAAGTGGATCTATGCAACAAGCTCTCATAATCTGGAGGAGCTCAGTGGATGTCAGTGGGAGCTACTCCAAGCAGGAGGATTAATCGATATTAAATTGACGGCCAAAGTAAAGGAACTGTGGACTGGAAGCAAAACGACAGAAAATATTGGTAGGAGAGAATTAAATTGTGCTCTTAGATAGCTCTTTTGTAAAACTAACTCAATCAGAAAGTCACTAATTAGTTTTTACAAATTCTGGGAGCGGTTTAAACTTGGCTGCCTTTCATAGTTACTGGAAGTCTCACATAAAATAGAGTATATTTCTAAAGTGATTGAATTAATGTTTTCATGTTACTGGAGTCTGCTTTTTCCTTTCCTTATTTTTGTTGATTTAATATGCAGGAGTATAATATTGCATCAGCACGATGTTGCATAGATTGCAAGTATATGACTTTAAAACCGGTATATTTTCCTAACTGTCATTTTTGAAAGTTTCTGGTTTTTCTTTTAGTTTTCTCAGTGTTTTTTGGTTCTTTGCCTCTTGGTAGTAGGGTGACCCAGCTTTCCAGTCACAGAGGCATGAAAAATCAGCATAATTAAAAGTCATATATTAAAGCAACTTTGTAACAGTTTGCTTTTCTAAAATGCAAGTGAGATATGAGAGAAGACTCACCCATGCTTGCGATGTGTGTTGCTTGGCAAAATCCGTCTATTGCACTTGGAGATTTGGTGATTGGTAGGATATTGCAGTTATTTTTATTGAAAACTCAGGGTTTAACTCACAGGACATTTTTAGTTCCTGACTTACATTATTGATTATAATTTCTGGTCAACTTGGATTCTCTTCCTATCTCTGTTCCCCTGATATTCACAGTGATGCCACTCTGCCTTTCTCTCTTAAATCCATCAGTTTTACATTCGGGTGATTTTCCACTTTTCTTCTCCTCCCGGCCCTTGGCACACTGCCTTACATCTCTCTTCCACTTTGCAATTTCTGATTTATTTCTGGCATCTGTTCAATTTCAGAAAAAAAATATTCTAGCCCATGAGTCTTGTAAGGCAATATAAATTCCATTTTTATCAACATTGGTCAATTAAAATCTGATGTTACCAAGCCTGTTTATAAATAACTTGACTATTCCAAATTTATGTTGATAATACCTTATACCATTCATTCCATATATATAACACTTTCATATGGCAGATGAGGAGAGATGTTTCTGTGAGACTATATACATTTACAAGTACAGAAATAAAATCCATTGACGACACCTTAAGGTCACACTCACTATGTGTTCGCTCACACTTATACACATGTGCATATAAGTTGCTTTGAAAGATCAACTTGTATATGAATATCTGATAAGATATAAAACTGAAGCCTGAAATCTGGGCTGATCTCTTGAGTTTTGGTTCAAGGCCAGACTCTGGAAAATTATTTGAGTTCCGATTCAGGCAAAATCCCTTGAATATGTTTTTCTGGCAATATTTTTGAGAACAGCTGATCTTTCCACATTTTTTCCATTTGGGTTAGAGATCTTAAGAGAGTAACCAAGACGCCACTGAAATGCTGCTGTTTGCTGCTCGTTGGAAGGAAAATGCAGCCCATACACATGGTGCCATAGTTTTGGCATTTTCCTCTGGTGTATCTCAAAGCTCTGGGTGATAGATAATGACATTAAGGGGAGTGAGATGAGGTTAATTGCAAAGCATTGCTTATTAGGTTTGAAAGAGAGATAATCACAGGGCATTCTAATTTCTTAAGACACTGATTAATATAACAGCTACAGAGAAAAAACTGGCAGTGAATATGTTGCTAGGGAGTTTGCAGGATTGCTGGTTTATGCATTTTCTTTTACAGCCTACACAGTTGGAGATAATTCAGAATCTTACTGTTTAAGAGTAAGCCAAGTATCTAAAATCTTGTGACCATATTTAGGGATGGATGAAATGTTTTGGTTAAAATAGCTCACACTCCCCTACACATGCCCATATTTCTATCTGGTCTTCAGACCAGTGAAAGGCAGAAGCAGGGAGACCTCGAGAGATTTCCTTTGCCTTTCTTTTAATCCATCAACTGGTTGTTAAGAATCTCACACTGCTTATTCCAGTATCCAAATGCCTGCCTTCCCTCTTGACCTGCTTGAATCACCCAGTGCCTTTACCAGTTACTGTATTCATCCACAACTCTATTTTGGTTTAATCATCCCATTAGTTGAAGCTGGAGAAACACTTTGTGGCATGCGGCACTGGTTTGTTCTGCATCTCATCCAGCATGATGCTGGGCTATGCCAAGTAGGGTTGTCTCCTGGCAAGGGTGGAAGAATAGGGGGAAAATTCAGAAGATATGGGAATGATAGCATTATTTGGGGCTTACACCTTTTTTCTTGCTGTCCCGTTGGTACTGACCTTTCCCAGGTGCTGTCATTCCCTGTCCATCCAGCATGTTTGTCTGGATAAAGGCTGTCTGCATCTCTGATGGGAATGTGCAAAATACAGAGAAGGCTAGTGCAGTTTAAAAATAACATTTATTAGCAGATAGATTAAAGGCTAGAGAAGGATGTTTGGTGGAACAGCGAGAAAGACACTCCCAAGCTATGTCTGTAATAATGAAATTCTTACAGTATTCTCAGACAATCTGTTCCCAGTATGTACCAGGACATACAGCATTACCCGTGGCTGTGCCAAGAGACCGGACTCCACGCATCCCCTGGTCGTCAGTAATTCAGCACAACACACGCAGCAAACGGATGCTCTGGCTCCTAATAGAGGATGCTTGAAAAACTCCTAAAGCAGGCAAAATTAAACAGGCTTCGGCTATACGGGAGGTGGATTCTGAAAGCTACCAGTGGCAAAATGGAAGATTGTTTTTGAAGAACGAGATGTCTCATTCCTGACCCCGTCACCTTCCGTGCGAGCCAGGGGAGAGCACTGATGCCAATCCAATAGGCATGCTCAGCAGATGTCCAAGTCTCTGGTTTATATCCAGTGATACTAAAGGTTGTTTATAAAGGCAAGACGTTATTGTTTTGAGTGCTTGGCACTGCCTCTCATCTTTTAAAAAGTTGAGAGGAACAAATATGATGAGGTTTCCAGCTATTTCATCTCAGTTACAAGAGAAGGCTGTCAGAAATCAGTGTGTCTTTGACAGCGATCCTGCACTTGTTTTACTCTTCGTTGCCCTGCTAGGAAACATCTTTTTGCTTGTCTTCGGGAATACAATCTGAAAGGGTTCTCTTGAATCACTGCATTCGGCCATCTGATACTGTAGAAAACCAAGTCATGTGATCCCTCAGATAACTTAAATGAATATATTTTTATTTTCTCCAGTTTATTGGTCTACAGTTGTTGGAAAGCTGCTCCATAACACTACTGTTCCCATGGCAAGAGAGCATCTGATTTCCAGACTAAATGTTTATATGTGTTGATTTTTCATGCCCTCATTGTCCATTAGTTAAAATAACTCTTTTTCAACTCTGATGTTCATTCTTGCCCTTGCCTCCCATCTCTGTGTATTTATAAATTAAAATGATATCTGTTCTTTACTTATTTTACTGCTGTCAATGATTCAAACTCTTCTTTTATAAAAGATAGCCTCTTCATTACATGTATCACCCCAGAATTCCTTTTTCTACATCTTTTTTAAACAAATGCATCTTGTTTCTTTGTTTCTTTTGCATGTGGTTGGTTAGAATTGTGCACAATATTGAAGTGAGATCATTTACAGAAGTGCTTTTTACAATGGCATTAACGCTTCCTTGCTTGCTTGGAAGCAACCCACTTTATACTGATATAGGGTGGTTTTGCTTTTTTTCCTGGCCAAGGGTAAAATGGGTAGCTTACAGTTATCCAGTAATTTAATAAATTTAGATTAAAGTAGAAATTGTTGCTGTAACTTCAACATGCATGGCCTTTCATGTTAGATTACTCAATTTCATTCCAACTTTATTACTTCAGTCATCAGAAGCATCCATTTTTCTCCTGTGATACTCTGTGCAATACTTCCGAACACAGCATCTCCATTTCTCAAGACTGGGCCTTGAAATATTCTTACTAAAATTTCCTCTGGGCTTGTTCTTCCACTTCCAATATCAACTGTTGTTAATCTACCTTAAATTATTGCCTTAAACACTCTTCTTCCTAAAAACTTTCCCTTTTAACCAGCAGTTTACCTCATAGCACTGAGCATACTTCCTTGGAGAATTGATTGATCTGTCTTGTCTAGACTATCAGTTATCAAATAAAGGGAGAAAGCAGATATTGCAGTGTGTCTCATTTTCCAATTACCTCTATGACTTTCATTATTCTTGCCTTCAAAATTTGTTTTTAAGCCTTGCATTACTGAGGTTGGACTAATGGTGAATCTATAGCTGCACAGGTTACCTTGGGATCTATAGCCATCAAAGATGATGAACAAAGTGCCTTTTAGTTCAGTCTTTACTGAGTTGTTTAATGAAAGGTCAGACGTTCATGCTGCAATCCTGATTTCACATCAGGAAAAATATACCTTCCTGAGCCTTTCGGAGTAAGAATTTCAGACTGTGGGATGTCTAACAGATGTAGTTTTCAACTGGATGAAAACTAACTACTAGGCTATCTCCCCCTCAAAATGCTAGAGAAGTAGACAGTATTTTTAGAAATTTCTATTTCTAATTTAAAAAAAGAAACTGAAAGAGGTTTACGCTGCTCCTTTTTTTTCTCCCAGCAGGTCACTGAGTCACTACTTCTCTTAAAATCTCATCCAAAACTTTCCTCGTTATTTCCTCATCATTTTGCATGCTGTGAAATAATTGCCATATAAAATGTTTCACCCTATAAATGAGTTCACCATATAAAATATATCTTGTATTGCATGAAGAATCCATAGTGGGCTATTCACAGTAGCCAAAAGAACTTCAATTTTAAGGGGAATTTTTTGGCACTATTTCAAAGTGAAAGTGACATTAAATGTAAATATTCTGAATATTGTAATTGTCGCTATTCACTGATAGTCCCTTTTACGAGCATCCTCACAGGGGTAAATAGTTTTCAAGAAACAAGATCTGCCTGTTCTGGACACAGCTTCTACTCAAAGGAGACAGCAGTCCTTTTGCTGAGCATTTCAAAGTTGTGCTTATTAATTGAGTCTATTTTGGCATTATATTTTCCTGAACAGGAGTGTCCTGAAATTATCAGTTCTTCTGAAAACCCATAAATGTAGATTTTTGGCTTCTAATTTTGAAAATCTTGGCTATAAGTTTTATATAGCGGTTCTGTCTGTCGAGAGAACACTTAGCCTGAGACCTCGCTCGTCTGGATTTAGAAGACAGAGTACAAAGACATTTTGTCTTTTGCTTGTCAGTTTATGGTCTTCCTTCCATGTTCCAATTTTTGTATAGTTGAAAATCACTTTTCCTTTCTTTGCAAGGTGAGAAATAAATCCTGCTTAAGAGTGCAGCCATTCTGCCATTCCTTGAATTACTAAGGAAGTTAATAAAATTTAATGAAATACAAAGTGTTCATATTAATGAGACTTAAGAGGCTTCTAAAATATTTCATGGATTGTTTTGGAGGACTCTGTGTAGGAGTCAACTGGGATGCGATCACTGAAACCTGTGGCTATACTGTAGCCTTAGGGAACCTGCGTAAAAATAAACCACATCGCTTTGATAGACCAAAGCAGCCAGCAGGAAGTAAGGGCAGAACTACACCGAACCCCAGTGACATAAGAGAGGCCATTAAAACAAATAATATAAATGAGCCTGAGACGGCTATGAGACCTGCAAGGTGATTAATGCCTGTGGTGACAAGTTGGAGGCATAGGAGGAGATTAAAGATTAAGTTAAAGGTAACAGTGCTAACAGGCCTTTTCCTGCCCAGCGCTTCTAATTGCTCTTCCTTCCTGCAGATCCAGTGGACAGCACTGCCTGCGCAGCGCCGCATTCCTCCCTGAGACTTGTCAGACTGGGAGATGAATGCAGTTTTTTTCAGAGCTTTGTTCAGACTTCGTTCTTTTCTTCCTTTTTTTTTCCTTTTCTTCCTTTTTTTCCCCTTTTTTTCTTCCTCTTTTCTTTTTTTTTTTTTTTTTTTACTGCCCGTTCTATCATCCACTGGGTGCACAGGAAAAAAATGAAAAGTCATGTCGAAGCTGTCCCTCTTGGCTTTAGGCATTGGGATGTCCTGCATTGGGATGTAAGTATATGTTGGTCCAAACCAGCCTCCAGCTGCCCAAGCTGGTACAGTTTGCAAAGGGGAGGCCACCCGGAGGCATAGGAGAGGATTGCACTTTTCTCTCACTTGGCTTTCCAAAACAGTCGTTCAAAGAACAAAAAAAACCTAGAGCATCAAAAAAGCCCAGTCTCCGGAACCATTGAGGCTCAGTTGTAGCGTATCTACTGCCTTATTTGCAGAAGGTTTTAACACTTGACCTGAAAAGTCAACAAAAGAATCACCATCTCCCATCTTAATAAATTAAGTTCTATCTTCTCTAATCACTTCCTACAAACACACAAAGTCATCTGTTTCCTTTTGGCTTAGATCTTGTATACTGTTTGGAGGAAGAAGGTCTACTTTTGTCAGCACTCCTGTTAAATTTATTTGCTTTTCTAGTTCAAGGAAAAAGCCTATAACTCTGAAAGTCATCCAATGCTTTTATTTATTTATTTTGCTCGGTTTGATTGATGCGTCTTTGTTCTGAGCCCATACAAAATTGACCACAACTACGGTAAAAGTGCCTCTTGTTAAAACACTTCCATAATATCCACGTGTTCCCCTCCTGCACTTGCCTTGTGTGGGAAGAAACTTGACCTTAGATGAAGGTGCATTGAATTCAGAAGTGCTTCGTCAGAAATCTTTCTGGCTGATAAGTCCAGAGCTTGACAATTATTCAGCCTACTTTGCTGTATGTAGCTCTGCTGCTTAAGTTACGAGCACTGGTTCTCAAGCTAAGATGGAAATAGGGCAGCTAATTTGCACTTAAGGTCCTGACTTCCCTTTGTGCCCTAGAAACCTTTCACCCATCTCAGTGGGCAAAGGGAGTCACTTGGAGAAGCAGAAATGCCACCCTTAGATATCATCAGTGCTGACATATGCAAATAGATGTTTCTAACAAAGCTTCATAATTGTTCGTTGGTTCTTTCTAGCATAATTCAGAAAATATGCTGTAAAAAATTATGGTGATGATCATTCTTCCAAATAATTTGTGTAATTATCTGTAGTTATACTTGTGTCTATGAATGTATGTATACATATATATTTATTTATTTCATGTTTCATAGGCCACCAAGATTTATTGTCCTTGGTAGTAAATATTGACCTTGGATTTATCTCAGTCAATGTTTACCTCTTAGGCCAATAAATCTTGAGGTTCACCTTAACAGAAGTCAATATCTGCTTAGTGTTCAGCTCCATCATTCATATAAATATTTTAGTGACCTTTGCATGTATTAGTCTATTTTTTAAAGTCAACTTAATGTTACAACTCCTATGGCACATTGGCAGTTTATTTTTCAGATCTGTTTATTCATTTAAGATTTTTTTAATAACCTCTGATATTACCGTCGAGGTGTTGCAAAAAGCGTGCAGTATGTTTTTTGAGGAGAGTCTCAGGACTGTGAGGGCACGTTGCTATTTCAAAAGGAGGTGGCCCGTAGTACCAGTGTGTACTTGTACGGTTCATCATGCCTTTACCTACTACCAGGATATAAGCGTTGCTTTGATAGCTGGCCCTTTTCTGGTCTTTTTTCAAGACTTTCTTTGTACAAGCAAATCTTCCTGAGATCAAGTGTTTGCTTTTCTGTATCTGTCACTGAGTTTAGGGTTAGCAGGGACCTTTAGACTACCTACTCTGACCTTTTTATCTCCTGCCATCTTTATCTCCTCTATTTAAGAAACACTTTTTGCTGCCTTCCTCCTCCCTTCTCTTTTGACCCTCGCCAAGATGAATTTTCTCTGCAGTGCTGTTATTAAAGTTTTCTTTTAAAATTGCATTTAATTTGATGTGATACCATCTCAGTCTAGATTCAAGCTGAAGTGTCCCAAACTGGAGCGTTGCTTTGTGAGCCTCTCCAGGCTGTCACCCCTAAACATACACAGACATTGCCCCTTCCTGCCTCTGAGCCGGGCATGGTGTGTTCTTAGACATGAGCATTGCATCTAAATATTATCTCAAGCCTTTCAGGCATGGGTGGGGTCCTTCCCGATATCCTCCCCCTAAAAAGTGAGATGCAAAGTGGGGTTTAAATGCCTATGAGCTTCTTCCACTTCCTCCAGCCATAGTAACATGTAAAGGAAGCATATAAGGTGGGTCTAGAAGTCACAAAACCCTCTCTTTAAAATAAAGCAGCCTGAAGGCAAGATTTTTATGGGATCCAGGACAGTTACTTAATTCAGGCACTGAGCTCAAAATTTTCCTTGTTATTATTATTATTGCATTACAAAGCACATCTATAAAACTTGAGATTACAAGCCACTTCACCAGCACAGATAAGAGAGATGTTCTTCATCCCAGAACGTTCTCACTCCAAATCCCTGATTCTACCACCCCCTTTTCATCAAATTACTCCTTTTATTTCAAGTATAAGTGCTGACTGTTCACATGGATAAAAGATTGCAGGGTTAATTTGTGAGCCTATAGAAAATGTACTGTGAACGTAGAGAGGTTTCTATTATTTGTTATAAAGGTGCTGTCGGGGTAAATGGTTTAAAAACATTGTGCTGTGGAGAATTCTGATCCCTGTCACATGAAACAGCATAAATGTCAGACTGGGAATTTATATGAATATTCCTTGAAGAGAAGCAAAGACAAGGAATTAGTTGCTCTCTTGTCCTATTTATTCCCTTTAATTGGATTTATTTTTAACTGGGCTTTAGTATAGAAATTTCTGCTTCATTTCATTATTGTATTTTGGAATTTTCTATCAACACAGATGAAGCCTGTTTGCCCTACATTAAAAATATATTTAAACCACTGGAGATATATTTCTTAAAGAGCAAAATCTTCTATTTTTTTAAACCTAACCTAAATCAGTTCTCAGCTTGCAGAGAATATTTTAAGGTGCCAGTGTTGGAGCAGTTCACAGCAGTGTACCCAGCCAGGATTCGGGATTTGGAGCAATTATACCTGCTGATACATCAAGTCTTCGAGAGAAGGAACCGTGAAGCATTTTCTTTTGCAGAGGGATTTGTATGCTACAGGCCATATCATAGCTGGTTTATGCGTGAGACCTGATAGAGCAAGCACAGCACAGCACTTGGCTGTTTTTCCGCGCATGCCTCTAAGTCAGACTGAAGAGCAGCTTACTGTTGTCAACGTTTGATTCATAGAGTTGTGTAAATGGGCAAAAAATTCCTTTCTGTCACGCCAGAGGCCAAATTAAACAGAAATCTGTGAACCGGGAGAGTTATTTAGTTGGGAGGAAGCAACATGAGTCGTGTGATAATGTACTCCTGCAAGTTTTTTTGCAATTTGTTTCGGGGCTGAGTTTGTCCTAGTTTATTTAATGCCATAAAATACAATTCTTCCTGCTGAGAAATTGTTTAAAAAAGATACCGGCATGAAGGCAAACACGGAGTAAGCAAAGCCAAGCAAAAAGTGTTTGAAGGTTTGCACTGAGTGACTACAACCGTCTGCGTTAATACTGATCCAGCAGCCTGCCCAACGAATTCTTCATCTTCCTTTTCAACCAGGCATGTAAAAAATGTACTGCAGATATGCAGGAAGGCATACACAACACTGCTTTTTCCCCTCTGCCGTCCTGGCAATGCTCATGAAAGCCCAGCATAGCTGAGATTTCCAGATTTGCTATCACCGTGGAAAGATAAAAGTAGACCTGTGCACATTACGTTGCAGAATTTAACGCTGGGCATTCTTGGTGGGTTTTTTTAATGTTTGCAGCAGAATGCAGAAGAAAGAAATTAGTGCCGTGTTTGCCAGGCAGGTTTTTAAAACACAGCAAACGGCTGGGGAATTAGTGCTGTGAGGGTCCAAGTAGCAGGTGTTGCTGCCAGTGATATTGCTGGGTGTCTTCAAGGTGTCTTTGATGTACATTTTAGTGGTTAGTGAAGACTTGGAAAGAAAATTATTAAGAAAGATGGAAGAAAGTAATGTAACTGTGTCTGAATTTATTTACATAGGTATGAAGAAAGCGCGCCCGTAGGTCTGTGTTTGTGTATCTATAGATTTAAACGGCTCTTCATGCTTAAAAAGCTCCCTTCAGACCCCTGCAAATACAGATCACTTAAGAAAAAATGCATGTATCATCTGATCTAATCGATCTCTATTTTCTCTTTCTTTGAATTAGTGGAGCTGTAAAAAAATGAAGCAGCTTAATTGCGATAGATCACTGAAAAGCTCCTACAAAAGAAGCATTTGTTGTTTAGGGAAAATTTATCTCCAGTTCGTCTTATTGTAAAAGATTCTATCTCAGAAATGCTGTGAATCAGAGATGAAGGGGAGTAATGATAAACTTAGGGAAAACATAAGGAAGATGTGTGGGTGTATGAGTTTGCACATGTCTGTAAGCTATAATAGATATGCAAATAGAAAAGCAAGTGCTTGTGGACATGTGGTTTTGTGTCAGCTATGAATTTTATTCATCAGCTCTTTAACACTAGATTTACACACTTAAAAAATCATTCTGACTCATTCTAGAGAACCTTTATCAGCTATTTTATAATGATTTCATTTACTGATCCAATTATAAACTAAATTGAATCCTATCCACTAACACAGGTTAAAATGTTTTTATTATACGCAGCTGTTTGATATCTCCAGGTGTGGGAGCACACAACAAGGATGGAAATTAATTAAGCAAGATGTGGGAGATGCAGCTGTATGTTATGTGCTTGTCAGCCAGGGGAGACGCATGTCAAACACTGCTTGATTAGTTGCAGCACGCGTTCCTCCGACTCGCAGCAGGCACACTGCTGAGTGACTTGGGAGCTACAACTCTGCAGAGCCTTGGCTTCAGTCTCTAGTCACTTCTGAGCTTTTCCAGTGGCACTACGTATTGATACACATATTACCAGAATTACCCTAGGAGCTTCCTGATGTACAAAACTATTTTACATGAACATGATAAAAACCCCCTCTAACTGCATCTATATTGAGCATCTTGTCATTCTTTAGCACTCTGTCATTCTTCAGCATTAGCATCTTTAGCATTCTTGCAGTATCCTGATTTTTATGTTAATGGCAAGGACCACCAGGCATGGAAGGGAAAAGATTTTAACCTACTACCTGATAATTCTTATCTGTTTTTGTGCTGATGCAGTTGCCAGGCACAGGTGCTGTCTTGTGGCACTCGAGCTTTTCTTCTAGGTGGAGAAGCTGTAGTCATAAAAATAGTGTGTAGGAGCAGAAAGTGTGTGATTTGAAAGAACAATCATAATTATCAAATACAATTTAATTTTCCTGTATTTATAGAAACCTGTCAGAAGTGATTATTGCACAGAGTGCAAAAAAAAAGGTAAAATAAAATAATGAAAATAGGTGAATATTGTGTTCATGTCCATGTTCCACAACCACAACAGTTTGCTTGTAGACATGCTCTAAATAGGAAAATTGGGTGAATTATTAGAATAAAACTTTCTGTGTCAACAATTTGCTAATCATAGGGATGCAAGAAAACATAAATATATGTAATTTCATTTTCATGAAATAGTGTCCTTCATCTCAATCTCAAAGGCAAAACAAAAGATGCTATTACTGTTGTGGGGGAGGTATTTCTCTTCACTGCATAATGTGAACAGTAAGGTAATGTACAGAGTATGGTTTTGTTCATATTTACTTATGTATGTGTGAAATACAATTTATCATAGTTATTATTTAAAATAATGTCCTATATCCCTATATAGGGATATCCCTAGGGATATATGTCCCTTGTCCCTGTGTTGAGGGACATCTGCTCCAAGAGATTGCATAATAGTGCATTTAAAACTGCAAACCTCTGGGAGCTCTTTAAATCTCAGCATGCACTATTATATTTTCAAAGAACTTCAGCTGTGGTGACCATGAAATTGGGACACGGTGATGAGCGATCTGTATCAGTGCCATTTACCAAGGGCTTCTTTAGCTGTATTACCTGATTACTAAAGTAAGGATGAGGGGTAGTGCACAGTGACTCTCTAGCTTCATTGGGATAGTCCAGAAGAGGGAGCTTGAAAATAAAGAGTGAAGAGATTTAAAAGTATGAGAAGGAATAAATTGTTCAAATATGGGAACTTTGTTATGGTCACCCTTTGTCACTGGTGGAATTTGCTTCATATTAATAACAACAGAGATTGTTTTGGGGATGATAATTATTCTTGTGGTGTTGTGTTTCTGTCCTACCAGAAGCAATTTTCTTTCAGCTATTAAGTTAAAATACTTATTTTTTTCAGCATGGTATCTGCCGTTGTTTTTCCAGAATGTTTGAGAAAATGACAAGTAAGTAATTGTGTGGAAAATGTAAATCATATATACTCATCTGTCACTTAAAGGGCCATCCTTCTCTTTAGCTCAAATACTCCGACCTCATTTCGGTGACGCCAGGGATGAATTTGTCCCACTTTGTCTGAAGTACATGGTTCGTCATTGTGATAAGCGTTTCCCCAGGTCGCTTCTGCAATGCTAACGCATACGAATAACGCCTTTGACTTCGTTGCAGTGCCCTTCTGTTCTTCTAATAATAATGTATTTGGAGCTTTCTCAAAGTAAAAGCTTCAGGAGAGTATGCTTGCAGCAATGCTGTATTCTTATAGTAGATAACCTCCATAAATGGCTCTACATTAGAGTCCGGTACCTGCTGGCTAAGGAAAGAGTTCCTAATCGCTATCCTGTACCTACTAAAACAGAAAGAAGCCTGTGCAGTCTAGTATGTGAGCTTCTCTATATATGTATGTATATATTTGTACATCGTAACCAAGTAGAAAGTGTATTTTATTGACTCAAGTTTCTCTGGGTTTTTTTTTTTGCTTGTTTGTTTTTCTTTTGGCATTTAATTTTTTTTCCCGTCTTAAATTTTAGTTCCAAGATCAAAATCTGTTGATCTCTGTGCACAAACAGAAAACAAGCAAACAGACGTGATTAAGTTTCATTGAAATATCATTTTCAACAACAATGTCTTAGTTTGATTTTAACCTTTTACTAGGAAGCTTAATTCTGAAATAATTTCATAGTGAAAAGTAGATCCTCTGAAGATATCACAGCAGGACATATAGATGGGTTTCAAAACTTTAAAAAACATTTTAAATGGGAAATGACATCAGCCATTTTCCACAAGAATATTCAATTTATTAAACTGAACTTTTTTTCAGAAATGTTACCTAATTTCTAATCAAGGCCTCCTGATGTGCACAGACTTTGTTGATGAGCAATGATATTAGTGATGTGAAGTTGGGATACAGTCTCGTTGCAGTTATTCATGCAGAAGCATGCAGATATTCCTACATCAGTACACAGAGAGCATATTTTCCATGCATTATGCATGGGATTTCCTCCAGCTGGCCTCCTGACTCACGCTCCCCCGCCTCCCCGGTGTCTGCGGCTGAGCACAGGACCACCTCATCTCTCCCACTGGGAGAAGCTCGGTGCCAAACCCTGGGCTCCCGGCGGGTGGAAGGGGCTTCCAGACATCCCAACTCCATCCTCCTGCTCAAAGCAGGTCCAGTCAGAGTTGGCTGCTGTAACTAAGAGCCTTGCCCAGTTGAGTTTTGAAACACGCCCCCTTCCCTGGGCCCCTCTTCCAATGTTTGACCACCCTCATAGTGCAGTTTTTTTCTGTATATCAGGTGGGAATGTGCTCTGTTCCCATTTTGCCCGTTGCCTTAGCATTCTTCTGCTGTGCAGCTCTAAGAGTCTGGCTCTGTCTTCTCTACGCCCTCCAATTAAGCACTTGTAGACAGCAATAAGATCTCCCTGATCTTTTCGTAAAAGAATAAACACAGTTCTCCCACCCTCTCTCCACTGGCTGTATGCTCCAGGGCTTGGACCATTTTGGTGGCCACTGTGGACAGGCTCCAGTTTGTCAATGTCTTTCTTGTATGGAGGAGCCCAAAACTGGACATGGTACTCCAGGCTGTCTTACAAGGGCTGAACAGGGGGAAAGAATCAATTCCTTCAACCTGCTGGCTACACTCTTTTTGATGCAGCCCGGTCTGCAGTTGTCCTTGAACTATGAACTATGAAAATGTATGAAACTGGTCTGCAGTGAGAGACTCTGGAGAGATGCCCTGTGTTCAGCTGGGTCTGCTAGAAGGGGTGCTGTGTGGCTGCAGTTTGGTGTTAGACACAGCATGATATGTGGCTTAGCATGAACATTGTGTAATGTCCTCCTCTACCTCCCAGCATCCGTCATGTGCCTTGCCACAGGGCTTCTTATGCAAACAGGCTGATGGGTCTGGAACTGGGACTAGCTGAAGGAAGTGTGAGGCTTCCCTCAACCTTGTGAAAGGTTTGCTAGAGGTGATAGTAAGAGATGGGCCTGAGCTACATTTTCACCAAGCCCTGCCTCTTGGACAGGTGTGGTACAACCAAGGCCTTGGCAGCATGACTTTAGTGAAATGATGCTTCTGAGGGGTGGGCAGGAAAAGAGGCCCAGGTGAAAGCAAGGGGGTAGGATGTGGGATTGGACCTTGTCACTCTTGAGTCACAAGGTTCGCCCCTTTTTAGAGGGTCACCATCTTGTTGCAGTTGGCCATGGCAGATGGTTTCCAGATGAAGGTCTCTGCACACACTCTTTCTCTTTGAAAGCTGTTGTTACCATGTTGAAGATGATGTGAACCATTGACATGTAGATGTATAGAGTCTGTAAAATGAGTTGAGGCTCTGCTCATAAAGTTCCATTCAGTTCATTTGATGTAATAAGTAATGAACCTATGAAAGGACTTCATAAAACAGTAAAAATGGAAATACTTCACAGAAATAGAAGAAGACAAATTTTTATTTCTTTGTGTTTCACATGGCCGTTAGTTATGTGGACTTGTGACTTAATAAATGTTATGGAATTAGACATGGACTTTAATTTTAACCTGTCATTCAGAATGTCTTCTCATGTCCAATTTCAAAGACTTGTGTGGTCATTACAGTAAAATTAATGTATGTCTTAATTGTAATAATACCTAAACATTGGCCATTATACTAAAGTAATTAAATATTCTCACTTGTTAATAGCTTTGTATTCTGCTGTAATTAATTTGTTGCTGTCCTAACAGGAAAAAAAAACGACAGAAGTAGATGGGTAATGTTTTCATTAAGGCTTCAGTACTGACCCTTCCTCTTAGGTACATGCCTGCGACACCACATGTTTGGTTACAGAAATTGTAAGCTTTGGGCTGTTAGTTTTAAATACCTCTAAGAAGGAATCTTTTTTATTTTACCTGTGTGCATTGCTTTTGTTCTCAATAGTCAGTAAATAATAGTAATTGTTTCTCAGTGGTTTCAGTGTTGTACATCAGCAATGACATGCAGCGTTCCTAGGAACAAGCAGTTTGGATCGAAGCCTTGTATCTACACACAGCATAGACCCTCGCATTTTATTCGGTGGTAAAAAGTACTGCATTTATTCCTTCGCTACATAGATGTTAATCGAAGCCAGTTGTCTGGTTTAAATCTGTGCTCTTCATCCTTACAGAGCAGGAGAAGCGGTTGTTAGAACAATTGCTAGAAAGTTGTTATCTTTTCAGGAAATGAATCATAAGAAAATATTAGACATACACGAGAAGAGAAACACTCCCCCCTCAAACTTTAGAATCTTAAAATAGTACCAAGATACAAGAGCTATAGCTAAAGAAAGGCAGAGTTACTATCAACTATGTTTACTAAACTTTAAAGGTACGTAAGTAGGGAAGGTTGAAAACACAGGAATCCTCCTGCTAGGGCAGCCTCACTCCGAGAAAACGCTGCGTGTCTTCTGTTGAATTATGCCAGAGCAGCTACGTATCTTTTAAAGCTATCCTCAACAATACAGGGCTTGCTTTGTTTTGCTGGAGAGATAGCAAAAGAAGAAAAAACTCTGTATAGTGCACACACTGAAGGCTTTCTGAGTCTGCCTGCACAATGAAATTGTTCTGATTGAACTCTGACAAGTTAGAGCCTGCAGGTATAACGAGGATTTTCCATTTTTGCCTAACACATACACATTTTGTCTCTTCCATTTTTCCTTTCCTGCAATGCATTCAGCACAGCCAGGGCTGGAAAGAAATCTGATTGTGAAACTGATAAATTGTCTTACATAGTTTCCCTATTTTGGCCATTGCCATGGTCTGGTTCTGAAAGTGCTTGGAATCCTCCTTCTCTCGCTTTGTTTTAACAAGCTGCTTCTCGGTTGCCCATTGCCAGTGCTGTGTTACCTACAGTGCACATTATTTTTTTTGTCTGTCTCATATTCTACGTCATCTCCAGGCAGCCTCGGTGTAAAAGCAGATGAGATGATTTATTTTTATCACTCACTTTTTCTCGTGAGAAAGAGAACCCCTTGGGCCTGCCCTCTCTATTGGCTTCCCCTTAGCAGAGTCATTTGCATCTTGGCAAATGGCGTCTATAAAATGCTACTGAATTAAATCAGCAGAGTGTTTCATCATATTTATTTTGCAGTCACTGTGACAGACTTTTTGCTGGTCTGAATAGCTGCAGTTTCATTGATTTGAGTGGAGTTTTCCTTCCTTGCATGAAAAGGGAATTGTCCCAACCTGGACAGGTGGCCAGAAGTCATTACAGACGACAGACAGCAGAGGATCAGCCCCTGTGATTTCAGGTCTGATTGCAGTCGTTTGCAATTCTGTACACTTATGGAAGACACTTTATGTGTTAAAACTTGCTGTACGCCTTTGATATCTTTGACCTTTTAAAAAAAGTCTTTTAAATTTTGATATTCCCTAAGAAGACAGATGGTATTTTTTGATTGAATAGATAGAGATTTCATGTCTAAACACATTTCTTGGTTTCACTTTGTTGGACTCGTTAACTGCTCTCTGTATGTTCTATGCTGCTCACAGTCCTTTCTTGTAATTTGTTTTTGAATGACACTGTCAAAAAGTTACAAAGAATTAAACGTGCAGAAATCCCCCTGGAAAACATTGGTAGTGTCCTGCCAGTGTGTCCCTTTGGATCCAAATGTGGATGTTCAGGTACGGACAGTCCCACCTGCAACTACACTTCCAAGCCAAAAATTGCCCCTGATGCCTTCTGATTGGAACAAATGTTTGACTCCAAGTGCCATGAGTAACCAGATACAGATCCTCTGGAAGTAGATAGGAAAGCTGTGAAAAAATTGCAGAGCCTGTCAAAAGCTTTGGCTCTGGAGAGGGGGAGAAGGAGCCCTCCAAGTACTGGTGCTGAACGGGGGATGTGCTGGGTGCAGTGCAGCTCTCGTGGTTGCAGTCTCATGGAACAACAGCTGAAACAGCAGAACCGGTGCCCTGTTTTCTTCTTCCATCACCTGAACAAGTCATCTGGAAACAGGACAAACGATATGTTTTCAACAAAAAAAGGAAATCCCTCTGAGCAGTTCCCGTTTACAGCACAATCATAAAAATCGTGGCAAAAAAAATCAAACCCTTTCCCTATCAATTCAGCGCACAGCATTGTTAGCACGGTTGGTGCCAGCAGTTAAAGAGCTGGTGCAGGGGCAGAAGACAGAGGCTGCTGTGTTCTTGGTGCTGCAGCTCAGAGAGAAGATGAAATCATGGTAGTTCAGCATTGGGTGAAGACTTAACTACTGATTTTCTGGCTTTCTGTTTACACTGGAATAAAACCTGCTTGTGCTTGAAAAAAAAATTGCTTGTTAGGAATCTGTATGTGTGTGTCTGGCCCTAATTATTTAACAAAACCTTCAAATCCAAGAAATACAACTACCGACTTTTGCAGAGCTGTAGAAGAATGTGGCTACCGTCTTTGCTTGATGGTGAGATGGTTGTAGCACTGTATTTGTAAGGGTGTTTTTTTTTTTTACCGTAATGGTCAGAAGGTGATTTTTGAATGACTTAAAAACAGTGCATGGTACAGGAAAAAAAACAAGAGGCCATACTTTTGGCCCTGGCCATATTATTTATGCCTTTAGCGAGTGCCACTTCTTAACTCATTTGGTATTTAAAGATTTACTTGTTTTCTCTACATAGTACAGACCCAGGACACATGGCTGAAACTGCATTTGGAGCATAGGACGTTTATTGTGGAGGTGGAAAATATGTCTGCTTATTGTAGTTTCAGATTTTGGCTTAGGTCAGGAACAAATTTTTCAAATTTTCAAAGTATTTTGGCATGTTGATCCTTGGGACATTTTTGTGTTTATTTCAGACACTGCGAATAAAGACAATAAGAAAATTT
Organism: Nyctibius grandis; assembly: GCF_013368605.1. Classification (NCBI taxonomy): domain Eukaryota; kingdom Metazoa; phylum Chordata; class Aves; order Nyctibiiformes; family Nyctibiidae; genus Nyctibius; species Nyctibius grandis. The sequence goes on along the minus strand of NC_090695.1, from coordinate 93,471,414 downwards.
TCAAAACAGATTCTACACATAGTCTGAATTAAATCAAAAGCCAGATTTCATACAGGGACCTTAAGCATTTGGTACTTTAGGCGATGATAATTTCCAGAAGGGTGGTTTTCTTTGGTGGTATTATGAATGTCCTAGTTTGTGGCTGTCAGACTTGTAGGTTGGGAAACTTTGAGGCTGCCTGCTGATCCGTATCATCTGAGATCTGAGTCTGTTTAATGAATCTCAAATTGAGCATCCAAAAGCAGAAACACTCTGACTCAGTAATCACTGTGAGAGATCTTGGCCCATATCAATTAACAACAATACTTCCCTAGTAGAAAAGAAACATGACGATGTCTTTCCAGTGACAGTCATGATATTATTGGTCACTTGCATTTATTTATCAAAGATATGCCCCTGTTTCACTTTGGAGATGTAAATCAGCATCACCATGACTTTGGTGTGTCTGTGGTTTATATGTGTTTTAGGCTAATGTTTGATGACATGGCCTTCAAAAGTCTCTTCAAAAATCCAAGTCTTACTCTAATAAGGTGGAGACTTTGCTGAAACACATCATATATGTGATGCTAGAATATTTCCACTAATATTCCGCTAGGCTGTAAATACTAGTGTAAAACTGCTGTTACCGCTAATAGACTTTGGGTTCATTACACCATCAGCTCGAAGTTTTAGTCTGTGAGTTTTAAAGATTTTTTTTTCTAAAACTGAAAGGTGTTGTAGAAATGAGATGTGGAACATTTTGGAGAAGGGTGCAGTGCTATACATAATTTATTGGAGACTGTTTGTACAGTCAATTGTTAAGTTATAAATAAAATACAGCCTTAAAACAAAGGCGAAAGGCTGAAATTGTGGGTAGTAATTTCCTCTGTATTACTATTAAAAAAAAAGTTTCCAAGTTTGTTCAAACAGTCACATTTTGGTTTGGTTATTGATATTCACAGTGTCGCGCCTATTTTTGGATGTATCACAGTGAAGACTTTCTGCCACGCAGAGTGCCTTTCCCTACGGTAAATCTTCCACAGGCTGCAGGACTGTTCTTAAAGCTCGATGAGGTGCCCAGGCACAGCCAAGGGGAAACCATGGGAGGCAAATGAGCCTCCGTCATACTGAATTTCCAGATCCCAGAGCTACTGACGAACAGCTTGACTTGCCTCATCGACATAAGGTCTCTTGGTGTCTGTTCCAGTTCGGCACCTGCCATCGTGGTACTTCTGCCATCCCACCTGAACATCAGCTCCTTTTCTTTTAGGCTGAGGGCACCGAGGGTTGGCACAGGGACCAGCTCCACAGCCTGCACCAGACTGGTGCTTCTTTTCTGCCAACAGAGAAGCCCCTTGAACTGGAGAAAATGCTGAACCCATTTAAGATCATTAACAATGAGTTTAGTGGATTTAAGAATACAGTCCATATACTTTTCAGAATAGTTTCTTAGAATCATAGAATCGTTTTGGTTGGAAAGGACCTTTAAGATCATTGAGTCCAACCATTAACCTAACACTACCAAGTCTACCGCTAAACAACATCCCGAAGCACCACATTGACTCGTTCTTACAGGTCTTTACATTGGTGCTCAGAATGAGGTGAGAAAGAGGTTTCTCCTTAGAGCCTTTGAGCAGGCTTTTTACCGGTGGTGGAGGTATTTCCTGAATGTGAGTAGGAATAGCACAGGGTGGGCCTGATGAAAGAAGAAGAGTAAAATATACCATTTTATTACAGATCGTGGGTTAAGCATCCCTTGCAGGTACTGCGGAGCAGCAGGAGATACCTGGTTTGAAATCTCCCAGTTCTTCTACAAGTGGTGCTGATGCAGAGCTGCGATACTGAGCAAAAACATTCTGGCTGGTGAAGAGGAAAGAGATGACCAATTTGAACTTAGGAGTGAAACATTTCCTAGAACTGAGCCTGAGTAAATTCTGGAACAGTTGAACAGGAAATAAGCTAATAATGGGATTTTACAATATGCATTTCCCATATAAGGCATTGAAATGTAGCATGGATTTGTTTGCCGATCTTCTGGCTATTTTGATGAAAATTTAGGTTTCTTCACTGTTTGCGTTTTGTTACGATTAGGAGGATTGTGCTCCATTCCAGGCTGAAGCATTTCGTCTCAGCACTGTTGTTCATGGTACCTGGTTGGACCATTCCTAGACCAGACCAGGGAAGACACTAGTTAACAATTCCTCCTTGCTGCCTTTTGTTTGTGTCTGGGAGCTATTTCCTTTAGCCCTTGAGACTGATGCATAGGAAGGGGAAGAGAGGTGGGGAGTGCCTGTCTTGGTGCATTTCATGCTTCTGAAAATAAGTTCCCCAAAATCTGGTGTGGGGAAAGGAAGCCCTGGCTCCAGGGAGCCTGCTGTCTCCCTCAATAAACAAAGGACTGGATTTGGGCAAGTTGCCCATAGTGTTGGTGCAGGGTGCGTTCCCGTCCTTACTGCTCTGCCTGGCCTTTTAAGGATATGTGACAGTATGCTGGAGACCACAGTAAGGTGTGTAATTCAGCGGTGATTAATGAGCACACGGCTCTTCTGCAGCTTCGGTGTTTCTGTAGCATTGGTCAAATTCCCTTCTCACGAGTACCTCACTGAGATTTTCAGAGTTTGGCCTCTTCCGCACTGTGAGTGCAATCTCTTGCCAGCTCTTATGCTACGTTAATTTAGAGCCACGTACCTTTCCAAATGTGCTCTGTATTGTGGAACAGGTTTTGCTTGTAAATGTGAGGCCAGATGTTCAGAAGAGAAGAGCTCCTGTTCAGGCATCTAGCAATTACTGCTGTGACACACACCGATCGCAGCTGAAAAGCTGAAATCTGTCTGCTTAGACAATAAAATACTCAAGCTGGCTGGTTTGTGCAGTGCTATAAGAAGTGGTCTATATGCATATAATTCAGGAGTTCTTTCAAAATAGCACACACTGAATCACGGTCTCAGTTTTAAACCACAGCTTGTGCCAATCTAGTTATTTTGATTTCTTGCCAAGCAGGGACTTATTTTCCAGTTACAACTAACATTTTCCTTTTCTTTTTCTGCAAAATCTGTTAATGAAGGCTAAATGAAATGAAGAAGGTAGGTCTACTGGCCAGATAAGAAATAGGCCTGATTCATTAATAAATGTTTCTGTTCTTTTCCAGTGACATATTCGATGCCATGTTCCCTGTCACACACATTGCAGGAGAAACAGTCATACAACAGGGTAATTCTTCCCCTCATTTTTTTCCCTTGTATGTTTGCTAACATTGTACGATTCACATCTCTCCGTTTGGGATTTTACCCTCTTTGCTTAACGGGAAGAATAACCATATTCTGAAAGCATCTGTGTGCAGAGCGAGTCCGGAGGAGGGACACAAAGATGATCAGAGGGCTGTAGCACCTCTCCTCTGAAGACAGGCTGAAAGGGTTGGGGGCTCTTCAGCCTGGAGAAGAGAAGGCTCTCGGGAGACCTTCTAGCACCTTCCAGTAACTGAAGGGGCCTACGGGAAAGTGGGAGAGGGACTTTTTACAAGGGCATGTAGTGATAGGATGAGGGGGAACGGTTTTAAACTGAAAGAGGGGAGATTTAGATTAGATATTAGGAAGAAATTCTTTACTGTGAGAGTGGTGAGACACTGGCGCAGGTTGCGCAGAGAAGCTGTGGCTGCCCCCTCCCTGGCAGTGTTCAAGGTCAGGTTGGATGGGGCTTTGAGCAACCTGGTCTAGTGGAAGGTGTCCCTGCCTGTGGCAGGGGGGTTGGAACTAGATGGTCTTTAAGGTCCCTTCCAACCCAAGCCATTCTGCGATTCTATGATTCTATAAGTTCATGGATGCAGATCTTTTGCTACATGTGCAGAGGTCTCCTACAAAACCACGCTGGTAGGTCTCCACGGTTTCAAAGTGCTACAGTTTAATGCAGATAAATAGCACTTCAAATTAAAATGTTCATTCCGTAACTGAAGATAGTCAGGAAGTAAAGCACAGCCCAGAATGCATAAGGGTGGCACAAGCTAGCTGAGAGTAATTAGAGATGGAAAATATTTTTATGGTTGTTGGGAATATTCAACACCTCATTGTGCTGTATCATAGTTATCGCACTTGGCAATTTACCTGCGTGCCTGCAGCATGTTGTGGAGGACTTCATTACCCTTAGGCTATATTAAAGCCTCTCTTGTGTGTTTACGCTGAATGAAGTGTTGAATCAATCAAAAAAGATAAATTAATGCAACTGAAAGATATTAATAGGAAGAAATCATAGTGATATTTTGATTTATGAAAGCAAATAGGCAAGGATGTTTCTGAAAATTAATCTCTCTGTAAGTAATCTGGTGTACAAACCTGTGCAAATATGTACAGGATTAAATCTGGAGATAGGAAACTATTGAATAGCTTAGCAGACCTTCAGGAAACAATCACCTTTTGTGTTTTGCTTCCAGGTGATGAAGGAGACAACTTCTATGTGATTGACCAAGGCGAGGTGGACGTAAGTACACTGTTGCAGTGTAATATTTATTTTGAAGCTACATAATAAAATCGTATGCTCTGGCACACAGCTTGATCCAGCCATGTGCTGTGGTTCTGTCTCCTTTCTTCTTGAAATAGATTGTGCAGGATCGGTCTCATTCCGTTGCTTTTGTTGTGTTAAGTCATTTGTGCATGATTTTATAATTGGCATGTTTTACATCCTAGCTTATTTGTCCATTCCAAGCAGGAAAATATAGTATCAAAACCAAGGAAATGACATTCTCTTCAGAGCCCTAACCACACCTGGAGGTGTGCAGTCTTTGGCAGAGCAGGCCACCATGCTGGAATGCACCCGAGGGTTCAGATCAACCATAACGAAAATATTTTCTTTAATCAGTTAGCTTAGCTCATGTGTTGGTTTTTTTTCCCCCCAAATTGAGATACAGCCTGAGGCAGCGAGTTTCATCTTAGAAATCTTAATTTGCTTTTAAAATTAGGTCCAAATATACGAACAATGCAACATATTAATAAAGCAAGGATTATTATAAGTGTAAAGTGATCTGTTAGACCACAAAATGTTTACAGGAGTGTGCAGTGGTTTAACCAGCAAGTCTTTGAAAAGAAGCTTCTTTCTGAACCCACCTTTGAAATTGTAATCTATTCACCTCTTATCATTTTTATCCCATATGAAACTCACCCTTTTGCAGTTTTGCTATAAGTTCCTCATTTGACTGAATTTCCTACACACACCTTATGTATCCACAGTTGTCGGATGGGACAGGCTTGCTCATTAGCAGCATTGCTCTTCGGATGCCCAGATGAGTTTTGTTTGGCATATTTAAAGAAGAAAGTGATTTATTTTAAATCTGGGCAGGAGGCATACAGTTATTTTAGTGAAAGTTTTTTTTTTTAGCAGTCTGTCTGTGTCAGGAGACCATCTAATTGGTATTGTTGGGAATTGAGAAACCTCACATGCTGCCTCTGCCTCTGGAAGTTGCTCCTCAGGAAATCCGTCTGACTCACTGTTCCTATCAGGCATACCTCTCAGTAGCAAACATTGCCACATCCACAGGACCAGAAAATAAAAGTGCAATATTTATAGAACAGCGCTAAGATTTAGTTTTAAAATAATTGGTTAGGGCCCGATACCAAGCTTAATGAGTTCACTAGCTTTGAATCAGAGCCACAAACATACGCAAATGCACACATTGAAGTTATAGATTAATCCTCTTTAAAAATAATTTGTCCTTGCTCAAAACCTTTAGGAAACTTTTCTTCAGCGTCTGGCTCAGGGATAGTGGGGGATCAAGTAACACTAGAAAACAGTCTGCAAAACCCTTGAAATGAATTGCAAAAAAGATAATCTTCCATATGCACATATCACTCTTACAAAACAGTGACAAAATTGGGAAAATAAATGGCCAGGGCCTAGCCAGCTTTGTGTCTGCTTGTAAAACCATTGCATGGGGTGGTTTATGGATTTTCTGTAGCTGGTGGTTGCCACTAATGGCCAAGGTGGCCATGGCTCTGCAGACGTTGAGAAGGACTTGTTCAGAGCACTGGTTGCTGTATTCTCTGTCAGGTAAGATGGCATCTTAGTTTCCTTTTCAGGTATATCCTGACATCTACTCAGAAACACCTTTACTGCATCATGTTACTTGTATATCAGGAATTCTCCTTGTTTGTATGGCAGGTTGAAATTCATAAATAATCTTAACCACAAATGGTCCAAGAAGAGACATGTGTCCAGATAATTTTTAATTGATTGTTTTTTGAGTTCATTAAGGTCTTTTGCAGAATAATCTTATGTTTCCCAGAACAATTCAGGGACCTGTGAGGCTTTTGAGGTAGGATTTGGGGTAAAATTTGAAAAGATACCACAGTGGCTAAATGGCCTCAGTGCCACTGCAATGGAGTTACATGTAAGCTCTTAAGCTGGATAGATATTTTTGAAAATTTTATCCCAGACCCCTGATTTGACAAGCGAAGACCGGTCCTCCTTTAAGCACATGAGCAGTTCTGTTGACTTCAGCAGGACTCACCGTTTTGCTAAACAAAGAGCATAGTGCACAGCTTTATTTTACACTGTTAGAGTTGAAGGCAGAAGTTTTTATTGTATTCCAAGTAGTTTGAAGTCCTTCAGTCACTTAGGTATGATATAGGATATAATTTTTTCCTGCCTTGCCTGTGAGACTTGCAAAGGCAGATTTTCTAAGGAATGAATGAAATAACTGGGTTTCCTTGGGTAGATTGCAACTTCACTTTCACAAGCATTCTCAATCCCTACTCCCCTAATTGCCCAAAGTAGCCTATAGTTTCTAGGACAGATCAAAATGGACAGACCCACAATAATGCCATCCTGACACTTCTCAGGCACACGTATGGACAGTTTTCTGACGTGACCTGTGGGACAAATACATCCTAACAAGACTTAAGAGTTGTCATTTGGACTGAGCTTATTCCAGGGACAGCCAGAGTTCCTGACCTTCTGAGTCTTGCAGAACTCTTCTGTGACCTGCTCTCACGCTGTCCCCCTTCAGCATCCTCCTTCCTTCATCCTGCTGCAGGTTACCACTGCTTACCCCATCTCCTCAGCTAGATGCTCTCTCCTTCCTGAGCTCTTCCTATATCTTCAGCCAAAACACACACTGAGTTCCTTTGCAAGATACTGTGGAAGGCACAAGAAACATCCGCTCGATCAGGAGCAAGTTGCAACTACACCGTGGTAGCTACAGAAATTACATACATTAGCTGCCTTTGCCGGGAACCTGCAGGGAGGCGAGCCCATATTCCCCCCAGAGTATGTCTGTACCAGGGCAGTTAGTGCAGAGTAACTACTTGCTCCTGTATAAGGCAGCAGTTCCCAGACCCCATGGGTGTATATAGTGCTCCCCAGAAAAGAGTTCTTCCACTTTCTGGGCAGCAGTGCTTAAATCCTTATTGTCTGAAGAAAATCCAGACCGCTAGTAAGTGAGTTGCAGTTCATTTAAGCCTTGCCAGATACTTTTTTGGCATGCTTCCACCCTTCTCCAAGAAAAAAAGCGACTTGGAGAGTAGACAATTGACCCCGAGACTTAAAGCCTCAAGCCATTTTCTGCCTAGTTCAGCTGGTGTTGGCATATGCATGGAGGTTTTTAACCCTTGGCCAGGCAATCTGCCTTCATCATTTCCCTGATGTGCACGGAAGTGGCAGGTATACCAGGACTAGTGGATTCAAGGAGCAGTTTACTCTGAGAACATCATGACTGGTAAGCACCCAGGTTTTCCATACACATACAAAGATACACATAATGGAGGTCACAGTTGCCATCATAAAATTGCCATTCCCTGGAAGAAAGTCAGGGTAAAACTAAAAAAAAAAATAATCTAGCAACCATGCAACCAAAACCAAACAGAACCAACTAACAAAGCCAAAATAACAAAAGCAGTGTGTGATGTTTTGAGTTTAAAAAACCTCCAAATTTAAAAGTAATTTACTGTTAGAGTTTTGGCATAGGCACCCCAAAGAGTAAGAAAGAACGTTCTAATATTTTCCCTTAAAGATAATCTGAGTCAAATTAGAAGTACAATAAAATATTTTTAAATATAATAACACTTTATCCTCAACTCTTACACTGTCTTAGGGTATAAACAAGCCTTGTTAGCATAGAATAAAGTATCTGTACATTTCCTTCTTGGTATTACTATGGACAGCCAAAGAAGAGTCAATACCCTTCCATTGGCAAGCACACTCAACATGGACTGTGAGCCAAGGGAGAAGGGCACAAATTTTCATATGTAAAAGAAAGGTTTTTAGAAATCAGGAAGAGGTAGGTCTCGGAGAACCTGGGGTTTTCGTCTCATACACTGAATACTACAACCCAGGTATACTTGGACCAAAGCTGGCATTGGATGGGAAAGGACATTATAGCGTTGTCAGTCGCAGTCTTCCTCCTTAGCACTTCAGGGTTGAGGAGAATTGTTAACTCATGACCCAGCCCTGAAGATGGATAAAGTTTATACTAGGTAGATGATGGCATGAGGTTTGAAGTCTTAGAGGTCAATTGTCTACCGGAATCTTCTCTGCTCAGAGAAATGCGAACGTATGCCAAAAAGTAGCTGGAAAAGCTTAAATTATAGTTTCCAGTAAAGATGTTGAAAGTACCTGCTAAAGTATGTGTCTTGCAAAAATCTCTAATCCATATTTCTAAATATAAAAATGACTTCCTGTTTATTATTTTAATCTTACAACCTCACAATTTTTTGCTTTAAAAAGCACCTCCAACTACTCTTTTAAAACAGATGTATTTTTTTTAGACTCAACAACTTCCTATTATATTTAATGTCGCAGCAACTTTCTCTACAGTCATTCTCAGATTTTCCTCTTGTAGAACAACAGCAGCCAAACTGTAGTATGGTGAAAATTGAAATGAAAACTTTTCAGTATTTTTTCTTAAATAGCTTCTGTATGTACTGTAACAAGTTATATTTGGAGCAATAGATTAATATTGTGGACAACAGATAAGATTATTTTTTGATTGTAGGTGAAATCTTCTTGAAGCCCTTATTTGTATATACGAATTGTCTGATTCGTACATACAAAGATGAAAATTACATGGTGTTTTTTTGTGAGAATACTGTTGGATTTTAAAACCAGTGATATTTTATGGTTAGATTCCGTAGATTGCTTTTTGTTGTTGCTTTATGGAATTCTTCCATCATTAATGTTCTTTCTAATTTCAGAAGGATGCTTTTTGAAATTTGAAACAGAACATTTTAAAGTTTGGAGTTTTTGAGCTTGGATTTTTAAGGATTCTCAAGGCAGACTCCGTTAATATATTTATATTTAAGAAAAGCACATTCATACTACAAATAGAGCACTGGCTTTATTTGAGAAAACTACCCACATATAAATACCCTTTATGTTTAAGACTTGCTTATTTTTCCAAGAATAAATAAACCTCATCTTCATTTTTGGATAACAAATATTAAGGCTTGACACGACACAAAGCACAAATTATTACAAACAGATCCGAGGGAGGGGATTTGAGATCTAAAAGTTGTGATGCCTGGAACAAATTAGATTGTCCACATCGATCACAAAGTGGCAGCAAAAAAAAAAAAAGCTAAAAGTTAACTTGAAATCAGCAATACAAAATTAAAGGTAAATTCACTCCAGTGGAGCTCAGAGGTAGATATTCATATCCTGCCTTCAAAGTAAAATGGCTGTATTACTGCTCGTGGTAAGGTTACTCTCTGCTTCTCTAGACACCATGAAGATGAGTGAGGCCAAGATGCATTCCTGTTGCACTGAGCATTGTGTGACTCATTGCATTTTCTCTCGCAATTAGTGCCTCTGTGTATCGCAACCTACGAAGGAAGAAACTGCTGATGTTCACAGGAGATTTTTCCCATTTGCCTCCTAATGAAATGAACAAAGTTGTATGATTTTCAAGCCAGCAAAAGTTGCAGTGCTCATACTACATGATGGAAAATAATATAAATCTAAAGTACTTTTGATCTGTGGAAAGTAGGTAGTCCTGATATCTTGGTCATATATGGGCATCTGCAGTTCTACATTCCTCTTCAGCTGCATGAAAGAAGAAGATTCCAGCTATTACGGAGCTGTGATCAGCAGGTCAAGTAACAATTAGGAATAACTCACTTATGTACTTGCCACTTTGGTGAGAGTTCACAAATGCCTAAAACTGCCTGAGCCAAAACCTCAGCCCAGCATTTTTTAGGATAAAGGAGGAAATCATCTGAGGTGCTGCCATATAACATTGGCTTTCATAAGCTGTTCTGGGCCTAAAATAGCTTTCCTTCCCACACCTCACAAACAGAGCTACTTTCCTTTCTACTTCTTTTTTAAAAATCTATTTTAAAGGGTTTCATAGCGGAGCTGAACTCTCTGTTGAAGGGCAGAATGGCTTTGTAATGTGCCATCAAGGCACTTTAACTTCTTCATGAAGACAAAAGTTGATTGTTGACTTAGGCCTTTGTGGGTAATGAAGTGCAATGGTTTTTCTCCTAGAGAACAACAGTTATTCTCAAGCTGTTTTCTCTTTTGGAGATTGATATTGGAAATGTCACTGGGGGAGTGAATGCTGGGCCCAAAGACTGTCAGATCAGTGATTTAGTTTCACTTCGGAGTACTTTAAACCTGACACCCTTAGGGTGGAGGAATGGCTATTTGTATGAACTGTTTACAGGCAAGATGTCAAACATGTTTTTGTGAGTCTTGTCAAGTAAGACAGCAAAATTAAAGAAGTTTTAGAGCAGTTTAGTAGTAGCCTCTCTTTATAAATGAAGATTTTGCAGCTTGAGCTCTTTCTTGGCAGTCTGCTACCATCTGCCTGCTTGGGATTATTTTTACCCTTTATTTCAGCCCCTTGGTCTTCAGATGCTCCAGGAACACCAAGAGCCACAACATTGCCTGGAGTTCAGCAGTTTGAGCTGATACCCAGGAGGTCTCTTGATAGCTGAACTGCTCCGTGGCCTCATCCACCTCCTACTGAACCAGCGTTTCAATGACCTCAGTAGGAGCTGGATCAGATCTTAATTGAATATTGGGAAGATAAATTGGGATTGATTCCCACTGCAGTTTGTAATACACCTTTTCATCATAAACTGAAGACAGAAGTAAAATTAATACTGACAGTTTGTTGAATTTTGACCCCAGTTCATTTATTTTGGTCACCATCTTTTCTCATGCCCAGCTTGAACACAGCTCTAATTCATATATTTTTAAAAAACTGTTAGTCTGTTACTGAGTAATTGGAAATGGGTTATGGTCTTTGCCATAGTTTTCTGCTTAAGTTGAGAATACCTGCGTATTTTCTTCATATTATTTTTCTTCACAGAGCTTCCAAACAAATGAAATCAGTTCTGGTTGAATTCTGCTGTTATCGGTCTGTAATAGATTGGGATATATTCTGCACTGGGTAAATGCACACAGCCTTTCCTACCCTCTGAACCCACAGACACATTAACAGAATGAAAAGCGTTTATTGTGGAGGTTTATAGCAGCAAGCCTACAAGCAAGCTGCAGAATACCCAATCCATACCAGTCTTTTAATACACTGTTATGTCTCATGAGCTGTATTGTCCATGAATAGCATGGAAAATGCAGCCCAGTGGAAAGCACCTGCACGAGTCCCCCTTTCTCCAGTGAAGGTTTTACATAACACTCAAGTGTAGGAATTCTTTTCAAATTAGATGTCATACAGGAAAAATACTGTGGTAGTGGTATTGATCCATACTGTGTTTCAAGAGGATGTTATCTAAATAGGCTGTGGGTCAGATACTGCTTCAGAAGTTATGTAGAGCTGATGTTAAAGATGAAGGATAATTCTGCTTCTCAAGTCCAAAGCACTTAATAGTCTTCACTAAGGGAGAAAGAGATCTCAATAGGTATATTTAAACGGTTGTTGGAGGCACTAGGCTTAGGGAAGAAAAAACTGTTCCTTTTCAAAAGACATTTCCCTATTTTGACTGTTTGTCATTTCATGGCCATGGTGCTTTTCAGCAAACCTCATTACACATATCAACAAATCTCCTTCCCTTCAAGCTTGACAGTGTTAATAAAAAGCCAAAGTTGTGACAGTTCTGCTTGTTGACTGTCTGAGCCTTGAACACAAGAGGGAAAACATGATGCCAGTTAACCACAGGAGCTGAAAACTCATAGAGTAAATACAGTCATTGTACTGAAGCAAGACAACTTGAAATTCTGTCCACAAAGCTGGTTGTTGCCCTCCCTGGAGACCAACTGCGGAAACTGTTACGCTTTTGTTTTCCTTCTGTGTCCCCAGTATTGACAATTAGAAAGGAAATTACTAATAGCTTTTTAGGTAGCTGGCAGTAGGAGGAAAACTGCAACTAAGTCCCCAAACTGGTTTTGCTTCTTGTTTTGCCTTGTACTGTGGTAGGTTTATGTCAACGGGGAGTGGGTCACCAGCATTGGAGAAGGAGGCAGCTTCGGGGAGCTGGCATTGATCTATGGAACACCCCGGGCCGCCACCGTCAAGGCCAAGACAGATCTCAAGCTCTGGGGCATCGACAGAGACAGCTACAGACGCATTTTAATGGTAAGTTTATGGAGAAGGGCTTGTTTATGGAGTTGATGTTTTTTACTTTCTTTTGTAGCGCCAGCACTTCTATTCTGTGTTCAGAGTATACTGATGATAGGAGGCTGCGCAGTCTGTGTTTCTACATAAAAGACAGAAGACATGACAATAACATTGAGTAACTAAATTAAGTGAACTGAAGGAAAAGGGGACAAGATTCAGCAGAAAGACACTGAGTCAGAAATGCAATTGAATAACATTATGTGTAACTGTTATACATGAATGAAAACCTCGAGGCCTCCGTTACCCACCAAAGCTATGCAAATCCTCTCTTATCATGAACCTCAAAAGTCTTTCAGCACTACCCCTTGCCCATGAAATCTTTGAACTTGTATTATACTCTTCAAGGCAGGCAATACAAGGTAAATCCAGCTCCGCTGAAAAAGTCTCGGTTGGATTGTGCCCTCCATCTTGGTTAGCCAGCACACAGCCACACGTATCACAGGATGGTAGCTGCAGAGTGCCTGCTAATGATTCATTGCTCTGCTCCTTTCAAACTCCCTCATCGCTGCCACAAAGCTCAACAGACCTTCTGGGCACTTGGGATGTGTGCTAGCTTATGGATTTGCTGTTGGTTCTTGAGTGGTGAGTTTATAATGGAAACTTTGGCAGATAATTAACCTTAGCAATGTCATAACTTTTTTTTATGAGTTTGTTTCCGATGTCCATGTGCATATCTTCTGTCTCCATAAAATATTCCTTTCTTTTTGATAATTAACAGACATAACTCTATGTAAAGCTTCTTTCTCAATAGGACTTGTCTCTAAAAGCTGCATTGTTTCATTCTGATCTGAAGGAAATTACACTATGTTCTCAGAATAGTAAAGGAGTGTGCATTTTGAGATCAACTATATTTCCAGTGAATGTCATGGATAACAGAAAAATTAGCAAAAGAATTGAGTAGATTTTACACTTAAATGATTAGTTCTTAAGCAACAGAGTGTAAGAGTGATCTTTATTTATACTGTGTGATGACTGTTGGATGTCTGTATGAAGCATTGCTGTTTTTCACTCTCTATTTCAAGGGCTGAGTTCTGTATCACATAAACAAACATCACACTGACATCTAGGAGAGTACATCTGATGGAAATTTACTCTATCCCAAAATATTCAGCCTGATCGCTCCAAGACAAAATAGAGGAATAATGATGAGAAGCGTACTGTCTTCTCTTTTGTGGATAAGCAGGATGAATAGTTTTTGAATGCTTCCCAGTGCAGGGAAGCAGGCAGTAGTAATTGAGACCTTTCTGCGAGGTATTTCTAAAACATAGAGCAGGAGATTTTCCTAGCAGTTTTAAGAGGCATGCTGAACTTATTTGTCCTATGTCCTACATGAATGCAATGGAGGGGTGTCTGGGATAACTGGTGCGATGAACCTGCATGCTGCAAGGAAGAATCCAAGGTAGAAAAGAGAAGGAATGTAGGAGGGAGATAAATGTCAGGACAAGCCACGTATTCCTTGGCTTTTTAAGCATAGCTTTTTACAGCTGCCTGTAACCGTGCTACTAAAGAATTGAAGAGACAGATTCACAGGCCTCGTAGCCTAGAGGTAATTTCAGTTTTAGCACTGATGAAAATAGTGGTACCTAACATGATCCAACCCTGAGAGCTTTCAGGTTTGGTCATGTGTCCATTACCATCTGATAGCAGCCTTCAGAAGATGAAGATGCAGAGACAAGATTTTACTAAAAGGGTTTAAAGTTTCAAGTGGAAAAGGCTGTGTCTTTAATGCTAGCTTTAGCCATACATACAGCTTGAATATTACGGGTATACTTCTGTTTGATTCTAGTGTAGTGCTAAGTGCTTTTCAAATTAATTTACATATTCTCTGAACCAGTGACTGCTGTGCCTTCCCTAGCAAGCTCAGTTTCTGCAGTTGATGAGGCCTTTAACTTAACATGGAGGTGTTTTCTCCCCCTCTCTCCTTGTATGTTTTTTTATAGTTGGGGCCATTAAAAATTGGTGGTCTATTGCAATATATTAGATACCCAGACAGTGTAATTGTAGTATTCCCAATACTGAGATAGGAAGTATTTCAGTTAGCATGGTGAATTGATAGCTGCAGGTATAGAAAATGTCCAATTTTAAGTGCTGTCCACGGTGAATGCAATTCACCCATCCAGACTACATTAATTCTGTCATCTTTTCATTTATTTATAGGTGCAGTGTGGATAATTTCTGTGCTGTAGGTGAAATAAGACACCTGTCTGTGTGCATTCGTGTGAGGGCAGGTTACAGTGGCTCTCTGCACATTTCCTCAAGCCTAAGAATTAATTACATCATGTTTCAGTGGCTGCATTTCATACTTGAAGCTAACTCCACCATTACGTGGCTGGTTTTGCTGTGCTCAGTTTCAAGATGTAGTAGTAGCTGCCTTTCAAGTCCCAGAAACGTGGTTTCCTGCCATTTAGCCTCTAACCTTATGTTTCTAGAAAGTTGCTGGATATTTTCGATGTAGAAATGCTTCTTCCTTTAAATACGATGTAGTAACGTTTAGGATATCTTTTGAAATATGTCATTTAAGATGGTTTTAAAACTTGAGAGTGAGCAGGTTTTTCTTTTTAATTTTCTGTTTGCAAATGTTTTTTTCCAAGGGATCAATGACCTTTTTCTCCCAAAGATAGTTTTTTTTGTAGTCGGATAAAGCCCCTCCATAACCCGAGAAGAAAGTTTTTCCTTTTGTCCGCATTCCTTCCCGGCCATGACCAGCCCCATGTTTTCTCAGTCTAGTGTTGAAATTTTATTCAAGTTGTAAATATTTATTTGCAAATCATGCCTGCAGATCCACACTTGCCAAAAAGATTTTATCCTGTCATGAGACACTTGACTCTCTACCTCATTTCTCCTTGCAGGCTCTCTTTTGTTTTTTTGCTTTACATTTAGTAATTTCTAGTTTTTATTTCTGCTTAGTGCCATTTTCCCCACTTACATGTCTCATTGATCCTGACTGGTTTATGGCATGAATACAACGCATCTCGGGAGGTTTGGGTATTTGGATTTTCCTTTTATCGGATGGACAAGGCCTGATGTAAAAAGTTCCTGCTGGCTTTTAGTTACACTTGTCATACATTTATTATTTAGCCTGTTCCAAAAGAAGTTTGTTAAAACAGATACATTTCTTTATATTTCATTGTCTCAGCTTAGGTGATGGCTTGAAGGTCACATTCAAGTCTCTTTTAGCAGCTGTGATGGTTGTAAATGTTGGGATAGTTCTTTTTGTTAGGATTTGCAGTGAAATTGGTTGTCTTTCGCTGCAGTCATTGACAAAGTATTATAACATGAAATTCATGGTACTAGATGGATTACAAAAAATGACTTCAACGTATTCCCCCCTCAGTACACTCGCAAATTATCTCTCCATCTGTGTGTTCCATTTATTTCATAAAATTATCTGTGCTGAGTTGCATACTTCTCACTCTGTTGCAAATTTTTTTATGTATATGTTCTTTGTGCGCACGCACAAGCACACACACACATTTATGTATATATTCTATATTTATTTACTTACATTCTTCTGGGAGAGTTGCGAAGGAATTTTTTGTCATAGGATTCTCATGTAATTCAGTTGCTGAAATGTTGCTGCTTTCTTCTTTGCAATTGGGATTCAAGAGCATCACAGAGTGGGGAACATCCCAGGGTAGTACAATATTTGCATTCTAAATATAGCAAATACCACAAATACCAGAGAAGCAAATGTCTGTATCCCAACATCAGATTGATCCCCCAGACAATTCAGTTCCCAGACTGAGGAAATTTGAAGTATTAATTTCTTGTAATTTCTTCTTTAAGAAGGCTTGATTCAGGATAATTTAGCTATCGTCTAGTTCCCATGGTCCAAGATACCTGGCTCTGAGAGCAGAGTTCCATGGGATATAATACTTTTTGCCTATTTGGCAAACTTTGCTCGCAGAAAGTGAGTTGTAATATTGGGATATAAGTCATGACAAATCAAGGTTAGTCAGTTAGCCAGTTATGCCTCATTTTATTTATGCTGTTTTGGCTTTGTTTTACCATCTTTTCACAGCTTTGAACCTGAGAACAAGTTCTTTAACAAGTGCCTTTTCCCAGTCAGACAAAATAAGTCAGCAGGACTTTGTGTTTCTGTAAAATCTAAGTTGCACGGTGGCCAAAACATAAAGTGAATCCGAAGCCTGCAATCCATCCAACATCTGTGCACCGGGATCTTGCAGGCTATTTTGTTTTCATGGCCAGTATGCACGGAGACTCTTTCTTTCCTGTTCCTCTAAGAATGTACACCCAAAGCATCATTCAGTATCAGGTTTATGCAGGGATTAAACAGGGCTGGAGCAGTCCAGAAGGCCATTCTGGCACCTCCTGCCAGCATAACTCTTTTATTTGAAACTTGAGCCATGCTTTGCCTTTCGGTAGCCGTTTGCTTGGCTTCTTACTGAAGGTGGGGATTTCTAGGAAGGACTCGATCAACTCCAGCCAGCCCATCTGTGCACCCGAAAAAATAGAGCAAGAAAGAAGGCGTGAAGAGTGCTGGAGGGACAAAGCAAAGCGGTGAGCAGAGGGGAAGACAGACAGAGACTGGACTGGAGGAGTGGGAAGAAGAAATGGAAGAAGACAGTGAAAGGGGCAGTTGGAAAAGAGATGGAACAGTCCTATTCAACAAGACCTGTTATGATCTCTGGGGTATTCATTTTTCCTAGCCTGTGCATTGCTTAAGCTAAGCCTAGGGCTTGCTACATTTTTTAAGTGGTCCTAAAACTGGCTTTAAGCTCTTTCCTGGGTGGATTTAGCAAATGCAAGTGGTCTTGTTTCTCCTTGGACTGTTTCAGGGAGGAGCACTACAGCTTAAAATATTAACGAGTCTTCATAGTTAGTGGGAACCACTGTCTTTTAGAAGATGAGCTTGTGCATGACAGCTCAGAATTGGGGAGAAAGTGAACAAAGGAGGGAGAGGGAGAAGCAGCGACTATTGAAATAAGATATTAATAGGTTAGAAAAAGCAGAATTAGTAAAGACTTTTTAAAACATGCCATCAAGAACCCTGCCAGTGCAGAATTATTCATGTAGATTTACTATTGTTTTTATCTGGCTCAAGCAGTAAGATTTCTACTGCTTCCCTTGGGAAACTTTCCTGCAGGAGAATAATTCCTAAGTTGGGAAAACTTTTTTGATATTCATCTTAAATTAGATTTTCTTAATTTTCTCCTGTTACTTTGACTTATGTCAAGTTATGCTGTACTAAATTGCCCTCTCTTTCTGTCATATATCTGTAGATGGTTATCACTGTCTACTTAAAACCCTTGCAACAATGCATGCTAGCTATGAGCATGACATACCTATGATCCCAGTGTTGAACTAACCCACACAGGCTGAATTTGTTTTGCTCCTTCCATACCGGCTTTCCCCAAGTGTTTTAGCAGTTCTTCAGGCTCTGGTTTGGGAGCAGTTTTCTGGAGAAGATGCAGAGTGTAGCACGCCAGGCGCCATCTCATCTGAGCCATGGAGATGGAGCCTCTAAACTTCATTCCTGGATGATGTCTTTGAGTATACAGACCAAAATAGCCTCGGCAGTGTTCTTGCTGCAGTCTGATGTTGCAAACTGGGTCTCACCTACTGTCTGTAAATCTCTTTCAGCTTTCCAGCTTTCCAGTCTTCTTCTGTTTGTCAAACATCTGTGCTTTGGATTTTTTTTCTTTGCATTTCTTAGCTGTATTTTCCAAACAGAAGCTCATTCTGTTATTTTCTACTCCCATTTATAATGTCTCTAGGTCCTTTCTTGTTCTTTTCCTGTCCTGGCAAGCTTTCATAGTATCTCCTAGTCTGCAGATATCGTTACTGTCTGATTTGTTGCTGCTTCTAGAAGATACATGAAAATATTACATAAGAACAGACTTAGCCCGTGTCCCAGGGAGTGTGCCACTTGACACTTCTGCAGGAATGACTTCAAGGGTATGAGAAGGTTATGATGGTGTTCATACCCGTGGCCTCAACAATTTGGATAAAGTGACTAGATCAAATAAAATAAGTATAAAAAGGACATCAGGAGACAGAGGTGACATTATGCGTATGGGAGGGGCTGAGAGGGGAATGTTACTCTGATCAAGGATGGTGGGAAGTAGGCATGTTCTCTCTCTGTTTCATGGGGAGGAAAGATGATTAATACCCATGGAAATAAGCACATGCTTTGGTTGGTTGTTAGATTTCCACTGCTGGGTTGTTTTTAGCTTATATTAGAGTAGTGTTCTCTCCAAATCTCTTCGCCTCGCTCTGCTTGTGAAAGCTTGCGCAGGAAAACACACTCAAGTGAAAACAATGTGCTTAAGGGTGAGCCAAGCTTCTCCTTTCTGGAAGAGAAACTGAGGTCCCGTTGTGCTGATTGGGATCCAGCGTCATGTGCTCTGAAAATGCAGAGACAGCTTCTGTGCCTGCCTGGGCACCCTTAGGTGAAGCTCTGCTGTCGGGTGGCTCATGCTACCCTGGAGGCTGTTGTTTGTCTTCTCCAAGAGAGAGGGAAGGTCAGATGGAGCTGTCCTGCAGGTTGAGTTGTGAGCCATCGACTGATTCACCTTGGGTTTCAGTGCATGTGCTGGGAAATAGGACTCCTAAGCCTCAACCACTAGTTCTTCCATAGGCTCTTGTTCTCCCTTACCTTTGTGGTATTGTTCTGAGACATGGGATAGTTAAGACAGTGAAGCTATGCACTCAGTGGAGTCCCCCTGAGGTTCTAGATACTATCACAATACAAAAAATGATAATAGCACATTTAATTAATTCCTTCCACTTCAGTTTTCCTTTTGAACTTGTCTTCAGGGTGATTTCTGTACCGCTGCCCTGGCTTAGTTTAGCCAAGAACCAACACACCCATTTTCCTGTAGGAAGTGATGGGCTCTTGCTCTCCAGGCCAGGTGGGATGCCTGGAATTCTTACCTTCCTGGGTCTTGTCTGCATCTCTAAATACTCAAAGCTGTGGTCAGGCGTCACTTATGGCTACTGATTACTGCTTCTTAAAATTCATCTGTGTCCGCAAGTCATTTAAAAAGCATTTTCCACATCTGTCCGTGGGTGCCCCAGCCCATCAAACTAAAACACCAATCTGGTTTTCCACAGCTGTCAATTTTGCTGGTCTCGTTTCCACTCGATTGCAGGGAGGAAAGCAACAACTGCGCAGTGTCCAGTTTTCCATTCTTTGTCTCACAGTGAGCTGTCAGGATCTGGCGTGGGTTGCAGAGCCTCCTCCGTTTGAAGTTCGTTTTTTTTTTTCTTTCTGGCACTTCAAATGCTCTCGGAGGCCCCCGAGGTTGAGAACCAGGTTTGTCAGACAGAGAGGTCAGACAAGGGTTACCGATGCTATCGCTGAGAGGCGAACTGTCATCACCACACTCGGAAATTATGAACGGAGTGTGGAGGGGGAGACCTCGGTAGCTGATGCTGCTGCTGATCCAGAGATATCTGGGAAGAGTGGCAGCTCCTGCGGTGCGGTGGCTGTTTCAGAGCAGGGGTGGCCCCGGGAGAGGGGCGCAAGTGGGAGCTGTCCCCAGAGGAGAGCACCCGGCAGCTTCTGCTGACGCCAAACCCTGTTGATGTTGGTGGAAGGATTCATGTTGCTTTGGTGGTCGTGGGATCCAGCCCCACCTGCACAATGTTTGTAGGAAGAGGGACGATGTTTAATTCTTAGTTGTGTCATTGCACTTGAGTACACCAGCCTTTCCCATTTTCATACTTAAAGCACTTGTGAATGCTTTCACAGTGGAGAGTAAAATGTTTCTTCTCCTTTTCCTTTGTCTATCCCCACTTTCTGCCTCTGCTTCCAGCATTTACCAGTGCTCACTTGGAGAAAGAGGAATAGAGAAGTGGCTTTTTCTATGGCAGACATGACATCTGCTTCCGTCTTTCCTGCCCAGCCTATAAGTAAATGCCATCTTTAATTCCCCTTTCTTCAGAAGATGAGTGTATCATCTTTATGCTGTACTCCTGCCTTGTAGATTTGACTAGCAGGCATCAGGCAGCCTTCAACGTCCACCAGGAATCTACTCAGGCAGAAACGTTGCGGGCTGTCATATAACAGTGTGGAATAAACTGCACAGTGCCAAGGAAGACCCTGGAGTTCCTCTTTGGTTCATGGGAAGGTTTTCTTTTCAAGTTGTTTGTGTCACTGTTGGAGGAGTTAAGGATTAATTAATTATTTTTGTATTGGTAAAACTGCTCCGTATTTTTTCATACCTGAATCGCCTTCAGTAATGCGTGCTAGAATGGCTGCTTAACCATTTCTGTCTATGGTGATCAAATATTGTGTAAGCAGAAGTTTTCTCAGTAATTTATCACACAATAAAATCTTACTGGAGTGGGAATAACTGTGCTGGTGGCTGCCCATACATTGATCGATTGTCTGCTCCAAAATGCTTAAATCTTGTTAAAATAATAATGTGAATAGGTTGCTCAGCAGTAACAATACATACAACACTATACAGAATATAAATCAGCCTTACAGATAAATGCCCTTGACATTAAACAGGTTTTAACCTAAAAGGATGGGACCCATGAGGGGGACATTTTAAGTTTTATCCTACTTTGTAATTGTAAATTCTCTTCTAGCAGGGCCTCATTGGTAACAAGATATATATTGAATTAGCTAAACAGTTAATTGATGAAGCTCTGGCTTTAAAATGAGTGCCTGTAAATAATGGATACAATTCATCTGCGGTGTCCAGTAACACCAGTGAAGTCAGTGAAATTACACCAGGATTGAATTTGATTCCTTGTGTCTTTGCTTATCAGTAATACAACTTGCCCAGACATTTTATGGGGAAACATTTGCCTTAGGCTGTTTATACTGGCTGTGCTTAAGATTTGTAAGGGCAGGGGAAAAAAAAGAGCAGCTGTAGGAAGAAATCACAAAAATACTTTGTGTAATGTTCTACCTCCTTTTTCTTTCTCCTTTAATAACAGGGCAGCACACTGAGAAAGCGGAAGATGTATGAAGAGTTCCTGAGCAAGGTCTCCATTTTAGGTCAGTTGCCCTTTGGACTTGCCTGCTAGTTCCTCTGTTATACATGTTGGCGGAATGAATTTTGGTCTTTGATGGCATGATGAAAGCAATGGTGGTCAAACAGAAGGTCTCATGGTTGCGTCGTTTCGGAAGGAATGAAAGTGTAAAGGGCCTTTTTTAGGATTTGTTTTTCTCATTCCTTAATGTGCACTGAACATATGTTTGAAGGGCAAATCTTTCCTTAAATATCGGAGCAGGCATGCACTGGTAACCTTTTGGTGGCTGCTGTTGCAGTAGAGATCATATGGATAGAGGAGGAAGCAGTGCAGAGATACGAATTTGTCATAAAGTCTAGTTACAACCTTCCAGGTGACAGGTGAGAAGCTTTTTCCTGTAAGAATACTGTATTTATGTGCACGCTTTTTCCTGGGAGAATACTGTATTTATGTGCACTGAACAAACTAACCTCACAAATCAAAACGGACTGATTTTTTTTTTCTTCTGTGTATTTTACAGCCCCTGTCTCACATTCTTAAAACATCTGTTTAGCTTCTTGTCCTTGGATTTTGTTTCCCTTTGATTAATGTGATAGCCACAAAATTTGGACATGTTCTTGATGGCCTTCAGTAGGAAAAACAACAAACCCATAATGCCTGACCAATCAATCACCATTAGGAGAACAAAAGCTCCTAATAAGGAGGACAGTGTTAGACAGTACAATGAAATGTTGATGCTGTAGGAGAAACATTGTGTTTCTGCTGGGGCTATTTTGAAAAAAAAAAAAGTTCAGGGTTAATTTGTTACATAATTAAAGTATTTATATTTCTAATTAAACAATTTCCTTTTCTTGTTTATGGTATTAATCTACCATTTGAGCTTAGGTACCTGAAATATGAGTGTGTCTTAGTAAAAATATACTTGAACTTCTGAGAGGTGCTACGCATGAAATTTTCAATTACATTTGTATGCTTAAAGTAAGGCCAAGTATGTTGCTCGCTTATTAATGAAGTTTTCATCATTTAAATGCCTTCTGTTATGCTTAATTTAAATCTTCCTAAATTAAGAGCACAAATTACACCAAATTACAATGAGTATATAAAGAAAAAAGGATCTCTGCACCTGCACTAATGAGGAGCAATTACAACAATGAGACATCTCAAAACAATTTCAGAGTAGAAAGGTTATTCAGAGATGCGCTTCCTTAAACATGCGGTTTGCAATGTAATTATATCCTAGTTTGTAGTGCAGTTTTTCAATCTCAGTAAAAAGTGAGGAAGGACTTCAAGATTTGAACCTTTTTTAAGTACAGAAAAGCACCAGACAAAATAATGCATCATTTCAGGAGCATCGAGAATTTGGGTGAAATGTGTAAGGATCTATTTCACATGTCTAAAAAATAGATGACAGCTGGGAAACAGAAAGGTATTTTAGAAATCTCAACACAGCACTGAGAAGTCAGCTTCACTCCATGCCTTCATGTGGTCAGAACTTGTTGATTTCGTAGTGGAAAAACCTCTGCCTGCTTCTTACATATATTTTTTCAAGGCTTGTGTAGTGTCTGTAACTAGCCATATAACTGTAAGAGCAATTTTTTAAAAAATCTTTTTTAGATTATCAGTAGCTGCTTATAGTATATTGAACAAGATATGAGAAAACTAATTGTTTAATATCTTTCTTCTGGAGTTTAATTAAATGTAAAGCCATGAATTGATATGTACAATTTAGAAATTGGAAAAAAATGCATATGGTCTACTTTATTTGATGCTTGACTTTAACTCTGCAACTAAAACTTCAGGATTTTTATCATGTACAATCTTCTATATAATGCTCTGTTTGCAAGAACCGTTAACCGATGTATTTGTAGTGGTACAATTCCCTTAGACAAAAGAGAGACACTTCGTGACTACAGCTAGAATTAGCTTTGAATTTTTCATAAAGCCAACTGAAGACATTTCAAGAGACTCTTTCTTTTCATTGTTAATTACTGAGTTCATTTTTTTTTTTAAATGAAAAAGCCTACTCTAGTCTGTATGAAAGAGTTTTATGATATTCTTTAGTCAAACAGAGCACTTTTTCAATGTTGCATTGACAATATGGGCTTGGTCTTTGATATTAATGCTTCTGCAGCAAAGGCCACAAATACACCAGGAAAGTACATTAGTGATTATAGGTGGGAAAAATAATAGAAATAATAATTTCCCAAGCAGCAACAGAAAGTGGCATAAAAACCTGAAGATGCGCGTATGTCAGGCAACTCAAAACTTCCCTTTGGTGCATTGATCACTTTGATCTGGTTTTGTTACCAACTCAGTGTGCACTTCTGAGCTCAGCCAAAAGGCTTTTAACTTCTAAAGAGCAACTCTTTCACCCTCATGCAATACTTCTAAGCAATATTTTGAACAGAATGGGAAAACCAGAGCCTGAGAGAACAGCCCAGATGTAATCCTGGTGTCAGGAGCCATGTCTTGACTTACAATAGTTCAATAATTCATAATAAGTAAGAATCAGCAGAGTACATGAATTTTAGCCCAGCTTTTTGAGGCAGTGAAGGTTATATCATTGTATTATCTGTTTCTTTTAATAACTTTTATACCTGTCACCTCTTTCAGTCAAAACTGATAAAAGTACAAAAGTTCAAGTACAATTCATTGTCTTGAATTCTCATGCAAATGGGTAGAGGAGAGAGACACAGGTTGGCACTCCTCCTCTCCCTGAGGGCAGGCCAGGTAAAATTCATCCCTTAGCAAAGGAGGAGGAAGGCAGCGGGACAGTGAGGAGCCCTGGACCAGCCGCTGAGCAGGCTGTCTTCTGCCGTGTAGGTATCACAGGGGGTTTGTGGAAGCTGCAGGTGGGTGTTAAGGACACCAATCCGCAGGAAGGAGGCTGTATTAGCCACATTGCTCATAAAACAGACCGGTAACTTTTTCTTGTTGAAGTTTACTTTGAAGTTTTATAACTTTTCTCCCTAAATGGGGGAATGAAAAAAACCCACTTTGTAAGCTATCCCACTGGCAAATTAAAAGAGGTGCCACTTCAAACAGTTGCACTGAGCCTCTGGTCCCGCTGCCACTCGTGCTGCTGGGGTCTTGCCATTGGCTTTAGCGGTGCATGGTCTCACCCAGGGGGAAGAGTCATCTTTTGGATCAGCACTTTTGCATCACTTATCTAGCAGGCTGTCGGTAACCGGCTGAGAGCAACTCTGACAAAAAGACAGGAGGACTTGTTCTGACATCTGGTGTGGGACGTGGTAAGAGGATCGCTGGCATCTCCGAACAGCTCCTGGGCTGCTCCAACCCGCTGCAGCATCATGGCAGCGCAGATCAGATCGCGGGTGTAGGGAACCGGAGCCAACTTTTCCTGTCCAACTTTTAAGATTATTATCTGGGTGCTAAAGTCTAAGACACAATGAATAAATACATTCATGTTTCCCAACTGGAGGTTCGTGCAAAGTGCCTGGATGAAAGAAATCTTTCTTTTATAACAGAATCAGGCATAGCAGAGCTGTCATTTTTGAATATGAATCTTCAGCCAAAGTTAGAGTCTTTTTATAATAAAGCTTCATGATCTTCAATATTTTAGAGTCCCTGGACAAATGGGAGCGGCTGACAGTGGCTGATGCACTGGAACCTGTCCAGTTTGAAGATGGAGAAAAAATAGTTGTGCAGGGAGAGCCCGGTGATGACTTCTTCATTATTACAGAGGTAAGATTGGCATCGTGATAAGCTCTGTCGTTTCCTGGTAAAGATCAAGACTTTGTATTAAAAGACATTTGGGTTCAGTTTAATATCTTGCTTCAGCATAAATCTGAACTAATTCCACTAATTCCACCAGGAGAATTACTTAAAATTCAAATGAATTCAGACACCAGTTCCATGGAAATGTCTTATGTGGGACAATCCCTAATTTCCAGTAAATTGAAGACGCAGAGGAATTTTGAGGTGTGTCTCGTGTCTTTACTGTTTGTAGGTTTGTTCTCTACATGAGATTTTTCTTGTTCCAAATTGCCAATACTTCAGCCAGGCTGGCCAGCCACACAGTGCATTGATCATTGTACCCAAAGGGAATTACAGGGGAAATCACAAGTGAACATCTGTAAACTGGAGCAGGAGACCTGATCTGAAAATGGATAATTTGTTCTTTGTTTTGCCTTAAACTCAGTCCAAATGGCTGAGCCATTTTCCTGTTTACTCTCACATGGGCAGACAGATCTGTCAGGCAGCTGAAAATGCTGACAT
The DNA here is from genome assembly GCF_013368605.1 of Nyctibius grandis. NCBI lineage: Eukaryota > Metazoa > Chordata > Aves > Nyctibiiformes > Nyctibiidae > Nyctibius > Nyctibius grandis. The sequence goes on along the minus strand of NC_090695.1, from coordinate 93,445,685 downwards.
CTTTTTGGGAGATTGTCTGACACTTCAGTTCCACCATCTCACTTCTGCAAACAGATGCTGACGGGGTTTTTCCTCCTTCTCTGACATAAGTATTTGGATCCTTGGTATCTCGTACAGATACCTAGGTGCCGTGATATAAAAAATTATAAAAAGGTATTGGAGAGACTCAGACTAAGAATAACAAGACAGCATTGGCATATGATTGTATATATATTGAAGTGGGAGCTGTTCAGTACCAGCTGTGAGTGTTCATATGCAAATATATAGACTGGGAATGACTGACATATGGCTGTGTGGTGGCAGTTCCAAGTGCAAATCCCAGGCCAGAAGTTACATGACCAGCAACAAGACAGAGGTGACATAGGAGCTAGGAGGTAATCTGAATCTCTCACTGTGGGAGATGGATGTATTGAAGCTGGTGTCATTGTGTTGCCTTGGGATCCAGTTGTATGTACACAGAATACACCTCTGGCTCCATCAGGCTGCTGTGTTGTGATGTGATTTAGGAAGAAAGAGACTCTGCCCCGCTCAAGTGATAAGGAGCTTGTACAGCACCCATTCCAGATGGTTTAGAGGCCAACAGGTTTTTCTTTGCTTGCTCCTTATCTGTGAATTTTTGGACAGATGCCTCTATACAAGGCAGCCAGAATTTGGTTCATAATCAATATCTGACACTTAAAATTCCATCCTTCTTTCCTCTTGAGTGTTGGAAATACGTATTTGATTTATGAATATAATTTCTCTTCTGATACTCAGAAAATTGTCAGTGCAAGTAACTGCACCTGTATATCACACAGTTAGACACTTAAGGAACTTTAAATATGCGATGAGCAGTGCCCCTTCAAAACAATAGTGTCAGAATAAAAAAGACCAGATATTAGATAGGGATTTTTTTTTTGTTAACAAGTTAGTTATGAAATATAACTTTTTTTTCAGAAATACGGAATTTTTATTTCTACTAGTGTTACTAAGTGTGCTGTTATTCCTTGCAGCAGCACGAGACTAGGAAAACCTGATTTTTTTAGCCATCGAATCCCATGTGGAAAATTGGCAGCTTGCTTAAGAATTACCAAGGGCCTTTATTTTCCCTCTCTTGATGGAACAGCTGTTAAGACTTGAATGGGTAGAGAAGTATTAACACTGCATAGTGCATAATCATAAAGTATCTGCTCACCGCACCCTTCCACTATAAATCTAACACAGTTTCTCACTTTGGAAATTGCCTGTATTTTTCTACATTAAAGAATGAACATCTCATATCAACTATTTCCTGTGCTTATTTCTGCCTGCTCACACATAGTTTAAGCTTTGTATTTTAAACCTGATTTCACAGAGTTTACGTCTTTGATGTTAAACTTTTCTGCAGGAGAGCTGATGCGAACCGCCAGGAACACATTATTCTCCAAACTGGTTGAAAGTAGTTTTGGCTGGTTTGTTGTCACAATATGTTGAAAAGTCATTAGGTTCTTTCATATGTTTTTTGATGTTTGTGGTCTTATAATCCGAAACACTAGAAATGCAGCCAATTTGTTTGGCTGCTGTATATGCAGAAATATATATGCATATACAGCAGATATATTTCATACCATTTCATATATCACCAGAATGCAGTCTCCTTTGGAGCACAGTATGTCCAGTAGTACAATGCTAAGCTTTGCCACACCATTTTTGGTCAAGATACTCATTTATTATAAACCACGGTCATTCATGGCATGCCTTAGACAAATCAGTTACCAATTTACGATTGATGTGCACCAGCGTCACAAATACTGGTTCTGAGCGGGATCTTGTGACTCCTATCATAAAAGCTTCTCTACGACACCCAGGACTCACACGTGGATTTTAAATTGTTAGCACAGTTTTGTATGAACTTCACAAAGTAATCGTTCATTTCTGGTTAGCCTGCAGTGCTGCCTTCCTTTGTGCTATCCCTTTGGGACACCATCCTACAGAAAGACATAGCCTATAAGTTAATTGGCACCTTCAGGATTTGCAGACTGAGGTGCAACCATTAAACCCACGTGAAAGGGAGACTTCCAGCCTCAGTGGTGATCAGAACAGCAGTTCCTGCTTTAAACCAGGAACATCATCCTGGTTAGTATGGACAAGAATATTTAGTTTCTCCCTTCTATCAAGCAAACACATTCACCTTTTCTCAGTTTTTCTTAGTAAAACCTTTTTTTCATGGCTTTCTGTCCACCATCTTATCTCCAGTGTTGCACAGATCGTAGTAGAGTGCAGGTTATTTGAGGTGCAGGCTGTATGCATGAAAACGCTACAGTGCCCCATGGAGAGCAAGGCTGCAGCAGGAGATCAGCCAAATTATTAGTATAACAGAAAATGTGCACAGGGAAGAGTCACAGGAAATCAGGGCTTTTTAAGTTCACTGCTCACAAAGCTGCTTATAGTTCATTTTTTGTTAAAAAGTCTAATGAGAAAAGTATTACCCTGAGATTCCAGGACAGCTACAGTTTTTCTGCCATCCTAAATCTTCACAGGCACCAGTAAGATGTTTACTTGCAGTAGGTTGTGTGCTTTTCCATTTAGATCTCAAGCAGCCTTCAAGATGATTTAGTATTAATATTTAAAGGTTATGATTTTTGCCAGAGATAGAATTATTTTAATGTTTATACCATATTCCTTAATTTGAAGATAGGATCAGAAACGTCTGCTTACAAAATCTCATGCTTCTGTGAGATTGATATACTACACTTGAGAATTACACTGGTAATTAAAAAAGAAAAAAAGAAGCAGCCCTACAGTTTTTGTATTTTCAGATATTTCCAGGTCTTATTTTCCCACTCCAGTTTTCACACAACAAACTCGGGCTTTCCCAGACCAGACAGATGTGGAATGTATCTGCTGGATTCCAAGGTCATGGAATTATCCCATATGAGATTCCTGGCACAGAGGTGAAAAACTTTAAGCACCATGAAACAATTGTTGCCATAAAGAATTATATTTTGGCAAGCATAAATCATAACAGATGTACAGTTTCTAACAAATAAATTTGCAGTTGTATTGTACACTGCCACACTGTGTACCCAGCAGCAGGGAGGATTTATTCATCTGACTTGAGATAACACAAATATTTTTAGCTAGTGTTTTAAAGTGGTAGCTTGCAAAGGCATGTGAGCTTTGCGGAGTTAAATGTCCCAGCAAATGTTAAGTCCCTTTAAATCAAATGCCAGTTGAACAGGGGCTGATTTTATTCCCAACTTGTGCTTTGCCACTGACTTCAGCTCAAACAGTAGTTCAAACTAGTGTAGTAGTGCTCTGAAACTGGAAAGAAATGAGGTTTTTGCTGTTGCCTAGGTTACTGAGAAAGGTAGTGACAATACTATTAAAAATAGTGGTTATGATCATGTACCACTCTCTTAAGTTCAGCTTCAAACTTGGCTGGGTGGCACAGCACCCCAAAGTCCGTAACACAGCTGCCAAAAATGCGGGGACCTGCAGCCGTGAAGTGCCCTGCTGGGTTTTCCAGCTCCCACCCCTCCCCATGTCAGATCATTTGGATCTACTTGTCATGACCGAGCACTGTATGGATATTGTCACGGGACTCTACCGACTGTGCTCAGGGAGCCTTTTAATCTCAGCTGCACACTGAGAGCTTGCTGAACTGCTGCCATATGGCCCTAATACTCCATAAAGTTTGACACGGCTTAAGAAAAATGCATGCACAGACACAAACGTACGCAGGTGTAGGAGGAGAGAACAGCAAAAAGTTTATAATAGTGCCACACTGCGCCCGGAGAGCACAGCTTGTAAATGTCCTTTAAATGTGCTCTCCGTAGCCTGTCATCTTGGAGGACAGTTTGGTTTAAGTGGTGCAGAAAGCAAAGAAATAAAACTGCACGAGAAGCAAAACATTTGCAATTAAAAGTTGGTCAAGTTGCCCAGCAATAGCATGCAGCAGCCTAAAAATAAAAGACCTAAAAATAGAAGATAATTCACAGGAGAAAATTCAAGGAGAAATGGACCCATTGTATCAAGTAGTTTCACATTAGATTTTTGGTTTTAAGTTCAAAAACTAGTATATTTAATTGTAGATTAGTGCTAAGTTACAGGGGGTATTTGCACCCCCCTCTGCAACTCCTTTGTGAAAAGCACTTCCAAAAAGCTGGGGATTTGTGTTCTTTGTTACTATCCTGCTGGTTAGAGAGGAGGCAGAGTCAGGGCATCTGATTTTTAGTCTCACCTATATTATCAGTGCAGTCTGAAGGCAGAACATTACCCTCCCTGCTTCCCCATCAGTGGGAATGATCCTAATGACAGTTCATAAAGGTGAGCAAAAGCTTAATGGGAAAAGGCATGAAGTATCTGTCAGTACTGAAACCAGGCAACGGGAATAGCAAAATTGGCAAATAAGAGAAACATTTTCATTGATAGTGCAGAAATCCTTCCAGAATTAATGCACAGAGCTTCCTGATTGTCAAAAATAAATAAAATTAGTTGGTAATGATTATTTGTCCAGCACTATTCTTGGCTGATTACATTGAAAACAGTCGTGTAATCCTCGGGGAGCTGCTAGCTTTCATGCTGCTGTTGACATTTCAAGTCAGGGCCACAAACTGATTCCAGTCTGGGCAGGATCCGCTGTGAGTTCTTGCTGAGAGTGTACTTGAGATACTGTCCTGTAGGTGAAATCAGTGTTTCCAGCCCCGCTGACACTCTTGGCATGCTATGGAGCGTCTCTGCACAAATGCAGTTCAAAGCCTTGTTAGGTAGAACAGTGTTTGTAAACTCTTCCTGCCATGGTAACGTGCACCAACAGAGGAAGGTCCTCGCTCTAACTCGGAAGGGCGCTCCGGTCTTCACAGAATTGGGCCTTTTTGTAGGAAAAGCTGACTTGAATATTAAATTGCACAACAAGCATCTGAAGATTTATGATTTAAAAGCTCCTTAAGAAGGCAAAGAAAAAAGAAAAATAATGGCCCAATTGTTTCCTGCTCTAAATTGTTGCTCTTTGACTTTCTAACCCAAGAGAGACCCCTTTGGCACCTACCTCTGCGACAGGCAGGAGAACTACAAAGTAAACTTCTTCCCTGTGGTTAATGAAGTCACTGCCTTAGGCATACTCTGCTATCACACCTGATAATCTCTTTAAAAACACAGTGTGATTAATTATTAATTAGGAAGATGAATGTTGTCTAGAAAAGGAGTTTCAAAGGCTTGATCCGAGCTGCTTAGTGTTACCAGGGTTTTGTTGATACCAAAAATGTTTGTCAAAGGCAGTCTACAGCAACTCCTAATACACCTAATAAACAAAACATACCAAATAAACACAGCCAGCAGTCACTGAGGGCTCTGTACTTTGCTTATTTTTAACTGCAGAGACATTGTTTCCCATCGAGCCACTACAGGAAAGGTGCATTCGTTTTTTTTGATATCACCTAGTTGTGTTGGAGCAATAGCGTTTCCATTGGCCCTGCTTCAAAGTTCATCTGTGTTCAGGATGGCATTTTTAATGGCCAGCTGACGTTGAAGGTTGAAAGTTAGGTGTGTGATTGGTCCCATCCCGACTGGGGATGGAGGTGAAGTATTTTGCTGAGTCAAAGGGACTAAAATGTCAGCTTAGTCCAGCTCTTGTTCGACTCAGTCAAACTTTGACTTCCATGGGCAGTGGATCAGGCTGCATAGACATGCAATATCCATATACACGCAGTCTTGAGTGTATCCTTATCTGTCCTCTGTCAGAAAGGGACAGGGTTTCATAGGAAGCAACTGGCTGCTCCCTTTCTTCTTCCCATCAGCCATGGAGGACCTGTCAGTGACTGCAGCTTTTGGCCCTTCCTTCCAACTCTTTCTCCAACCCCACTAGTAACCACCGTAATGCAGTCACCTACGGTAAATTCTGCAAAATCTTAAACCTCAGAAGTGAGGTACGATGGAGCATTTTCTTAACAATTTTGTGAAACTTCAGATTAGCCAATATTTCTAGTCTATTTTAGAACTTCGCAGGTTTTGTTCCTCGTTTGTGGCAGAAACCAGGACAACTGTATGTAAATTCTGTGAGTTGCTATGAACCCAGAGACTGGAGAATAATATATAATAGTTTAAAAATGTACAGTTAAAAAAATACTGTCAAACCAGTCATGACTCAATCTTGAGTCCACAGTCAGAATTAAGTTCTCTTGCATCATCCTTCTCCAAGACCATTAAGACCAGCTAACTTTTATATTGTGAAAATGAAGCTTTTTAAAAAAGAAGTCTGGTGGATAGGAAATCAATGTAAATTGACAACACAGACAAGAGTTTGTTATGGAGAAAAATTCTCATCTGGATTGGCACATCCATGTAGTATAACCAAATAATTATGGGAGTTGTAATGACTGTGGTATATAATGTACATAACCTTTTAAGGAGCTCATTTTATCTTAGCTACTTATCTGTCTTACATGAACATCTCATGAACTTCACAGGGTTTATCCTCACTACACCTATGTGATGAGGTGCGTGAAGCAACCTCCATGTTGCATGTTGTGGTCTGAAGCACAGGCATGAGAATTAAGGTAGTTCTTCATTCCTGCTGAATACAGTCAATGGGAATTAGGCACCTTGATGGTCTGGACCGTCATGATTTCGCTCACAGAAGGTCTAAGGCAGAGAAGCAGTGTTAGCTCTATGGACAGAATCCCAGGCTAATACATCAACTCACCATCCTTTTTCCTTTGTGTTAAATTTTATCACCCAAAAATGGTGTGATTTTCTAACTGCAGGTTATGTGGAAGTCATTTGCACTTTGTATTGCTGACTGAAACTTGTTTATTTCTTCCCTTGTTTTTGTATAAAAGTCTTCCATAAATCAAAGGTTGGCAAATAATAAAAATCCAAGATTATTTACTGGCTAAAAGAATATTTGAAGTGTCTTTGGCTACATAGTTCAAAGGATTTGTCTTCTCTTGGAAAGTAGCCCTAGAACTGCTGATCCTTAGCTGTAACATAAAAGCTGTCCCAGGAATGATGCTATCAGCAGTCCCAAAGGGCTGTAATGGCAGCTGAGGAGTGATATGCTAGTGGTCTTCCAGGACATTGAGACTGAGAACATTGCTTATGCCAGCATCATGAGGTACATGCAGGACTTGCTGTGTTACTCTGTGTCACTGGGACGTCGGTAAACTTAGGTCTTGAAGCAAACCCACCGGGAGGATGCAGTGCAGCCATACTATTCTCAAAGGCTTAAAAGTATTTTTCATAACCTCTCTTTTGCACATGCTATACCCAGTGCAAAAAAAAGTGTGTGAATGTTTCCACAGTTCACTTTTGACATGACAGCTTGTGTAGGAGTCTTCAGTCTCATTCAGCTGTAATTTAAAACATCTGATTTGTAAACCCATAAAATTGAAGTTTATGCTGGAAATACAGACACACCCTGGCCTCTTACCACTATAGGATACGTGGAAAACTGGGAGATCGTTTGGTGTGTAGAGTAGTAAAACCCAAAGTTAGTAATTGGCAGTTTTGTTCTTAATACATACATGATCCATTTGTATTTTCAAGAAAATCAAAGTGCAAGATTCTCTCCGTGTTCAAAACAGCCCGTGACTTTTTACTTTGCTAATACTTGCTTTAAGGTATGGTTGATGCTTTGACTCTTCTCTCTTTAGTCTTGTCCAGAGGTGTCTTCCTAATGTGGAAGTCTGCAAAAGCAGCGGAAGTTCCAGGTAATGAAACACCTCTCCGTGGGAGTAAGGAGAGCAACACGGGCTGTTTACCCCTCAAGGTTTTCAGGAGGTTCTTAGGATCCTTATAAGCTCTTTTGGCATTGAAGACTGGGCTCACAAGCCCTGATTCAAAGCACTTAGTCAACGTGACCAGGAACTTTATGGCCTGAGGCATGTTAAATCTAAACTGAAATAAAAGGCATCTGCTGTCTCAGGAGCTAGGAGCTCCGTCCTGAGGAGTGCTTCTCTGTCTTTAAGCAAAAATACTACAATATAAACAAGACCTGTAATATAGTGGTGTCCAACCTCGTGGAAGAGAAACGGAGAATTTCATAATGCCTCCTGGAGTTCATCCCTTTCTCTGGATCATGTTAAAGCTGTCCCTTATCTTTTGTAAGGAGGGCTTTTGTCCCTCCTCTGCAAAGATACTGTTGAGATGAATGCAGATTTGCTGAAAGAATATGCCCCTTAGGGCTCATTCATAAGCTGTGTAGTGTGGATTTTGTGGAGCACGCAAGGCTCTCTGCAGTGTGCTTCAGGAAGAGGCAACTTTGAGCACTTAAGTTTTTTTCTTCTGAATTTCAGAATTTGGTCCTTTGACTACACGAGATTCACCAACTGAAAGGACTTAAAGAGAGCTTTCCATGGAGGATTTTCCTGATCTCCATGATAAACTCCCTTCTCTCCTTCCCCCAGTTTGCTCCAAGTTTTATTTCTTGCTCAGAAGCTGTTGCCCTAGCTGGCCACAGCTGCTCATCCAGCCCTGGTCACAGTATTAGTTAAGAGACTTCAATGACGATGTCTGTCTCAGCCTTTTGCTTGGTCTGGTTACTTCAGCATCTACAGAATGTTTTCACAAAGAAGCAGATGGTGGTAGGAGTAACTGGGCCGTAAAACAACATTAACAGCTAAAACCGATTTTTACCAGAAAGGATTTTGCGGGCAGGGTGAGGGAGGATCAGCACTGTTTTCTTGGTTTCTCTCCCATACATTCAACCCTGCCCCTGCTGTAGGTGGTAGCGCTCTGAACTGTCTGCTTCCAGGGGATGAGCCCTGTCAGGTCAGTCACAAATACGAACAGTTGATGAATAACCCATTATAGAGTCACTTTTATGTTGACTCAGTGGACGTTTCCTGGCTTCAGAGACAGGCAAGATAATGGCTAGCTTTGTAGAAAGAAAGAATCTCTAAAATGCAACATTTTTTTTCCTTTGTGACTTTTATTGCTTTGTATGCTGACATGTATGAGGGAGGAAAACAGTTCCTTGTTGCCAATAATCCACAGCGCTTGGCACAGACGGTCTTTAAAATCTGGCACCGGGATGAATATTAATTCAGTTGTTTTCCCACAGAAGCTACTGATTAGTCAAGGCCAAGTATCACTGAGATGATTCATTAAAACCCGGCATCTGAGCCCACCTTTACTGAGTGGATCTGCTTTTCGTCACCCCTGCGACAGGTGGGCTGAATGTGTAATAAAAGGGGCAACTAAAATCCTAGAACGGAGTAAAGAGAAAAATGCAGAGGGACCCCAAAGGCTGGGCTGTGGTGCAACTGCTTCCCAGCTTTCTGGGCATGGAGCCAGGACAACTAGCCAAGGAGAATCCCACCCCAGGCAAGGGGCTCCTCCCGTGGCTCAGAACTGGTATCCTTACCCCTCTGTCACCATCCCCTCGCTCCCAGGCTTCCCAGTCCCAGCTGGCAACTGGTGGCATGGAAGAGAAGCATGGGACTACTGTGGCACCAAGGCTGGGGAGCACGGAGGCCACCGTGGTGTCCCCATCTGCTGATGGGGGATGATGATGACTGTCAATGAAGTCTGGAGTCTCCCAGCACATGGATACGCCTCTATTGGACACCTGCATGATCTAGCCTGGTGTTATCTCTGCTGCTGTGGCTCAAGGGCAACATTTTGAAGTCAAAAGACTCTAAAATTTAATGTTGTGATTCTGAAAAGCCTTTCTACAGAAAAGGCTTAACCAAAAAATTCCCAATTCTTTATTTGTGCAAAACCCACTTTATTTTGCCTAAGTATTGTAGGGGTCTCCATGCACGAAGCAAATTGCAGCTGGTGCAGAGTATCTGCTTCATTCGGCTTTTCACTGTGTTTACTGGTCTCTCTCTGCCTGAATCTTGTCTTCCTCCATCTAATTACATTTCTTTTAGTTCAAGGGGAGTACATGAGGTACAGCACAGGTTTAATGCAGACTGTATCAAAGAAACACTGAGGGGGAAGAGTGTCTGAGATACTGCAACAGGAGGATGAACAAAACGATTGAAAAGGTCTTCCCGCGTCAGACATCTATGATTTTAAATACTAAACAATCAAGGCAAAGGCGTTTCCTGGTGATTAATGACGGGCTGGGTGTAGTCATGTCTGGGCCTTAACCCTGGCCTCTCGTATATCCCTAGGAAATGCCCTGTGGCTCAGTTGTTTCTGCTGTTTTAAGCTACATTTGGCTTATGATTGATTGTAATTTTTAAAAGTACCTTTATGTTTGTGGCTATTTTGGTGACTGCTCTAGACAGCTTTGTTCCTCTCTCTCGGGTCTGGATGTTACTTCTAAACTCATATAAATGTGCCTAGGTAGCAGGAGTGGTGGAAATTTAGACATATATACAGTAGACTTATGCAGGTGTGATATAGCCGGTACACACGGCTCTACATGAAGCATGGATGTAGAGCTAACGTACAGGATCCATGCAAGGTGTGTAGTGACGTTTGCTTTCCATCTCTGCTAGATTGCTGTGTGCATTAGCGTTGTTGAGAATTATGGCCAATAAGAATATGATGCATTAATGTTATAATGCTGTGATAATGACGTAATGATAATCACATACATTGTCACTGCGGTTGTTGCAGTGTAAAGGCACTTTCAGCAGCACTGCTCTCTCTCAGGGAGGTTGTATGGGTACCACGCTGCACCCGTTCGTACTCTAATGTTGCCTTTTGGGCTCATTTGACATTGCACTAGTAATCCTAAAGATAGTCCCAAGGTGCTGGCTTTCTGACAATCCGCTGAGATCAGTGGCACTCAAGATTGCCAGTCATGGCCCGATTTAAAAAGCTGAATGCGTAAAATGTGTATTTGTTTTCTAAAGCTGTCAGTAGCTCATGGGTTTGTCTTGGGCATTGTCTCGTCTCTGCACTGTGATCTGCAGTGAACCCTAACGGATGAGGAACAGAGCTCGCTTGCTAGAGATAAGCAAACCAACCAACCACCACTTCTTCAGTCAGAGCAAACCTGGGCTCTGAGGTTCTTGTTGCCCTGACCCCCTCAGCAGGTGTTACAACAGGCGCATCGTAAACGATAGTCATAAAAGTAAAGTTTGCCAAAGTGGACCAAAATTTCTTGAGGTTTCACATCAGACAACCGAACTGATTTAAATGATCATTTTTTAAAGTGGAGGGTGAAACATTAGCTGACAGATCTTAGCAGGTTAGATCTAGCACTTAGTGCCATGGTCTAGTTGACATGGTGGTGTCAGGGCAACGGTTGGACTCGATGATCCCAGAGGTCTCTTCCAACCTGATTGATTCTGTGATTCTGTAGTTCTTGCAGTTTCACCAGGCAATCGCTGTTTCCAGTTTTGTAGCATCGGGAGCTATAGCTTTTGCCTCTCCTTAATTTAAGCTAATGATTTGGAGATGCTCTATGAATGATTTGATTGCATGCATGAACCAGTAAACAGGCAGATATGATTACATAAGGTGTAACTTATTATGGTTGTAGCTATGGTAGTGTAAGAACATTGCCCAGACAGTGCTTGTAGATAGGTAAGTGGTATCTTTTATTAGCTATATAGGCAACATTAGATATATAGGCAACATTAGATATATAGGCAACGTGAAGAAAGGCATGTGTGCCCAAAAGCTCTTCTCCCTTTTCTAGCTATGCTAGTTGGTCTAATAAAAGATATTACTTCCACAAACCTTGTCTTGCCTGCAATTAAATAAAATACTCCCAGGATCATACTGTGTGAAAGATCTTTTAATTCATTTCAGATCTGCTATAGCTTCCATTAAAAGCAATAGGAATCTTTACATCCAGTCCCGTCTGCTTTCCTGTGTGAACAGGAACGTTTTATACCACTTCACAGCCTCTTCCTTCATCTTTTGTAATAACTTAGCAAAGATTTAATCGTGGCATATAACGGGGGTTTGTGTGACCGTGGAGTGAGGGGAAACTTATCTTTTGAATGTGTGAATTATGGAGTGTGCGGATTAACAAAGTGAGAAAGAGCAAAGGTATGTTCATAATAGCAATTGATAGAGTTAACAGCAACAGCAGATGGATCGGCCTGACCTTTTCCATCTCTAATTCTATAGACTGCACTGCTCTTTTCTAGTGGATGGTGAAGAGGAAAATAAAATAGGCTAGAAAAACTTTCTAAGCTGGAAACTAGGATAAAAATGTAAAGTTTTGAGGGCACAGGGAAAAAAACTGTCTTCCATGCTTTTCTTTAAAAAATCAGTAAGTAAAAAAGTATGAAATAGAAATGGAAATAGAAATAGAAATAAATAGAAATAGAAATAGAAATAGAAATAGAAATAGAAATAGAAATAGAAATAGAAATAGAAATAGAAGCTTCCTGCTTATGAAAATTAAGATTCTTTTCTTTAAAAAGTAGAAATTTATTCTGTATGTGTAGTACATAAAAAGGACATAGACATTGACTTTGCATACGCTTATGGTAGAATAAATATTCTTCAATTTTAATAATGCCAAATATGTCCTTTATTACAGATGGTGCCTCACTGATTGATATATCTTTAAAATGGGAGGTTAGACCAGCAAAACCAAAACATCAACAAGATTGACTTTTAAAACAAAAAGTTTTTAAAACACTGCTTCTGTTTTAAAATTCTGTTCTGAATTGCCCTTCCCACCCAGTGCCCCAGGTGAAGGACCACACTGCACAGCCTGTCCCACCCAGGGGTAACGTGGACACATCACTGTCCACCACACTTCGCCTTATGCTCCCCAGGAATGAACCTATCCAATCTGCTGAGCTGGAATAGAGGAAAAAAATACAGGATTTCAGTTTTCAGCATCATGAACACTTGCCTTTTGTAGCCAGGCTACTTAGGCCAACTGCTGGCTATGGGATTCATACTTAAATATAAAAGCAGGGCTCCTGAAGCAATTAGTGCTTGTAAGTACACGCAGGATCAGGCCTGGGAATCTCAGTGTTGATCCAGACGGGTCACTGTCTTTACTCTGTAGGATGTCTCACTCATCCATACGGTCCAATAGTTTAAAAGTAGAACATCTGTCAAAATCTCATTACTTTGGAGAGGATGGGAGCTCATGGATTATAAACCTTAATTTATTTTTTATATCTTAAATTATGGTGCCGTATCTAAGCCATAAATTTTTCCAAAACAAACTGCTGATGCATTTGAAAGAGTCGAATAAATACTCTCAGCACGGTGACAGAGCAGTGATAGAGGGAGTGAGCAGGTGTGTGGGGTGAGGATGGCAGAGAGGTGGTGATGGCACATTGCTTTTGGAACAGCTACTCTTGTTGGTTTTGCAATAAGATGCCCGTATTTACTTGGAGGAGAGGAGAGAAGGTTAATGATATCGGTTCCTGGGAATACAGGCACTCCCCAGTGACTGAAAGGGAATATTCCTGGATCCACCAAAGATCACCTTTTCACTCCCGAGTGTCTGCTAGCAGAAAGACACGCCTGTCTGCTTCCAGTTTAATATCATCACAAAGTGCTGATTTATTAAATGGTGTCAAACTTCTTCACAGTCTTTGAGCCTGCGCTCTATAGGTTTTGCTTGGTGGTGTAGGAGGCTGAAATGGCTTATCAGTGAACAAGACAGCATTTTAAATTGAGCAGCGCTAAATAGCCTCGTCCTGCAAATCTGGGATCGTGTAGTTTATTTCAGAGAGACCAATCTTGCCAAGATTTGTGTGCCACTTAACGGGAAATCTTTCCCACCGAGACCAAATGCTTTTGGGAGTGAGAGTGATAAGCCCCTTGAATCCTTTCTAGGTAATGCCTGTACCTCCCAGGACAGGGCTCAGGAGATTTATTCAGTTGTATCATTTACAAGAGATAGGGTTTGCTAAAGGACAGGGAGGACAGAAAGCTCAAAAACTGCGTCGGAAAGATTTGACAAGTAAAGTAAAATGAAATACAGCCATGAAACCCATGATGGGAGCAAGGGTAGGGGTCAGCACTGAATTCATTTAGTATGACAACTTCATTAAGTATATGGGTCATAAAGGATTGTTTCTGTATTATTTTACTCTGTATTATTTTATTTTATTCTGTATTATTTTATTTCTATATTATTTTTTGACCTGGTTACACTGATTGTGTACAATTGGACTCTTCCTCTAATACAGTTCGAATAGCATTGTTTCCAGAGATAAGATATGTAAAGTGAAGACAGATAATTATAAATACAGCTTCTTTGTTTCACGGTGTGGACAGTCTTCCCGTGAAGGTCACTCTGACAATGCTCCAGGATGTACTTGTGGAGCTGGTGACTTGTGCAACGAGAGGCCAAGCGGCATAATCAGATCTTGCATCTGGGTGCTCGCTGTCAGGGTTTCAGGAAACTTCTTTTGCTCCGTGATAGACCTGTTCTCACTGGGCAATGGGAAAAGCCTATGTGACTGTTAAAACAAGAGTGGAAAAATATGTATCTGGAATATGCATTGCTTTATCCTGCCAAGCCAAGTGTTTATTGTGGAGGCCAGACACATCTGTCCTCCTCCAACAGATATCGTGGTGTTTCTTGGATTAAAAAGACCGACTGTAGTGGAACAGTGGAAGAAATTGCTTCAGAAGACTGACTTATTGGAGTCCTATATCATATGGACCCTGTCAAAAAAAGTATTAGCTACATAAAAGCTGACACTTGGGGAGATGAAAGCAATATTGCTTGATACTGTGATTACCTTTACGACAACATGCTCAAGGTGGGCAGTGGGGAATTGAGTCCTTCCTTTGTGTGACCGGGGCTGTCAATATGATTACTTTGGGGATTTTTTTTTTGTTTTATGTAATAAACCATCTGTAATAAAAGTTTTTAAAAAATAGTTTTGGGCAAGAGGCTGGAGACATGGATTGCAGACAGCTATTTGGGTCAAGGGGTTAGGTTTTTGCCAGGCTCCAGATGGGGACGGAGAGGAGGACAGGGGCTGGAAGCGATTCTGAAGCTGAATCCATTTACACTTCACAGGCAATAAGAACAGCATCAGTTTAGGGAGCTGCACCTGATCTGCAGTTTGGCAAGAGAGAGGTCGATTACACCCTGAATGGAGTATTTCCGAGAATGCTACTTATGAACATCTCTTTGTTCTGAAAACTTGCAGTAAGTGTCAATAACAAAACTCATTACACTATTTTTGCATTTTCATGCCCTTGCAGATTTACTGGAAGATCTTGGAAAACAGCAGCTTTGGCGGAACAATTTAGTTATATCAAGGATAAGGAATTCTTGCTGGAAACTTGACAGGCACCACATCACTTTCTTATATCCAGTTCTTCCAGTTACTTTTGTGGATGGCCTTACACTTGCTGTGGACATGCATGGCATGTTTTAATGGTAGAGAAAACCCCAAACAGACCCCACAAAAGACCAAAACCAACATTCCCCTGTATGTTTGGCTTATTTTTGAATAACCTTGCCCAGTTCAGGCGCCCTTGCTCAGGCACGTTGTGCCCAGCACACAGTTCTGCATCTTCTGCCATCAGCTCCCTGGCACATTAAGAGTGAAAGCATTGAAGCTGAGAAGAGTTTTGTGGTTGTTTTCAAATGGTCCTGAACATATAGCCCTGGTGTTTCTTCAGTATTTTTGTAACACTGATACGGCATGTAGCTGATGGGGTGGAACGGTAAATTATTGTGAACAATGTAATGTTGACAGTCTGATATCTGGGGATTTATACTAAGCACAGGTTACTGCTAATGGGCAAAATGAGGAATTATGTCTTCTCATGTCTCAGATTAATTTCATATACATCCAAGTCTGTATAAAAACCATCAGATGCTTAGCATATATCAAACAGTACTTGCACATTACTTGATTTCTGTTTCTGGTTCCTGGCATCCGCAGAAATAAGATTTATCCCTTCATTTATATAGCACATAAAGGTTACATTATAAGTTAACCTAGAGAGTGGCCCAGCAATTTGTAAAGTATATGGGCTTAAAAATAACCCTGTTATGAAATAGGACATGATGCAACGCAGCAGTATTACAGCAGCTTAGTTGTGCTTGTTCAGAAGAAAGCGAATTAGGATCGTTTGCTACATAATAGTGAAAAGTGAAAGTCAGACCTGAAGCAGCCTTGCACTGCTGTTCAGGTTTGCAACTCAATGGCAATGTTTGGGATACTATAGGGTGTATTTAAACGCAGTGCAAAGGTGAAGGGCCAGTTCTGCAGGGTACTGAGTGCCTTTAACTGCATTGAAGCCAAAGTGTTTTAGGGTGCTCAGTGCCTCCTCAAGCCCCCCACCATAACCTGAGGCACACAAGTTTATTTTGGTGGAAGGAAGCTGCAAGATGTTTGCAGCCAGTGAATCTGCACCGAATACTCTGCACTGGAGGGAGGTTTATGCTCCAAGCTGGGCTGGTTCTGCAGCCGGTTACAGGCACCGACAGCGCCGATGAGCCAAGCAGTGCAAGAGTTGGGTGTTCAGCTGTGGGGGCTGTGATATTTTCCAATAACTGGCATCAGTCTTCTGAGCACAGTCCACATCACTGTGTCTCCTCCCCTTCCCTGTCCTGGCTGGGGCAGGATCAGCCCTTACATATTACTTTCCAAGCTGACAATCTTAACATTGGAACATAAATATTCTCCAACTGCACTGTCAAAAAAGGGCTCTCCAGTCTATTTAAAATCTTGGCTTTTAAAAATCTTTTTCATTTCAGTTAACAGCAAAATATGTTAACATTTTGCCTTTCCCTGTGCTTTTGGTTTGAACTCGGAAGATAATTTCATACGTTACTGTAATTTTTTTTCCAGAAAAGCAGATACCTTCTCTATTCCTCTGCAAAAGCTTTATGCCACAATAATTTAAGATTTCCTCCAGGTTAGAATATTTCTGCATGTAAAACCTCTTTGAAGGTTCAAATAGACTGTAACTGAGTTTTGACATGTATTCGCACGTGTCAAGTACAGCAGTTATTAAGGGTAGTGGAGACAAGGCACATTCCATCACTCCAGGGATTGACTCGCAGGTGTCCAGATCACTACAGGCCACAAGCGGGCAAAGCTACATTAAAAAAAAAAAAAAATCACCCTTTGTTGCAACAAGCATTAAAGTCTCCCGTTACCAACCATTTCAGCAATAGATCCAGTGAATGATCAGGTGAGGAATAAACTCTAGTTGCTGTCTTACAAAATCACATCCCAAGATTGTGACTGGGAAAATTGCCTTTTTATTCCTTTTGATGTAAATCTTTTCTGCGTCTCTTGTAAGGTTCTGCATCCACCCAGGACATATTTTAAAATTATATTAAAGCATGCATTTGCGCAGCATGATGTGCATTAGTTAAATAGGAGTTTCTGAGTTCTGTCCTGTTGTTCTTCTCTTCTGTGTGAGCTGAATCTGTCTGCATCCACGCGATTCATAGGAGAGAAATCATTTCCCGTACAGATGGATTTTTTTTTTATCCTTTAATTCCTTTCATTCATATATAAGGAATTGACTGAAATTGTCATCTCTCCCCATAGCAGAACTAAAGGACTGTCACATGCAAAAGGAGATACTCAGGACTCGATACTTTTTAAAGCATAACAGGTCTAAGCAAAGCCAACTGACCTTCTGCTCTTCTCTTCCCAGGGCACAGCTTCTGTTCTGCAGCGCAGGTCTGACAACGAGGAGTACGTCGAGGTTGGAAGACTGGGTCCATCAGATTATTTTGGTAAGAAAATTCAGCTTAAGTATGGTTCAGAAAGACAGGCACATGGAGTTGTATCAAGTAGTTATTGTCTTAATTAGTGCTCTACTCTTTCACCAGCGAGGAGTTATGCGTAGGTCAGCCACTGCTTTCAGCGATACTGGGAGATTTCAGTGAAGCTGAAACCATTCCTTGGTTTACACGGGTGTAGCTGACAGGAGACAGATCTAGCATCAGCAAACCAGTCTGAAAGCATTTGTTTTCAAAGGCATTTTACACGCATGCATTATGCATGTGTAATGCATTTGTACTGTCAACAGAATTATGTAAAGTGTCTGTCAAGAGATATATAAAGGGAGATGTTCTACAACCAAAGCGACTGGATGGTGGCTAGAATATGCACCCTCCGAAAAAGCAGCACAGGGCGTGTGACAGCGTATTTATCCCTGTTTCCAGGTGAGATAGCGTTACTGCTCAATCGGCCCCGGGCTGCTACGGTGGTGGCACGTGGACCCCTGAAGTGCGTGAAGCTGGATCGGCCCCGCTTCGAACGAGTGCTCGGTCCTTGTTCCGAAATCCTCAAGAGAAACATTCAGAGATACAACAGTTTCATTTCGCTCACCGTCTAAATGATTCCTGCTGGAAAGCTGCCTTTGTGTGACCTTGTGCACTTAAATTTGCTCTGTGCAGCTCCATAGCTTTATGAAGAAAAAAGAAAAGTGTGCATTTTATGTGTATTTTTTCTGTTCATGTCACGCAGTGGATGTCAGCTCAAATCTCATGTATCATGTAAGTAGGAAGACAACTGTTTGGATAAGACTAGCTTTGGGGAAGATGAGACTCTTGGCTTGCAGGCAAGATTTTTACCTATTGTTTAATCATATAGCTTAAAACTGTGTTTTTAACTATTTAAAATACATATGAATTTCTGTTTCCCTCATTATCTTTAAAGTTGGTCTTATTCACCTCTTGTCAAACTTCTTTGACCAAGTGATGTCCCTCCACCTGTCACTTTTTTCACTGGTTGTGGACTGGAGGTTTCTGAAATCCCAGGGGGTGAGTGGCAGTTGCGCAGTTTAAGAGGGAAGGTTGGAGGAAGGTTTTAATCATTCCAGCAAGCCAGGGAAAAGTAGCTTTTGAGTCATTTTGTTTGTGGGACAGATACAGGGGCCATATTCCTCCGTGTTACAAGCCCTTTCAGGTCTGCTTTGTAGGATATGCTAAGTCAAACAGCCTGCTCCAGTCTTCTGGGTGAAGAGGTCAAGGGACAATATTTTGTGAGAATTCAAACGGGGCCTTTAGGACCGAAGTTATTTGTCCTCAGCTTTTTTTAAATGGGGGTTTGCATTAGATCTCTTAGAAGTCCAACAAGAACTTCTCCGCTGAATTAAGTGGGCTTCATAACGTATTTATCTGCAGCAGAGCGTCCTCAGCCACTTCTTTGAGTATTATATGAAACGCGGAAGAGGTGGTGCCAGGTGTACATCAGGGGCAACAATAGCAGTTTGTTTTTAATAAGGTCCACTTAATTAAATTTAAATGCCTTTCTTTTAGTATTTGACTAAATTTTAGGAATTTTTAGGATTTTCTGAAAGCCAAACACATGCTTCAAAATGCTGCCTCTCCTCCAAAAGACAGGTATTGCATAACAAAAAGCACCAGGATCTTGCAAGAAGCTCCTAGAGCCCAGGTCCCTGCGGGGGCGTGCAGCCTCGCTGGCAGTTGTTGCTGCCCTGCCTTGACACGGGTCTCCTCTTGAATGGAGCTTTCTGCAGACCCAGACCTCGCTCTGCTGCGCAGCCCTCAAGGATGGGATCATTCAGATGATTCTTGTGAAGCTTTTCCTTTGAAGGAAAACTTGTCTTTGCTACCAGCAGCAAAGGTCTGCATCTCAGCTACCCTAAATAGCACTGCCCGCTTTTCAGTTGTGGTCAAACTCTGTTTCTTCTTTATGATAACATTCTTCTGAGTAAATATGAACTTTCTGTACCTTTTACATGCTAAAGGTTATGCAATGAAACAAGGCAGCAATCTCCCTTTTGAAACTAGAGGTGTTAGTGAAGAACATGGCTAAAATTATTCCTACTGACATGCAATGTGCTTTCTTCTTTGGAATTAACAAAAACTAACTTGGGACTTTCCTGTCGGCTCCCACCAAGAGGGCGCAGGATCCCAGCAGCTGCCCACAGAGGTTCTTACAGAGCTGACTGCTTCTCGACTTCAGGCTCCTCTCATCACTTCAAGGTGCTTAACTTATTTCAGCAGATTTTCAGTGGTCCTGTCAGTGTATATTCGTTGCTGCTATTTATGATGATTATGTTACGCTTCCTGCACGTGTTATTAAATATGACCATTCACGGTTTTCAACCTTGCAATTTTTATGACTTACATTTCTATAGGCAGACCCCCCATTATATATATAGGTAAATGTATATGCATTTGCAAAACTTTTGAGTTGCTTCACTTTTTTTATATTCTCTTGTGCAATTTTTTTAAACAAAATATTTTTTAAAGGTTACCAGTCACTCATGTATGTTGTTTTACCTACTGCATTTCTGTTGTATTGGTAAATATTTGTGAATATTTCACATAATACGCAAGATATAAATTTCTTGTTAAACACCAAGTATTAGCCTCACTGTTCAGAAGTTACTCGAGCGCACACACACCACACAGATTCTTTGCTTTAAACCTTTACAGCTCATGGAAAATACCTTTGAATTATGGTTCTGTTATAAGCAATCTCAAGAGAAGTGTAACCATTTCACACCAGGATTCCTATGCTTTAAGTGGAACAAAATGATATTCGATGACATTTTAAGGATAATTGTAATATTTGCAGTGGATGATGGGACAGGATTACGGTATGAATAAAATTCTTCTACATTATATGCAGCCGTTGTGGGTTTATTAATAATGGAAGTCTGTATGAATAGAAGTCATGTTCTAGTTAAAATCTGCATATCATAAAAAGTTTGAACTCTACTGAAAATAATCAGATGCAAAGAGACAAAAAATAGACCAAGAAGCCCAGTGCTATATATAGTAATGGAAACCAAACTGGTTTTCTGGAGGATTAGCATGAGGAAAAAAATTTCTTGTGTTTAAATGTAACCATATATGTCTACATAAAGCAGTAGGGGTTCAAGGTGTCTCTTGAACCTTCATGTTGTTTAGATGCCAGCTTAGCAAGGAATTTAAGCACGTGTGGAACATGAGGTATGTGAGCTGTCTCACTAGTTGTAGGAACCCTTTGTAGAGCTTTGAAACCCATGGGACTGCTGGTGAGTCTGTTGTACAGCCAGCGGGAAGAACTGGGGAAGAATAGATGCAAAGACCAATGCTGATCCTTTCCCCAGCCCCCAGTATCACAGACAAAGCCCATGGCCCCAGCCACACTGGGGATCTGTCCCAATTGTTCCTCTCAACTTCTGGCCATGCATGGATTTTCAGAAATGCAGCTGCCCTGGGACTGAAGCACAAAGCCATTTTTGGCACCAGGGAGGTACTGTGCTGCTGCAATGGTTCATGTTCATGCAACGGGCTGGCCAAGAAGAACTACATTGAGGATGAACTTCTCAGAGAAGGCAGAGCCTCCAAAGGAACCACCTGTATCTTATGCATCAGGATGAATGCAGGGGTTGAAGGACTGCAGAGGATGGCTTCTGGAGGAGAAAGAGGTGTTTAGCATGTCATTAGTGCCACACTACCTACAGTACCAACTAGAGCTCTGGGTGGCCGGTGTGTTGTGGCCCAAGCTTGGCTATGATGCTGGAGCCATCACGCCAGAGCGGCATGCAGGGCTAATGGACTCACTCTATGCAGCTTCTCTGCAGTGGCCCCCGCACAGGAATCTTGGGCGGCTCCCGGCATCCAAGGGCTGTCCAGCTTTCCATTTTTGGAGTGTGTCATTTTTCCCCCCTTTGCTATGATTCAGGCGGGAAGGACTCGTCTTTCCAGAGAATTACTCACGTTATGTAGTAATCAAAAGTGACCACTCTCTCTGAGGTTCTTCCAGAAGGACGTTACCAGCCCACGCTCCCCAGAAAAGAGCATCTCGCCACTCCTCACTGTCATCTTTTTTTGGTTGGTTTTAATTGTGTCGCAGCCATTTCAGGACTCCTAAGAGAAAAGAAAATACTTTTTTTTTTAATAGAAACTAATTGTACCTCCAGGTTTTTTATGAGGCCCATGTGGCTGACCAGGCTTTAGTGTGTGTGTCAGATCACTGTAAGCTGTCTCAGGCATTCCCACGGCTCTGTGGCAATGGGTGCCTGCAGTTGTGGAGTCGTATGAACCTTGTGAATCCTTGATCCTCAAATGAGCACAGTCTGCCACCATGTTACCTCTTCAGGTGTTGATGGAAAACAGGAGCTGTTGCAGAGCATCAAGTAATCCCAGTGCATGCCAGCCTGACTGTTGGCTGCTGGTTTGTTTTTCTTGCAGTAAGTGGTCTTCAGAAGTGGAGTCACTGCACAAAGGGTGACATTTCTTCTGCTGTGAAGGTTGCACGAGGTGTGTGCATCACATTCAGTTCTGAATTCTTAAATGGTGCATGAATCCTTTCACTGACCTATTTATGGAAGAGATCGTGTTTGTTCTTTGCACACACTTTTGTGTAGCAGCCGAGAGAGAGAATATCATCTTGTGCAGAGGCAAAACCATGATGATCTTAAGAGACTCAGAGACCCTATCACTTGCTGTTTGTGCAGTGCTGCATGAATACAAAGACTGTTGTGGGTGGATGGGAGTTAGCAGAGTAGGAAGACTTTTTTTTGTTGTTGCCTCATTGACCCAGTGAACACTAGCTGGTTTAAAAGCTCAAACTTCATAGAACCATAGAATGGTTTGGGTTGGAAGGAATATTTAAAGGCCATCTAGTCCAACCCCCTTGCAATGAGCACGGACATCTTCAACTAGATCAGGTTGCTCAGAGCCCTGTCCAACCTGACCTGGAATGTTTCCAGGGATGGGGCATCTGCCACCTCTCTGGGCAACCTGTGCCAGTGTCTCACCACCCTCATTGTAAAAAATTTCTTCCTTACATCTAGTCTGAATCTCCCCTCTTTTAGTTTAAAGCCATTACCCCTTGTTCTACTGCAACAGGCCCTACTAAAAAGTTTGTCCCCATCTTTCTTATAAGCCCCCTTTAAGTACTGGAAGGCTGCTATAAGGTCTCCCTGGAGCCTTCTCTGCCCCAGGCTGAACACCCCCAACTCTCTCAGCCTGTCTCCATAGCAGAGGTGCTCCAGCCCTCTGAGCATCTTTGTGGCCTCCTCTGGACTCACCCCAACATGTCCATGTCTTGTGCTGAGAGGTCCAGACCTGGCCGCAGCACTGCAGGTGGGGTCTCACTTGACATTTCAAAGACCAGCTCACCACTTAGAGACAGAATTATCTTCTCTTACATTCCCAGGCATGTTTTTTTGATTTGTTTCTAATTATTTGGCAACTCTGACTGGAGCTTATTTTCGCCTTCTTCAAATGCACACGACTGCTCAGAAACTCGTGAGAGTGTTTCCACAGCCAGAGTCACTTCTGTAGGTCCCACTTCCCTCTGGAGAACAACATATTTGGATATGAGCGTATGTGAAGCCTTGAAAATCTGATGTTACGGGAATGCATTGGCTTCGGTGCTCCTCCTCCAAAGGTTTCTGTGTGGCTCTGTGCTGCTCGGCAGAGCTTTATCTGGGATGCAGCACTTGCACAACAAGCTGGCCTTTTCTCTGAAAAAGCTGCCTGGCCAGAGGAGCTGGCATCTGCAGCCATCTGGTATTTTTGCGAAGGCTGAGGATGTTTTTTGTGCTTGATCAGGCTCCAATACCAGAGTGATTCTTCTGATGTCTAAAAATCTGGATTCAGCTTTTAGAAAAGAGGCAGCACTTTGCCTGGGAAAGGAAAGCAAAGCATCAGTGTCTCATCGGGCACACTCTGACTCCTAGCTCAGAAGTGCATGGGCAACTGTTCACCTCTGAGTGCTCCAGCCCCTTCCCAGCTGTGTTTTAATCCTTGTTTTCAGGTCACTCTCTGCAAGAGTATCGCAGAAAGCCCCCGCTGCCCAGACAAGCTGCAACACACATCCCATCCTCTTGTGCTCAGGCATTTTTAAGTGTGCAGAGTTCTCTTTAAAAAAGTCATGAGCTCTCATGGAGGAAAAAAAGAATCATTTTACCCAAGAAGACTGCTCCTGTTCCAGTATAAACTGTCTCCAAACATGGAACAGCAGCGTGCCATGGTGCTGCACGGGCCAGCAGCGCTGAATGAATTGGCAGATGCTGCGCTGCTGCTGCGTGATCCCTGGTAGCTGGGCTGCGAGAACGCTGCTCCTCTTTACTCACAGCTTCGTTTCGAAGCCAAAAGAGTCAAGTTGCCAAAAAAGTGCCCCTCTCCCCAGCCCCGATGGGGTAAGTGGAGCCTTGTGCTGCCAGGACTCGCCGGGTGCGTTCACCTTACCCTTGGTGGGTGCTAACACCCTCTGCTCTCTGCAAGAACTGGCAGCTGGAGAGGGGATGTATGGACTGGTGATGAGGTAGGGATTTTCTCACCACTGCCTGCTGTTCCTGGCTCTCTGGATGTTCGTGCTGTTGGCTCTGGGGAAATCGAGCCTTTCTGGGAAGTGGCTACTCCCTATCCTCTTTATACAGAAAATGTATTGTTATTATTTGAAAGCACTTTTGTATTGCCCTTAGACTACAAGCATGGCGATTGTTCCATTAGAAGACATCATGGTGCATAGCAGTGAAATACGACGTACAGTACCATGCAGTATGTATTTTCCAGATAAACTGGGAAAATAGTGAAATGGATCTGTGAAGTGGGGGTACAATAGCCGCTTTGCATTCTCCACGTGTGGAATTCGTATGCGCTACAGAGTGACTCTGTTTCATTACCATGGGTTTACGATGATCGGATGATTCGTCGTATTTCTACCCCGTTTCATTTTCTCTGTTGTATTTGTGGGCCAAGCACAAAGTCACAGCAACTTCAGATCGAACGCGGCAATGAATTAGTGCTGGCTAAACCCTCCCACCATTTATTTCCACCACGGCAGCAAGAGGGAACAGACTCAGCAGCTGAAAAATACAAGAGGTTATTTCTCCTTCTCATCCAGGGGCAGCTCAAGCAATTTGCCAGATAGAAGTAGCTGGCTGCATTTGCAGACTCTGGGTTATTTGATTGAGACTTTCCAGCCTGGAGGTGCGTCTCCTCTGCACCCCACCCTGCCTGGGGAGCTGTGTCCCGCAGAAGCGCCGAGCAGATGCGTCACCGCTCACGGTTTAACTTGCGTAACGAGGACTGAGGGAATCGCTGCCGGAGGAGAATCTGCATCTCTTCGTGCCGGCTCCTGCAGAGATGGAAAAGCCCCGGTCCTGGTCCCGCGATCGGGAGGAAGGAGTCATGCCGCGGCACACAGTTCAGACGGCTCTTGGCGAGGCCAAAGGTATCTGGGAAAGCAATAGAGCTGCTCCCGAGCCTGGCAAGCCTGTAGGTCGCCGCTCACAGCCATCGGCAGCGTCATGAGCTCTGCTCCCACTGACACGGACGCTCAGATGTGTCCAGCACATGGTACCATGGGCCAAATTCCCATGAGATGGCAGGATGGTTCGTATCCTTGACACGTATCCAGTAAAGCATCACACCCTCTCCTAGTGCCTTGCATTTCTGGCTCTTAGTCCGGGATTTAGCCTTTAGAGAAATACAGGAGTAGCCAAGGAGGGCTTTTTAAAACTTGGATTTGCGGGGAGCAGGAGAAGGTATGGAAACGGCCAGAGGCTCCTGAGGAAAACGAGAACCAGCCCAACAAAGGCGCCTTGTGCGAGTGGGGAGATGCAGCAGAACCTGTGTCCGGATGAAAGCTGCCCTATCAAAATAGCCATAAACAAACCCGCCTCCTCCGCTACAGCAAAGCGGTTGTGCCAGGAGCATATTAAATTGTATATGCTTTTTCTCAAGGCGAAAGAATTGCAGCAGTGATGGCAGCTGTGCGTGCTGGAGCTGAGCCACTGTGTTCAGCTAATGAAGGCCTTGCTGGGGACGGGGTGGGGGAAGGACTGCGGATGAATGTATTATTCAGAGGGACCCACACTGAAATAAGCTGCCAGCACTGGGGATGTGGGGTAGGGAAAAAAAAAAGTGATTGCCCCGGCACTGCAAGCTGATGCATTTGCCGGAGGGCGGCACAGGTGAGGGGTCGGATCCCTTCCCCGGCTGGGAAGGTCTGCAGTGGGCTCTGCTGATGGCCACCGGGTCAGTCCCGGGTGTGGGGGGTAAATGGGAAATGAAGTGGCCTCACACCCACAGGGAGGTTGTTTCAGCCCATTTCTCCCCTGGCAGAGCTGCTCCCTGCCCAGCTCATGCCGATGTCCTGCAGAGACAGGGTGCAGGAGGCCCGGGACTCACCCACGCTGCAACCAGCATGTTGTCTCAGCAAGGCCACCTCTGCCTGAGCGTCCCCACACCGGAGACAGGGGCCCGGAGGGATCCCTCTGCCCTCCGCACCCTCCGAATGTTGGTGCATTGTGAACAACCACAAAATGGGATTTCGTCACCATTCACACTGTCTCAGCCACGTGTGAAATGAACCTTGTGGCCAAGCTCGTTTCTTGGTTGGAGGAGGATCTCCAAGTCTGCTGCTCGTGCATTGCTCTTAACTCCTCGGGCTATTAGAGGTCCCAGCCTGAGCCCTGCAGCCCCTGCACAGAGGAGACACACAGGTCCCATGGGAGCCCAGATCAGCAAGAGACCTTCTGTGAAGTGTGGTGAGTATCTAAAATCTTTTTCCACCTTGAGCTGCAATTCCCTCATGAGCAAAGTTGACTTTGAATACAGGATAATTTCCCATCCCTCACAAAATTTAGAAACATCAAGAAAACTAGCAGGATGCTTTCTTTGTTGACTCAGGAGCATGCTAGTGTAGAGGCACCTCAAGGAGATCCTCCTTAGGAGGGAGCAAAATAAAACAGAATAAATTCAGCAAGGACGACTTCTGTGCAAACACCTTGCAGGTGCCTCATCAAAGATCAGTTTATCCCCAGGCAATGTAGTTCAAACGCTGCAGCAAGGAAATGGGATAGAAGAGCCTGACAGCCAGCCCAGCTGAAACTCAGTCACTGCAGCTGCCCCTTCTCCAAGGCAAAGAGGGAATTTACGGCTCTCCTGCAACGCGAGCGCTGCTCTGGGCGCCCACAAGGTAAACGTCCTTCTGTGCTTGAATCCGTTCCCTGTCTGGAGTCACTGCACACACAGGGCTAACATGATTCAGTGAAAGAAAACCCATTTTGGTTGCTTTCTAAGCAGATTACAGCAGATTAGCCGACTAATCTATATGGAATCCTCTCTCCAACAATTTCAAACTGTAAACAAATCCAGCCACTTTTGTATTGCCTATAAATATTTACTGGGGATTACACGAAGATTAACTTCAAATTATATTTGCAACAATGGTTTTATTTTGTGACTTGCTACCTTTAGTAATGTAAAACCTTTCTGAAAGAAATATACCTTCAACAAAGCGTGAATTTAAGGCCCATCAGCTGTACAATAGCACGTACCAGAGCGTGTACACAAACAGAAACTGAATACATTATCGCCAACAGATGAAGGAAACTAAGAATAAAAGCTACTGGTGCAGAATAAAAATGCCTGGGATTATCAGAACATGGAAGTAAATTCTTCCCTATGAGATCTGACCCAGTAGCTGACACCTCACCGCTACTCGCAGTTGGTTCTTTAGCTGCAGAACAAAATTGTGCATGGTTTGCAAGCTAAGGGTGTTTGATGGATGCTGTTTAGTCTCCTGAGATGTCACCCTCCTCGGGTGGTCAGTGTGGGTGACCCTGGCCCTGCTTGCTGCCCAGGTGGCTAGTGAGAAACGAGGCAGCCTTTGTAAGGAAGCAGTTCACCTTCCTGAAGATCCAGGGCTTTCATCGTTTCTCCAGCCATACAGAGAAATCTAAGAGCCACCAGATCAAAGCTTCAGAGGCTGCTGCTGACCCCCGTGAGATCCCTGCAAGCCCAGTGCCTCACGCTGCGAAAGCTTCTATATTTGATTCCTGATTTTAAAATGTCACTGAGGAGGTGAGGGGGAGGGATCACTGTCAGCATCACACAGCTCGGCAGAGGAGGGGACTACAAGGTTGAAGAAGAACGTCTCTTGCTATGTCACATTGCCTGGAGCTGAGTCTCAGTGCACACCCCGCGCAGGGACGGTGTGGGAGGGCAGTGGCAAGCGGAGGGAGAAGCGGTTCGGTGTGCAGTAGGTGCTTGGAGCAAAGTGCATCCTTCCAAAAAACAACAGGCCAGAGCCCACGGCTGAGGGACCACACACAAAAGCCAGTACAGGACCCTGTTTGGCAGCACGTCATGCTCCAAATGGGGTGTTTCAGGGGCAGCCAGCAGGGGCTGTGCCCGTGGCTCTCCAGGCTGGCCAGCTCGGGTACCACTGCTCCGCAGAGAGCACAGCAGGCCTTGCACGACGTTGGGGTGGGACGTGGGGAATGTTGTGTCTACCAGGCTGGCGGAGGAATGCTCAGTTTACAAGACAATGGCTTTTTAGGAAGCCAGGAAAAGTTAAACAGCCTTCCCAGATGGAAGATTGTCCCTTTCCACCCTTTGTGTAATTAGGGCAGCTTCATACTCCTGTAAAGAGACGATCTGTTTAATATAAGAGATTTCCAAAGTCTTAGCAAATGAGTATCTGAGAACTGGCTTCTGATGTGGTTTATGTTCTTTTTGATAGATTTAGGTTATGGGAATGTTGGTTACAGAGGCAGTGAGTGATTCACGCTGAAACCATCCGGGTGCCATCTGATACACGCTGTCCACCCGAAGGTAGAGGCTGCTGCCTGGGCTGTGTTAGCGCCTGCAGTTTAAGCTGTTCAGTGGTAAGTTATAATTGCAGAAAAATTACTACAGCAGAGAAGAAGAAAGGGCTGTGTTTTGGAGAAGAGAGGTACTCCTTACCAGAGCAACATTTCCGTACCAAGCTGGGGTCTTACAGCGATGCCTCGAGACCTCAAACCGATGGGGTCCACGTAAGGCGCTATACCAGCACCCTGGAAAAAGCAGGTCTCCGTGGAGAGTCTCTGGCTGCTGCTTGATGAGCACAAAGCGACCCAGATGGGAGCCAATTACTCAGTGATTACTGCCCACCTTGGAGCTGTCTGGGAAAACATCTTTCCCCCACTGACTGCAGTTTTGTCTCAGTAGTACGTGCAGGATCAAGCCCTTGAGCAGATGGGGGAAAGAAGCAGGGGGAGAAAGAGCATTCTCTCTACATTTTTTTTTCCCCAAGCATTTTGAAATCCTGTCTCCATCTGAAGAACATCAAAGCAAGCAAAAGGGCAGAGGGTGGTCTCTGAAAAAATCTCAAAGGGGAGCTGCTCTTCAGAGAAGGATTGCAGTCCTCCAGCTTTGATGTGCTCCTCGGAGCCCACGTCCCACCAGGTGACCCTTTTTGGCTGCTGAGGCTGGGCCTTGCTGCTGCTGGCTGAAAAATCACACACAGATGAACCTTAGCACAGCCACAGGAGAGCGGACACTGAGAAATGACACCGGCATGCTGCCTTGCACAGAGCCAACCCTTTTCGGGTCACCCCTGGTGATGGCTGGGGTGGCAGCAGCACCACATCTGCCTCCAGCTGTGGGCTCAGCATTGGAAATTGGGTGAACAAAGCCATGGGATGAGATGTTGGGCAGCAATGAAGCGGTCGCTATCATCCAGCTGCATTGCAGCACATCCCCGTGCTGACTCCTGTCACGAGGGCAGGGGAGGTGGGAAGTGGGGATACTCCCCATCAGATTCCCTTTGGGCTTTCATAACTTCTCCAAGACTTGTGTGAGAGCAGGGCGAGGCCATGAGCCAAGAGCTTTGCAGCATCACATGCCTTTGTTGCCATGTAATAAGCAGAAGACTCGAGGATACTATTTTTGTTCGCAGGTTTTCCCCCTCTATTGCTTTTGCTTCAACTACACATAAAAGCAGAAGGAAAGTTTGCGTCTTCTTTTATATCACTTTTGTAGCTGAATTATGGGGGTTCCTCAACCACTCACTCTGAGTTTATTCATGCTACAATAAATTCAGAGTCACTAGGGATCACTGGCTTGTGCAGGCATCAAGAAAGCCCTTGAAATGGTGTAGGAGGCTGCTGGTACGGGAGTGGCAGCCTCCAGCCCACCGAGCCCTTTGGGTGATACTGGAGCACCAGGACCGTGCTGAACGGCCTTGGAGCAGCTCCGTAAGGGGCTGTGTGTCCTTCCCCACCCCTCTGCCTCCTGTTCTGCAGCATTTTGCTGGCTGTGTGCCCAGGGGCTTAGTTCATAAACCCCATTTCACCTGCAGCCATTTCCCCATGCAGAGCATCTCTGGTGATGAGAGAAAACAGCTGCGGCAGGAGGGACACGTGTCTTTTCCAGTTCAGCATCCCTTTTCTATCGCAAGCCGGTGGCCTTGGCTGAAGCCTGGTGCTCCAGATAACAGGGCACCGAAGGAAACCTCCCTGGGCTGGCGAAACGCTGGCCAAGGAGTAGTGCCAGCAGCTCCTGCCCGAGATAACACAGCGCGCTTTCAAGATTTATTGCCTTTATCCCCATTTACTGCCAGCCTGAATGTTTCAATTATCTTTTTTTTCTGTTTTGGCATTTCCCTGACAAGCAGCGTTATTTTGTTGCTTCTGTTTCAGCAGGGACAGACGGGGCCTTGTTTTCCAAACATGACACACACCCATTGAAAAGCGAGCGGACGATGGCAAAGCATATTTGGTGTGCCTTGGTGATTCGAAAGGTTATTATCTGACCTCTCTCTCATCACCTTAGCCCCATAAATTTGCAAAGGGGCCATTCTTAGCCCTTTAGAAACGCGTCCTGTTTCTTCTGCAATGGGCTCATGATTTCATTGCTGACCTTGCCAATTAATTTCTGTAATTCATTCACTCTGAGCTGCTTAGAAGTAAATCCGCTCCCCAGTTTGACTCTGTTGAGGTAAATTCAGCCTTGGGGTAACTTCACCCATAGCCAGGAGTTACAGCAGCCCTGACTTTAGCCCACAGTTCCTGCTTTTTGGCACTAGCAGTATCTCAAATTGCCCATTGGCACTGGGTGGTTGTTTTCAAGACCTCACATAGCTTCAAGTCTTCCTCCTCAATGCTACATACACTGAGAATGAGCCATGTTAGCTAATCTCCCATCAGGATTCATCATGTCAGAAGAAAAACCTGGTAGAAAAAACGTTCATCACAGTTTGTTCTGCCGTACGAAAGGTCGTTCTGGCTGAATAGTTTGACAGAGATTTTCCATTTGGTGTGAAAGTTTTCATGGATAATTGAGAGTTTCTTCTCTGCGACAATCAAAATATTTCATTTTCCAATAGCTACCAAAGCGCAAAGCAAACATGAAAGGTCATTCTCTTCAAAAGTGCTCATGGAAAGCTCTGCACGTGTCTCCAGCAGCCCTTTGCGTGACCCTACATGATCCATTACCCTCTGAAACCCCTCCAGACAGCCTCCAGACCAGCACGGCACCCACAGCTCTCCCACTCCCACAGGGCACTACTGGGGTGGTGTTAACTGGGGGAGGATCATGGTTCTGGATTCCACACAGCAACGTTTAAAATTAGATTGTTAAAGGGAAGAAAAGCAGAAATATAAATCCATGAGAACTCTCCTTATGTTGCTGCCAAATATGATCCTTTGGCATTAGCAGATTAACCTAAAAAAATTCTGGCCTCTGGTTTTTAATCCATTTCACATCCCACCCATGGTGACACGTGAGGCTGTCGGCAGATCTGGGCACGTGAGTGAAGTGACACAACCAGTGCGTGTCCTTAGCAGGGCTTGTGGGGTCCCAAAAAAGCACCACCACCTTTCCGCCAAGAAGGGCTTGATGGAGACCGGGTGCTGGGATGGGGACGGGTGAATCTGAGCTCTGATTTCAGCCCAAGCAGCAGGTGGGGAAAGAGAAATAGTCCACACAAGGCAGAAGGCTGCTGCCGTGCCGCTGTCACCGGCACCCCGGGGAGGAAGGGTTGTTCGGTGTGCTCCAGTCCCAGCAAAGCCACACACTGCCCAGCAACCAACGTGTGTGAGAGCATTGCGGTGGAGCCCCAGGCAAGACCTGTCTGTCCCCCATCCAACCTACGCTCCTGAAAACACCGTGCCACAACCTCTGGGAGCCAAAATGCTCAATTTTACTAACAGAAAAACAATTACATGAAACCTCAGTTCCCGGGAGGGCATGACTAAAGGAATGTGTTTTGGCCAAAGGGTGGAAATGGATCAAATATGCACGTTTGCACCCAGCGGCGCGGTTTGTTGGGTGCCGTGCAGGTAAGGGGAGGGCTGGCTGCGGGACGGGCTCACCTGGAGCTGCTGCTAAACTCATTTTTTAATGCAGCATTTTCGATTATTTCCTATTCACTTGATACACCACCAAAATAGATCCAGTTCTCCCCTGTTTTAGCCTCCACTAAAACCCTCAGACCGCATCTTCTCCTATAACAAAAACTATGTGGAATTGGCTAAAAAAGAAACATTCCTGTTCTCACAACACTTTAAAAGAAAAAAATCCACTCCTTTCCTAAAGAAAAAATAGCACTTCTAAGACTTCATAAAACTGCTTCTGTCCAGAAGGCTCCTGCGTCAGATCAGCTTCGTCCCTTTAACCACTGCTGTGCCAAGCCTTGCTGCAAATTATTAATCATCCCAAAAATAGCCGCTGAAAATAGAGGCGAAAGGGGAGGCTTGATAACAGCAATGTGTATGACATAAGTTATTTTGATCTTACTGAAAGTCTTCAAGAAAATCTTTAAGAACTTGGGGCAGGACAAGGGAATGACAAAGCTGTGGGGATGTGAGCAGAAACCCAAGCACAGGAGCTTATGGGCTGCTGGGGGGGCGACCGTGGGACGCCTTCGTTAGCCTCGGTGAGTGCCTGCGAAAGGCAGAACGAGAGAGAGGGAGACCGAGCGACGAGCTGAACTTGCAGATGCTTGTGGCATGAAATCATGACGGCAAACGCAAAGCTATCCGCCCACCAGCACGTGTGTGGAGTTGCCACTTCACGGGGACAATCCTATCTATATATAAGGGAGCAATGAGATGGCAAGGGGCTTTCACGGGCTCTTCACTGTGGAGGAGAAGACTTGTAGGTCACGCTACCCGGCTCGGGAGCTCAGCACAGGATGCAGCGCTGTGTAACGGCAGATGCTGAAAGAGCGATACGGGTTTGGGGATGAAAGCTGCGTAAAAGCACAGTTGTGCAGCAGTGCGATGACCCCGGGCAGGCACCCGGCCCCACGTGAGCCGGGTCGAGCCCTGCGGCTGGGGACAGCTTGTGAGTGCTCTGTGCCCAGCTGGGGGGTGACCCTGTCGCCTGCAGTGCCGGGGCGAGCAGTGCCGAGGAGACTCTGCGTCTCGGTTGCGGGGGAGTGTTGGGAAAACCGCACCCAAGCAGAGCTGCCGGGAGACAGAAGGACATTTTGTTATGAAGGAGTTTCTCTTCTTCTTAGATATTTTTGTTTTTCAAGCTGCATTTCTTTGGGAGGCTTTGTGGACAGTGTGGGCAGAGCCAAGTGGAAGGAATTTAAAGGGAGAAGCCAGTTCAGGGTCATAGCCTGATAGGCGAAT
This sequence comes from Nyctibius grandis, assembly GCF_013368605.1. Taxonomy (NCBI): domain Eukaryota; kingdom Metazoa; phylum Chordata; class Aves; order Nyctibiiformes; family Nyctibiidae; genus Nyctibius; species Nyctibius grandis. The sequence continues at coordinate 93,412,523 of NC_090695.1, read as the reverse complement.
GTAAACCAAACGACTGCTGAGGGTACGAAGCAGATCCCCAGCGCCGACGCAGGGCTGCAGACGTGCGGCGTGGAACCGGCGCTGGGGGGGCTCGTGGGAGCAGCGGTGCTGGCTGGCTGCGTGCATCTAACAGCCAGGAGTGCCGAGGGACGTGGGGAGCGCCTGCAGCCAAAACAAGGATGGAGGCACGAGATGGACCCGCGCAGGGAGGCGAGGCAGGGCAGAGACCTAAATAACGAGCCTGACTCGTTATTGGTCTTGGCCCTTCAGCTGGGGAGGGAGTTTCTGGGCAGCTTTCCAGTGGGGGCAAGGGGGAACCCGGGAAAGAGCAGCTGAGTGAACGTGGGCTGAGGAGGGAGAACATTCAAGCCAAGAAGCCTTGCAAGGAAAAACATTAATTTGCTCTGTTGCCTTCACATGCAGTGAAGACTTTGCCAATAAGGGGTCTGATGCCCTATCAGACCATTATGGCTTTAGTAAATGAAAGCTGGAAGGCTGGATGGCTTTTCTCCTGCTCCGTGTGTAACAACCTTAGTGCCATTTCACAGTCACCTCTCCTCTGGCACCTGCTTCTTTCTAATTCATGCACAGCTAGGTAAGAAAATAACCATCCACCGGAAGGAAGACTAAGCCACAAGAAATTGTAGCTTAGTTGAGTATGGCTTTTGGCTCCTGCATGCGTGGCCAGATCTTGTTCTCACACTGGTTTTATCCTAGGGACACTCCAGACACAAATTTCTTACTTGCTTCTTACTCTTTCTGCTGATACCTTGGCAGCCTGTCCCTCACCTCCGAGGAGTCTTTCATTAGGCACATGTGGGATCAAAGCCAGACCTCTGGGACTGCAGAGTTACGGTCTTCATGAGACTTAGCAACAAGGCTCCTTTAAAAATGGCTTGAAAGGTAAATTGGGAGAGAAGGAGATGTCTTTCCTGCGGAAGCTGGCCAGGTGGGCAGCGCTGCAATTGGAATTTCCCTTGCCACAGACCATGCATGAGCACTGCTAGTGCCACTGTGACCATGTCACCCTTGTGCAGCAGGTGACATTTCACTCTGGTTTGAGGTGACCACCACATACCTCTTCAGGCCTCCCAGCCAAAGCAGGTGGTGTTTTATGGAGGAAGTTTTTCTGGCATGACCATTCGTACGCTAGAAATTGGACTGAGACCACAAAGTTCACTGTGGATCAGAGCTGCATTTTGAGGCAGTGATGTAGAAGCTAAAGACTCCATCGCTGATTCCCAGTCTCTTGAGCCATCTGGCTCCCTATCACTATTTTATCTTTCGCAAGCGCTGCGAATGCTGAGGCCCTGGTCTGGTGTAATGGCGTTTCAAATTAAATCGACAGCCAATTTGGATTATGCAACCATGAAGCAAAGAAACACAAGATGCAGTGCAGAAAGTCCCTTCCAGCAAAAGGTTTCTGATGACATTTATGGGAGTAGGTGGCTCAGGGGCTTCAGGGGAAATTCCAGATGGGTGGGAAAGTAGCAGTGATACAGCAAAGCCCTGTGGAGGGTGGGACCAGCGGCACATGGTGAACCACCAGAGAAGATGTGGTTATGAGATCAGATGGACGGCCTGGGGAAAATCAGTGGAGACGTGTGGAAACCCAGTGGGCAGACAGCAATGTGATGGTGAGATGAGCATGAGATGGGAAGGGTGTGGTAAGGCAAACTCCAAAAGACTAAATGCTTGCTTAACACCAGGAAAAGAAGCAGGTCCATCCTAATGACATCAAGTGAACACTCCACGCTCTGGGTTAGTCATGCTTTTAAGTGCTGGGCTGAATCCGGGCTGTGCTTGACCCTGCCTCGCCATCCCTCAGAAAGACAGGGTTGAGTAAGACCACACATCACACCGCACACCTCCGGAGGGAAGTGATTAAGCCATGAATAAGAGATCCACCAGCTGTTGTCCTTTGTGTATGTGCACACGCCGTGGAAGTACTGCAAAAAAACTAAACCTTAGGCCAAGAGAGCCTGGGACCAAAGGCGAGACCTCCATGAAGGACCATGACAACAACTACAAGACTAAAAGCATAAGCAATAGAAACACACACCATGCTAGCGTGGATGTTTGAATTTGGCATCTTAATTTTAAACAAAGGAGGATAGAAGAGTATTTTTCAAATCCTTCTCATTAAGTAATGCTCCCAGCTCCCATTGCAGTGGGAGCTGAACATGCACACGTCTTTGATGCCCTTGGGAATTTCTATCTGACTTCAGCATCAGCCCTACAAAGACAGGTGGGGGTTTTTTTGATAGAAGTCTATGACAGCTGGCTTCAGATTCGGCCCTTCCTTGTTTCTGAACGGTTTTCATGCCTGGCCACAGAATATTTTTAAAGTCATTGATAATTACAGTAGAAGACTAACCCCCAAAGACTTCTACTGCTGACTTCTGCAAAAGCAGGATTTTACACTGGGTGTTGCTAAGGGCACATATTTTCCCCAGAGGCTTTGGACTTGGACACAGATCCACCAGTTATGCTTGTTGTCTGCATTCTGAGTAGAAGCGGACCAGGCACTCGTACAGCATCGGTCCCTGATCTGGCCTTTTTCACTTCCACAGCAGCCACTAAGAGCATCCAGAGTTGAAATGGTGGTGTCCCCAACCAGCAGCCCTCATAGCACTGCCCCTGGGCTCCAGACATGCACTGGCTGGAGGAGCATCCCATCGCTCCGGGGCTGTCGGGTTGTGTTGGAGCAGCTGGGGATGGCTGGCTCCAACTTTCATCTTCTCTGGCATCCACAGAAGCTGAAATGAGACAGGAAAGCTATGGCAAAAGATGGAGAAAACAAAGAGATGGAGGTGATCTGGAAACCACAAACTGGGGAAAGGATGGGTAGGAACAAGGAAAAAATGCAGAGAGAAGAGGAAAGTGAGATAAAGTCATAGAGAAAGAACAGGAGTAATAAACCCTGTGCAACAAACAGCAGAAGTTTAATGTTTGTACGCACTGTGGCTGGGCTGTTGCCCGTGGCATTTAACTTCACAAGCTAACCCAGCCACTACACACTGAATGATCGTTAATGCAGCAGATGCAGCCAGACACACGTAGGAGTGTGTTAATATAAGGCCTGATGTGAAAAACACCTGCTAGTTTGGCAGGAGAGATACATGTGGCTCATGTGATGGTGCAGCATTTACAAAAGTATCTGTTGCTTTCTCACCACACCACATGTAATTCCCATTTGCCTTAACGGGAGCTGCACACAATGATGGTGTAACAGAGACACCGGACTGAAGTTAAACGGAACTGGTCCCATTTACACTAGCAGAGAAGTGACGGCTTAAATGTTCTTCATCCTTTTTTTTTCCATCATCTGAAATATCTAGGGCATGAAAGGGAATTCTCTCTCTACAATACCTAGGCTCCAAGGCTGCCTTGTTTACAATGGCTTAAGCTTTTATAAGCCTGAAGGAATTGCACTGATGCCACGAAGCTAAACAGGGAAGAGACACTTTTGGAAGATTATAACAATGTGGCCTACCTTGTCCTAATCCCCAGTGCCACACCACTGAAACACGTGTGTCATTACTGAAGTCTTAGAGGGGCTGACACACTCTCCTGGTATAAGACGCTCTTACAAATCAAAGACCGGGCCGGTACCAGGCAATTCGGCTGCAGTACGGGGCCAGGCTGCTTCCAGGAGCATCCCAGGGCTGGACGGCTCTGACTCACACGCAGAGAGCAAACAGCTGCAGCGGTTTAAGACGTTACCCCACAGCTGTGTGTCTGGGCTCTCTGCGGGAGGCTGCCCGCGAGCAGAGGCGACCGAACGGGACGGGTGCCTGGGCCTCAGCTGTCCCAGCTCAGGGCCCAGGGGGATGCACAGGGAGGGCAGATGGAGAACTGGAGCGGCTGCAGTGTGGGCGCCAACGCCTCCACCATGAACCGGGGAGGCACCTCTGGCACAGGGGCAAAGCGTGGTGGAGGGAACGCCATGGGCTGTCCCAGCAAAACTAATTTCTTCTCTGCTTCCCCGTTGCTCCATGGGATTTTCCTTCCCGGGGTTTGCCCGCTTTTGCCTCTCTCCTTGCCCAGCTGTCCTTACTGGAGCTCCAACGTCTCCCACTCCCCACCTCTCCGCAAGGTGCACGCCCAGGACAAAGCCCCCTGCGCAGGCAGCCATGCCACGGGGGCAGGCAGTGGGCAGCCAGGACTACAGCTGGCCCTAGCAGTTAGCCCAGACACAAAGCAGGGATGCAGAGAAAGCTGTTCTTTTATGCCCTGTCTCTTGGCTTTCTTCTTGGCATTTTAAACCTTTTCTGCTCACCTTTCTCTGTTCAGATTTTCTTCTAGCTCAAAATAACTGCAGCGACACAACCCACTGCCTTGCATTTCGCTCTCAGTCTCGCAGTCGGCACTTTATTTTGCCTTTTCCCAGTTTCATGAAAGAACGCAGTCGCATGAATAACAGGATTATTTATCATCCTCTCCCTCCCCTTCCAGGATGACTTGCTGTTTATGGAAAGCACTCGAGTGCAGGAGAGATCGTGCTACAGTTAAACAGACAATGCTTAAAGGGCCATTGCCTGTGCTCTGGTTTAACATTGTATTTCTCACTGATTTCCAAGAAAGAAGGGGTTCTGTATGCAGACTGATGGGTACAGCATCAGAAATCACTGCTGCAAGGTAAACAAATGCTACATCCAGTAGGATGGAAAAGATGGTTCTGCACTTCACTTTTTGCAAGAACCAATGCGGGTACTCATTGCCTTTCTAGCCCAGCAGCATGTCATGGGCAAGAACGTGCTCCTAGTGAACACGCGATGGTGGCTAGCAGGTGACAGGCCAAGCTAAGACATCTACACATGACACAGCCAAATGCTGTGACCGCTGTGTGCTTCTAGGAGGTCTGTTGGACCTGGAACGTAGTATGACAATGTGCAAACTTGTCCTGAGGTGGAGGGTGGCTGAGAGAAAAGAGCTTTGGAAACAGATGCTTCCAGCTTCTCATCTGCAACTTGGCCACAGTCACATGGCAGGTTCACTATGTAGCTTCACTACGTCCTCTCTGCATTTCGGATTACTGATGTGCCTTGTGGTTACAGAGGATCTTTATCAAATCTTAGTAAGAAATTGCATAAGCACAAAGTATTGAGAATAAGCAGCTGGAAAGCACTGAATTCCCTGGGAGTTTCTGCTGAGGACCAGATGCCACAACGTGGGTTGCCTGATCTGGTCTGGCCACCACCATTAGTGGGTCTGTGTGTAACAACATGCCTCGAAAGGACAGAAGCACTCAGAGAGGATTAACTTTGGGGGACCTTGTTAGCGTGGGCTCTGTGAAGCCCTCTGGAGAGATATTGCATGGGACAGGGGACTTTATGCATGGTCCTTTGAACTATGTGCAACCGCTGAGACCATGTGAGGACCAGGCTGCTGTATTCCTAGATGTAAGAAATGAAAAGAAAAATGTACAGAACTCTACACTGGACTTTCTGTTAAAACAAAAGGGAAAAAAACCCCAAACCGATCCCTCTATTTGCTCTTCTCCTTCCCCTATATTAACTGGGTTTCTGTGGCAAAAGGGGTCAGAAATTCAATTAGGAAACTTCACAGCCATTACAAACATCTGCAGTTCAAAATAAATTAGCAATTCCACTACAGCAGCCTTCGTATCTCTTTTGTCCTTTGGGTACTGCTGGACCCTGCAGTCTCTGGTGTGTGCAGAGCTGAAAATGTGTGCATCGTTCTCGTGAGTTTTTATGGTAAGAGAGGGAATCTCACAGGACAAATGTGTAATGTTGTAAGAGTAACAGGGTTGCATGAATACAAGAACACAAACGGGGCGGCTTGCACTTTGAGCATACGAATTCTTCGGAAGAACAACTATCTCACTGTGTTTGGATGGAGCTTAATAAAATGGACTGCTCCATGCTAGGCCGCTACAGGCTTCCAAACTACAAACAAGAAAGAATAATATCACAATTTTATGGTACTTAGCATGGCTGAGTGACATCCTGGATGGTCTTCACAGAATCACTGCGACTGGCTTTGATTCACGTCAGAGAAGAGCTTTACACCCACATTGCTGAGGAGACACGAGTGCTCCACGCACAGGACCCGGGGGCTGAGCCTTGGGCGTGCTGCTTTCATTTACAACATGTATCAGTACACCTTAAGCTGGGCTGTTACTTTTACAGTTATTCAGCTGGATGAACTAAGTATGACTGACAAAACACAGCCCATTTTTAACAGCTTTATCCACCGGGCAGAGGATATCCCGTGCTCGCAACAGCTCCGTTGTCCCATAGGGCTGGAGAGCAGGGAGCAACTTCATATACCCACGAAAATAGCGGCCTGTGCTGGTATGCAAGTGCCCTAGTTTAATGCCTAAACATGGTATCTTGCTACCCAGGCTGGCAGGGCTGCCAGTTCGTACTCCAGCCCTGAAGGTGAACTGTGTGTCGCTCAGCAGTGGCTCCCGCAGCAGGGAAGGTCAAACAGCCCCTCGCTTTCGGCTCTGCTGCTGAACCTCCTGGGTAAGAAGCAGCTGGGCAGGGGGAAGAGCACGTTAACAATAGTGTTACTAACCATCTTTGCTATTAAAGTGAACCACTTCTCCAGGGAGAGTCAGGTCTAACCCCCACTGAAATCAGAGGGGCAGTTTTGGGGGGAGGATCAGCTCTAGTGGGACCCTGCCTCATTCATCGGAGAGCAAAGCATCTCCCAAAATATTGTGGCTTTAAGTGTCAGCCCATGGAGGTGGTGTGGGCCATGGCTACCCTCTGTGTTCAGAGGCAGGGACATCATAAAACTTTCCCGAGCCCCTTCTGGTCACTCCGCTTAGCTGAAGCCTTGTAGCAGATTTGCATCTTATGACTATTTAAGAAAATTATCAACCGTGAAAGCATCTGGAAAGCTGCACCAACAAAGGTTTCAAAGCAAACAAAGCTCAGCCAGAAGGACGGAGCCAGTGCAAGGATCCAAAAGGAAGAGCTGGAAAATGAGGAAATAATGTTTGCAGGTGTACCAGCTGGAATAGTAACTGCCTTGCTTGTTCTCCTTGCAGCTCTCCTTGTTGCTCTTTATGGGCCAAGTTTCAGGGAAGGGAACGGTTCGCCTGCCATCAGTGCTTTCTGCATTTGTAATCTGCTGCCTGCACTTCACCTGCACCTGCGACAGCTCCGTGCCTGCTCCTATGGGCAGGTAGCAATCGAGCAGTGGAGGGGGAAGATGACCTTCCCCCACCATGGGCACAGGCCCCTCTGAAACTACAAGCCAAAGAAATGTTCAAAACTAGAGAGAAACCACCCAAAGTGGGTGAGGTTCCTGTCTGGCTTGCTGGATTTTATGTTCTGAACTTTTATCCTTTGTATTATGTGGTGTGGCACTGACGCTGAACAGTGCGGGTCCAAATCGCTGAGAGCTCCCTTTCCGGAGCCAGGATGCTCTTGGCTCTTGGTCCATTTTCAGCTGCGGTGGCAGGATGAATCCTGCAGAATGTCCTGAACCGCTTTGGCCAGCCCCAAACAGCCACTACAGTAAAAGCAGGCCACCCTTCCAGAAAAAAAAACAACCTTACCCAAACTCATTCCATTCTGTTAATTTTAATGTGATTATCAATGAGGCAAAATCCCCACTAAAATCAAGTCTGAAAAAGACTCAGACGGGTTTCCCAAGCCTCCTTGAGCAGGAATGTGATTGCAATGAAACGATTCCTCTTGCAGGCTTGTCAGGAGGGCCAAGCAAGCGTCAACATTTCAGCCCGACCTCTGAAACAGTTGCCATGGGTTTCAGGTACCATTCTGAAGTCAGCCCTGTGCCCGCCGCGGCTTCAGCCCCCTCCCGAGCACCGCAGCACCTGCCTCGCTGCCCGTCCCCGGACCACGCTTTTCCCAGCGACCTTCCTGTGTCCGGGGGATGCTCGTGCATTGCAGCCCTGGCACGCTTCTCTGAAACATGAGTTGGTCCCGCTACACGGCTTGACCTGGGTTTGTCACTGAGCCAGCAGTGATTTAAATGAGCTTTGTAGCCAGTGCTGGAAGCCGGATTTGGGGCACCCTGGCTCCATGCGTCCCCGCCTGCAGAAAGCACTGGTGCCACTGAACTAGTTTCGTTCTGTGTCATGGAGCTTCTGCATCCCTTCCCCCATGCCAAGTGCTGTGCAAACCCTGGAAATCCTCCCTCTCAACACTCTGTCATAGCATAATTCTATTATAATTCCTGACATTTGAGGGGCTTCTAACAGTACGTGCTTAAAATTAGACAAGCAATATCTTGCTCGCTGCTCTCAGATAAATAAAATAAGTGCAAAACCTAATTTTCTGATGCTCTGTTCTTTGTACTGACTCTCTTTTAAACCTATAAATACCCTCCTGTCACTCTTTCCACATGTGTGGTTTGTAGGTATTACAAAAAAGATGCTATTTTATGTTTGGTGCGCACATGTTTAATAGACTTGTAGACTGGAGGAAGGTGCCATGCTGAAGTAAAGATGCACTTGTACGGTGTTTTTCACGCAGATGTATCTTTGCATGCTTGTAAGGACCCACATGGCACAAATGCATTTTTAGCTCAAACAATAGACAAGGAGAAAATGTGTTTTGTAAGCAGACAGACACCCCAAGCACAAAGTTGTTTCCAGAATCTGTGTGAATTTTATTTACGTTCCCTGGTGTTTGGTCTCTTCTGGGATCTTACATATTTTGCATTATTATCAAATATTTGCAATGATCCATATAAACAGTCTAATGTTAAAAGCTACTCCAAATGTAACTTGACCCAGAGGAAAGATGCTTATCTGAGCTCCACAATGACAGATTTAACAAAGATGCTGGTGCAGTATGTTTCTCATAAAATGAGGGAAATGTAAGAAAAAAATCAAAACTGCATAGATTTTTTTTACCAACAGATAAAGTAGGAGTTATCTCTATGTTGGCTTTCGTAGTGGAATACCACTTGAGCGAGCTACAAATACCCAGCACTTCTGATCCCAGACACATTAGCCAATGAAGGAAGGAAGGAGAGGAGTAAATGCTTGACGAGCCGGTACTGTCAGAATCTATTTCACTGTTTGGTAATTATTTTTTTTTATTACTATGACAACACAGACCGTAAGAATTGTTTCTTTAACCTCAGCAAATGATAAGTGCAGATGAGACTTTTTTTTTTTTCAGTAAAGTCATCACTTTTTACTTCTGCGATGGCAACCCCTGCGTAAGAGAGCGATGGCAACCACCAGAATGACCTGCCCTGGTCACCTCCCGCTTGCCCTGCCGCTTGCCAGCGCAGCCTGCGCGGATGGCTCTGCTGCAGTGTGCCACTCGGAGCATTTTTTTTTTATATCAGGAGGTATTTGAGAATGGCTCCACACTGGCTCAGCATTTTCTGTGTTTAAAAAAAAAAAAAAGCAGCATTCCCCTTTTTAAAGTGCTTCCAAATCTTTTACATCTCTTTTCCTTTTCTCTCTCTTGAACCCCCACCTTTTTTTTTTCCCCTTGTGGTCCTGGAGACCACCCTGGAAGCCTACATGACATCATGAGAGAGAATTAAACGTACTTGAAAGGCCACTTCTGTTTTGGTGGGAACTTCTGTGCAATTGCAAAGTGCCCATTAAAGCACAGGTTGTTTCCTAGAAGCATGTCCAAGCCAGTAGCGTGCAAACCCCTTCAGGGCTTCTAGAAAGCATTCGCTTTTGAAATGCTGAAGGAAATTCAGAGATGAAAGGATAAGTCTCCCTGGCTGTGCATTTACAGTCTATTGTCTTCCATGAAGGATAGTATCACTCCTCAGTTGTGTTATTGCAGTTAATCCACTTAAATGCTATTGGATTTTCAGATGAGCTGAATTCTTTGCATCTGCTATTAAGACGCTTTGTTTAGATGAGAAAGGGCTGTTATTTCAATCACAATGAGTTCAGGGAGATGTCAGGGTGCAGCAGGCACCTTGTGCCAATCTGCGCCGGGGAAAAGGGGGCATTTTCTCTCCGGGGCGGCGGGGACGGAGGATGCGGCAGGAGAGCGAGCTGCCCCCGCCCGGCTCCGGCACCGATGCTGGCTGCGGGGCTGGGGGGGAACCGGGGCCGGCTCGGCGGAGCCCCGGGGCGCCGCGTCTCCGCGACCGCGGAGGGGAGCCCCGCGCCCGCGCATGCCGCAGCCAGGTGCCGCAGGGCGGAGGACACCAACCCCTTCCCGCACCATCACCCCCCCCCCCAGCTGATTTTTATTTATTGGGGAGGTGTGTGTGCTTTTGTATTTCTTACGAGGGGGCTTTTCTCCTTTGCAACTACAACAGCAGCGAAGACGCTACGTTAAAAAAAACCCACAACGCAACCCATCGCCACCCTGCCCCTCCCCTTCTGCCAAAGGCGAGCCCCCCACCAGAAAAAAAAATAGTAACCATAAAAAAAAAAAGAACCCCGCCGTGGTCATGGCGATCTCTTCCGCCTTATATAAAAGGCAGGGGCACAAGGTGGATCCCGTAAGGTTACAAGGCGGCTGCTGCGCAGCAGCTCTCGGCCCTCCCCCGCCGCGGTGCCGCAGAGGGCCGGGGTGCGGGCAGGCTGCCCCGGGCCCCCCCGCCCTCCTCCGGAGCCTTTATTCCAGCCCCCCCGCTACATGTGGGCAGAGCCCCTCTCGCCCGGGAGCAGAGGCTGCAGCTGCCGGCAGCCCCCACTACTTGTTGTTTGTGGGTTTGGTGCCGGGAGTACCGGGAGGAGGGACGGGGGAGGCGCATGGCAGGGAGGGGAGCGGTATATGCTGCTCCTCGCCGGAGCCACGCTCCAGACAGGCCACCGCTCCGGAGCCCGCCCGGGAGCCCTCCCTTCGGCAGGAGTTGCAGTTCGTCTCCGATCCCCTTGGGATTTAAACCTTCTTGCATATATATCTATTTTTTTTCCTTCCTCCTCCTATCTTTTTCTCCCGTGCAAAGTGGAGAAGGAACTGCACCAAGGCAGCCCGCGAGATCTTGCAATATTGCTCCGATTTCTCACTCCTATTATTCGTAATTAATCATTATTTTTAACCTCACCCCAGCCGGGGAGGGAAGCGGGACCATTCTCAGCAAGAGAAACATTTCGATCCGTATCAATAAAGATCGGGGTTTTTTTATTTATTTTTTCCCCCCTTTTTGTGAGAGGGGGAGCGGGTGGAGGGCCAGCACAGCGGGGCGGGGGGGAGAAGCCGGCAAATAGAGCAATCCCGGCGTCCCGGCGCGGAGCGGGCGGCCGCGGCGGCGGGGGGAGGCGGGCCCCAGCGCCGCCCGCCGCGAGGGGGGCCAGCCGCCCCAGACAGGTGATGGGCGTTTCGGCTGCGCTCCGGATCGACTCCTTGGGTTTCACTTTGGTCTGATCTAAGCAAATATGCAGAAGTACCGGCTGGTCTAGTCCTAAGAGCCAAGAGGAGCGAGCGAGAGCAGCAGAAAGGAGAGAGCGGCCACGCTCCCGTAGCGAGGGGAACATACAAACAGCGGCAGCGCCGTAATTAAACCACCGCCGCCCCGAGGCAGCCCCGACCCACCCTGGATGCGGAGGACCCCCGAGCCACCCCGCTGCCTTTCCCCTGAGGGATGGTACTGAATTTCTGCGCGGCAGGAGCCGGCCTGCAGCTCCTCTCCATCAGCGTTGCCTTCCCTCCGTGTCTAAAGTGCACTAGACCGCGATGAGGACCTGGGCTTGCGTTTTGCTGATAGGTTTTGGCTACCTGTCCTTTACCTTCTCCGAGGTAGGTGAGAGCGGCTTGCTGCGTTCTCGGTCCCCGGGGCACGCCGCAGCCGGCGGTCGGGGCGAGCCGGCGGCGGAGGGCGCGGGGGAGCGGGCTGCCCACCTGGGCTCTGCGGGCATCGCCGCGCCGGGAGCGCTCGCCCTGCCCCAGCCTCTGCGCGGCCGAGGCAGGCGGCGAGTTACCATTTCATGCGTGCCAGAGGCGAAGGGCAGTGACCGCGCATTCCGCTCCGGGGCTGCTGGCTGCCCTTAAAATTATATCTGTTATATATATTATATATATATATTCACGCCCCGCGGGTGCAAACGGGCTGCGGCTATTTGCAAGCAGAGCGGTGCGCGGAGCCGCCTGGCAGCGGCCGCCCCCGCGGCGCACGGCGCTGCACACCGCCGGCCGCGGGCACCGTTAGTGCCGGGGGCACGAGTTGTTCGAATACATCCCCCCCAAACGCCCCTCCCCGGTTTTGGAAGGTCGCGGGCGAGGGTCGGGAGGCAGCCGGCGCGCACACGGCTTGCTCGGGGGCGGAGGGGGGCGCGGAGCCGCGTTTTGGGGTTGCTACAGGTGGCCCTGGTCGGGGCGAGCGCGGTGCTCGGCGCTGCGCGGCCACTGTAACTTTTCCCGGGACCGGATCTGCTTGGCACTGGGAGCCGCGACATGGGCGCCGGTAGGATGGCGGTAGCCCCGTGGGACACGGTCCTCCTCCTCCTCCCCGGCCCGCGGGAGCCCGCGCCCGCGGCGGACTTCACGCCCCCTTGGGCGAACTCCAGCAGCCGGCTGCCCGCGGTGGGTTTCCAGCCGTGGAGCGGGGCTCGGGGCAGGAGGCGCAGCTCTGCTGAGCACACGCTCCTCCAGACCGGGGCCGTGCGGAGCCGCCCGCCCGGGCGAGCCGTGGCGCAGTTCAGCGGGCGGTGCGCAGCCCCCGCGGGCGCGCAGGCGGGGGCGGCGGGGAGCGCTCCAACGCCCGGCGGAGCGGGAGGGGGTGTGTGGATTTTTTTTTTCCCCCCGCTTCGTCCAAACACGTCCAGCAAACACCCCGCACCCTCCATAAAACCCCAACCCCCCAGCCCCGAAGCGCTCAATCCCCGGTGGTGCGAGGGCGTGGGGGAGCGCTGCGCGGTGACCCGCGGTGTGTGTGTCTTTGAAGGAGGCCGAGATCCCGCAGGAGCTCATCGAGCGGCTGGCGCACAGCGAGATCCACAGCATCCGCGACTTGCAGCGCCTCCTGGAGATTGACTCCGTAGGTAAATTAGTCTCGTCCTCCTTCCTTCCGCGCCGTCGGCCGCCGCCGCCCCGGGGGGAGGCACCGCGGGCGGGCCCCGCGCAGCGCCCCGCACGCCTCCCGCCGCTCCGGGCTGCCTCGCCTCGGGGACGAGACCCGTGCAGGGACCCAGCCTCGAGAGCCAGGCTGCCCTGGGCAGGGGAGCTTTGTTTCCAAGGGAGGCGGCGGCCAAGGGGGCCGATCGGGAATTAAAACTTCGGGGGGTTCAGGGTGGAGAGGGACCTAGTGACCCTCTGTGCTTCCAGAGCTCTCCGTCTCTCAGCGGAGAAGAATTTCCATAAGGTTTGTTGTTGGTCGTGCATTGCTCTGTTATCTTTAAACTACTGTCCTAGAGGTATTTAAAATATTTGAAACAATATTTATGAATGAAGTAATGTCTCTTCAAGCGCTGGGCTTTATTAAAAGGAAAATAAACCGTCCGCGCTGATTTTAAACAGGAACCTGTGTATGAAGGTTACCCTTAAAAACACCCTTTTTTTTTTTCCAAGAGAAAATAGTGCAGGGCTATTTTCTGCATCGTTAGGCATGCAAATGGGTGTAGTGAGAACGTGCAGTTCAAACAGATTGTTGCAGCAGTAAATCAGATCTAGAAGCACTGTATTACTGTGTTTCTTATCATTTGGTTTCACTTGATGCACTTTGTTCATGGTGATTTCTTCCCTGAGTTGAGAGAGAATAAACACGGCACCTTTGATGTGCCCAAGGGAAACCTGCATCCTTCTGAAGAGCAAACACGGAGAAAAATGAATGAGTTCTTGCTTGCGTTGGTGCTGGGCCATCTCCTTTTAAACCATATGCTGTGTATTTTTGTAAAGCCCGTGCCAGGTTCAATCACCTTCATTCAGTGTTGTAGGAGTTTAGCTGACTGCTTTTTGTTTGGTGCTGGATTAATGAGCAGGAATGCACTAGGAACGTGTTTTACAGACACAGCTTTCAATTTTCCTGTGATTAGGGAGCAAACGGTTTCCCATTACACTGAAAATGGGAATATTTCTCTCTTGCACAACACTTTACCACAGAGGCTAATTACTAATTACCAGTTTTGTTGGCATCAGTTTAATATTTTTGGAGAGCAGTGCTTCATCATTATTGCTTACCACTGCAATGAAAGACGCTTTCCCAACAGGGAAGGGGTATGCAATACATATTTCCTCACTGAAGACTCTTTTGGACCAGACAAGTGCACTACTGCTAAAATCTTTTTCCCAGTGAACTCAGTGGAAGGCTTGGCTGTTGCTGCAGAAAGGCTGGATCTGAGCACTAGCATTTTAAAATACTGCATGTTACCTCTGCAATTGAGTCAGTATTCTGTAGCTACCAGCATACATTATTTCTTCCAGTACCCCAGTGTAACAAGCACATGCTTCATTTTTAAATACTACTTAACAAGGAGAGCAAAAGTTCACATGGCTCCATTGCAAGAGAATCATGCAGACAAGTAGAGCGACGGTGGGAGCTGAATAAATTAGTAGATGTAGTGGAGGAGGGAAATTTATTTCAGAAAATAATTATTTAACTTGTGGCAAATATTAACCAGAGTATGCGTGACCAAAAATTGAAGAGGTCAGCCACAAGTTTGCCATTTCGTTTTGCTGTTTTCATGCGATTTGTCAGTTTAGAAACCATTAGAGAAACAAGACACATAAATATTTTACTATTTCAACATGAAACAGTGATGCCTTAAGACATGAACTCAATATTAAAACATAAACCCAAAATATTCAGCTTTTCACCCTGTTCTTGCTTGTGTGCTCCTTTTCTGAGCTACACAGGCAGGATTAGATCTTCATAATCAGTCTTTACTACCCGCATTTACATTTTCTGGGCACAGTCCTGCGGTCTTTACTGTCATGAGTAATTCTTATTAAGGGTTTATCAGAGTGACTGATCGAACATTGAAATCACCATGTTTTCTTCAGTAAACAGGATCGGGCCTGTTTACTATATTTAGTGTTAGCTTGGATTAGCAAATCAAATGTTTTCTAGTTGTCACTGGTAAGATGATATTTCTGAAATGTATTTCCTTAGGGCTGTGATTGCGTTTAGGGAAGGGCTAGTTCAGTGAGGTTTGTCCAGTAGATACAATTTCTGTTTTATAGCATATACTGATTTAAACTGAGGCTCAGAACAAAAACACTCCAGTGATTATTTTCTCCCTCATTTTAGTGCATGGTATTGCCAGTCCTTCTGCATGCGAGTAGCCCTGTTTAAACTCAGTGGGTGGACTTGAGAATTAAGAATGATCTTGTAGGGGAAGAGTTTGCAGGATCAGGCATGCAAGCGGAAAATGTCTGATATTCCTGAACAACGAGGCAGAATCTGTGGAAAATGAAGACAGAACAGTCATTTTCTCTCCTGCAATGCAAAGCATATATTTTTAATTGGAAAAGTAAGTTTTGTAAGTCAGAGTGGGCAGGTTTTTCTTCTATTCTGACAGATTTGGTCTCTATATTGTAGCGCAGAGATGACTGATAACCCCCTTCATAAAATTAGAAACCACACCCCCAGACCATCTGGCGTATTACTTAAAGAAAAACACTACCCAACATGGAGCTTATCATTGTATTCAAAAAAGAAAATCCAGGCCAATTTGTCAGAGCCCAGTGCTGCATGTCCGATTCAAAGAGAAACGCCTGTAAAGGCAACACGAAAATTCCCTTGTTTCTATCAGAAAACAGGATCTTATATTAATTTGCTGTGATTGGATCCATAGTCGGCGACGGAGTTTCATTGGCATGATGGAGAGTGAAGTCTGACCCTGTGTAAAACATAAAGCACGCACGGTCCCAGGAAGTAGGCAGCTGTAGCGTGCAGAGTACAGTTTTACTACTAACAGACTAAATCCCCGAAACGGGGGCATTTCCTATATTCTGCCTGTGAAGTTCTCTTTGGCTTAGCAGTGTGGTTTTTTTCCTCGCGCTTCACCTCTCCCATCTGTCCTGTGGGAGGTAGAGTTCATTTTATCACCTATTATGTTTGCCTCCCGCTGGGAACAGATTTTCCCCCAGTCATCTCCTTGCGTGGGGAAACGTGGAGAAACGCAGGGTTGAGCGTGCTTCTTTGCATGGTTTAAGGGCATCAACTGCAGGGTCACCTTAGGCCATGTGAATTTAACAGCCTGTGATTAAGAACTAGCAGAGCAGCTTTTGTTAAGTGGAGAAATGTTCGAAATTCACAGTATACCTTCATGGAAAAGCGTTAAGATTGCTGCAGAGCTCGATCTATTGGAAAATCTTCTGTTGACTTGGTGGCTTTCGGTGTGGCGCTCAAATTAAGGATGTTACGATGCCATGTGTTAGGTTTCCTTGCACCTCTTAAACGTGATGAGAGGCGGGCATCTGCCATGTGTGTCCTGTGTTTTCCCTGCGACAGATAGAAGGAATACTCCTCCTCCTTTACAGTTGGTTGATCACATCTAGGTAAAGGGAAAAAAACCTAAACAAAACAGGATCTTGCAGGCTGCTACTTAGATTTCCTTTAATAGATCAAAGTTGAAAACTTAATGACAACTATCTCTGCAGTTGGATGTCAGAAGGGCATATTTTGCATCAGCCAGAAAGAAGATCAAACAAACAGATTGACGTTGCCTTGGGCTTTCTGGCTCTAGGACCGATTTGTAAGACAGACCATTTCAGTTTATTGTACCTTACATTGAATTCCTGAAAAAAAGAGATAATGAGAATTTCATAAACAGCTGCTGTTGGTACTAGAAGTCTTGGACCTATACTTTTTGGATGCACATCAAAGTCACATCTAGAAGGGTCTGTGTTAAGACTGCTTATATTGGGGATTGTACCTCACATAAAATTGTTTGGGAAGGAAATGGCAATGCAAAAATTTAAATTGATAAATATAAAATAATAGTAGTCTTAAGGATGCTTTCCACATGCTTATTTAGGGAGAAGAGTAATCACATATTGGCGGAATGTCACAGGAACTCTGTGATTTATACTTCATGACCCAATGGAAAAATGCCAATCTGACAAAAAAGAACAATTTCAGCTACACTAATGGATTGACCAAGGCTAATTGCAAGAGTTTTTCTACCCATCATTGATATGTTGTCAGTACATAAAAGATTACAGAGAAATTTCTTGATCGGCTGCCATGAGAACATTTTTTTTATTATTAAAAACGTTAAAAGAGAGCTGCATTAATCTGGCTCTGTGCAGCATCCTCCATCTTCGCTTAGTGACAAGACAGTGTTCAATTTCTAAACTAAGAACCACCCGTTTCTAAGCTTTCTGCTTAAACCTCATTTTGTGAGGCACTAAGCACCCATAAACTTCCAACACCTTTGCTGAGAGCTTATCCTTATCCTGCAACTTCATGCTCCTAAAGCAGTACATTAAGGGGAAAAACTGATGCAAATTAGGTATCAGGCTTCTTTAAAGTCAAACTAGAGCGTGCTATTTGTAGTTACTGTAGCATTGTTGTTTTCATGAAATAAAAGAAAGTCTTCTGGCCACACATCCAGAGTCAAGTGTGGGTTCCAAAGCTGACAACCTGATTTTTCAGTCCTGCTCGGGCAAGACCCCTGTTGACTTAAAGATTGCTTGAAGTGCAGTGATTCTCCCATTGACTTCACTGGGAAATGGAATTCCTTCCAAATGCCTGTGGAGATCAGGGGACACGAAGTGCCTTTAGCATTACAGTGTCTTCTGGCTCCAGCCATGTGCTCCATAATTCTGTTTATTAAAAAAAAAAAACATCGATGCTGTGTCGATAGAAATAATACCATTTGTGTTGCATAATGCATTGAGGTTTGACTGGAACTTGTTTTGCAGTCTGCTGTGCTAGCTGTGAAGATCTCTCTTTTTTTAACCCTCACAGTGGGACATGAACTTATGAAATGATATACATGCCTAAGATATGTAGCGAGACAGTGCGATATAGTATGAGCCAGAGGCCTTCTTCACCTTAAAAATCATCTTATAAGCAACACATGCTCCTCGACATGTCATTTTGCTTTATAAACATGATGATAGAATATGGCTAATTGCAGCTGAGTTGAGCAGTTATGTATAAGCACATGGCATAACATATTGGTTAGCTGATCATACTATTCCTTTAGTCTTACCAGTTTCTTTAAACAAGACAGCAAGAAATCAGTCATGTTAAAAGGGAGCTATGCCAGCGTGTTGAATGTGGGATTAGGACCTGTGGCTCAGGCCTGCCGTACAGCTGGCATCATCGACGGTTTCTCTTTTCAGCAAGATGTCTGTGCCCACCAAGCAGTTCGGATTAGAGGCATTAGTTTTGTGTTTAATCTTTTTTAAACACTGTTTGCATGCGGACAGAAATGCTTCTTGCTCTGAGCCCTAGCTTGGATCTTACACCGAGCAGGATTCATGCTGCTCTCTTTTGAGTATCACTTCATTGCCTCAAATTGAGGGGGAGGTTGTGACAACGCGAAGCTGCCAAGAAGGAGGTCAGTATTAAGGTGTTGGGTGGCTGAGTGCTTGGAAGCGGAAGAGGGCTGGAGGAACATCAGAACGGATCCTCATTTTGCATAACACCATTTGGGGTCAGGTGGAGCGACTGGTGCCATTGGAATGGGATGCAGGAGACCTGGCTCCGCTCCCCAGCTCAGTCGCAAACTTCCTGTGGGGTCTCGGGCAAGCCATTTTATTTACCCCACTGATGAGTTTTCTGGAATATGGGGTACAATAAAAGCAGAAATAAAATTCATTAGTCATTGCTGTGTTACGTTACAGGACTGGAACTGCAAGTAAGGCCCGCTATGAGCTAACCAGGTTCCAAAATCTCCCATCAAAATCAATGGGAAACAAGCATGCTACATAAGCATAGTAGGCGCCAACTTATTTGGGTAAATTGAGAGTCTGGATTTCACACTGACTTATTTCAGACAAGGATCTGTTCAGCTGGTAAGGAAAATAGGACCAGTGGGTGATCCTGGCACTGCCTCTTGGACCTCCCATTTCATCTTCTCTTAGCTACCTACGATAGCATTTTCCAAGAAGTGAAGATAAACCTTGAGGCACAGAGCTCTTTCTAAGGTGCTGAAGATGCCACTGTCTTCATGTCCCACTGGGCTCTGCAGGTGATTTCACAAGCTGCGTGCTCTTTAGGGCAGGATTTCTTGGAGGGAGGAGAAAAGGAGTTTGTTTGTAGAGCAGACCCTTATGATGCATGTTACTATTAAAGCTGAGAATAAAAGAAATTCCAGAGTCACAATCAACTGGATGCAAAATGAACTGGAAGCAGGGAGCGTGACAGTGCAGAAGACAGGAGTGTGGGATGTCGGTAGCTTGTAGAGAGGGTAATTGAGTACTCTGTAAAAGCCATTTACATTTTTTAGTGCACATCAGTTTTCTTTGGAGCCAGCAGTGAAACCTTGAAACTCTCCCGTGACGTTACAGAGGGCACTCCCAGCAGCAGAGTGCCAAAAATCTTAGTTTTGGTGTACTGGAATCTGTATGCAGTCCTCAGTTTGCTTACATCTTCCTGATCCCCTGTTTGTAGATTGTGCTTGCTGTTTTTCAGAACCCCACTGCATGGGACACGACCTGGACTGCTTCACTTAACAAAACCACATAGTTGGAGTAGTTATTTTGTTGTTTTTTATGATAAATGAAATGCCAAGTTTTCCATCTTTGCTTTTTCTCATGGCCCTTTAACCCATGTGGTAGGCTTATTTAGGGAACAAGACAAGCCTGGATGCAGTCCCAGAGTTTGCAGTAGCTTCAGATGCCCCTCCAAAGGTTAGGATACTTCACAGGGGATTTGTTCTGCAACAGAGAGGCTAAAAGGAAACCCATGCTAGTTACTTTTTGCTTTTGATTCTGTCTTAGTACTGCCCTGAAAACCAAGCAAGAGAAAATTTACAGAGGCAGCATTGTTGCTGTTGGGTGTGTAATACCATATTTTCTACCGTAGCCTCATGCCAGGATGTCAAAAAACCTACAAGAAATGTTCCACGTGAAGTATTATTGTTCTTATTTCTACACCTTTCCAGTAAGAAAAGCTGTATTATGCCTTTCACATAAAAATGCAACTGTTTTACTTTAGATACGGTTTTGTGTCACAGAGTGTGCACTGTTTCTGGGGGCTTTCAGTAAAATGGATATTCGAACTAAATTGTGCATGCTTATACATGACATTTAACGTCTGTGTCTTCCCTGCCTTATGACCTTGCAGTTGCATTGACAGGAGTTATATTAGACTAATGGCAGCAGGATTTGGTCTTGTGCATATGAACAGCACAGATTTATACATACATAGAACAGCAGTGTAGTGACATTGTTGCGAATAACATAGCTGAGGTTTAATATTTTGTTTCCTGTTCTAGGATACGATGATGTTTCAGAAACAAACTTGAGATCTTACAGTGTTCATTCTGCTAAACATGTGCAAGAGAATCGTCCTGTGCCCATTCGCAGAAAAAGAAGCATTGGTAAGAAACAAGCTATTTGTTCTTAGGGAGTAAAAGCAGAGGGGGTGCTTTTGGTCAGCCAAGCAGGACATTTCACTGGAAAAATGTGACACGCACAAAGGAAAAAGGCCATTTCTAGTTTCTGCCTTTCTTTTTGCACAAAACGAGCCGTTGCCTGAGAAGCTGTCTTCTGGAGGATGTCCATAGGAGACAGACAAGCACAAATTCTTTACATTCACTTTCTTGTTGCAGCATGTTAGAAAGCTAGACCTTGGTTAGAAAATGCTGTGATATTCAATGTATAATTCATAGTGTGGGGAACAACTACAGCAGTGTGCTTTAAAAAACATCAACAGTTGGTAGAGTTTTCAGTACAGAAGCTCCACAAAAGGAAACAGCTTGACTCTTTATTCACAAGAAAAAAACAGTTTATCCAAAAAATTAAAAGCCATTGATGGAAATGCTGGGGCATTGATTTCCATCATTGCATAGGGCACCAGGCATGTTTACAGGGGATTTTGTTCTTATTAAACAGTAATGATGGTGATCCAACAAAGCCCAAATACAAATTTAGAGAGATGCTAATGAATTTTAGAACAGGATTTGTATGCAATGCTTGTTCATCTGATTAGATCCAAGTGTTTTACTATTCCATTTGACTGTGGAAAATGGCCATGATCTTATCTATTATAGATAATTAAGAGTCAATATATTTGTACCGTAAGCTGCGGTGGTACGCAGTAGATAGCACAGCGTGCTGTCAGCATGGATTTGCAGTGTGAATTGGCAAGCGCTCTCGTCACATTGAATGCCTCTAGAGAACAGCGGTTCTGAAACAGTCTGCTACACTTGGCACCTGACTCTGCAAGGTGTTGGATGCCTCCCCGTAAAAGTCAGTGGGAACTGGATATGCTCAATAACTTGCAGGAGTTGCCAGCTATCATGCAGTATTGTATCAGTTAATTTTCTTGAGTTCATGGCATTGGGGATTGAGAAGAAGAATTTTCACTCTATTTAGCCATCTGAAATGCATCTCTTTCAAAACTAAGCCTAGATTTTCATGTTACAGGCACAGGCCAGGCCTGAACTTCTTGTACTTCAGAAGTAACTGAAGAAGTGCAGGCAGTGTTCCAGTTCCCTGACACATCTAACCCAAAGCTATCACTGCTTCCACTGTAAGGCAAAAAAATGCAAGCTGCCTGTGGAGAACTTACCATCAAACAAGTTGTCCCTGCAATTGCTATTATTTTCTGGACCATTTTGAAATATCAGCTTGACTTCTTAGGCAGTTCCTAGGTTGAGAACGATGCATGGTTTGGATTTTTCATGGCAGTATCATGCAGCAGCACAGAGCTACTCTTCATGATCCTCATGTGGCTGAAACTGTTGTCTTCAAGCTGACCTTAACTGAGCCCAGCAGGATATTGGTTTAGCTGCAGGTTTTTCGTCATGCTACTCTTGTGGTTTTGCCTCGTTCAAGAAATAACAAATTAAATAAAACCCACCATGTACAAAGCTTTGATAACTGCATTCAGAAAAAATGGCAGTTGCCCTTTGGGATGGCAGATGGACCAGACTCCCTGATGTGAGGATGTTAAGGTTTTGGAAGTGGAAACCCAAGACTCGGAAGTTTCAAGCTGGCGCAGGTTGTTTCCCAGCTCAGCCAGTTTGGGTGTGATATAAATACCCTCAGTGCAACTTCTGTGGTGGTATTTGCCAGGCATTGCATGTTTGTGTGATAATATCTGTGTGCAACGATTGCCCCAATGTTGTAAAATAACAGCTGCTGTTATGCAGTCACTATGAGGCTGTATTAGAGGGTCATCTAATCTGGAGAAGCCCCTGGCTTGCTGTCACTTCTAAAGAGCCAGGATTGTCTTATCTAATGGTATGTGCTCCGAGCTATGTTGGGAGCCAGGCCATTGTAAACCCTCATTTTAGGGCTGGGCTTTTGGGAGTGAGTCAAGCGTCTCCCTAGGGTAGCACGCACAGTTTAGTGGTAGGCAAACAGAACTCAGCACCGACTTGTCAGTAAGCAGTGGGAACTGAGAACACCATCTCAACCCACCAGCTAAGGGTGCCACTCATAAATCGATGGTGTAAAGTGTCTGGGTGCTCTGAGGTGAGAGCAGCTGCTCACCTGGAAGTGTGAATTTCTTGTGTTCGCAGAGGAAGCCATCCCGGCTGTCTGCAAAACACGGACGGTTATATACGAGATACCTCGGAGTCAGATTGATCCCACCTCTGCCAACTTCCTGATATGGCCACCCTGCGTGGAGGTGAAACGTTGCACTGGCTGTTGCAACACCAGCAGCGTGAAATGCCAGCCATCACGGATACATCACAGAAGTGTCAAGGTGAGCAAATGGTGGCTGCAGAGCCCTAAGAGGGTCCTCTTGACCCTAAAATCTCCAGGTATTCTTGTGGCTGTTCTGTATGACCTGGTTCTTTATTATCCACCCTCATAGCTGCAGGACCAGATACAATGCTCCTCTCCATTTTGAGTGAGCAGATGGCCTTTTCAAGTTACGTGATCATTGGAAAATCTTGGGCTTAGATTTGATTTTCACAGGATTCCCTTTAGGTTTTTCTTCTTTTGTAATGAAAATAAAGTTGATTGTGTCTTTCCCATGATCTCGCACAGTACAAATCTTAAAGTTAAGAAGATAAAATGACTCAAGGGGCATTGGACTTAAAAAAATAAATAAATCACAGTATGGAATGCTGTTTTCTTAATTAAATATTATGCAGTCTAAATTGGGCTTTTATATTTGACAACATAACACTTTTGATCTGAAAAAATGTGTTTCAAATTATCTTACCCCAGGGATAGAAGACTCAACGGCTTCATGCTGTATTTACTCATTAGACAAAATCCCTGTTGCAATTTTCCAGTAAATACTACGTGAAATATTTCTTATGTTCATTCGGCTTCACTGTGTTCTAATTTTTATCAGTATTTAAACAAGTAATGTTGATCTACATCTGAGTGTAGGAGATTAGACTTAGCATTTATGTTGTTAAGACTCTGAGTTCTTGTTGCCCTGAGTATTTTAAGAGCAGAATTTAAAAAAAGAACCAACACATTCTTGAGCATAAAATTGCCCAGCACAATGCACTGATCACTGTACTTGCAGTGGATTTCTTATCGAGAAAGGTGCTGTTATTGTAGTGCTGTGCATCCTAGACACAAAATAAAGCGTCTGAGCCATTTCATTGCTTTTCATACACACACGCATGCATCTGACTAGGATTTCTTTTTCTTTTCTGTTTCTGAACATCTGAAAAATGTTTTCACACCCAAATAAGCTGGAGAAACATGTGAACAGATTCCCTCAGCCTTTCCAAAAATAGTTAATACTTTACACTTGCTTGCTACCCTTCCTTTGTGGGATATGCTTTGCAGAAACAATTAAAAATGAGGAAAAAATTGGGATCAATAATTATTCGAGGGCTGAGAACAAGCTGGGGAAGTTGAAGCACTACAGGTGTAAGCTGTTCAGAATAGGAGCTAAACAGCGAAGTGCCTCAGGGTTATAATACCTAGTGCTGTTGCCTTTGGGTTTGATACAGCTTCCAGTTAATTTTCTGTAGCAGCTAATACATACAAAGCAGCTGGAGATGCACAGCAAAGAGTTGAGCCGTGTTTTGTGAACTTGGTGTTGGTACTTGTGTGTGACATTGCAACCCTGTCCTTGTTTCCTACCCTTGCAGTGATGGCGGATATTAGAGAGAGAAAGGTTTGGCTGTCGAAGTCCCCTGCTGCTGGGGACACTGAGGGTTCCCTAGAAGCTGCAGACTCCACAACTGGCAGCACCTTTGCAGGATGTCATTGCTGGGGCTGCTTCCCCAGCGCACCGCCACGTTGAAGAAATCTTAGTTTCTCATTCAGTCTGCTGATACAGTTCTAGTGCATTTGCACTAGATTTGCATTCATTTTAGTAGGGTGCAAGCTAAAAGTAGGCTCAGCTGAGCAGCTGCTTTTTGTGGCTGTGTAAATATATTGCCACCAGCAATATCAATATATGTCAGCCAGCTTTGGAGGCCTTTTTTTTTTCCAAGCTCCAAGACTGCTCCAAACAGTCATTAAGTAGAAGGGAAAAAAAGGACAAGAGGTCAAGCAGGAACAGGATGTTCATTGTAAAGGTTGTAGGCTGACCCCACTGTCACACCAGAAATCTCTGAACAGAATCCATATTTATGCCCTCCAGAGTCAGATCCTCTTGTAGCTTTGATATAATTGATGGTTTTATGAGGCTTTTGCCAATCGTATGTTCAGAGCTGAATGTCTGCTCATGCCATTAAGTAGCTGGCCCAGAGTGAGGGTCGCTGGAAAGGTAGGGGGAGTGGTTTTGGAGAGCCTTCTCAGCTGTTCCTGCAGTGCGGTTGGAAAGCCATCTTGTGTTTTCCCCTGATGTCAGACTGCATAAAAGCCCTCTTTTGATTAAACATTGAAAAGGCTTTCCCCACTTCCTCTTCATTGACAAGGTAGTGAGATCATAGCTGGCCCATTCACACTAGAAAAATGTTCACCCAGAGAGGTCAGCAAGTGGGTTTGCATCATCTAAGAGGCGAAAGCAAAGGATATTTTCTTTGTCTTGCTGAGGGCCACTGTAGTCAAGGTTAAGAGACGGCCCGTGGCTGTGTGGGAGGAGCAGCGGAGGTGCTTGTATTGGGGCATTCCTTTCTTGGGAACATAATTCAAAGGCTGTAGGGTTTGGGGATGTCCTTCCTTCGCCTTCACTGCACTTTGGTCAGTGAAGTACCGTTAATGGGCTTGTGGGATTGGTGCTGTAGGGAGGCTTCAAGCCAGGGGTGCTGGTGGAACAGCTTCCCCGAAACGGGTCCTCTAAGGTTTCCCCTTCATGGAGTAAATTATAAAAGGTAGGTTTCCCCTGCACCATAACAGTGAGCTCATGAGAGCACAGCCTCCTGGTCCTAAAGACTCTCTATCCAGCAAGCTGTACCTGTACAGCACTGCAGAAATCGGACTGAAATAAAGCGTCTGGCTGGGAGTTGCTCTTTGATAGGAAGGAAGGGATTGCAGTTTTCTCCTGATAGAGAAATGGTGACAAAGATTGGTGAGTTAGGGGTGTTGGTGTTTCTTACAGGTATATTTCCTCCCCTGTCTTCAAAAGCATTTCAGTAACATCCACAGATTCTGTTGCTTCTGCACAGCGAGATCAAGTATTTACCAAGTACCAGACCATCATTTATTTGGGCAGTTTCTGAACTGTCTTCTCAAGAGATTTCTTGTAATGTTGAGCATGGTGTTCTTTGTGTATTTGGTCACGACAGCAAAAAACAGTTAATATTATAGAGCAAATCCTGCTTATACTGCTATTTTTGAATAGCGAAGCTGAGTATTACAGTTGTTTGCAGCAATACTCATTTCCAAACTAAGAAACAAGAGCTAAATCACTCTATCTACCTCAGCTTTGCCTTCTGCTTGGCCTTGAGCTGTAGCCATACCAGCTTTAGCCATTACTGAATATTCAATGTTGAGCTGATTTGGGGAAATTTAACCTGGTATATTCTTACAGTAAATTAATATGAGGGAAAGATGCAGCGAAAAGGAGCTGGAAAGGAAGGAACGCAGGAGCAGCTCCTCAGCTGTCGTCTGGGAGTTGTTCAGAGAGGTTTCGAAGAGAGATGGAAAAAAAAAGCAGGAATTCAGAACGAGTCATTCAGCAGAGCCTCTGAAGTGGTTAAAAAGGCCTTGCAGAACAAATTGTGTGTGTAGGTAAGGTGGCTGTATGTAGTGTTTGCAGGTTTGAGAACATTTTTCTTCAGTGACTGTTTCTATCATTAGGATAAACAGCACTTTGATTGTAGCTGTGGCTTAACTGGAGATTACTGCCAGCACTTGGTGGGACCTGCAGGCAGGAGCAGCAGGCGGAAAACCAGAGAGGTGCCCTCAGAGTGTGAGGGGAAGCCCGCCATCGCCCGCTGCCTGACAGGGCAAGGCTCGCTGCTCCCGCTTGCAGAGAGGAGGTAGAGATCCCCATCAGCCATTCTCCCCCCGGGGCGGGGGGGTGGCGGGTTTGTGGCAGCACCCTCCGGTTCTGCCCCCGGACCCTTCCTCCAGCCATGCCGTCGCTGAGGCACCGCCAACCCGCCCGCTGAGGCGGCTCCCGCCGCGGGCTCGCCCTGCTGCCCCCCCCTTCCCAGCGCGCCCCGCGGCCGCCTCAGCTTCCCGCCCCGCGGGGACTGTGTTTCCCAGCGTGCCCCGCTGCCGGCACAGCGCTTCCCGCCGCCGCCCCGGGGCCTGGCAGGGCCGCAGCCGCCCCCGGGGCTGTGACAGGGCTTCTCCGTGCCCTGGGGTCTCACAGGGCCGCAGCCCCTCAAACCCCGGGCTGTGACAGGGCTTCTCCGTGCCCCGGGGTCTGACAGGGCCGCAGCCCCCCAACCCGGGGCTGTGGCAGGGCTGGTCCGTGCACCGGGGTGCTGACAGGGCAGCCCCCTGTCCCTGGAGCTGCACATCCCTGTGCACAGACAGGACAGTGCACTCCTGGGCCTCGCTTCCCTGCAGGGAAAACTCTCCCTACCCCACCCTAAATAACTGTGCAGGAGGCTTTTCTGAGGCAGGGATTTTGCCAGAGGAGTGCTCTGTAAATGTCTTTAATGGGTATTTTAGGATGGGTGGCTGCCAGGCTCTGAGGCGGCTGGCCTCCCCGCTGCTTCCCATCCTGCCCGTGCTGGGGAGGCATGCACAGCTGGTGTGGTGTGTCCTGAAAGGCATCGCGCCAGTCCTGCCATCCTGTCACTGGAGTGGTGGCTCCGGTCCTGCAAAGTGCTTGGTGACTTCCCAGACACCGCAGGATTCCTGATGCCTGCGCAGTCCTGCTGTTACTCCCTGATTTTATCTCTTGTGGAGAAGCTCTAGAAAAGGTGTTCCCATGATGTTTCCATTAGGCCACATATTTTTATCAGATTTTATTTTCATTTTTAGTTAGCCACCACACCATACGGCAGGATAGTATATAGAGTCTACAGTGATACAAGTACGGTGCCACCGATTATACTCCATTTAACTAAGCTAATCAGTTATTTCACTGACTTTCTCTTACAGAGTTTTTATATAGTGATACTTAGTGGTTTGGGAGGATTTGATGTTGTTACGGTTTTTAGTTTTGTTGCGTTAGAGACAAGTAAAAGAAGCTGATGTTGGTTTGTTGAGGACTGACCATCTCAAAGCATTTGGTAATACACTTGAGAGCAACTGTACAAGATAAAGACCAGGAATAAAAATACAAAGAAAAAAGATGCTAACAAAAGGCCAAATCCTATGCTGTTAGCATAGCTATCCCTGTTTATTCCCTCAGAAAATCTGACCTGCAACCCTTATCATTTTAGATTAGCATTAATTGCAGATCCTGTGTGGCAGCAGGTATTAACAGATGACACAAGCACGGCAATTTACGTGGTTTGTGCTGCTTCAGTTTGAATATTTGCAACATCTTACAAAACAACATTCCTTTAACTTGTGTAGCATGAGTAGGGCAGTGGAATGTATGCTGGATTGTATTTTAACTACAGTACAGTAAAAAACAGCTTTAAATTGCTGCATAAATTCATTATGATCCTATTCTTCAAAGTATTATCTTTTTTTGTTTTTTTTTTTTTTCTGTTGTTTAACACCAAATAGCCACAGGAACTGCATATATCTTTCAGTTTGGGAAACAAAGCAAAACAAGGACAGACTTGAAAAAGCTTGATTACAATTTATTTTTGTTGCATGTAATTTTCAATAAGACTAGTTTATTCTAACAGCTGTAATAAGCATGGCAGATCTGAAAGCTGTTTCATGATTGCTGGATCTCTTACTGTCTCTGATGATGGAGGTGTCTTAATTACTGTTTGTTTTTGTAAATTTTAAGGATTAGTCATCCTTTGATGCCAGATGACTCAGTTGTACCATACACTTTCAAATCTTTGTGTTCAAAGGCTTGATGGAGTTGGGTTCTGATAGGAGATTCTGAAACACGCTGCTTCGACCCATAGTTAGTCTTTCAGCAAAAGCATTCTTGTATGTCACGGCCAGTTCTTAATCTGTTTATATGGAGATCTGACAGTTTTGGAAGATACCTTTTAATGTGAACACTTCAGTTATTGCATCTGTCTCTCTGCAACTTTTGTTTGCTGGGTAAATGAAAATTGTCTCCAGACCCTGTTGACAGAAGAGGCGGTGGTGGAGGTCCTTGGTAGTTTGTGTCCACAGAGCCAGAAGAGTGTTTCCGGGAACTGGGAATGTGATGGTTTTTTCCAGCCACCACTCTAATTTTGTGACACTGTTGCAGTTTTGGGAGGGCCAGGGAATGATTTTCATAGTGTGGAGATTGATTTGGAGCATTAAATACCCACCAAACACACAAGTAAACGATTACCTGGAGAATCTAGTGTAATTGTAGATGCTTTATTTAGTAGTATCTGGAGCTTTTGGTTGGATCAGACTTTATGGCTTTGTCATGTAACTTTTGTAGAGACAACCAGCCTCTCTTGTCCTTCTGCTCCCTCATCATCTTATTTATAATGCTTACCTGTACTATGTAATTGTCTTGTTTGCTGGGACAGCCACATTGCAGCCCCCTTTTGTCAAATGGTAGAGAAATCATTAGTAGGACCGAGAAGCCATGATCTCATTTCAGCGATTTCCATTTAAAGCAAATGATTATCACCTATTCACGCAGTGTTTAACACAATTGTAAACTAAATGTCGGACCCTTTACACACCATCTACGTTATGCTGTATTCCCTTGCACAGCCATGACCATCATACTCGTTACACTTAGCACGAGTCAGTGCCCAGCATCCCACAACCCATTTCAGTGCCCCAGCACAGCAAGTGTTCCTGCCCCCTGCGCTGTTCCTTCTCTCCTGGCTGCCAGCACGAAGTTGGTCAGGATGTCCTCATGTTCAGTATCCCTCCACCCCAAAATCCTTCTCTTCTGCATTGGTTTCCTTCAGATGAGAGACCTGCGTGTAGCCAGAGCTTCTCCAGCATGCTTCTTCCTCCAGCCTCATTTTGCCCTCCAAGCGTTTTTTTTTTTAAGGATGCCGGTGCTTTGGCCCGAAATGGAGCAGTGCTGTTGGAAGCAGTTGGATGGACTGGAGAGAAATAGCATACTTGCCAGCTATCCCCAATAAAGCCAAAGGCTGGATCCAGTTTGCAAGTGGTAGTTCCCATGGACCTAAAAACAGTGCATGGGAGCTCTTGTAAACAAGTCCCAGGTCATTGCAAGAAGTGAGTAGGATTGAGGTTGCTGCTTTCTAAGCTGATATTCAGATCCTCGTTCTGTAGAATTGAGCACTTTACGTTCGGAGGGCTCTGGAGAACCAATTTGTAAATTGTAAAATATTACAAACCAACCTAATGCCTTCACTGTTAGCCTTCAGCTTAAGAACAGTGGTCAACATACACAGAAGATCATGCTAAAGTGGCAGTCTGCAAGAACAACCACTGATTTGAATCTGTATAGAAGTTTATTGTGATATATGTGAACACTGAGTTGCTTAAATCTTCAGACCAGAAGGAATGGGAAATTGTTTTATCTCTTGGGGGAAAAGAAAATTGTTTCAAACTGCTGAACTTGAATAAGCAAATAGTCTCTGCAATAAATAGTTACACGATGCACAATTAAGATAAAAGATGATTAGTATGCTAACATTTTATATGGGTTTGGCTACATTAAAAAAATAGAGATATATAGTTATCTGTCTTCAGTTCTGAACTATAACTATGTTAATGTGTCTCAGTACGTACCTCATCGTATTTTATAGGTGGCAAAAGTGGAGTATGTTAGAAAAAAGCCAAAATTAAAAGAAGTTCTGGTGAGATTAGAAGAGCATATGGAATGCACCTGTACATCATCAAATACTAATTCAGATTATAGAGAAGAAGAAACTGGTATGTTTTCCTTTTATTCTTGCATTAATGCTGATTTCATATGGACCTTCTTTTTATATTAGTAAAGAATGTAAAGCAGACTTTGCTTCCTGTGAACTCGGTAGAGAAGCTCCTAGTTACTTCTCTGTGTGTTGAAGATGCGAAATTAGGGACAGTTTGTCTGGATAAAGAGTTTGGATTTGAAGTTTAAAGTGTGTCAATTCTCGTTAGGTTAGCCTTTAAATAAACGTAAATGCCCGATAGTATTCAGGTCTTGCTTAACTAAGTTAAAGGTTGTCATGTTGCAGCTTATTGGTGAACTCTGTTGCCTAATTTCTTTAGACTTTGTGGAGACAGAGCTAAGGCTGAGATTTACTTGACCTTGGGGAAAATATTAATGAAATGAATGTAAAGCACTTAGGAATAAATTCGGTATTCAGGAGTAAGGAGTTTTGAAACAACGTTGCCCATTCCTGTTGTTTTCTTGCTTACATATAGTCAAGAATTTCTCAGTTGTTACATTAGACCTAAGTTTGCCTTATTGAGACAACCTTTAAGTTACCATGGGGGAAGATTTATGGGGAAAAATATTTACCTTCAGTCTGACTTTTGTAAAATCACCTAAAATGGTTAGCTCAGATTCTCTTACTAGGGTGCAAACAATGCAGAACTTGACACATATTCAGGAAACCCACTACCGTAGAAGGGACACCTCCCTCTCTCCTGACTTTGGTTGAAGACAGCCTCAAAAGTTTGCTTTCACCTATGCCGGCAATTTAGGGGTGCAGTAGACCCAGCCCCAAAATTAGAGTCAGTGGAGAGCAGGTAAATACAGCGAGGAGAGCTGCCCAAAGGTGATGGATTTCGTAGGTGGCTGGGTAAAGAATGTCTCCATCCAGCATGGAGACATAAATCTGGTCTAAGTGAATGTAAACTTCAGTTGCTATGTACAGAGCAGAAGAATTAGAATTTGTATAAAAGCAAAGTTAGGCCTCTGCTGTGATTTTATTGGACATCAATTTATAATCTGAGCTGAGTGTTTTAGCTGAAACTAGGTTGAGTTATGAGTAGACAAAACCACATTTAAAATGCTTATTTTAATGTGTGTATGGTTTGATAATTTTTCTGTGTCTTCTATTTGGAAAAGAAGTTTCATTAGATCAATTTCAGTTTTCCAAAATGTCTTTAATTGCCAAGGGCTAAGCAGTTAAGATTTTAAGAAGAAAACTTTTCTTTTTGGTGTGTGTGGAAAATGGAGTAGAATTGTCATGGAAGAATACAGATCTCTAGGATTTAATTACCGATAGGAACAAAACTTGCACCAGCCAGTGGATGATGAGCTGAAAATAGCTTAACTACAGTGCTGAAAGCAAATGTTGAATGCTGCATGGTAACAGTAATTATAGATGGATCTTGGAAATGACGTATGCAATGCCAACTGCGTTTATTATTTCTTTACCTTTGTATAATTACTTTGTAAACGGAATGTCAAATCAGACGTTATAAAGTTATTACTTTAATGCAAAGGGTAATGAGATTTCTTTGAAATGTAAACGGTTTGAGTATTTATTACTTCAGTGTTCAACGAAATGCATTACCTTAGGGCTTTTTACCAGCCCTGCCCTTATGTTAACAGGAAGGCCTAGGGAATCAGGTAAAAAACGGAAACGAAAAAAGTTAAAACCAACATAAAACCTACTGGAACTATTTGATATTCAGGTAGGACCTATATGCTGAACACCCTAATAGCACAAGTACTGGAAAACTTAATCAAATATCATCACTTCAACTTAATCACTATTCAAAATCTTGACACTTGCTACCTCAAGGCTGCAAAGAGATTAGATTTGATTGGCTTTGATAATTCTACCTGCTGGTATTTTTCCTTTAAGCTCCACATCACCATCAGCATCTTACATTCTTGAGCTACTTCCTTTTCTTGCCTTTTTTGTTCCTTTTTTTTGGAGGGTGCTAATACTTCAGCTTCTGAAATCTCAAGTTCCATTGCCTCTGCTTTTGTTTCATTATTATTGATTTCTGAGGTCAAAGCATCACATAATAATGCATGAATGAATTGACAGGTTACAAATTGTGTTCGCAGTCATTGGTTGTAAAACATTTGAGTATATGTACAGCAAATACTACTGTATGCATGACCATCAAACCCATGGTTTGGCATGAACTGGGATTGATTGTACATGCACCTGAGATGATCTGCCTACCTGACAAGGAAGATGCTTAGAAATACCATTTGTTTTGTGTAGCAGAGCCCTGTGTTACTTACACCAGAAAATTAAGATCTTTTTTTTGATCTGTTCAGTCTCAGTAGGATGATAACAGTCAGTCATCAAAATTCAAGAGGTTTTCAGTGTAGTGAAAAACTAACACCCTCTCAATGCAAAAAATGACTGAAATCCTTTGGCCAGCATATTAGCAATGTATGATGATGGCGATACACATTCCAAATTAAATATGGAATTTCCATTTCTTAATGAGTTGAAACTATGTAAATGGCAGCACTTGCAATTGATTCTAGTATTTGGAGTGGGAATGACTTGGATTTTGCAGTGTATGTGCCTAACGCCTGGATGATGGTGAATTTAATTTCAAGCACTTGTTTTTGCACATAAACTCCCAACCGCGGTTTTCATTTATACTGATGTATCGTTTCTAAAGAATGCTAAACTTGATATCCTGTTTCAGATTAACAGGTATTTATTGGGAGTAGTATGATAGAAGCAGAGATTTTCTAAAATTCAACTTTAAAAGTGAGCATGTAAACTCAATCAAAACAGCATTTAGAACTTCTTGTCCCAGGTTAGTGACTCTTCATGCAGAACAGTTTTTTTTAAGTCATCTACTTAGAGGATAGGACCTTTGATTCTAATCATAGAGTTATTGTATCTTTTTTCTCTCCTGCAGATGTAAGGTGAAAATAAGCTAGAACAAAAACTTCTCTCTGGGACATGGATGTACATGGTTTGTTACATTCCTGAACCTACTATGTATGGTGCTTATTGACTGTATACTTTATTTGTTCTCCTATGTGAAAAAACTGGCTCAAAAGAACACTTAATGAGAACAAAGAGACAATGTACATTTGTTTAATGTGACATCAAAGCAAGTATTGTAGCACTCTGTGAAACAATAGGAAGCTTCCCTGTCCAAAAAAGAAAAAAAATGAAAGAAAGAAAAACAGAAAAGAAAAAAAGACAGTTGAATGAATGGAGGATACCAAAAGTACTCAAAAACATGACAAAAATCTAAGTGAATAGTGGATTTCTGTCAGAGCAGTCAACGGTGCTTTACGTCAAGAAATGTGCCTGTGTTCTTGATGAAGATGGATGGACACTGATGGACTTCAGGCACAAAAAAAGCAGG
The DNA here is from genome assembly GCF_013368605.1 of Nyctibius grandis. Classification (NCBI taxonomy): domain Eukaryota; kingdom Metazoa; phylum Chordata; class Aves; order Nyctibiiformes; family Nyctibiidae; genus Nyctibius; species Nyctibius grandis. The sequence continues at coordinate 93,378,906 of NC_090695.1, read as the reverse complement.
AATGTATGAAATGATCAAATGCCACGCAAACACTATAGAACAATACATCCTTGCTTGGTGGTGTTTTAAAAGTCTATACAAAAAAACCTTCTGGGGAGCCTTAAGTGGATTTTTTTTTTTTTTACACCATAAAGTGATTATTAAGTTTTCTTTTTACTCTTTGCCTAGCTTTTTATTATCTCTTGGACTACATTTGCCAATAACACATATAAAAGACTGGTATAACAATAAGCAGAACACAAAACATTATGATATTTCTCCTAGTGGGATGCAAACTAATGAGATGTATTAAAATAAAAATGGTATACCTATGCATAATTTTCTAGATGTTTCTTGGTTTATGTTCCCCAACCTTCCCCATAATTTAAAGCATTACATAAAAAGAAAAAAGAAAAAAAAAAGAGAGATGTGCGTAAACAAATCATAGGATATCCATGCAAAAATCCTTTTTTTTTTCCTTTAAGACTTATGCCAGTTGCCTACTAGTGATATTGTGTTAGCAATTGTCATTCTTATCAGTATACAGATACTTTTATTTCACATGTTGGAGCTGTGTGAAATGTACAAATTCTTGTATCTGCATTGTACAATGTCATGGTGGCATGGGAACTACCTTGCTGCAAATATTTGAACAAAACCTAAAATTCTTTATTTTTGGTAAAATGTTATGCTTTATGTGTATTCAACAGAAATATGTGTTTTTGTAAAGGTGAAGTTTGTATTTTTATCTAAAAATTAACAGTTTTATATACCTGAGAAAGCCTGCTATGTTTTCTTGAACCAAAAAAAAAAAAGAAAAAAAAAAAGCATTTTGTGGTCATATTTTTGTAGTAGAATAGCCCAAATAACATCAAAATCTATTTTAACTATAGCAGGGCAGATGAAATACTCTGGCACCAGCTCCTGTGTTTTCAAAGTGCCAAAGGATTAAATGTTCAGTTCCCCACAGATTGCAGTGGGAGCCACACTGCTAAATCCTTCTGTACTGCTTTGGAAATTTAGGGCTGTGCCAGATATGACATGGCTACTCACTTGGCCCAAATCACTGCCCCACCCCAGTAGTCTGGATTATGTACCCTTTGTTTTATTTGGATTATCACATTGGACATGTAAAATGAACTACTGGATTCTTTTATTTGTGAAACATCTACAAAGAGATGAAAGACTTTTCTTAGTTTGGAATGACAAAAAAGTTTTGTCTTGAAGACAGTGTTTCCACTCAAACAAAAAATATCTTCAGATGTGAATGAACTGCAGAACCTTAAAACAACACAAGAGAGTGAGATTTTTAACCTTTCCATTTCTTTAAATATAGTTCAAACATTCCCCTCGTGTTCCTGTAGCTATGTCCAGTTTCAACCAAACAAAGCAATGTTAGCTAACAGGCATTATTGGCTTCAGATGCTAATGCAGAGATAGTTAGTCACCGTTCTATTTTGTGATCATTTTCCCAGTGTATTTGTTGAGCACCAAAACTGGAAATACATTTAACTAAGATTGTCTGTGCTTGTTTTCCACTAAGTGTACTGTTCACAATGTTATGCACATGAATGTGCGTGTCTGCGTTTAAAAAAGTGTATAAAATGTAATTTATATATTTATGTTTCAGTGGGATGCCAATAATGTTGCTCCGTTCCTTTTTTGTCTAAAAGATATCTAATGAAAAAAAACGTATATGCATTAAAATCATGTAGATTAAAAGCATTATGTGACCCACTCAGACACTGTGCAGGTATGAAAGGATGTCAAAGTAACTTAAGTGGAATAATTTGCAAAACAACTTTTTGAGAGTCCTGTGGTTGCACTGGCATAAGAAGGTCACATTCAGATCTGTGGGCCAGCTTCCTTGGAGGAACTCCATTGAGTATAATGGAGCTCTGCTGATTTTCATCACGAGTGAGTCTGGCTGTATATTAAAGTCTTGAAAAGAAGGCAAACTGAGAGGCATGCATTTTATTGGTGCCAGCAAATAAATGTGTTATGCCAAATTCAGAAAACCAGGAGAGAATGAAGACTGAATAGAGTCTTTTCCAGTAGTTGTTTGTTTGAGACTTGTAGTCTCGAGTTAATTTTGTTACCAGGAATGAAGCGCACATGAGTCTTTGTTCTCAAGCACAGTGTGTATATGGCATGCGGCAGAAAACACAAAAATCTCAGGGCTATATTCTCAGCTAGTACAAATTGGCAAATGTTTTTGACTTCAGCCGCCCCTAAGCTAATTTACATCAGATGAGGATCCAGTCCACGGTTTTTAAAATACGAGGAGTAGTGTCATGACATGAGCATCACTTATTGTAGTCCAGCTGAGATATTACCCACCAGCCTTTCGAACGTTACAGGCTATGGTATTAGTCCTTCTTCTTCAAAGTGGCAGATACAATCAGAAGGAACAGTAACATTAAAGGTTGTGACACAGGAGACATTAATTCAAAGTTAAGTTGGACATTTCTAGGGCCATATCCTCAGCTGGTGTAAATCGCCATCACTCCATTGCCTGCGATGGAGCTGTACCAGCTTACACCACTTGAGGGGCTGGTCCCTCATTCTTGCTCATCCCTTTCACTATGTCCTGCAGGGATCTCAGATTGTCGTGTACTGTTAATGTAATCCTGTGTTCTCTAATACTTAAGCACAATAAGTGAATATAAGAATGAGTGTCAGACTTAACTTTGAATGTCCAAGCTCTGAAATGGTTTGTTTCACCATTGTGGCTGTAAATTAAACAGTTCTCTGTGCATTTGTGAATGCCGTGTCATATCTTCTTCCTCTGTCTACTGGAGGTGGACTCCATCTGGACTTCTAAAGTGCAACATTTGGAGTGTTACAGGGAAGGGTGTGGGCAATTGTAGCCACGAGGTATCTGATTGAGAGCTCTGTTATTTGTGGGATGGGAGACTAGGAGGGGGCTTAATGAGGGAGTTGAAGATGATAGTTTTAAGTCATGTTTCCATGCAACAAGGCGTTCCTTGTTGTTTTCGTCCTTGCACATACTGGGTAGAGATTTGGGGGTAAAATGTTTTTCTGTTTTGCATTCTGCAGTCACTTTCTCTGTCCAGAGATTCAGAAGTTGTTGGTCTGATTTAATCTCTTTTGAGGTCTTTCCTGGTCATAAAGTATTTGTGTAGGGAACTGTCCAAAACCAATCTCAGTGTTACAATATGGCGCACGGTCGCTGATTCTCTAGTCAGTTCATCACATCTAATTCTGTGCTTCATCTTTCCAGAGCTGCCCTTCAGTTGCTTTTGTTGAGTGAAATCAAGGATTATGTGACAGTTTGCTTTCCTTTTCTCCTGTCTTCTGTCCTGCTTGGCATCTGCTTTATTAGACAGTGCACGGTGACTACAGGCAGTTGCTCCTCTCCAGCCCTCGAGGTTCCTAGGCAGCTCCAGCACTTCCGTGTCTTTGAGCTTAGGCTTTTTACTCTGCTTGGAACAGCATCTCATGGGTCGCCTCCCTCCAACGGGCTTCAGCATTCCAGCCATGAGGTTCATTTGGTTGTCTTTCTCGGGTCCATGTTGCCTTTCTGTGGTCTACTTTCCAGCTATTTTCTGCCTGACTTTCCCATCCCTCTGTTTCCATCTCTCAAAAATGATTTTCTCTTCCTAGGATCTGTCTCATCATATCTCTCTTCTCTCTCCTCCTGCTTGACAGAACAGCCCTTGGTCTCTTTATCTCCAAATCAGTTGCTCTATCTAGGCATGTGCCCCGAGATCCTGTCTCCCAGGCCTACAGGCCCGTAACTGACCCCCATATGAAAGACAAATGCTGCTAGATAGGCACGTGTTTGTGGAGAGAGAAAGATTCATCTTTGTATTTGGAAAAACATTCATTACTGAAGGCTCCCTGCTAAAGCTCTGTCCAATTCCAGCAACAGTGTTAACTCTGGAATAGTGGCATTGAAGCTATTCCAGACATCTGACAATTCAATTAACATCAGTGGCACCATTTATAATTTAATTTGAAAGCGTACCCAAAAGCAAAGGTGAAGTTTCAAAGCCACCTCAGATTTGCATGCTCATATTTTATTGTAAAATGAAGGAAATCATGTTTGTAGGCCCCCTCCATGGCTTTGAAAAATCTTACCCTGAATATTTATCTGGCCCTGTCTTGGGTGGTTGCTTTAAAACAGAAACAATATGGAGGTTTTCAAGGAAGTAATTTTCTTGGTGTTTCTACTCCACAGTTTCTAGTACTAGCAGAAACAGAAAAAGTGTCAGGTAAAGATCATGTAAACCCATAAGAATCCCACTTAAGTTTGCTTCAATTTCAGGTAACAGAGAAAAGCCTATCAGTGTTTCATTCCTCAAAAACTGGCCTATGTTTTGTATTTATTATTTCATTTAATTACTGTGTGTTTTCCTGCATTTTAATAGCAAGGTATTATTCCATGTCTGCGCTTTCCTGTGCCGCTCTTTGCTGTAGCATCTCTGTGGCACAGCCTTGAACTGGTTTGTACTCATATCTCCTCTGAAATAAAGAACTATTGTTATCCCATTTTAGGCGAGACCGAGGCATGGAGAAATGACTGTGCAAGGTCACACAGCAAGGCTATGGCAGAACCAGGGATAGGACTCAGATCTGAGTGCTCATCCAGTGCCCTAAATCACACGACCATCTTCCCTTTCCAAGAATGAATCCTTGCACCCTTAGAGCTAAATACTGAAAAGATTGGGGGTAAGTCATTTTGCCTAATTATTGTGCATCGGATACATGATCAAAAACCACTGCCATATTGTCAGAGAATGTAGTGACTGATGAAAACCCAGCTTTCTGCCCATGCAATTATGCAGCCTTTTATGCTATCATGAGCTAGTCATTTCCTGCATCTCTAAGGAGTCAACCTTTTGTGACTTATAGTGAAAATTATGCACATAACAAATCAAGACTCAGATTTTATGGGAATTTACAAAAATTCAGTAGACAATTTTCATTGCACTTCCCTTCGGTTCAATGTTGTTCATTCCTTTTATGGTGTGGGTAACAGTTCCTAAGGGAACTGTTTTTATCATGGGCCCAATCCTGATATTTTTTCCCAGGCCCTAATGTGGAAAAGCACTTTTAAGAGGTGCCTGTGTTTGCCCTTCTTCAAACTAGTGCCTAAGCATGCTCGTAGCTGTGGACAAACATCCCATTGACCTCAGGCAAATGGAGCAGAGTTGATGCTGTATTACTCTTTTTGAGTAGGGCGTGCCTTCCTAAGGATCCCACTTGTGGTATGGGGATCTTTGTGCTTTTAGAGCGTTGAAGTATGTTGTAAGCAACCCAAAAGATGAAGTAACAAGACTAGAATATACAACTAGAAAAACAGCTGGGAGAATTCCACTCTCTTCTGCTACCATGGAGGTTGCCATTTTGAAATACATATTTGTTCTTTTTTGGGAAAGTACTTTCCTGGCGTGGGTGGATTCAGGACTGCAATTACTAATGGCAGTGATACCATTTAAGATTATCTGTTTGGGTACCTCAGAGAATATAATTTGAAAACTCACAGTCATATCCATAACAGACAAATCTGAGATAGGGAAAAATAATGAGAGCAAATTCCATGTGAAATTTGGCAATTTTTGGTTTAGGATAAAAACCTGACTTAGAAAACAAAATGAACAAGATCAAAAGGTTTGTCATTGGAATGTTACCTGTCCCTTCAGTCATTCTAATTATTTGCTGCATCAGGCTAAATTATGTGCTGAAGTAGCTCAGGGTCACCACAACACGTAGAAAGTTATGGCTGGTTCTCATTGAACTGCTACCTATTATCATGGCATATGATTGTGAGGTGGGGCCTGCAATCACAGTTGTAAATCAAAGAACAAGTCATAGGTTAGGTACTGTTTTCCTTAGATATTGTCTCTAAGTTTGTTTTCTGTATGCTAGTCTCTTGAGTGACGTTTGGTGAGCTTTTCAGTTAGGTGTAAAGTCAAAAATACGTAGTTCCCAACCTGAAACTAAGGAAGTGCTAACTCTTAGTCTTGCTCATAATGAATAGATGAAATTCTGCCAATATCCTGGTGATAGAATGTTTGTCACTGAAGGTTTTAGTGTCACGTTCTTCCAGTGTTATTTCTTCCTCTAGACAGGAATCCAATCTTTATTATATTTGACTCATTAGCAGGCCATCAAATCTTAGTTTGAGTTTTTAGCATCTAAAAATTTCTGTTTGGACTGATACTTGTGCATGCCAAATGTCTTCCAGGGTCTTAGATAAAACCACACAAAGAAAGACTGACTTGTGTGCTTCAACAGAAAAGAAATCCATGTCTGAAGGCTGGAGTAGTCCCTCAAACAGGGAAATAAGGAGCGAAGTTTGTAACAAGTGTTGCATACTGATCTTCCCAAGATCAGACCTGGTGGTTTGGCCTCTACGTACTGTCTTTGATCTTGCATAATGAAGGCAACTGGTTTTACTGTCCATCTTTGAAATTGAGAGTAGCTGTAGATCAGGTATGGAAAAACCAAAAGCACTCAGAGATGCAGTTGAGCCCATAGTGCTTGAAATCCCCTGGGGATTTTGAAAACATCTTGATTCTTGAAAGCAATCACAAATAAGTGGAAGGAAAACGTTTTAAACACTTCTGAAAATCCAACCCTGATTTATTTGGCAGGTGAAAAAAGAATCCAGGAAATATACTACATATAATGATCATTCAATGACAAAGTAGGTGTTCACAGAAAATGCTCATGCTTAAATCTTTCAGCAGTTAATGATCATCTTTATAGACCATAATACTTGAATACTTCACTTATCGATACATCAGGGCTTGGATGAACTTTGAAATGTATGAAAATGGGACACTCCTTAGGCCAATGGTAGCTCTGTGTTCTAGTAACTGATCAACCAATTACATAATTGACCAGATCACTGACTTGCAGAAGTAGATACAACTCCATTGACTTCACTGGAGATGACAGTTACCTGAGAATTGACCCGAAACTCTTACCACGAAGCAGATAACGGTTTCATATTTCGCTGTTTAGTGTTGTTGTAAAAATAGACTTATTTCCTGGAGCAGTTAAAACAAGAAAATCTGGAAAAGCAATTTCCCACAGAGACTCATCCGCACTGGAATTTGCCGAGGTCCCCGGATGTGAACATGTGCTGTTAGAAAACATAAAACAGCAACTTTGTTTAGGGAAGCCTCTGACCTGTCAAAAATGCAAAGCATTTGTTACCAGACTTTTCCTTGGCAATTAGCGGGTAGAATTACTCATAGAAATTGTTTTGTTTGCTCACAAGGGGAGAAGCAAGACATAAATTCAAGATATCCCCTGTTTGACCACAAGAAAGACGACTGTTCGCAGAGGGCCTGTGGGTGAAGTGCTGAGTGGCCTCAGCCCCCTTTGAGGATGAACTCAAACTTGTAGACCTCAGTGAAGTATCAAGAGCCCTCCAGAATTGCTGGACATCCCTAGCTGTGATTTTTTTCAGCAGTTTGGGAGATTTGGGCATCCAATTTTAACTTATTTTTACAAGACTTTCAAGAAATCTCACCTGGCTTCAGAATGCCTCTGTCTTTGTTCTGCAGAGAGACTAATTTTGACCCAGGGATGTTGCCTTCCTTCTCTAGGTAGCGGCACTCAGACCTTAGGTTTGCTTTCTGGTGTTTGGTGTGGCTGTTTCCCAGCAGTGACTTTTCAAGTGCCTGTTGCATGCTCCTGATCACTGCTAGGACAGCCTGACATTTCAGATGGAGAGTCCTCCTTGCTCCAGCCATGCTTCACCTTTTCTTAGTGCTTTGGCTTTACGTGTCTTTTCTATATAAAAGTGGTGCTGGTTTAAGCTGAAGACCAGAGAACTTTCAAGAGGCCAGATTTTCTGCTATGGGCCCTGTTCTTCTGGAGCCTGTTGCCCAGCTGTGTCAGCTGTGTGGGGCCAAAGAAGGAGGGAGAGATGCTGCAGCACTTCAAGGAAGCCAAGATATGCTTCCTCGTGCTCAAATGGTCCTTCCTGAAGATGCATCCTCCCAGGCTGTAACCAAGCATTGCAGTTTCCCCCTATTCCCCTTGCCTTGAGGGCTGATGTTCCCTGATGCCAACATGTATCTCATGCAGAGGAAGGTCTGATGCTGCATTGTGTGAGGAGACGTGGTATCTATGCGACAGCAAGATTCCCATGCAGACTGAGGGCTCTGTGCTTATGCACTTGGGAGTGAAGAGATTTCTTGGTCCAAACTTGCCCACAGTAAAGTAAGCTGCTCAGAGATCTCCTTAGAGCCAGGAAGCTACTCAAAAACATATTCAGGATCTGAATTCCCCTTGACTGCAACGGGTTTCCACAGCAAAAATGACAGAAGCAATTTATCGCAGATAGAATGGTTTCTTCAACAGGCCATGCACTAGTCCTGCAGGTTAATGCTCAGCCTGCTTACTTTACTGATTGCCATAAATACTGCTTTTAAATCAAATTGTCACTCTTCATTCAGGGATATGTTTCTCTTACATGTGCTTCAGAAGAGCTTGCCTAACAGATTTTATCCATTTGTTGTGAAGAGCCTGCTGGCGGATCCAAAATGGTTAGGCTATGTCTGCATATCTAATAGGGGTTTGGGGACCTTGCAGCAGGGGTTAGCGAGTGCAAATGTTTCCCATTAACTCCCTGCATTCCCCTAAGTTGTGATTCAGCAAGAGAGTCAGTGGAAAGATGAATTTGAGGCATGTGAGATGTTTCTTTGAAGTTACTCGTGCTTAAAGTTAGGCATGATCTGAGTTGGCTTGCTAAGCTGAGGCTCTGACGAGCCTACTGTGCTAACTCAGTGTAAGCTTAGTCTTTTCCTCTTATACATTGCCTGGCGTGATGTTAGTTGCAGAAGCCGTCTGCAGCCTTTCAGTAAACTATTCCCTAGTATTGAAGGAAAGCTTTTAACTACTCAGTGGCTTTCTACCAGCATGCTCAGCCACACTAGGAAGCCCATAGCAATGCTTGCCCTCTCTGGGCCTCTAAGGTCTCTTCCTTCCTTATTTTCTTCAGAATGTTTCTTTTCTAAGGCAAGTGAAAAAAAAATCTTAAAATAGCACCTTAAAAAGGTGGGAAATGAAGTAGATCATATCATCTTGATTCCTTTATCTCGCTTAATTAAGGAGAAGTTTGCCAATAGTGATCTGGTATTTCCTAAAACAAGCATACATGAGGAACACTTTGAGCAACTTCAAAAGAACTTTCAGGCTAGATCAGGAAAAGATAAAACCAGAAGTGGAAACTTGTAATACACTTTATAGCTCATTACTTACAGGAAGTACATTGTTGCATATGATACTAATGAATTCTGCAGGATGAGGTTTCCGAAAGAAAAAAAAAATGGCACCTTCTGTATCTTAGAGGAAAGGTCTCAGGGCTTCTGCAATTACGATAGATACGCAGTGGATATGGTCATATCACCTGGAAAGAGTCTGTCTCCGGGAAAAGCCTTTTTAATGTTTCAAGTGCACACACTGTTGAATTTCTGTAGCAACTTCCCGGTCTAGCTGTGAGAAGTGATAAAGGAAATGGTAAAAGTCTGTATCTATCTAGTTTTCAGTTGCCCTGTTCTACACCCTAGATGGCAGAAATACTGTGCTGTGTATATCTAGCTGCAGGGAGGACAGCAGGAACACAATTGAATAACTAAGGATGAACACGGTAAAGTTGGTGCTGATGTTCTTAATCAAGTGGTGAGGCCAGCAAAGCGAGAACAGCAAAATGGATACTCAGATTTACCAGTGACACTTGTCTGGAAAATTAATATTTGACGGACTCTTAATTAACTCAACTGAAGAAGTAATCCTAAAATCCTAGGTTTGGACAAGGGCCTGAATCCCAAGCTACTGGATTTACTGTTAATGAGTTGAAGCTCTCAGAAGTGTTGTGAAACAGGAATATTTCATATTTGTAAAGCACCCAGAGACCCTGTGCATGACAAGTAACAGTTTCCTACTGCTTAAAGAGTTCCCTGGTGTAAGCAGGCCCCTTGATAGTGACTGGAGAGCTGAGGGGTTGTGCCCCAGGCTCAGCTCATGGTTTCACGTCTGGACGTGCTGTCCCCAGGTTAGCACCTGCCTGTGTTGGGTGCAGCTCTGTCACGTGCAGGGTATTGCACACGTGTCAGTTACCTTGCTGTCCTCCACCACAGGGGATATGTCCCCCTGCCAGCCCTTGTATTTCACTCAGATTGTGAGGATAGCTTTGCTGTATGTATGAACATATTTTAGGTGGCAAGGCATTTCCATCAGGACTGAAGCACATGGGTAGTGAAGCTTGAACACTTTTTTCTTAGGTACAGGCAAGATACTTAAATATCGGGTTAGTTGCTCTTTGTATCTTTAGACACCCAGATAATTCTAAACTTGTGGTCACTGGCAGACTGTCTTACTGAAAATCAAGAGGTGTTTGCCCTTGTGGAAGTTTTTACTCGTGCTTGAAAGTGAGATTTGGACTCCTAAATCACAAAGATGCTTTTGCATATGTCATATCTGTCTGTCTGCTTCTCTATAAATCAACCTGCTTGGCCTGAACTGAATGTTTAAATAATAAACAGCTGAAGGACAGTCTGATTGCTTCTTTCTGAGTGTTTCCCTTGTGGAGCACTTGGGGTCACATGGCATCTGCTCTGACATTAAGGACCTGCTTTCTGGTGGCTTTTTTATGATGCTAACAGACTCCACGTTTTAACTAGCTGTTAAATAAGCCAGTCAGTGGTAACTACTCAGGACAGGGATTAGAAGAGTATTCTTACAGGGATGCGAGATGGCTCTGTCTGTGTGCTGGCCAGGGATGAAGGGCTGGAAAACTGTGTGGTGGAAGAGACTATTAATGTGATTTTCCACAACTTTCCTTGCAGCTGCATTTTTGAGGAGAGAGAGAGAGATGGCTAGGCTTGCAGTAACATGTTGTGCCGTCATAAATGCTACAGCCACCATCTGTTTCCAGCCCACAACTTGAAAGAAAACTGAGCAGTAATCTCATAATTCACATGAGCATTTTACACTTGTGAACCCTTCCCAACCTTTGTCTAATAATGAGGGGAGTGCATGGTGCTAAGGTTTGTATTTTTCCTGCAGGTATTAGTGTTTATTTGTATGTCTCTTTCTGTTTTGTTGTTTGGTTTTTTTTTCCTCTAAGGGCCCATAAAAAAAAATTCACTGGGAGGAAAATCAGACAAGTTCCACAGTCAAAAGAAACATAATAAAGGCGAAATCCCAATTCCATTGACCTTGCTGGCAAAATTCTCCAGGAGGAGGTGCATTTAACATTCCTCGATGTGTCTGTTTTAGTTACTTGTTGATTAAAAGACGTACATACATTAGAAAGTGAAGAGGCAGGTTGCTGAACTGCCCTTCCCCTGCAGAAAAAAGGCTGCTAGAATAGCTGGACATGCGCATTTTAAACCCTCACCATCAGATAGGATGGTAATGGTAGGTTGGATTTTAATGAAAACAAATTCTTCAGCTAATCTTCGCTTCGGGCTGGCCCTTGTGGGATTAAGGATACCACCTGCTGTGCCAAAGACACGATCAGGTTCGAGGCTGCTGGTGGGTGGGAAGAACACAAACATCTGAGAGTGACTCTGGTGAGTCTGTCCTGTTGCAATGCCCTCAGGGAAGCCAAAGAGTTGAGATCATTTAGTTGATGGAAATACTGCTCCCCTCCAGCCTGCAAAGCAAGGCTGACATCATTAAGGATTTCTTTTTGACTGTTTGCAAAACCAAGGGCTGCTGTTTCTCTGGGCCTCCTCTCATCTTTGGACCCAATTTGCACGCCTCATCCTAGCACAGCCGAACTGGCTGAACGAACTCCTGCTCTCCTCTGGCCTTAGACACAGTGACTATCATCATCTCAACTAGACCGCAGAGCAGTTTAAGGATGAAAGGGCTTCTCATTTCATATATCCCTCTGCTGCTAGAACTATAAATCCTTGATGGACTGAGTTTATAGCACACTGCTACTGCAAGCAAGTGAGATTTATTTTGTGTTGTCATATGTATGGTCAAACTGTCCAAGAAGTTGCCAAACAAAGAACTGAGCTTCTGATGGGCAACCAATTCAATCTCTTCCCATTTTATTTAAAGAATAATAAATAACTATCAATCAAAGGAACTTATTTTGACATGTGCTACCTGTTGGGTGATCCTCGGTACCTCCAAGATGTGTCCGTAAGTGGAAGAAAGCTGCCAGCTGTTGCCAGGTCCAGCAGACATGACATGAAGTTCCACCAAGAAAAGGTTTGTGGGCTCACTAGGATTTGGGACAGGTTAAGGAACAGTCCCTTTTTTAGCACTACTTGCTGCCCTGAATGTGTTTGTTCAGGTAGCAAGGGTGCAGAGAGACCACATCCAGCCACGCTGACCTCTGCTTGAATCAATGGCAAAGCTTCACTGACCTGTATGTGGCAGTGGTCTTTTTTCTGTCTTGCAGTTTGATCAAAGATGGATTGTTGGTGGGTCTCTGGGGTCTAGAAAGCCAGCCCGTGTCTGTTTTGGTGCCTCGTGACAGTTGATGAGCTAAAAAGGAGATAGTAAAAACTGTTAAAGCTGATGGGATCTGAATCACATATATTTCTGTATTATTTTCTTACAGAGCAAATGAGCCTGAAAACCTTATTTTTATTTTTTATCTAATTAATTATATCTGGAGGTGTTGGGAGCTGTCTTATTAAATGGCCTTTCTCCGCTCACTCCTGTTGTCCTGCTGGATTCAGTCCCTGCAGACTCCCACCCCCTCGTCTGTAGTCTACAGCCACATCTGGAGTGTCTGCCCCGCGCACGTGCTGGTAGGAGCATTCTCCCCACTCTCCCCACCGGTGCACACGTCGTGGCTTTGGTGTCCGTGGCATTATAAACATCTTTCCCGATGCTTGTTTTTGCGTGAGAGGGAGAGAGAGAGACGGGGCATGGGAAGGGCAGTGGCAGGGAAGGCCTCTGACATGAAATTCCCAGGAACGGGATTTGCACATTTTATGACCGTTCAGATGGAAATGCAATGGAGCTGAATTATTACTCCTTAATCCTGCTTTCTCACTTTCCTCCCGGCAGCCTCCTCCCCTCCAGCTTAGGTAATACAGAAGCTTATAAACAAATCCCACTGCGTGAAAAATAGCAAAGGGAGGGGAAAAAAAAAAAGGACCTGGGTTAAGATTGTGATGGATAGACAGGTGGAAGGCAGGCACCAGAAGGGAGGATGAATGGTAAAAGCCTTTGATGGAAACACTAAAGAGCTATTGAAAATCCAAGGGGTGGGGGGAGGGAGGAGAAAGAATAGCAGGAGGAGGGAAAGCAAGGGAGCCGTGCCCCCCTTCCCCCCGCCCTCTTTCTCAGGATGTTGAAAGTATTTGTCCTTCGTTACAAAATGATTGAACTGCCGCCAGGCCAGGCCACCCTTCCAGCCATTGCACTGGGAAACTGGCACTTCTGAAAGCCTTGTCGCCTCTCAAATTTTATAGCTTTCCCTTTTTGTGGGGGTTTTTGTGTTGTGCTACTTGCAGGATTGTTTTCAGATTTGCCGCGTATCAAAGAAACTATATTTTGATGCTCTGACAAACACAGAATCCAGGTAATGAAAGGAAGAATTAAAAAATAAAGGCCTGTTTTTATCAGAATACCCAGCTGTCTGCCTTTTATTGAGTCAGAATTTCATGCATTTGGTATTCACGATGTTGCATTAATATTCGTTTGGTTTATCTCTAGCGCTTTTTGAAGGAGGAATTTCATCCGGTAAATAAAGCTTCTACTTTACTGATGTCTCTGTGTGCACAAAAGCGGTGCCTGCTCTTCATAGTCAGAGTAGTGAGGATCATCCTATTATATCATAATTAAAATGATTTTTGCATCAGGCAAATGCAGACAACAGTGGGAAAAGGTAATCTTTCCGCTTTTCAGAATGGTCCCTGAAGTTCTGTGATGTCTTTGTCCTGCGAGATCTACAGATGGGCAGAACTATTGCAGATCTGCGTGTGAGACACTTACTGCTGCCAGAGGCTGTATTTATATCATGTATTTATATGGGTATGTGTTTATATGAGCCTGGTGCTTGAAGCAGTCTGTATTCTCAAGAATTAGATCTGGGTGTCTGTAGAAGCATCCTCCACCCAGGCTCTTGTTGACCTGGGGAGGACCCAGGGCCATGGCATCCCCCTGATGCCACTCATGTGCCATCATTCTCAGGCCGATGAGCTTGAGGTGCCCTGGCCAGGCAGGGTGAGCAGGGTCCCGGCTATCCCCTGGGCAGGTACCTGCTCTGTGTGCTGGGAGGGTGCACGGCCTCCCATCCCATCGGCTTTGTCCTCAACGCAGCCCCAAGGGCGCTCCTCCAAGTAAACAGTGCAGACACTCAGCTGTCTGTTGCCTCCAAGATTAGATCCTGGGATTAGGTCTCTGACGGGCTGGCCATGCCATATAATTAAAATAGGCCTAGGAGAGCAGAGGGGCAATACGCAGCCCATGCACAGCTGAGTGCTGGGGGGGGCTGTGCTTGCTCACAGACCCACTGCAGCTGAAAGCAAATCTCTCCACTAACGTAACTTTGCAATAGCACTTTCCACCTAAACACCTCCAGTGCCTGGTTATGTTCATTAATGTTTGCAATGCCCCGAGAGAGGTAACACGGCCTTTATCCCCACTTCCAAAAGAAGAGAAAGGATAAGTGATTTGCTCAAGGTTAGATGGGGAGTTGCTGGAGATGGAGCTTCAGTCTCCTGCCTTCAAAGGAATTTGCTGCAGTGACCAAAGCAAACAGCCCCTGCTGTTACAGAGCCGGACCGTGGCGTGTCATTCGCACTTTGTATCTGAGATGCTGTGTCTGGGAAGGTATCGCTGTCCTTGTGAACTAACTTTTAGTTCTTGAGCGTGGGTGAACACTTGTCATCGTGCCAGGATGACACAAAGTCTAGAAATTATGATGGCAATTCAGGTCATGGTATAATGGGGGAAAAATGCTGCCTCAGAAGTGTCCCCATCTAGTGTCACTGCTAGTGATTATTTAAGCTGCAGGACGTGGTTGTGGCAAAGATCAGGTTGTAGCTGATATGAATCATGCCTTGAAATAACACTTTCCTTCTTACATTGTGAAAATTGCAGAGGCATGGGAAGTGAGGGAAAATGGGATTTCCCTGGAGGTTAAAGATTTTCCTTTAATCAGCTTTCATAATGTTAATTAAATGTTTGGAACAATGGCTCGGGCCTGGGATCCGCCCGCTCTTGCGTAACTGTCTCACAATACCGTTTTCACTTTCATGTTTATTTGCCAGCATGATTCAAAGTGAGAGCTGAGCAGGAGTCCCACACCAAGGAGGTACTTGGGTTTTGGGAAAACTCAACTCCCTGTCTTACCTCTCCTAGAGAGACAAGACCCAAATTCTCCCCTCCTGAGAAGGAGCAGCCTAGAGGGATCACAGCACTTTGTCATCGTTACCCCATCTGCAAATGGGGCTAATAAAAACTTACTGGTATTTTGAGACTGGTACATATAAATAGATACCCACCCAGATGGAGAAATGGGTGTGTTTATAGAGATCGCTACATGGATAGATATATTCTGGGTAGGTTAGATATATTCTGGGTAGGTAAGATATATTACAGTGCCACTTGTTCCCTGAATTTTTCACTCTTTCTATAGTGTCGTTGCTATGTGGCCATGGGAGTCATCATTTCTGGAACTTTGAGCAATCGGCTTAATATAACCCAGGCTTGTGTCACACACACAGGGAGTGCTCAGGGGATGAGAACATTCGGGAAATGGTTCACAGGCAGGGGATGACACTGGTTTCCCCAGGGACCTCACCCCATGGGAGGGGGAACTGTGCTGGGCATATTTCCACAGCCCAGGAGGTCCTTCTGGTGCCAGACCGGGATGTCTCTCCTGGTGGTCTGAGATGTGTGGGTATGTCCCAGAGCTGGTCTAGCGATGTGCTCGGGGCACCCGCCAGCCACATGCGGGCCGGGGGGGTGCAGACGCACACAGAGCCGCAGCCTGGCCACCTTTGTTCTTCAAGTTAGAAAAGACGTTTTTCAAAAATAAGGTATTAAAACTTACAAATGTCAGGCACTATCAGAAAAAAAAAATGAACCTATTATATTTTAGGTCAAAGTGTTATCTAGCCCAAGAGTTTTAAATATGCGCAAAATGCAGTTTCTGCAGAAGGACCATTAATCAGCTGCTGGCAGAACTGCCTTTTTTAAGCTGCAAAGATGAAAACAAAAAGCTGTGAGTGTCGGGGCAGCTCCATTTTCCCATTGTATGGACGGCGGGTCTCAGTGCAGGAGGGCACCTATAGCCGTGCAGGCTCTTGCTTCCCTAGCAACATGTTAACATCTTTGCAAAAGCTGTTTAAATACGCCGAGCTGCTTGCCACGCAAGCTCTACATGGCAGTTTCCCTGTTGACACATGCTTTTGTCTGCTTAGAGGAGGTGCTCTGTAAACATAAATGTTAGATGGCTTTTATGTTACTTATTTCTGATTCATTGGTTCTAAATTAGTAGCTCGGAGGCACATACCTTTCGTACAGGCAGGGAAGGTATTGCCTCTCTTCTCCCCGCCTTTGGAAACTTTGACCTGCTAAGATCGCAAACTGTAGGAAGTCTCTGAGGCGAAGTCCCAGGTACCGCCAGCAGTAACAGCCCGGAGTAAACACGTTAGGTGTGTTTGAAAGGCATTTTAAGGGAGCTTGGACTACCTGGCTCAGTTACCATATACCACAAGCAAGATTAATTTCAAGACTGATTTTGATAGCATGGAGGCTTCTTCTTTAGTAAGGGAATTGGCTGTGTAATTTTTATATATATATATATTTTTTTTTTTTTTCTGTTTGGCAGTGTGGGACATAAGAGATCGAAACTTCCTCTCCACACCCCTTTGATTAGCACAGGAGTGGCAGGAGGAATTTTTTCTCTCTTGGTCATTCCGGGCAACCTTTGAGCCCAGCTTTTCCACCCTGTTCCCATTCAGAAGCTGCAGAGGCCACATAAGCGAGCCCCCAGCCAGCTGGGAGCCATCAGCTGCCTTCAAAGCCCTGGCCAGCCCTTCTGTGATAAATCTATGGCGAGGTGTGTAATGTGTGTGGTATCAGCCCCGTATCCCACACAGTTCCTGTCCCAGAAGGGATGAAATTTTTTTAAAAACTGGAGTAAAAAAGGGAAAACCCATTTCTTGAACTTTTAAGTCATTTTACGGAGCAGTCAAGGGTTGGATCTTTTCAGACTTGTCTTTAACTGAGGGCTGCTGGCTGTAGGTTTTTTAAACCCTTTCGCAGGAGTGGGGTGGCAAAGCCCTGAAAGCTGAGCTGTTCCCTCCTGGATCCTTCCTTGCAGATGGCAAAGGACATTGTCAATTTACACACGAAAGAAGTGCAGAATCCTGTCTGCACATTTTGGGCTGAGACAAATGAAAATTGTGTTGTCAGTCTGGCTTGGCATCACCTTTCCACTTCTCTTTTGTTTTCTCTCCCCGTGAATCATCTCTCCGTTTCACTTCGCTTTTGTTTGTTCCATAATTGCTGGCTTAACCTGGAGGCACGAGGCTTCCTTGTGGAAACATCACCACGCTGTCAGTCAGCGAAGGAGAGGTGGTACAGCTGGTACAGTCCTTCCTCCCTCTCAGGAGTGAATGAATCATCCCTTGAATATGCAATATCATCCAGGACAGGAGCCAGGATCCTCAACAGGCACATGAATTCCAGCATCTCTGGAAACATTATTTCCACATTTTGGGCAGACTAAGAGACAGTAAGTAAATAAGCAAGCTGTGGCATTTGCAATCTCCGTAGTTTTATTTACGGTGATTGCCTGTGCTCTAAATGCTTGTGTGGGTATTAAAAATACAAAGAGAAAAGCATGTATCCTTGATCTGATACTGCCCAAGGCAGCTTCACGGTATGGCCCATTTAATGCCATTGAGCAGTCCATTGAACAATTGAACCCACCAGAAACAGTAACTGCCTGCTTTGCTCCTGAAAACTCACACGAACCAACGCATCCCAAACCCTCTCTGTCGCTGGCCTCTGGATTTCTCCTTTGAAGCAGTGTCAGTGCTGTCTCTTGGTCCCACGTGGAGACGTTTCACATCACCCTGACACAGGAGTAGTGAAAGGCACTCGGGCTCCTGCACTCAGCCGGGTTCTTGATCAGAAGTGTTTCTCCCCCAAGGAAAAGGCCAAGTTCCCATGGATGCTCCTGGGCTGTGGGTGGGATGTAGCTGGGGAATCGGGGAAGATCCACTGTGCCATCAGGTAGTCCATGATACAGCATTTTATAACATCGACTGGTTTCCCTAAGCTCTTGTGTGCTGTGTTCATGAATTCGATAAAACTTCTACTGAATGAATATACAATTAGATTTCTCTGTTGAATGTGTGAGAAATACAATGGGAGAGGAACACTGATCAGATTGAGCAGAGAAATACTGGTCAGGAGGGCTACGATATTGTTTTCTCTACTCTGTTATTAATAACAATAGCAAAGACCTTTTCAGCTTTGTTTTTGTGCCAAGGTTGTAGCTACATGTTAACCTTCATCAGTCCTTCTGACGATAATGGTGAAAGTGAAATACCATTAAAATTATCTTCCTATATGTTTAAACCACTCTGGCACTTTTCCAGGCAGTATTTGTGCCCCTGTTTATGCTGCAGACCCTGGTGACCCTTGAATACTTTTATTTACAACAGCATAACCATCATTTCCATGGCAACATGCTTTTCAAGCTGCAGATTGAGGATTGCAATTTCCTAAGCAATAGAAGAAGCAATGGTGGATTTTTTTTTCCTAATCAGCCAGTAGCAACTTTCATGTGCAAAATGATCAGCCACGAGAAATCATTTAAAAGCTACATTATAATCAAGGCAATTTTAAAGCTCAGCATGGTTAGCCTAAAAATAAAAGAGTTAGATCCAGTTGTTTAATGGAAATGAAGATCATGCAATGATATCCTCACTGCTACTCTAGTAAATTGGCTTCCACTTGCTCTGCGATGCAGCCTAATGAGGAGCAGAGCAGTTTACTTCACTAGAACGACACATTATGTACAAGAAGATTACTCCATAATTATAATCCTATATGGTTTCGGACAATGCTTTCCACATTGGAGGAGACGACAAAGCCTGTTTGAAAACGGTCCAAGCTATCAACAAAGGAATGTTATTAACAGATATGTTGGTTAGCAGCTCACGTGAAATTGCACTTAGTGCCTTCAGAGAGCACAGGGTGGAGCTGATCCCCGAGACAGAAAAGCCGCCTGTGCATACACATATGCCATCGGAGCCCTTCCCGTTGTTGACGGTGTTGTGGACAGAAATACAGAACTGAGTCTATGGGGAAATATCACTCAGCAGTGCTGCAACATTGCTTCCCTCCCCAAAATCAATTTTCAGAAGCAGTTAAGTGTTGTCACTCCACGAGTCGGGAAGCTGAGGTGCAGAAAGATGCAATGATGTGTCCGGGGTTGCTCCAGCTGACCGAGGTGCTTCCCGGAGTCCCAGGACACCACCCTGTCTGCCCTGTCGGGGCCATGACCCATTTATCAAAATAAGGTGTTTGAAGGCTCTCCCTTCATATCCAGGCAGGATTTGCTGCTCACCTGGCCAAGCCCAGCAAACTGCTACGTGCCTGAATGGGTAGGCTTAGCAGAACTGACTCAAACCCCTCAGTATTATCAGTTACTCATGTCCCCAGTTTCCAAGTTACACCTTAATGGTGAGAGAGTCACTATAGAATTACCAAAGATAAATTGTCTAAGTCATGCTAGAAATTATTTCAAAGAAAATAGGAGTAGTTGTTTTTTTCCCCGAGAATTATTTGGGCTGACGGGTAAAGAAATACTGAACTACATTCTGTAACGACAGAGGTACTTGGTAAAAAATATGTTCATACTGATTTGATTTGGGCCTCTGATATTTTTTTGGGGCAAAACTTCCACTGGATTTGAAAGCATTAGGACAGCAGAGGGGGCCTCCAGGTTTAGGGGACCCCCACGTCTTGTGGGGTAAGGGTGGTCATTAACTCTCCTGGGGGAAGCTGAGTAAACACTACTTTTAAACACCAGCTTTTCCATACCAGGGACTGGTTAATTTAGCATTCTGGGGTGTTATGGACCAAGCACGCCGCAGAGTTCAATGTCAAAAGCTTTCAGGACATCAAGAACTATGAGAAATCCTTGACTAAAGCCACTGCATACTAATGTGTGAGGCCAGCCTTAGCGCCCCAGCATCCTCCTCCCTTTGAAGTCGGTTGTCAGGCTTGATTTGGAGTCCGAGAACCTGGGTTAGAAAATCAGGGAACCACTAAGTACGTTCTGCCCTAGGGAAGGTGCTCACCCTCACGTTGGCTGGCGATGGAAGAGGAGGAAGGTTTTTCAGCGTGCTCTTATGGTTTCAGACTTGAACTTGGAACTGTTTGTTTTTGCTACGCCACCCCTTCCGCCCGAGTTAATAGTCAACTTTGAAACCCAGCTTTATGTCCTGTGTGTTTGATTTACATTTCAAATGCAGGGCCAGCAGGGCAGGCTGTCTAAATCACTTGTCAGCACAAGGGAAGGAGGTGACACAGTGGGAGGAAAAAGTGAGACGCGGCTACGGCCCAGTATAAACGTTCCAGCAGCTGGGCAATGCTGTTACTGGGAGGGTCCCCAGCAAGCGACAACTGCTCACCTTGCTCAAAGGTTGAGGTCTAACCCAGGCAACACACAGGGACCAGCTTGTCTCCTTTGATTTACACTCGATTCCTCCAACTCTACAACCCTGCATCCTGTTTTCCTTATCCGCTGCAGCTGTACGTGGAGGTGACGGCTTGAAAAGACCTAGCGAGAGGAGTTTCTTTTGAAACCAAAAATAGCCCATCATGATTTTAGTATTTTTTTTTTTTTTTGGTCAGCATGTTGCAATCTTAAAATTATCACCGATCTGTAGCTGAATTGACATACAGGAAACCTATCTAATCGTGAGTCGGAGGGCACAGGGCAGAGCGAGTTCACCACCCACTCTTGAAAACTATCTGTCTGGAAATATCATTTTCAGCTGCTCTTTGATGAGGTAACATCAAGGAGCAAAGCGACTGCACACACCACGTGGGCCAATGCCAAATGGTTTGCAGGGCCAGTCAATGCCGCATTGAGGAAAGGGGAAACATTTGCAAAATTGGTCAAAAATGAACTAGATGTGTTTTAAAGCAGTTACTTTCCAGACTGTTTACTCTGAATGACACAAATATGATCGGCCCGTCCTTAGAGACCTTCACGGGCTTGACCTGATGGATGTGGTGACGCCTAATCCTGCCCTCGCTCACGCTGCCCAGAGTCGTGCGTGTGCATGTTTCGACAGCTTGTGAGCAGGGTCTTGCTGGCTGCCGTGCGCTGCCACAATGCATTTGTACAACAGGATGACCTCTTCCTTTCATCTTTTTAAATTAAACACAAAATCCTTGGGCTGCAGAGGGAACAACCCCTCGTGGAGATGGCAGGTGGAGGAGCCAACGTGGAGCCACAAGCCCAGCACCATCAGAGGCTGGTGTGAGCATCGTGCCTCTCCAGCGAGCCCACACCCACCACAGCTTCCCAAGGTTTTACTGGAAATAGCTATGTCTGCTTCTTGCGAGCACGTTAAAAACTACCTGCCAGGTTCAGCCGATGTAAATCCCCGTAAATCTGTTCACCAGCCTTATTCCTGGAGAACTGCTGCTTAATGCTCTGTTTCTTCATAGCTGCAGTTTCTCTCAGTTTATTTTAACGACGGTGCCTTGCTCTCAGTTTCACCACACACGTCCTCTATATTGCTAAAAAGGCACTGATGAACATGAGCTGTATTACCAGAAATCACATTCCTGTTCCTGTTCCTTGGCTCATTTCTCCCTCATTTCCCTTTACCTTCCTATTTTAAGACTGCATGCGTGACATACCTGTCAGCTACATCCACTCAAATATTTATCCAGTAATTTAATCAGTGAATTTCATGGTAGGTTGCTAACTACATTGATGATTTTCTCCTCATTCACATAGCTTGGGTTGTGATGCATTAGGGTGCTGGAAGGCTGCAGATTCATGGGGATGTATGAACTCAATGAAGTTTGTAAACAATTACTCCTTTTTCTTTCAGCCCTGAGGCCTGTGGTGTGCCTCGCCTGTGTGCTGCACTGAAGGGGAAAGTGCCAGAGATTGCCGACACTTGGGCATCGGCGTGACCCTGGGTCAGCCTCAGCTGTGGGCCAACCTCTGGCTCATGCCGAGGGAAAAGCAAACAGAAGAGGGGCAGAGTCCGCTGGAACAGAGTGGGGGATTTTAGCTTTACATTTCAGAGGACACCTCCTTTCTTCCCTCCTCCCAATCCCCAACCTGTCTAAAGCCAGTCATTCAGGAGAGGGAAACTACAGTCTCTCGTAGGAGACTATTCCCCCCAAAGAAAGCTCTTTCTTAAGCCAATCGCAGCTTCCAGACTAGAACAACTTTAGGAGATACACCAAACCCCCACACTATGCTCTTGAAGCCCACCATGATCCCAGGCTGGAGCACTCCTAGCCAGAATGAACTCCGCAGAGCCAGGCACCAAGGCTGAGCCCCCCAAAGCCATCCTGCTGTGTGCCCCAGGGTTGATATGCCCTAGGGTCTGGTGGTTTGGCCAGTCAGCCCTTTCCTCACCTCAAAATGGGGCCTCAAAGAAAGGGAGGAGCGAGAAGTGGCACCTTTTATAGTGTGAGTAACAGCTCAGCAATATGTTCCCCCGGGGCAAGGTATGCTCCACACTCAGTGATTTCAAAAGAAGTTTTAAAAAAAAAAAAAAAAGAAAGAATGAGGAACTAACTCAACACACCCTGTAGGTAGGTTCTGGCTTCCCTGGGGAGAATTATAGTGTAAACTTCCAAGTAGTATCTGCTTAATGTGTTATGAACAGCTTTTCCTTTTTCTTATTCCCCCTCCTCAAACCTGAAACCACTGCTTCTTTACCAGATAATGCTTTGCCTTGACAGGATGGGAGAGATGTTGTATATGTACAGATATAGATACTCTATCATCTCTTTCCATTAATAGGTATTAAGAATAGGGATAGAAATGATAATCTCACTCTGTTGCATCCTGTGCCCAGTCTCCAGGAATCCTGTTACTTAATGTTTGAAACATCCTTTGGAGGTAGATGAATATAATTGCCCCCCACTCGTTCCTGGCTCTGGAAATGGCAGTGCACTTCGAGACACGCTTACCACAAGCACTGGCTTTGGCTGCAGCAATCCTGCACTTAGCAGGCACATGCTTAAGGGCTTTGCTGGACGGGCTGAGCTAGTGTGCTTGATATCTTGCAGGATAGGGTAGGAAGGCAGAGAGAGATTAAGGATTTTATCATGTTCCCAGGAAAGTTCAGTACAGAGTTTCATTGATTTCAGTGGAAGAGAAGCCGTCCATAAATAGTTTGCACAGCTGGGAAAGAAGCCCAGGAGATCCCAGTGTCCTGTCTTTCCCTCTGACCATTAGGCTACACTTCTCCTCAAAGAAGTATTGGACATGGGGGAATTTACACTCTCTTACAGCCATGCAGGTTGCTCCAAAAAGAAGCAATATTCTTATATAATAACTAATATAAAACTATAATAATATAACTAATCCTGCAGCAAACCCTGCAGAAAGGCTGCATTAAGTGTGAGTGCAAGGCTGGCGACCGTGCCTTTCAGAACACCTTGGCAGTTTTACCAAACCGCAGATAAGTGGAGATTGATACAACCTTGTCAGAAGGGTGGATTTTTTTTCCCCCTGTGGAACCTGTATTTAGCTGAAATTCCAGAAGTGATTGCATTTTACTTGGGTATATCTCCCGCAGAAGTGGCACGAGCTGTGTTAGGAAATAACTTCAAACTTACTGAAATTCAAAGCATTTTTAGTATATCAGTAACCTCAAGCAGTTCTTAATTGCTGAAGTAATACTGCCTTCACTTCTCAAGCAGCACTAGCTGATTTTAGCCAAGCTAGGAATATGAAAACAAATTCTAGACTGGAGCATCTCTTCTTAAGACTTTTGTAGATGCAGTCAGACTAGGTAGCTCAGCGTGCCCTGGTTTTCTCAAAGCTCTCTGAAAAAATTATAATAATAATAGCAGTATATCAGTTAGTCCTCAGGGATAGCTCCATTTTCCATGCGTGTAACCTTTACCACTTTGGGATGCAAGCTATTTGTTTTGGCAGCCCGAAACAGCCCATAACTTTACCATGATAACCATTTTTAGTTTGGCCTGTAGATTTTTTTTTTCCTTTTTCAAATCCATCTGTCCTGAGAAGTCAAATTCCTGATTTTATCTTGCACCACCCACCCTTTTCACTTACAAAGGGGACCTCAGAACAATCCCTCATCCTCTTGCCTTGCTCTCTGGTTTTCCCTTGCCTTGTTCTCAAAGAGATTCATGTTTCTGTTTCACTGTGTCTGTGCTAAATTCTTCTGTTCCTGATATTTCTGGATTCTGAGGTAGGGAGGTGCCATATTTATTACCTTGCAATAACATCTGAAATACCTTTGTTGAATTTACAAGTTTTGAGACTAAGGAAAACAACCCAGATATCATTTTCCTGCCTGCCAGCTCTGAGTGTTACATGTAGGATTTGGGTTGTTAGTTATTGCATGATTACTGAGAAGAGAGATTCTGTTCTTTGGACTTACCAAAGCTGTTGGTGATGGGTGCGTGCATGAGAAAAGAAACCAGCTCTTTCCCCCATCCTTTTCTGTTGCTTTCAGAGGAGAAAATAGCAAAAACATCTCTGCAAGAAAAATCACTCAGTCTAGCTGGCAGTGGTTTGCCATTCAGCAGATTCATTCAGGCTTTTTCATGGGTGATTCTTTTTTCAGGTGTCCAGCATCCAAATATAGCAGATGTGGGTGTTTTCTGTCTTTGAAAAGAGAAAAACAGCTGTTTGACAAGAACAGTGGGACTGATGCAGAGCGTATGCAAAGTGCAGAGTGAGACCTGAGTACCTGGTGAGAGCCCTCAGTTGATTTTGATCTTCACATCATCCTGCAGGCAGCTGTGGGGAGGCTGTAATTAAATTATAGCAGGACATGGGGCTGTTCCACGTTGTCCCAGGACCAAATTCAGGCCAGAATCTGCACAAGGTAGAAGGGACATAGGTCCGTCCTTGCTCTGTGCCTTCAGAGTGGCTCCCCCATGAGCTACATAGCCTTTGCACTGTGTGCTCTCAGCAGCTGCCAGGTTCAACTACACCTGAACAAACCCAGTGACGGAAGGAAGAATTATCTCGAAGAATTCTCTTAGGAGTGCTGGGAAGTGGCAGAGATTTGCGAGACACTGGAAGAAATGCCTCTGGTAAAACATGTATTTCTTCACCAGTGTTTTAGGTGTAGGAACAAAATGATGTTGAGTGTTTCTCGCTTCCTACGGAGTGAAAAGCTGTTCCTTCAGGTTTATCCCAAATCATCTGTGTGACTAATTCCCTCTTGGAGTTAGCAGGGAGAGACGAGTTGTCCTGTTATGCAGAGAGTTAGCAGGGATTATCTGGTTTATCACAGTCAGCTTTCCTACACTCCAGAGCTGCCCTTACTCCCAGCCAGATGTTCAGAGGTGGGCCCGGAATCTGTGCGGTGCTTCACCAAACCCTCTGAGTCCTCGCTGACAAATACCTGCAAAAATACTTTTTTATCTGCTTGGCTTGTCGTGGGGACCATACAAAACTACTTCACAGGCTGGATTCAGCTACTTGGACATCCGTGGTGGGTAGTCAGGGGCTTTTCTGGGTTTTGAACCTCTGCCTCCTTGAGGGACTCATGCAATTGCCTGTTTTATTGACAATCAAGATTGCTCAACGAACTATGCTGCTTTTTGGGAACCAATGTATAGATATTCTTTAGTAACATTAATGGTTTACTCCCGTGATTAGGAACAGATGAACTTTAAAATAATTAATAAATTAGTATTAATATATTTCGTATTTTAATGTGTCCAAATGCAGGTATTAATGAGTTACTGTTAATTTTTAGCTAAGCAACATCAGGTTTCTTTGCTGATGGGCTTTGCTCAATTGAAAAGTCCACTGCTTCTGGGAGTTACATTTGAAATAGACTTGCAGGATCAAAACCTTTTTATTTTTGGTAATTACTACTGTTTTCAACATCCCAGTCTGAGGAAGTGTTGGACCGATCTCTCCTAGCCATAGCTGGAAGGCGTCCTGTGTCATTTGAGGGAGGGTTACTGGGTGACTACAAATACGCCACATCACAGACTTCCCTGTGTGTCAAGGGAATGGTTTCCACCACACACATAATGGCAGAGTGGCAATTAGCCCAAGCAGAGCGGGTGAAAACACTCAATCCTCGTCCTGGCCACAGGGACACACGGTGTTGGAGGTGGCTGGCAGCTGATTTCTGCACAGCGGAGCAGCTGGCTGTGGGGCTGCCCTCCCTTTTCTTTGGTTTCCTACCGCCTGCTTTAGTGCCTGCCCCTCCACTCCTCCCCTGACTCTTTCTTTTCTCTTAGGGAAAAGTATATTTTGCCCCTAATATTTAGCAATGACCCCATTTTTATTTAAATCTTCATTTCCTATCCCGATGGTTACTCCTCATCCAACACTGTGAAGAATTTGCCTCCTTGATGATGTCTAGGAAATACCTTTGTTTAAACCTGCTCTGCCAAGCCAGTGACATAACCTACGCTCTCAGATATCTGTTTCCTCGCACACAGGTGTCATTCCTCTGGATCTTTTCAGTTCTACTGCTAAACTGTATCCCATTTATTCTGGTTATCTAGAAATCCTCCCTTCCCCTCTAGCCCAGTCCACCTTTCATCCCAACCATCTGGAAGACTGCTGTTAGGCAATGCTATCTTGGTCTAATTTGTAAGAAATAATTGATTTATTACTGCTACATACCTTTCCTGATTTTCCTGGGCATGGCAGAAATAACAGGCTGTTCTAGTCTTAAAGAACTTCATATAAATTGCATTCACATACAACATATCTCAGCGATAAGGGGACCTGAGCTCAAAGGAAGCCGCATCATATCTTAACTCTCTGGAGTTTTGAGGGGTTTATTTTAATAATATCCTGACTTTAGCATATACAATCCATGGTATTTGCCAAGCTTAAAACAACAGTCACAGGAGGATCCTGTCGTACGTTTTTGCAACTGGTTCTCACATCAACAGAGCGCTGATCCTGCATGGAATTCATTCCACATTTTATTCATTATCTGAATGAGTTATCAAGACAGCTCTCGGCCTGGCTGGAGGTACCAACATAGTGCAGACAGATTTTTTTCCCACAGAACTCTCCGAAGCGATACTGTCAGCATGGCTATATTTAATGGGCTCTACCCATGCAGTCAATCTCTCAGTGCACAAGAAATAGTTTACAATCTCTGAAACCCTACACTCCTCTCTGCCATGGAGCAAGAAAAAGTAACATCTACCGTCATTCCTTTTGCATGTCGCTGGATCCAGGGGGAAGGGTAAGCTAATAAGACAATGAAGACATTGAAAACAATATTCTAAGAGGCAGAGCGAGGCAAAACCAAAATAAAAATCAGTAGTCAACATCTGCAAGCAATCTTTAATCACATATGCCTTTAAGTTCACATATGTCATGCCCTACTTACCTTGGCTTTGGGCTTAGTATTAGTTTAGAAATAACCTGTGATCTTCAGTATATCATTGCTATTGCTGAGTGAAGAGTTAGGACAGAGGCTGTTGCATGCAAAGATGTTTTCCCCCACGTTAAATGCCATTAGGCAGAAAATAACTGACATTATGGGAAGATAACGTCGGGAAGCTTTATGCTCCCTCCGAATTTTCTGTGACGTACCCCTGCAGCGTGCCTGAAAGAGCTTTGTGCCACACGCATTGAGGTAAAGGTCATCTGTCCTAAAGTGACTTCTACAAAATAAAATTGCCTGTTTCCCAATTTTAAAAAAAAGGTCTAGTTCATGAATATGGCAGAGAAATGTCATGACACGCTGATCACGGGACTGAGGTAAGTGGCAGGGTAATGGTGTGACCTTCACTTCACATCTGAAATAGAAGCCTCTTGGGCTGTGGAAGAGGGGTTGGTGAGTGATGTCTGTGAACCCTGGGGCTGGGGTATGGATCTGCTCCAATTACGCATGACATAAGCAGCATGGGGGGAAAATAGTCATTTTAGTGTGGTTTGGCAGGATTTAGCATTGGAACAATTGCACTGATGAAAAATAAAATGACCAGATGACACAACACAGCATGGACAGCAGTGACAAGAGGGATGGAGAGCGCCTTACTGGGGAGTGAGCAGTGGCACAGCCACATCGGGCAGCTGCCCGATCATCATGCATTGAAAATGCAACATGGCCAAGGCAGGGAGAAGGCCAGGAGCTTATATGAGACATCTTCCATCTCTGTAACTCCAAAACCCTATTTCCAGTGTCTTATTGTTAGAAGCGTTACTGAGTTGGGAAGTGTGGAGGTCTTGAAATACATAAATTTAAAGACTACCTTATAGCTCAAAGCTTTAGGATCAATGTTCATTACCTCTTGCCATGCTGTATGTGGTATACACGTAAGTCCCTTTTTTGAAGTCATAAACTACATCAACATAAACTACATCACCCCTGGAAGTGTTCAAGGCCAGGTTGGATGAGGCTTTGGGCAACCTGGTCTAGTGGAAGGTGTCCCTGTCTGTGTCAGGGGGGTTGGAACTAGGTGATCTTTAAGGTCCCTTCCAACCCAAGCCATTCTATGATGAATTTTAACTGCCTAGCTCAAGATTTGCCCTTCTACAAGGCATAGGAATAAAGTTGACTGCTCTTGTGACACAGGTTAATTCTTAATTCTTCAGTTAGACTGGAAAAAATCCAGAGTCTTCTTGCCCGCTATGTCCTCCTCCCCCCATTATAAAAAAAATACCAAATGTGCAGGTTATAAATAACACATGTTATCTAACATTTCACCATATAAGGAATGAGCAGAACTGGAAATGCTGATTTCTTTTTTGCCTTTAGTGTTCAAATTAAATGGACAACGTAGCATATTGAATATTCCCAGCAAAAATGGTTTATGTGTAGTTCTGGTGTTCTTGTATCTTGCTCTGAGCTTTGTTGGCCTATTTGCTGGTACTTCAACAGCCAAGAACCATGAGTTTGACATTATATTGCTAAAACATATCAGTCTCTGACTAATTTGAAAGCAAGGGAAACAGGGCTCCTCCACTCTTGTGTTACGTCCTGTGTAAGGGTAGGGAGCACGTAGGAAGGGACTGTTAAAGCCTATGGGACATGTATCTATAATGAGCTCGGTAACACCATCTTCATTGCTGTCTTTAACCAGAGAATAGGTATTTTGAGGGCAAGCAGAGGCAGTTAGATCTGTTGTCATATAGATTAATCTTGGGGCAAGGACTGAAGATAATCTAGGGCTAAAATTGCAGTATGAAGTAATTAGTTGGTTTACACCATTTTTCCCTTCATTAAATAACAGGTATCCTTCCAGATCCCTTTTCCCCATGAACAGGAGCTGATTCAGTTCTGGCATGCAGTCCCCTTCCCTCTGTGCTTCTGCTCTGAAGCCTGAACTGGCCTCCAGTTAATTCGTATAGAATTAAAGAAGGGGATGAAGATACGAAGCTGTTCTGAGCCTTTCTTTCTCATGCAGCGTGATACCAGCTACTGAAAAGCAGTTTTGTATCCCCT
Organism: Nyctibius grandis; assembly: GCF_013368605.1. Classification (NCBI taxonomy): domain Eukaryota; kingdom Metazoa; phylum Chordata; class Aves; order Nyctibiiformes; family Nyctibiidae; genus Nyctibius; species Nyctibius grandis. The sequence continues at coordinate 93,349,321 of NC_090695.1, read as the reverse complement.
AGTAACACAAGGCTCAAAAACATTTCACGAATAAAGAATCTGCCTACCTGGTTATTAACAGCCCAGCACTCACTTCCAGTTATCTCCTACCCTATTTGCTTGCAACCAGGTATGAAAACATTTCTGCAAGTAACTGAAAATAATGGGAAAATTCACTGATTTTGGAAGCAAAGTGAGTTAAAGCAATGAACCGCAGTACATGTTCTTTATGCATGTACAGCAGCATAAGGAAACTGTGGGAAGCTAATTTGCAAGCCTGTTTACTGAATACCTGGAACAACTCCCATTTCCCATTTAAATTAGCTACAGGAAGCCAAGTGTCTAATTTGCTTCTCCAGTACCTGCTTGTTCCACTCATGTATGTCCTTACCCTCACGCATTTTAGCAGACTCTCTCCTGGCATTTCAGATGTTTATTGCTGCATCTATAGTCTGTAGTAGCTTCTCCAGGGAAAAATAAATGCGGACTGCTAGCACACTGAGCTGGCTGGCTTTGTACCTGCCTTGCACTTCACAGGCACAAACAGCTATTTGGAGTTCAGGAGAACAGCAGGTCAGGTTTATAACATCCAACAAATCCCTGGGCCAAAACCAGTATGCAGCTCTTGCAAAAGCAGAGACTTTGAGGAACAGTCTCCTTTTTGCGGTCAGTGCTAAACCTGTTCTGTATCCGGAGATGTCTGGCTATCCAGTGCTAAAGCAAATGATATACAAGCAGTATAATAGTAGTATTTAAAATAATCCCTTCCACACACACCATCATCTCAAAGCTTCTTTCCAACCTCATCTGCTCAGGGCTAACCTAAGCTGTGAAGGAAGCCTCCTGTGTCACCTGTTTTGTCCTCTCCTTGGAAAAGGAGGGGACATGGCTTTGGATGTGAGAATTGCTTATGGAAAATGTCCTGGTTTTAGTCCCTGCGCTCTGGCCTCCAGAGCCTGCGAGCTTGAAAGCTCAGCTGTGCGTCTCTAACCAATTATGGGCTGTGCTAACATTGCCGCTTGCTTTTCCAGAGGTAGGTTTCTCAATGGAAAATTGTGAGAAGTGTCAATAAATAATGACAGTTTTGAGAGCACTGGGCCAAGGTTTCTTCTTGCCTATGGACAGTTATATAATGGTTCTTCATCATCTGTGGCCTTTTCTTAGCCAAAAGTCAACTTGGAATATGCTGGTGATGTGGGCAGCGGTAGGTAAATGCCTCTTGTTTAGCAGTTGAAAACTCTTGTTTACTCAGGAGTAAGATTTGTAATGACACAAAGCATGTGGAGCAGTATTTTAAATGCCTTCTCCAACCACTACTAGTAAGATACTTTCACCAGCCAGCCTGCCCCTCTCATTAGAGGTTGACTTTTCAATAGAACAATAAATACTAGCTCACCCTCATACATTTTCTGCATTTGTTTCTTTGCTATTGACAAGAGGAGAAAATTCCTGTATTCTTTTCTCTCCTGTCCCTCTGGAGAGGTCAGGATTTATCCCTGAATGATTACATGATCTGTCTCGTGCTAATTAAATAGAAAGCAAGTTAGAACTGTCATTTATGGAGTCCTTAAGCCCAGAGGTCTTATTTTACATTTCAGTACAAGACTGAAGGAAATTGAAAACATTATTCCTTAGAGAACTGAGATATAAAAACACTGGGAAATATTCATGTAAGCAGAGCACACAGAAATATCTTTCATTTATGTTCCCATTTGTTAAAACAAAACAGTACTTTTTTAAGCAAATGATGAAAATTGAAGACTTTCCTCACAGTAGGAATATCCCTGGTATCAGTCTTATAGCCAGAATGACCATCTGCCCCCTGGCCCTGGAAAACATCCTTTACAATACAGTGGAGTCAGAAGTTGTCCCAGTAGGTGACCTGTCTTCTTAAAGCCATTGTAATTTGCTCAGCGTTCCTCTTTAAAATAATCATTTAAAGTAGGGTTGGAAAAAAGATATGTCATTCTTTGACTATCAACGTTTGATCCACTGTTTTGATTCTTTTAAGCACGTATCATTATGTCTCCCTCAAATACCGTACATAGTGAATGAAATGCCTAACCAGTAGTTAAGATTGGCATATTTTTAAATCAATGTTGTACACTAAGTAGTTCAATGGAGTTCTGATAAAAAAAAACCCCAACATCTAGCGACCTGGAACTTGCAGCTGCTTCTTTTGCTTCCTCAATGATTTAGGATTAATTTTACAGGCTTTATTACTTTACGTGATCTCACCCTCTCCATTCTCCAGGTGGATGAAAACATGTTCATTGAAATGATCTTCCTGTGAAGCCGCAGAACTCAGTTTGCTGGAGGAAGAACGGAGCATAGGTGGTAAAAGTTTCTAGGACTGAATCACCTAGCTCTTGATACTACTGCTAAATTAAATTACAGTTCCTATGGAACCTGCCTGGAGAGAATAATTTTAAAGCAACTCTCATGGTAAGACTGGTAATCAGTGAAAGGAAACCTTGGGATCAATCCAAGTAATGCTAGAGAAGATGAATTATGGAGACACTTTGTCTTTAATTGGCTTTGGATACAGTTATACATAAGACCCTTCTTACCTAAGGTCTTAGTTGACGTATATGAAGAAGGGATTCAGTGGAAGGTGTATGGGAAAGGCAGCAACAATGCATGAATGCTACACGAAATAGCCAAAGCCATTTATCTTAGCGACAGTCATTAAAAAAAGACCGGAAAGCTCCTTTCTCCAGCGGATGGTCTCAGTGAGCTTTGGGATATCAGTGCAGTCACCCATATCATCCCCGTCGAGCAAATGGAGGGTGTTTTCAACAATAACACAGAGTTGAATGAAGCCATTACTGTGAAATTTCACAGAGTTTGGAAAACTAGACCGCGTGAATGTCCTTCCTCCAAATGTGGGAAACACTAGCTCAGCCATACTATCCTCCATGGCACCTTCTTGGATGATTGTGAATATACCTATCAAAATCCCTTCGATTTCATGGTTTTTCACTGGCTACTGATACCAATGAAGTGCTTCAGGAATCCTTCCATGCCCAAAGCAGCTGTTTTGCACCTGGTTTTATGGGAAACTGTGAAATGAGATTTTCTCAAGATTTTTGGGGGGTTGAGGCTGGGATGAGACCTGATTAATTTAAAACAACTATATGAAGCTTTATTACTCAAGGAAAAACAAACATTCTGGAAGAACACATTACTAAAAGTCTAATGAACTATCAGGACCTCACATTTCATATTTTGATCTTTTACTGATTTCCAATAAATATTTTTAATCAGGAAGGCTGGCTACGGTGACTAATCTTGGAAAAATCTTTCATACCAGGAGTAAGCCACAAGATTTGCTTTTCTGTACATAAATAACTCACAGAGAATAAACATAATACTATAAATTGATTTTCAGTTATACAAAATTCTGTGCTAAGGCTGCTGGAAATTTTTCCATCGAGATGGAAACTGGATTGTTAGTTGAACATTTTTATTAGTATCTGCTTTAGTTACATTTCCATTTTCTGCTAGAAAACTGATATTTTTTTGGCTGAAAGTTCTTCCCTCCTCCAGTTCCCACTGCAAAAATGTCCAACCATTTTCTACTAAACAGGTTTTCTGCTTTCAGGTTTCCAAGAAACAAGGCAAATATATCCACCGTATCCCTTGTCTAAGCCACTTGATTTTACTACAGCACTGGGTAGGTTCACAGCTCAGTAGAACAACAGTGTGACATGCGTGCCAGCAGTTTTGCAGGAAAATGATGTCTCTGCCCCCACACCTTGCAGTCTGCAGAGCAGAAAGGGAGAGGAAGGAGAAAGAGGAAAGATGTGCATAAGCAGACCTTTAGTTATATTTTATGAGCCCAGTCGTTCTTCCCTGCATTAAGAGCTCCAGTGAGAATATATGCCTTGGGGTGAAGTTTGGAAGAGGATGATATAGGTGAGGTAGGAGGGAAGAATGGTGGAAAAATCATGGTGGAAAGGAGAGAAGGAAATGTGTGAAGGAGGAGAAAAATGATAGAGAGAGGGGAGAGATCAGAAGAGGGCAAAAAAACCCCACAAGTGAGGAGAGCAATGGTAGGTGGTGGGGGACCTGGACAGATGGGAAGGAGCAGGACAGAGGGGACCCCACAGTCAGTGTCACTGCAGGCAAGGAGAGCAAAGCCTGGGGTTTCAGAGCCGAGGAGGTGGTAGGGGACCAGAGCTGTGTCTCTCCCCGTGGCTGCTGCTTTTCTGTGTGTGGGGTCACCCAGTTTTGTGTCCCGGCCAGGTTTCTCTAGGAGGGGAAGGTGGGAACTAGAAGGCTGTGACTTTTCACCCTCCTCATCCACTGCTGGGACTTCAGTGTTGATCCCAGGGCTTTTGCCCCTGTGGCAGATCAACGAAGGGGTGGCTGGGAGCCCTCGGTGGGCTCCCTGTGGGGAGCAGAGTACAGTGTACGCTGTGATGAAACTGGTAGTTGCAGATAAAGTATTTACGGCAGTGGAAAAAGATACACAGATGCATTTCATTCCTCTACTATTAAATCGGTAACAGGCAGCATGGCTGAGCAAGCTGGGCGATCCTATTACATTTCAAAAGGTAGCTCTAAGGATTCATCTTCCCCACACTCCGCGCTCCCATATGTTGTGTGAATGAGCTTTACTGAAGCTACTATCTCCTATTGGCAAGATGGGCATATTCCAGGAAAGCTATTAAGTGAAAAGTCTAAATCTGATGGCGATGGTATTTTTCCTCCCCCAGCCAAAGCAAACTAACTTTCTTCTCTCTTGCTGTCTCGTGTATTAGCACACATGAAAATTTTACTGATATGAATTATATAAATCCACTAGAGAGGCTGTTCTGCAGTAGCACAGAATAGGGAGGCTCTATTGTAACACAAAAGCACATAATGGATGAATGAATATAACAGAACAACAGAAAATCATTAACAGTCCACAGGCCAGCTAAGTGTGCTGGCCATAATTTATTCATTTATGCTTAGTTTTCTCTTCTGATTCTGACTAGACACAAATTAGAAAACCTGTTCAGCCATATCATGGATCCCAGGGAAAGATGCACCTTAAAAACTGATGGCAGAAGTGCCTTCTCTTCAGCAATCCCCACTGGCTTCAGGAGGGTGACAGACATCTTTTGGTGAATTGCATCCAAGCGATGTTAGATGTCGCCACCTCTCTGATAGCAGAAGGTAGCACCATTGGTCAAGTAGTCCCCAAACCTCCAGTGGCCTCCTTCATAGCCTTGTTGATACTGATACGGCTCAGACATGGTGGAGCAGTGGAGTGAGGAAGAAAAGAGGGTGAGGGGAATATCCTCACCTGGCAGGTCCTGGAGTGCTTGAAGTCTATAGGTCAGGGCCCAGATGTTCGACATCCCCTGGCAGAGCATAGTCAGCCTGAGAAGACTTTCACAAGCAACGGTGGAGGAAAGCCCCGTCCCAGGTGGGTGTTTGGGCAGGGTGCCCTGGTGCTCCCTGCATACCCAGCCTGCAGGAGGAAGCAGAAATGCTAGGAATGTTCCTTGGAGCAATGATGAGCCAAATAACAGAAACACCTGGTTTTAAGCCATCTCCTGAAGCAGGTCATGGGAAAAGCAGCAGCTCTGGCTCTCACCAATGCTCCTCCCTGATAAGTCATTGAATTTCTCCCCAGCTGTCCCCAGGTCATGTTCACTCAAACACCACTTAGACACACCATTAAGGTCTGCTCCTCAATAAACATTTCCCTCTTTGGGAGGAGACAGAGCCCACCCAAGTCTGACCAGACGATGAAAATTTGCTCTGTGCTCAGCCGCCTGAGTCAGATACAAGAAAAAAATCATTGTGTGCATGAAAGTCCTTTTTGTCTTGTGTGTGGGGGTGGGGGGCCCTGCTGGCATTTCGATGAGCTTTTCTGTTTTCTTGCTGAAGTTCTCATTTATGTGCCATGCTCTATTGATAAGCTGGGGACACTTCTGAGAAGCCTCATATGGAGACAGTCCCATTCGTTTCCTGCAGCATGGCCAGACACAAGGGCTGCACCATCAGTCTTTGCAGAAGGTCTCTTGCTTGCAGGGAATTTGGGATTTGGTTCCCAATCTGGCTAAAACAACCAACCCCTTCTTCCCCCAAAAGGAGAGATCAACATAGATCAGTGAGGAAAGGTGGCACTGGCTCACAGAATTCCACAGGGGAAGGAGGTGCAGTTCATATTCATGGTCTTTCCCCTGTATAGGAGGACAGCTGTGACATTTGAGTGATAAACATTCTATTAGTTCTGGGTCATGAAAATCACAATGCAAATCTACTTTTTCTGAATGTAGGGTGGCTTCCCAGGGGCTTTTTATGGTCACGGGACACTTCAGTTAGTTGGGTAGGACCGCTGAGGATAACCTGGCTTATATTTTAGGTGAACATGCTGCCAGAAAAATCCTTTAAGGTTAACCAGCCTATGGCATCTTCAGCTTTCTAACTGAAAGCCTTCTGTATCTGCTGAAAGAAACAAGGGGAGCATATGTGAGGGAAGAACAGAAGTGAAATTTGAGCTAAGTTACCGAGTGGTTTCACGGTCATCTTCCCCTCCGCTGAGGTGGTCAGAGAAGGATGTTAGTGTCAGTGACACTCTCCAGTTAAACCTCTGCTCCTTTCCCTGGACTAAAGCCAGAGGCAGAAAGAGAAAACCAAGAAGCCATCAACGCTACAGCCCTGCCAATAGGCATGTAACTGCGCGCAGACAGGAGACCACGAGACATGGTGGACAAAGAAGAATACGTGTTGGCAACGAGCGCTCGATTCACATTTTAAACAAAATGAAGCAAGCAAGATTCCCGATGAGTTCAACATTTGGTCAGGGGATATAAGTTCCTAGAAACATATCTGTAGTTACGCTAGTGACTAAGTCAACCTCCTCCTCTATCAGCAGGCTAATAACAGCAGAGGAACAGCCATCTTGAGTTGTTCTTGGAGCCGCTTTCCCAAATGGAAGGAGAGGGTCCCCCAGAGGGTGCAGGTCAACAGCTGCCTCTGCCATTGAGGCCAGGATGAGGCCAAGTCAAGGAAATAGGAGATGCCACTAAGATAAAACTTGGATGACTAAGTTGCTTTGGTGATAATTGGCGTGTAGGGTCCTAATTGCTTTAGGTGACTGATGACATTATTTGGAGGGGCACAGGTAGTTAGCAGCGTGGTTCTCATGGACTTTGAAATCTGAGCCATGGCACAAAGAGTTGGGCTGTTCTCAGCTGCTGATCATCTTTTCAGCAAGGCAGTCCTGATTTCCAGGCCTCTTTGGAAAATAGGTCTTGAGATCAGAGATTAACATTTCCCAAGACATCTAAATAACTTAGGGGCCTATTTTCTAGTATTAACATTTTTTAGCCACAGTAGTTGTAGCTTGGATGATAGATTATTGCTTTTGATTAAGAAATTACCTGGGTAAGTCCTCCAAAAAGCCTTGCAGCTATTGTTCAAAACTCCTACTGGATTTCCAAGGCGTTCTGCTACGGTATCCTCTATGTGGGATCTGTGGTTCTCTGTCCCCAGGGAGCAAGAGACCACCCTTCTTTTCTTGATGGCTTCATGGATAAGGTCCCAAATTTTTCTCTCTTGAAGTATGGGGTCATGGTACAGAAGAGGCTGAGAACCACTGGTCTGTATTTATAATTTCCTATTTTATGCCAATCCTGTTATCATTCTCCTAATATACAGCACTTTTGTCTTCCCAGGGGTCTACTTCCTTTGAAATATTTTCCTGGTCTTTTTTTTTTCTTCTTCGTATTTTTGCACTGACATCATCTGATTGAAAAGAAACTTTTTTTTTATTTTGTTTTGTATAAAACTGGTATTTTTGAAGCAAGATATTGCTACATTTCCTAGGACTGAATTGTATTTAGGTCTGATTGTTCTTTATTTAAAATCAATGGCTAAATTCCTGTCAACCCAATAAAAGCTAGTTCTATGAAAAGAAAAAAAAGATTTATCCGATTATTAAAAGAATGGATTATTACATAGGCTTTTTCTAAAATGGAAAGAGGTAATTAACCAATTGGATTGGGTTTGCATAGCCTATTTATCTATCGGGTATTGTGAATGTTTCAATACATTTCCCTTATTCCTTTCTAATTCCCTGCTGAGCCAATAATATTTCCAAAAATACTTAAGCAGGGGGTGAATTCATCGGTGTCCTACTAAATTATATCTTGCCTATATTTGTATGATCCTGTCACAGTAGGGAAGTTAGCATCATTAAAAAAAAAAGATGCTGAAATCTATGCAATTTTTTTCCTGCAATATCTAGGCCAGAGAGTGCAAGTCACACGATACAGAAACCTCCTGGGAGAGTCAGGTGGAGGAGCAGGACACCAAAGCGCAGCAACGCTGCTCTGTGCCCAGCAGCGATGTTGGTAATGACAATTGCTGCTGCGAGGACCTCTGACATCACCAGTCACTCCCAAAAATGCAGCTAATAAATATCTATGATGAAATCATTGCTGAGTCACTCTATAAATACCTCCCCTTTGGCCTCATCAGGGCAAATAGGAGCTGACCTCTGTTATGCAGGTTTTGGTCTAAACCAGTTTGCCATTAAGCAGGTTGCCATAGGTGAATTAGCTGCGAAAGGGTACTCAGAGATGAATTTTGGCTTCAGTGACTGCATTAGACATTAACTGTGTGGCTGTAGGTGCAGTCAGCTGGTTTGCTAATAGCCAGAGCAGGATTAGAGGTAATTAAAAAAAAATCTTTGGAAAATGGGGAATAAGTATCAATTTTCCATTACAGATGAATTAATAACTAAACTCCCTCTCTTGCCCACTTTACTTGCATTCTGCAGCTTGTTTTTCTTCAGGGGAAGAGCTGTCACTTCCAAGGCATTTCAACGGCACAGTGGGTCCCTGCCTTTGTGCCTGGTCTCCATGTGCTGCCCTAACACGAGTGGTTCACAATGACAGCAGTGAGCAGACTTAAAATGGTTGCAGCCTGAAATACATCCCTTGCATCAGAGACCCTGTGTTGCAAAGGGGATACTACATTGCTCAATGTCCTTAGTGACTGTCGACTTTTAGAAAATTGTAGCAATAACCAGTGTTTGGAGGCCTGGGCTGGCGGCTGGACTGAGTGCTGATTTACCCTCCCCATGTGTGGGCGGGATAGGTCTGCCTGTGTCTTTTGTACTAAATTTCAGTTTTTCTCCAATAGTGTCAGCCACATTTGGATTACCAGGACACAGTGTGACAGTGTAGCCCTAAGGACAGTGATGCTCCTGACTCAGGGCTGAGCATTTCTGCTTTTATTTTATTTTATCCAGCAGTGATGGTGTAGGAAGTTGGTATTAAAACAAAGTCATGTCACTGGTTCACTGAAGTCGCCAGTAAGTCCTTCAAGCAGGCTTTGCTTATTCCTCATGGAGGTGCTCACACACACAAGACCATGACCTTTCAAGATGCCAACACTGGAACGACCTTTCCAAAGCATCTGCAGATAGGCCATCCTTTTGTTGTCCTCCCTCTCCCACCCTTTGCCATTCCTTAAGCCTCCAGAGAAACGACACCGTGAAAGATTGCATGGAGAACAAGCGAGGAGCTGTAGAGACTGCTTTCACCTGCTCTGAGGTGCACAATAGCCGGAGGCTGAAAAGCCGTCCTTGATTCTTCTAGGAGGAGGCTCTCATGTGAGCTCTCAAAATAGGACTTCAGCCAGCCAGAGCTGAATTTCATCCCAGTCCCACTCTCTGGTGCAGAAGGAAAAACTTGATATTATTGACATAAGAGGTGATGTTAGCTCGGGAATCTGTGCCAGAAGAGGCTGAAATCCCTGCTGTACGTTTTGGAGATCTGGAGGACGATGGTTACAGGATGGGGTAGGTGCCCAATTCTGTTGAGTTTCAGCTGGAGCAGAATGGCTAATGTGCCCTTGGAAACCCCAGCCTGCAATTCCTCCCTACTGCAGTTACAACAGCACAAAGACAATGTGGTAATGTCTGCTGTGTTACAGAATCTCTTTATCTGAAAAAAAAAAAAAGTCCTGTCAGACTAATCAGGGAATTAGCAGTATTACAAAAGTGCTCCTCACAAATCCTAAAATGCAGACATGACTCAGATTAATTTTCAGATCAGGAAACTTATCTTTCTGGTGTGCGGCACCAGCCTGTAAGAGAGGTTTCTGGTTTTAACACGGATTTGTTTGGTGGCACTTGGCAGAGAAACAGAGGGCTTTTTTTTTTAAAAAAAAATTATTATTATTTCAAAATCTACTGGAAAGGATTTAGCTGCCTTTTGGAAACATTACTTTTTCTCTGTTTAGGGGAGATTTTTGACCTTTCTTAAAGACTTTAATTATCCAGGATTGTCACATCTGATTTCTTTAAATACCCATAAGAGGAAAAACTCACAAAGCAAATGAAAGGTTAGTGAACTTTACTTTATTTTGCTCACAATGCGAACTTTCAAACGACTGGAAAATAATTTCCTTCTATTTTGAATGATAGAAGTTAAAGATAGGAATGACCTATTAGATCACTGTGAGCATTTCTTTGACAATGCAGTTCTGTTTCACTAATCGGAAGAAAGGAACACAAATTTCAGAGGCTGAGTGGTTCCAAGGGCCAATAGTGGTGTATGGAGACCCTCATCGCAAGGAAGACCTGAGCCAACTCAGCAGGGACCGGATGCCTTCACCACCCGGCTTCTGTTTGGTGGCCTTATGAAATGAATGAGTTGTGTCTGTCTGATGTAGAGTGACCGGGGATGAATAGCACAAAAAACACAACTATGACTGCTCCATTTATTGGCCATTTTGGCAGCATGGCTGAATAGCAAATGGAAGTGGAAATTGCTCAGAAGCTCCCAAACAGGGACCTAGCTATGTGGAGGAACCTGCACTTCCTTCACCCTTTGACATTTTATTATTAACTACTAATTTTGAAATACATAGTCCATTTGATGAGCACAAAGAGAGCTAGCTTAGCACAACAATCATCTTGTTGGTTAAAAACACCCATCTACTCCAGTGCTCGCATGACAAAATTTGTTTTCCACAATGTTTCCTGGGCATGGCTTAACTGGAGGATAATTTTTTTAGTAGTTTTTATTCTTTTTTTCCCTAAACCAGTATTACACTAGCAGAACGTATTTCAGATGGCAGGAAAAGACTTGTTCTTGTCCGGTTTGGAAGTAATTATGGAAAAGTTTCTTAGCGTATCTCAAAATTGGAACAAATTGTTGCTCCGCAGTGTGCAGCTCCTGCCCCCTGGCTCTCCAGCAGCTCCTTGGGACGATCTCATTCAGTTCGAGGATTTTCCATGGCCAATCTGCTCTGCAGTTTAAAGGTCCTTAAACAGTATCAGAGGGTCTTGCTTTCTCTACATCTCCGGAGGGTGACGGACACAATTACTGCTGTTCGGGTTGAAATTTATCCTGAGCCTTCATGGCACTATATTGACTTTGGCTGGGGCTGGCTCAGTGCTACTGTGTAGCAGGGGTGATGTATAAGGCATATATTGCAGGCTGTCAGTCCCATACACTCCAGAAGTTATGATGGCATCTCCTCAGTGAGCTGACTGAGTGTTAGGTATTAATGTTAATTTTCATAAAGCTGAGCTGTACCCCATAAGCACCAGCAGACACCTATCTCTTCTTCTCATGGATCCAGAATAAAATCCTCCTTCTTCTGGGAGACGGGAGAGGAGTTGGACACTGTCCCAAGTGTGCCAAGGGCAGGGAGAATTTAGTGGGAGCCAAACTGTCATAACGTACTGGTTAGAGCCAAACGCAAGAGTTGCAGAAGTAGCTGTTTCCTTATCAGAGACTTGAGTGCGATATGCAGTTTGGATATGTAACACAGCTGTAGAGGATCACATCTGAAATGTAATAAGATCTAAACAGGCTGAGGTTGTTCGGACATCGTTATGTCACTGGGAATGTCCTGTTGGGTTAAATCCAGACCTGTGGGCCACAGTGCATCTGCAAGCCCTGAGGAGTGAAACGGAAAAGAGGAGAAGTCTGCCAAGGGGTGGGCAAGGAGGAGGGCAATGTCCAGCTGCAGCACTGTGTCCTCGTTCAGGTGGCCCGCCGGACGGGACACGGCCACACTGACTCCACACATCCCTCACACGGCCTCCGACACGGGGCTTTCTGTTTTTTAAAAGCACTCTTTCCTTGGTAGCTATCACTTTGGTATCACTGCTTGCTCTAAGGCGGGGGGCAGTTCCCTGTACTATATAAGGCACAGCTGATGCAGAGCTTTTCCCAGCAGATTGAAAAGCAAACTGATCTACCTGCTTGTCCTGGGATCTCCTCCCTGGTGGCTAAATCCAGATCAGAGTTGAAAGAAGAAACAGATCCACGTGTGCTGAACCCTGTGAGAACTGCAAGGCTACGGGAATTGAGGAATACAGGGCTGGAAAGCCCAGCCTCATGCTGTCTCAGGTATCATACCCAGTAGTCACTCACTGATTTTAGAAATGAGTTTCTCTCTGTCCCCTCTGCTTCTGTCTCTCTTTGAGTGTGGCACCAGGCAATTACATAAAGACACTGTGATGAGGCAGTTAGCTGAGCTCCTCTGAAGCTGTGTGTCTTGTGGGGTGTCAGTCCAGATTTGTTCTGAGGCTGGGATGACATCTCCACATGTTATTTGGTGCATTTGACAGTTTTTGGTGATAGTCCCTGAAGTTGTGGGGTAAATGCCACACAGATGAAGGTTTATTTCCATGTGTATAATGCCTCCTTAAAAGACTCAGATGGAAGAAACAAACACAATGACAGAAAAAACCCTTTTAGCCTGTGCATACCCCTTTATATGCCTGAATAGAAGTGCCCAGTAACTTTTGAGATGCCTTCAGAAACTTTGGCCAAACCATTTCTTAAAAGGCCTTTAAAGAAACCAGTTTGACTTGGAGTTTTCCCAGCATGGTCTTAGCTGCAGAGCATTTAATTCCCTTGATTTGAGTAGAGTTCATTTAGTCCTGCTGTATTTGTGGACTTTTGCGTGTCCTGAAGAAACCCCTCTATCTCCTAGGTTTTGAGAATGCTGTTCTCTAATACATTTCTGCTATATTTATCTCATAATTTGTGTTTTCTCCTTGTTATTCTTTGCCCTGACACAAGTTGCTTTTGAGTGGGTGAGCCCCTTGAGCTCACTTGCTTTCCCTCTGTTTCCCAGTGTTTCTTTCGAAATGATTCACAAGAACACACATTTCACTTTGGCATTTCACAGCCCCTTCCCCTCTTATCTCGTGTTCATGAGCTTTTAGAAATGTCCTGCAGTAGCCTTGCCTGACTGCTGGGTGTCTAAGTCTTTTAATAGTTCTGCTAACTTTAATTTTACTTGATTTTGCCGCTTCATTTTTATATGCGTGCCGGACAGCTCATCCCCTCAAGAATGTCCTGAAGACATCCTCTGCCCTGATAAATAACAGAAGTGATAGTTAAAGTATATGTATATAAATAATGTTTGCTCTAGTGTGTGGGTTTGCCTTGCAAATACGAAAATGTGACTGAAGGCCTGCACCTCTGCGTTCAGATCCTTGCTGTACAGTGAAATGAAGTGGAATGTGCTACAGCGATTTTCTTTGATAATGTCTGGCTTATAATTTACTTTTGGCTGAAGCAATCAGTGAGGGAAATCCATTTGAATAGCTTTGTAGGAACGCTTTATTTTTCTGGTGCTGCAGGCTGCAAGTTTCACACTCTGAGACTAAATCCCTTTCGTATCGTCCAGGTCCTGAGGAGAGACATTTATTTAAAAGTAGCTGAAATGAAGCACAGAAACAAACTGTAAGTGATTTTTGGCATTAGAAGTGCACTGACTGTAAAGCAGTGGCTCAGCTCCATATTTTAATAGGCTTTAACATATCAATTATAGTGCTGAGTAGTAATTAGGGCTGTACAGCAAAATGCAGAGTGACCTCTAAACCGTTCCAAAGTTGTGGGAGCTGGTGGGAAGCAGGATTTGGGAGCAGACTGAATTCTGGTAATCATACCACAGGGTACGGAAGAGAAAATGTGACTATTAAAAGATTAATTTTGTTTCAGCAGTGCAGGCAAGCCTTGCCTATGCTCTGAAGGTGAATTCTCTCCACAGCGTGAAGCTAAGTAAATGGGCTGAGTGGTGGACAACGCTTGTGGGACCACAAACGACAGCGTGCTCGTCCTACCAGCCTGCACATTAAATTAAATGCATCTAAAAGCCCTGCACCACTCGACTGTGCTCAGCTGCTTGGGAAGCCTCTAGGGAGGGAGGGTGAAAGCTGAGAGCTGGGGAATGCTGCTTCTCATTTCAGCATGGCCTAAAGACACCCCTAAAATTCCATGGTTCAAAGGGATGCCTGGCCTCCAGATATGCTCCCTCCACCCTGCACTCAGACAGTGAAACTGCACTGATTCTGGCTCAGAAAGGGCACTTAAAAAATTTGGAGGACAGGGGCACTGCATCTCCTTAACAATAATTATGTTAAGAGCAATGCAAACCACAAAATTACAAATTTTCTTCCCTTACTGGTTGTCTTCTGCTCAAATTGCCCTGGAGACAGAGTGAAATGTCCAGTGGTACTGTGGATGTGTGATCGTAGAGATGGCAACCCATATCCACGTGAGGCTACCTGCTCAGTCATGTAATCCTGAATGAGCCAAGCCCCAAACCTTCTCTTGTTTTCAGGGTGGAGTCAAAGCCAGAAAACACTTCTTCAGTGTTTGTAGCCAGTGATCAATTGTAAGCTAAAGAAATATTTATTTTAAAGCATAAACTGAGCAGTGTGAAATTTTTGCCCAGGATATTCCTCTTGATGTTACTATTTTGAAACGCCTAAGTTCATTGGTATAAATAGGGTGCAGTTGTCATCACATTTAACTAAAAAAAGCCCTCCTCAGTTGACAGCATAGGTATCATAAAGTCACGTCACCCCCTACTAAGTAATTTTCACTGGAGCCGTATGCAAGCCTCTGAATGACAATTCTGCTTTTCTGGCTTTGGCTGGCATGTAATTTAGGAGCAAGGGAAGGCTTTCAGAAGCAAAGATTTGTAGGTTTGACATAGAGCACTGATGAATCATGTACTTGAAAACTTCATCCACCATAGCTGAAAACAAAAATCACATACAAGCCAAAAATGCAAAGTGAGCCCCCTGGATGTGACATGGCTTGGCTTGCCTCCAGGAGGCTTCAGCAATCTTCTAGCATGGTTGGAAACATGCCAGCAAGTGTCCTTCATGAGGGTGGATGGAATGGAACGTTCACAAGAAGTAATTTCTTCATGTAAGATCCCACAGAGAGAAATGGCTTTACTATCCTCATGAAGAGTGAGATGAAAGTTTATCCCATTTTAGGACTCAGTCTTGTCTATCCAGCAAAGTACTTATATGGGCTCCATTACTGTCCTGCCTGAGGGTGTCGTGGTCTTTAATGTATTTATTTTTGTGGGTAGGAAAGGCTGATAGTTATCCTTCAGATAGCGAAGACATGAATGGGAATGCAGTATTACACCCTACACTGAGAGAATGGATATTAGCATTGTTAGTCTCAGCAGTGGAGTAAGTCAGGAGAAGTTTTACTTGAGTGTATCTGAGCATAAAAAACTAAAGGAGAGTCAGTCTGTATGAGGGTAGGAAGAACTGCCAAGACTCAACTGGATAAGTAACACATAGTAAATGCTTAGAGTCACCTTGCCAGACAAATATTTGCCTTTCACTTTGAATGAAGACTAAATCATGTTCTAACTAGTAGGACCAAGAAATTCCATGCATTTTAAAAAGTTGAGTGTCCTACAGAAACTCCCATGGTAAGTGTATGAGGGCAGACTTTGGGGCTTTGCTGGACAGACAGAAGAAAAAAAAACAACTCAGGAAGATATTTCAGTGTAGGAAAACAAATCAGAGGGAATACTGAAAGCTGGGGGCAGGGTGGAAAAAAGCTTTGCAAATGAGTGTGGCTAAATACACCACTATACTTGGTGGATAGTCTTCATCTTAGCGATGGTCAAAGGGGTGGAATCTAGGAGCTGAAGAGGTCAAAGTCTCTGTGGAAACACTGGAGAGGAGCTATATCTCCTCCCTAAATCACAGAATCAACTAGGTTGGAAGAGACCTCTGGGATCGTCGAGTCCAACCTTTGACCTAACACCACTGTGTCAACTAGACCATGGCACTAAGTGCCACATCTAGTCTTTTCTTAAACACCTCCAGGGATGGTGACTCCACCACCTCCCTGGGCAGCCCTTTCCAATGCCTAATAACCCTTTCTGTGAAGAAATTTTTCCTAATGTCTAACCTGAACCACCCCTGGCGCAGCTTGTGGCTATGTCCTCTAGTCCTGTTGCTAGTTGCCAGGATGCTGTTGGCCTTCTTGGTCACCTGGGCACACTGCTGGCTCATGTTCAGCCAGCTGTCCACCAATACCCCCAGGTCCTTTTCCACTGGGCTGCTTTCCAACCACTCTTCCCCCAGCCTGTAGCGTTGTATGGGGTTGTTGTGGCCAAAGTGTAGGACCCGGCACTTGGCCTTGTTGAACTTCATACCATTGGTCTCGGCCCATCTATCTAACCTGTCCAGACCCCTCTGCAGAGCCTTCCTACCCGTAGGCAGATCAACACTCCCACCCAACTTAGTGTCGTCTGCCTGAGGGTGCACTCGATACCCTCATCCAGATCATCAATAAAGATATTAAACAGGACTGAGCCCAGTACTGAGCCCTGGGGGACACCACTAGTGACCGGACGCCAACTGGATGCGGTACCGTTCACCACCACTCTCTGGGCCCGGCCATCTAGCCAGTTCTTAACCCAGCAAAGAGTGCACCTGTCTAAGCTGTGGGCTGCCAGCTTATCCAGGAGAATGCCGTGGGAGACAGTATCAAAGGCTTTGCTGAAGTCCAAGTATACTACATCCACAGCCTTTCCCTCATCCACTAGGCAGGTCACCTGGTCATAAAAAGAGATCAGGTTGGTTAGGCAGGACCTGCCTTTCCTAAACCCATACTGACTAGGCCTGATCCCCTGATTGTCCTTTATGTGCTGTGTAATCGCACTCAAGATGATCTGTTCCATGACCTTGCCAGGCACCGAGGTCAGGCTGACAGGCCTGTAGCTCCCGGGATCCTCCTTCCGGCCCTTCTTGTGGATGGGCGTCATATTGGCCGCTGCCAGTCATCTGGGACCTCCCTGGTTAGCCAAGACTGATAATAAATAATGGAGAGCGGCTTAGCAAGCTCTTCCGCTGGCTCCCTCAGTACCCTTGGGTGGATACCGTCTGGTCCCATAGACTTATGAGCATCCAAGTGGCACAGTGTCCTGATTTCATTGGGATTTGGTTTCAGTTTGTGGCCAGCCATGGTGATCAAGGCCCTTAGCAGTTAAATCCACAGCAGCTGACCCTGGCTGGCCCACAGGTGTTTTCTATATCATTGACATCAAGCTCACTATAAAAGAGAGGGCTTGCTGGGAAGGGGTGGGGCTCTTTTTGCTCTTTGTGTTCCTCTCTCTTCTTCATGGTGATTCCTGGAGCAACTTGCTAGTGATCTGTGGATAAGTATACTTTTGTCTGTTTTGTGTTGTCATTTATATTGATTTCTTTGTTTCATTAAATTTGGTTAACTTCAACCTACAAGTCTCCCTCCTTTTCCCAATTCTCTTCCTCATTTTTGGAAGGGACATTGGATGAGAGAAAAACTGCTATTGTTTAGCCCCAAGTGTGTGCTAAATGAAGACACACAGCAAGTTGGTAACTACTTTGTCCTGAATTACAGGAGGTCTATTCTGCTCCCTGTCTACTGGCTCGGGGAGGTGGTTGCCCTGAGGATCACTGGTCTTACTGTGAAAGACTGAGGCAAAAAAGATATTAAGGACCTTGGTCTTTTCCTCATCCCTGGTCACAATGTTCCCCCTGCATCCAACAAGGAATGGAGATATTCCCTTGATCTCCTTTTCTTGTTTATGTATTTGTAAAAACACTTCTTATTATCTTTTACTGCAGTGGCTAGATTGAGTTCTAGTTGAGCTTTCACCTTTCTAATTTTCCTTCTACATGACCTAACAACATCCTTGTACTCTTCCTGAGTTGCCTGCCCCTTTTCCCAAAGATCGTAAACCTTCTTTTTTTCCCTAAGCTCCTGTGAAAGCTCATTGTTCAACCAAGCTGGACTTCTTCCCCCACAGCTTGTCTTTTGGCTCATGGGGGTGGCCTGCTCCTGCACCTTTAAGATTACTTTCTTACAGTATGTCCAGCTTTCCTGGACCCCTTTGTTATCAAGAACTATTTCCCATGGGACTCTCTGAACCAGTGTCCTAAAAAGGCCAAAGTCTGCCCTCTGGAAGTGCAAGGTAGAGGTTTTGTTGATTAGCTCTGAAAAATGTTATGGGAAGAATTAAAATCTAGAGTAAAGACCACAGTCCCTGGACATTTCCAGTCATTTCTAACAACCATGTAAACTTCTTTCTCTTGTTCAGTGAACCAAATGCAGAAGACCAGGGTAAAAAAAGGACAGCAGTAGAATTGTTCTTTTTGTGACAGATGTGACCTTGGTGTCATTATTTAAGGACTACACTTAAGGGCAATACTCATTGTTCTTGGGTCATTTGCTCTGTCTGCTATAATAGCCTTTTACAACCAATTTTTGGAAATAACCGATTTTATCGGTTGTTACTGGGTGAGTAACTCTGGTTGGACTTCAATGCAACTTACTCAGCTATAATGAAAATACAAAAAAAAAAAAAAAAAAGAATGCTGAGATGCGCCAGCTACTTGAACACTGGGCTGAGCAAGAGCAGAATTCAAACACTGATTGTGACCCTTGTTCATTGCTGACTTCTACAGTTTTTTGTTGCTTTAAAATGAGCCAGAAGTGACGCCTTCATAATTGCCCTTGGGAAACCTGGGATTCAGAGCCCTCTGCATTCAGTAGGAATCTTTCCATTGACTTTGATGGCCTTTGGACTAGACCCTGTATTTCCATGGCATTTCTGGGATGTATGTCTGAAATTCACTTGCTTTCCTTGAGCTTTCTCATGCATCGTTCTGGGTAATACATTTACTGCCATAAATGTAGTGTGGAGCACAGTTAAGAAGTTCTCCAGTTTTTAGTCAGTAGGAAACACTGTCAATCTGCCTAATTTGCCTTTCCAGTTTCATCCTATTACACCTCTCTATATCCCCTTGGGCCCCTGTGGTTCCTCTTCTTTCTAGCACCTGTACAATCATGTTTTGTTACCTTGTATCATGTATGTAAACATGGAAAAAGTAATTAAAATGAACAAATATATCAAATTGTTTCACAATATACAATCTAAGTACTTATGTACCCTTCAAAGGCATATCTGAACCACCTGAATAAAGTTCTGTTTAGCAACTATTAATTAAGTGATGTTTATACAATGCTTTGAACACGTAGAATGTTGAGTTTCCAAGCGTATCACGAACATTGTTATCACTGTTATACAAAAATCAGGAATGTACTGAACTTCTGTGAATCCCTCCCAATTACTGAAGACTTTGTGAGTGGAAGAGAATCAGCCACGACAAATTAACAGATAGTCTTTCTTCCAAACGGGTTGTCCTTTTGTCTCCAGAAAATGGTATAAAGTGTAATTTTTTCAGGCCACCTTGTTTATTTAAGCACATTTGTCAAAGCCTACTGCAGAATGGTTATTCTAGCTTGAAGAAATCCTTCCGGGTCAGAAAGTCCTTTGGATGGCTCAGATCCAACTGCTCTCCCTTCCCATTCCTCCCTTTTAAGTCCTGAAAATCTGTCAAAGTCTGGGCTGAATTCCTGAAACCAGTTGGAGTGTAGCTCTTCTTTTGTTCCCTGCTGCCAACTGCAGAAAGCTACGTTCACCATTTTTTGTAGTCACCAGCTTTAAAATCCCTAGGTCCCATTGCTTCCTTTGAATGGCCAGATGCAGAGCAATGCTTTAAACCTAGGAATGACTTCACAGAGCTTTTCACTTGTGGTGTTGGATGGACTGCTGTGCTGTCTCTGATTTCAAGGAAGAATGCCTTAAGCAGCCTGTCTGTTTCTTAAGACTATCAGAGGTAAGGCTAAAACTTGCAAAATAACATCTGGAAAGCCCAGATCATTCACTAATATAGAAGTACTATTTTCATTCTTGAGGTCTAAGGGCTGTAAATATAGTTCTATCAGTGTAATTAATTCAGCTTAAAGGGATGTCTTCCGTTTTAAAGGTATATAAATTTCTCAGAGAACAAGGTTTAAATGGAGAACTGCTTCAAGTGCTGTAGGGCTACTAAGTTTTTTTGCACTTGAAGGTACTAGATGTTTGGTTAATTTTTGTCCTCTTACTATTCATCAGTGAATTAAATTACTGTTCTGCTTACGGATAGATTAATCATACTGGGATTTTTAAACCTGCACTAGTCTGTTACAACTTGTTCTTCATAAGGCTGGAAAATATTTCTTTCATCAAAATGGCTTAATGCCTATAAACATGTTCTAATTATATTTTCTTGGAATTAATCAAGTTCATTATGTTAAGTTTGGGATCTACATCTGAAGTGAATCTGAATTGTGAGCATCTGCCACATTCCCTTCAGACATTACTGATAAAAATAATGGTGTGGGATTTTCAGAAGTACTCAGTTTTGGCCTAATCCTGTTCCTCTTGAAGTCAATTGGAGTTTTACACTTCCTTCAGTGCTGTAGATTTCAGCCAAATCTGAGCAGTTCTGAAACCTTATAGTTTTGGCAAATTTTTAAAACAACCTAAAAGCTAAAGTCTAAACAAGGTGTAATTTGATTTAGTATAAGCAGTAGTTATCCCTGTTTTGTTTTTGTTTTTTTTTAATTTGTTTTTTTCTTTTTCCCTAAAATAGAGGCTTAGTGAGCATTTGGGATGAAAGGTGATTAAACTTCGGTATAGC
Source organism: Nyctibius grandis (assembly GCF_013368605.1). Taxonomy (NCBI): domain Eukaryota; kingdom Metazoa; phylum Chordata; class Aves; order Nyctibiiformes; family Nyctibiidae; genus Nyctibius; species Nyctibius grandis. The sequence goes on along the minus strand of NC_090695.1, from coordinate 93,328,530 downwards.
CTTCTATCAGAGGTTTGGGGTTTTTTGCATGAGAAAATCCTTTAGAAAACTACAAGAATCCCTTCCAGACTCAAAAAGACAATGGCCGTATATAAAGAACCCCTCCTTGTACAGAAACTAAGACAATCTTTTTGATTAAAAACCCTCTGAGACGGTGACCTTTATCTCATTAGTTCAACCACTGTTGTTGCTGTTTCAGTTTTATTCACAAGGACCAAGTCTTTAGGCAGTTAACTCAGAGTCTGGTCAGCTCAAAGAAAGCTTTTTACTGAGTAATGGCCCCAGGATGTGGCCTATCACCAATTCCTGATCTTCTTCTTGAAGACAAATGAAATCATACTTTCAGCACTGTTTAATGTTAAGGATAGTCCAAAAGGAAATGGTTGAAAATGAAGGAAGAAACTCTTTACCCACCAACCCATTGTCAATGTTATCAAATTCCATATTTTAGCTAGCCCAACCTTGTGACATGGTCAGGCGATGTCTAGAAACATGCTATCTACCAATTAAAATGTTTCTTGCCCTTGGTTTTATTTGGTTTAAATGCTATGGAGTCAGCAGTGGAAGTGATGCAATGGGGTGCAATTCTGGGAAGTCAGGGAGCCAAAAAAAATTCATTGCCCACGGACAATTGAGCCTGTCAACATTTATGAATGTTACTAATTGCATTCCAGTAACACTGAAGGCCCCTAGCAGAGATCAGTGCCTGCCACTGGAGACAGGTACATGGGGTGGGTTTCCTCTTGCTTCACTATCTCAGAATTGGCTGTCTGGCTGCAGGTAGGTGTCTAGACTCCCATTACAACCTGTGGAGAGAAATACCTGCCTCCAGAAGCCAACTCACTGTATCCAACCTGTAACTGAGGTGTGGCGAATTGCCCTCTGGCAGTTCTTGCCTCTCTCCATTGATGACAGGGGAAGCCCAGATGGGTAGACACCTCTGTGTTAGGCTGCTGAAGCTGGATGAGATGGATCCCACCCAGGCTGCTCACGCATTGGTAATTGCAGTGACAAAAGATCTTGCAGATCTACATATATTTAAAATAGTCAGCTCAGGCACTGCAGGGTGGGCAATGCGATGTGGGGTGTAGGTTTGGGGAGTTGTCCTGACTTGAGTTGTTGTTGTTGTTGGAGACCACACTGGGAATGTCCAAATGATCTCATTCAAAGTCAACATGGCTATGTCACTGTGTACTATGTTGCTAGTCTAGCTGCTGAGGTTCACCTTCAGAGACTGTTCCTCACATCCACAGTGGAGGGGGACAGCAAGGGGTGAGAGAAGGAACAAAAGGAACAAAAAGCCCATGTATGTGGAGCTGACAGTGGCAGCAGCATCCAAAGCTGTAACCACAGGAAAAGGCATTGGCTTTGCCTAAGTTGCAAGACAGAAGTGCTGCTGCAATGGTGAAATGTGTTTGCAACCAAATTCAAGGGCTACCAGGGTGACAACTCTCATCTTGATCTTTCCAACACAGAGCTTCTAAGTGGCTTGGCTGCAAACAACTTATACAGCTGATGCATAATTAAAAAGCCATTTTCATTCATTTCACAGGCAGTGTACAGATTTCTCAAGTGTCCATTGGTTACGGACTATCACTAATAGACCATTAAACTTGGCCCTGGGCTTTACTTCTGTGCCTGCCTTTTTGTTAAGCATACACATTTCTAGAACTGTCTGTCAATAATTACAAAGAGTTGAGTCTTGGCTCTTTTATTCTGGGAGCTGCCCTGCTGCTGGAAAAAATTTAGCAGAAACATACTACTGCAGAGTGTTCAACATTGTGACACTGCTTGGCATGAGAGATAGCTCTTTCTGACAAGTTAGATGCTAATTTTTATTGAAGGTAGCAGTAAAATGTGAAATTGGTCTCTGCACTTCACTTATGCAAGAAATTAGGAAGAAAACTGCCAACAATTGCTGTTTCAACATTATAAACTTTACTTTGCAACATGTTGCTGAACCAGAGGAAACCCTTTGATTATTAGAAATCCATGTGGATTGCTGATGACTGGGGAAAATACATTATTTTTTTCCTCCACAAAGAGACAAATATGCATTTCTTTGTGGGGAACGGAAGCGGTAATTATCAGTTATTGCAATGTGGGAGTGGAGTAAGCCTGGGCCAGTAATCCAAGATTTTAATGAATCAATGGCAATGCCTCTTGCAGAAGGAATAAATTTTAAAGGAACCATCAAATCCAGGAGCTTGCTAGCTGACCCTCTGAAGTCCTTTGACATCAGTGACCATGGGTTGACCCGAGTGCTGGCTTGTGCATCTGGTCGGTGCAGCTCTGGCACTCGGATTTCTGCTTGGGTGCTGAGCAAACCCCAGGAATACTTATCCAAAGTGTGCCAGTCTAATGCCTAAACTGTTCATTCCTCCCCATTTATTTTGCTTTGTATTTTGATAATTTACAATGAATATTCATATCTTATCTGGCAGGTCTCCAAATATAATGAGAAGAGCCTAGAAAATTGAGACAATAATACAGGGTGAGAAATAATGGGACTCCTTTTATTCAGCTTCTGGGTTGTTAGAAACATTGTTCAGATTTTTCCTCATAGGCATCAGGAGTTAAAAACTTAGAGTTTCTTCTATTTTAAGGAAAAATTCTGATCCTCATGTAATCACTTGTCTCCAGGGAGACCACTTAAGAAAAACAAAATACCAAGAGACGAGGGACATTTCAAGAGAGTTAGAAGCAATGTATTTGTGTTAGAAATATTGATTGGTGTTTTTGGAATTTAGTTTTCTGCTCAGCACTCCAAAGGCCTTAGGTACAGGAAGGTGCCCTATTACTCATTAATCTATAAAGCTCTCCCCCTCACCCCATCCTGTGGAAGCACTCAGGGTGTTGTATGGTAATTAAAAGGTGATATTAATATTTCCTGATGTGCACTATAAAATATCTCCAATTGGCTTCCTGTAACTATCACACATAAAATAAAAAGGAAAAGTAATATATTATAAACATAGAAAGAAAATGATTGTGAAGGTGGTTCTATATAAGACTCTGCAAAGATTCCTTTGACTTTCTGCTTGAGTGTCCTTTTTTTTCCACAAGAAGTAAATCATCTTGGTTTCCCTGTCTGCTCTGTCTCTTAGACCAAGACAGCTAAAATCTCCAGATGCTGATGTTTTTCAGGCTTTTTTCCCATTTGGAGCCTCATGGGCAAATTACCCTGTCATTCAAAGATTTTCTGTAAGAAAATAGTGGAATTTATTCCTCAGAGTTCAGATTTCTTCAGCCTTTGTGCTGTCCCAACCACCAGTATCTGACATCCCTGATTTAAAGTGCAGCAGTAATTTTTTGTGCTTCTGTTTTGACTTTTTGTCATGTGGGCTGTAGGCAAGGTGACCTGCCAGATGTTTACATCACTTGGCCTTCCTGAAAGAGAGAGAAAGTGTCTCTCAGACCAGTGCTCTGTAAGGAGAGCATGGTTATAAAATAAGGTCACAAACCCAAATTGGTAAAATTTGCACAAAGGTCCTAATGCTGTGTAGTGCAACTGAAAGTGTTTTTAGCTGTGGGATTTGAATTTATGCACCTAGTTTGGGTCTTCTGCTTGTCTCACTTGCCTCTTCTCAGATATTTTTCTCCCTACACTGAGTTTGGTATCTGCTGCCCTCCTTTCCCCCAGCCTCTTCCATGGGACCTGCATGACATCTATCTGTCAGCAATTTGCAGGCAGAATGATGCCAAGATTAGAAAAATAACTGCCAGGAAAGACATCTCAGCTTAACAGACCTGAGGACAGGTTTGGTTACGGATACAGATGCATGCAAACCTGAGACATGCATATGCATACAGACCCTCCCCTGAGCTGTTGTTTTTGTCCCACACTTCAGGAAATAGTTAAGATCTCACTTTTATCAGCATGAAGAGACTTTGAAGGAACAGGATATTTAGAAAGGTGGGTTATCATTCAGGGTATTTTATAGACATGAATGTTGTCTGGACTTACTTTACAATATCAAGCCAACCTTTTCCAATGCAGTGCTGTGCTCCAACCAATACCTGTTATTTGCAGGAGAAGCTTGAGTTTTAAATTTAAATTCAGGGGGGTTATTTAAGTGCTGAAATTGTTATAGGATTTTTAATATACCAAGGTTCAAAAGAACAGCCACAGGGATGGATCCACACACCAGTTCAGTGTTCTGAACCCGACAGTGACTGGTACCAAAAGTTTCAGGGCGATGGGAGGGATCTGAGCGTGGGTTGCCGTGAGGTTACCTGCCCTCCCCTGCCATTTCCTTGTGGGTTGCATCTTGATTTCTAGCCATTAGAAACTGGCTCAAGCCCTCAAGAAGGATGCTGAGTAATCACACCATAATTTCCCCTCTTGGAGTTATTTTTGACACTCTCTGGATATCCTCAGAAATATTCAGCCTCATTTTTGATACTATTAAGCCCTCTGTGACTTCCTGTGGTGGTGATGTCCGTAAATTCATTGCACCTGGATTTAAGCTATGTTCCTTTTTATTGGTTTTGTTGCTTTTCCGTTGCATTGAATGTCACCTTGTTCTTCTGTGGCAGCAACACGGAGGGCAGAGCACCTACTCTTGACCACTGTCTGTTTTACAGATATCAGAGATACCCAGGCAGGGTTGTTCCTAATCCTTCCAGTCTCTTCTATGCACCTGTGAGTTTCAGCCATCCCTTGAACATTGTCTCCCACCTCTTCACCCTTCCCTGAATCCCTCTTCTGAGCTTAATGCTGCATATTTGTTTTCTGCTCTGCCGTGCTTCATCACGTCAAGCCCGGCTCCAAGCTCAGCGATTCAGCAAAGCACTGAGGCCCACAGTGAACTTTAAACTCAGAACATGCTGAAGTGCTCCACTTAACAGAGATCAGATTATTCATGTGCTTAAAGATAAGCATTCGCTTAAGTACTTTGCTGAATTCAGGCCTAAACACACACATTAAATCCATCAGCTAAGACCCCTGGCAAATTTTACCACAAAGGTGCCTATCTCTCTCCATTGACTATAAAGGGAGTCTAGATGATGAGTTTAAACTAGATAGATAGCTAATCTTTAGACAGCTAAAATTAGGTGAGAGGAATCCCACCCTCTATATCTATCTATAGTGTCAGGCACGGATCTCCGTTGAGGACCCTCCATATTACTGCAAGGCAATTAAAGAGAATCAAAAATGGTGACGAGCCCAAAAGGTTGTGGGGAGTGAACTTCTGGCTCCCTCCCTTCGGCAGAATGGCACCCGCTTGCAGGGGGTCTGAAAGTTAATGGTTTATTTAATTCTTGGACCTGAATTCTGCTCTGCAACAACACTAGGCACGTTTTTAATGATCCCCTGGAAAAGATGAGATTTTGAAGCCTATGAGCTTTGAAGTGAGCTACATGGCTATCCTTCTGAAAAATTCCCCAGAGAACTTTCAGCCTTGACCTAGTGGTTCAAAGTTATGGAGATTGAGATGAAACGTGACTTTAATGTTATCTAAGCTTTTTGTTTCAGTTTTGATCATTAAACTCAGGGTTGCCACATAGTCAGGAGGGATATTGGGTTTCTGCCAGACCTGCCAGTGGCACAAACATGTGGGCCATTACATACACAGTAAGTCAAGAGTGTTTTAAATGCTGATGTGCCTGCAGAGTTGCCATCTCTATGATGTAAAATGCAAGTGAGAGCTGTCAGCTACATACTTACAGACCAAGATTTCATGAAATGTCCCTGTGTGAAAGAGGATGGTTTTGTGCTGACTAAGATTTGCACCTTGAAGCCCAGGCTGTGGGTCCAGAGCAGCTGATGGACGGGATGTGTCCAGATTTGCGCTCTCTGGCTATAGGGCGATATGCTTCTCTCATGAAGCTGCTGAATTGCTGTGTGCTTCTTTTTTTTTTCCTGAAGTGAGATCAAGGGAAATAAAAAAAAAAAATATCCCAGACCAAGACATGGTGAATGACTCCCTACCTGGCTTCTTCTTTTTGGCTGATACCAATTGCCTTGTGAGATTTGTTGTAGCCCAAGCCAGATTACCCAATCCTGGCTTTGCCTAGCACAGTCTGCTTTACCACGAGCAGAAGGGGCTAATGCTGGTGTAAAGAAAAGGAAATTTCTGAAGAGATTCCCATTCTTCTGCTGAGCTAATCACTGAAGAGTGGCATATCTCGTTAAGCTTCCAAAGCTACATCACAGCTTTAGGTTTGTTCCTTCATCTAGGGCTGCTCACCAGCTCACTTCTGGGTAAGGTGGTTAATCTAGTCTACAGCCAGGCGTGCAATGAAAGCCATGGCTTTGTAGCCATGCTGCAAGGGGTCAAAATCAAACACAAAGCCCCCTTATGTGGGGATATGCCTGCAAGGTGCAGAGGAGCCAGTCCTTGCTGCATGGCTGTTTCTATCCTAGGCATGCCCTATTTGCAAAGGTCTGTCATATCTCCATGGAAATAGGAGTCTGAGTTTTTCTTCCCCTTGCAGCATCTAGTCTTGCTGTATTTGCAAGCCTCAGAGCTCACTGGGGCCAGGGGAAGTAGCCATTGCTCTATTGGTCTATTTCTTTGTCATTGGGAATTCATCAAATGTTTTTCCCCCCTCTCTCTCTTCCCCCTCCCTTCACTCTTTCCCTCTCCTCTGCATGCCTCTGTTTCTTTGATTTCTTTTTCCACGTCTGTCCTCCTATCTTCCCTTCTCACACCAAAAGCCCCTGCTCTCCAAACAGAAGCCTTCTCTCTTCTGTGAGCAATGGTGGCATCATGAATCCAGAGATGGTGCTCTTCACCCTGCTCATCCTGGACAGAAAGACCTCCTTACATCTCCTTTAACTGGTTACCCACACAGAACAGCACTATCAGCTTGAATCTGACATAGCATTTTGATCTCCAATAAAGGTTACCCTTCTTTTGTGATACTCAGTGTTCCCTTACTACTCGTCACTAATAATGGCAATCCTGAGAGTGGAAAGACCTGGGGTTTCCACCATGCAACGGTTCATTTAAAAATAAAAACGAATCAGAAACTCACACTTCTTGAAGCCAAGAACATTATGTTGGCACTGGCGTCTAAGAAGGGAATTAGGGAAGTCTCTCCTGGGCTGTAGTGCTTCCTGGCTGATCTGCAGGATTCCTGCGTATTCCCCACTGGGTCCTGCTCCAGACACAAACGGGGTAATTTGACAGTGGAGGATCAGATCACTCCGTCTGTGCCCTAGGAAAAAAAAAGCTTGTGTCCTGACAACGTATTTGAGCAGCACGGACTGGGCAATATGTAGAGGTATTAAGCTGTGCAAGAAATGGAATGTCATAATTACTCAGATTTGGGAAAAAAAAATCAGCAAGGGAAAAATTAAACCCCCTCCTCCCCCACCAAAAAGCATGTCATTTTTTAACTGTGCCTCTGAAGTGTTAGTTTGCTTTTGGCATTTTTCCCCTTTATCTAAACCTCTCAAATAAGCCATAATGACAGCATAAGTTGCATGTTACTTCATGTACTGCCTCGCAAAGCACTGGAATTCCTTAGGTGTCTTAAATTATGGACTTCTTTGCGACAAATGACTTATATTCTGCCTGATATTTACTAATATGCACATATATTGGATAAAGTTCATATCATTATTGCATAGACATTCATTAGTCTATGCACGGTTAAAGCCTCACATGTTTTATTGAAAACGGATTTAACAGTCTAATGAACTCTCACATGGGACAAATGCAGTGAAAATACTTGAAGAGATGTAAGTCAGAACAAGCAAAACTAACTCTATAAAGTAAAGAAGAATCTCTACCAAAGCTTTACCCCTCATTTAAACTCAAACCTGAATGAAAGAATTTTTGATGTTAAGGTTCTTAAAATTTCCTTTAATTTTTCTACTAGGATCCTTTTTCTTAATTTAATGGAAAAGTCTGACAAAAGTTTTTTCAATATATTTTCATTGATTTGGGACCAGAATTTATTACAAATAACACAAGGAAAAGCTCATCTCAGGGATTTTTTTTTCCTTTGAAAAAAAAAAAAGAATTTGTGGAGTTTCAGTTAAACAACTGCTATTATGGCATTGATTCTCCCCTGGCCTATAATAAGTTTTGTCATCTACAAATTTGGAAACTGGGAAAGCAGGAATATTTCTCTGATGCAATAGGATTTTATACCTACTTTGCACATGTCTAAATGAGCACAGGAGGGACAAAGTGGTGGGAGTCTGGACTGTGGATCTTACACAGTCTGGACCACTAAGCTTTTTCACTGATTCCCAGAGTGAGGAATGATTGCTCTGACATTTTTTCCCTCCTTTCAGTACTGAAATTCTTATGAGAAATCCAAAGCTGCTATTTTTGGCAGTCATGAATAGTATGATTTTTGGTACCTTACTTACAAATGTAATCAATTTTTTTTTTAATTGCCACAACAGCTTTATGGTCCTTGGCACTATTAAAATGTTTCAAGCGTTAAAAAAGAAGTCTGTAAAGTGACAAAGAGAGCCCTTAATGTAACATCCCACTCTCCACAAAAGCATAGTCACACCGAATATTAAGCCCTAAGAGATCGTACACTTAACATTGCACTGATACGGAGCCAAATTCTGCTCTCATTTGAACTACATCAAATTTAGATCAGTGTACATGAAAAATACCCTAAACCTGTAGTTTTCGTGCAAATAACCCATAATACATGAGTGATCTTTGCCAGTGTGAGCCTCTGGGCACTACTTCTAGACCCCTTCTTTTTGAGTTCAGTCCCGATTCAGTAACATTGAACATGATCTTAACTGTATGGAGTTGCCAGCCGTGCCTCTAAGAACTTAGGTCATGAAAAGTGCTGTTGTTTTTTCTGGGTCTGTATATTTATTTCAAATAAAAGAAACTAATGGGACTTAAGCACATTTTTTGAATGGGAACAATTGCTTGTGCGCTGTTCTGTGCAGATTTGGGGCTAAATGGGAATCTCAGGAACTTGTCATTAATGGGTATTGACATTTTCTGAGGTATTTGTAGGTGAGCTTTTATTAACAGCTCTGTCCTTCAATAGTGGTTAATAAATCACCGCTGAATTTGCAGGCACTCTCAGAATAGATAGGAAGCCAATTGGGCTCTGAAAGATTACTCTTCTATTTGTTTAGCCACTGGCTCTTTGCTTGTAACCGATAGGTTTAAGAGCTGGGAACGCTGCATTTCCCTGTATGCTTTGGTTGACTTGTTAGAGATAGTTGTTTGTGTTTGATAAACGAGAGGACAATGAGGGGTTGGCTAAATGTGATGGGCTTTTTTTATCTGCAAAGGTTAGGGATGGGAATTCCTCAAGCAGGCAAAGCAGCTGGCTTCTGGCAATGAGTAACTGTTTTGTCTTGGATGCAACCTGAGCTCACTAGTGCTCTCTCTTCCTTTCACACATGCACACACACACTCTTGGGTCTGCTCCAGATCCATGTGATGGCTTAGAGGGAGCCAAACTGTTTCTTCTCTTCACTTGCCTCAGAAGTCTCGAAGTCTGCAAAATGCACATGTATATCTGTGAGCCCCCAACTGCTTGAAAACACACTTCATTGCACTGGAAAATGTGCAAAATTGCAAATGGAAATGCGCTAAATGTGCAAAAAGTGGAAAACACAGGGAAAGTGAAGACCTGTCTGAGGGATCCACTTCGGTTTAGTGAAGTGTCGAAATGCACCGGACAGGTTTAAGGGCCAGATTTGTGTTCACGTTTGGTAAACACAGGAGCAATTACATGCAGTTTGCTGCAGCAGTAAACAGAGAATAGGTATCTGGGCATAAATAGCTGTGTGCACTAGGCTCCTGTGTCTTGACTGCCTGTATGGGGGGTTCTTATGTGGATACCTGACAAAAGAAAATGTATGGACAAGTTATTACAAGGAGTACCTGTGGCTTTTCTGGAAGTCTGTAGCTAAGTGCACATCACAGGAAGCATTTCAGTTTAAAAATCCTGTTGCAAATGCTGGGATTCTAAGCAACATGTCTCTGCTCTGTTCTTGCAGATTTATATTTATGGTATCTTTTAGCTGAGGTGTCCATAGGCATTTGCATTGGACTGGATGATACCCAGGGGTGCCATCCAACCTCAACTCTGATTCTGTGCCCCACTCTTGGACATTGCCATAGTGTGACATGGTTTAAATTTGCAAGTTGTCTTCAGTTTGGCTTTTCTGGCTTGCATAGAAGTTATTTGTCATAAGCGTGTAATCTAAAAATAATTATTTGAATGTAATGATTAGAAATGGGTCAAAGAGACTGGGATGCAAATTGTGCCATGGGAGCGTTTGGAGCTAGCACATTAGCTGGTATCTTCCCAAAGGCTCTGTGAATAAACTGCGTAAAAATTGATAGTTTGGCAATTGAAGTGGCCAGCGGTCAAAAATTGTCACCTATCATTATTGGTGGAAAGGAATGATTCAAGTTATGCTGGGCTGCCTTAGTTTTAATCTGTCCTAATGAGGAGTAAATGCATAGTGTGAAAAATGAAGTAAAACAGCTTCTTTTCCCTTAGGGTTATACAAAAAAGATTATTTCCCTGTGGAAAGCAGATGTTTAATTGCCCAAGACCAGAAGCAGATGAACACATGGCTGGTCTATCTATGTATGTTACAGCTGCGTGTGCTACAAGCTTAAGCTGCTGTGTTACAGCTGATGGCTGCAAACTGGATCTGTTCATAAGGCAACTGCGAACATTATCATATTGTCTGAAAAAAATCAGACTCACCTGGTGTGGTGGGTGAACAGGGAAGAGAAGGTAATTCTTGCCATTACTATTACCTGCAGAGAGAGAGTGGCAATAAGTCTAGTACGAAGCCAAAGGCTCCTTCTATTATCAAGTACCATGCAATAGCCCTAGTGCACTGTGCAGGGCAGTTTTTTTAAACCTCTCTCCCATCCCACTGCTGCTTCATGAACCTTTTGTGAGCCTGCCTGGAGGCCGGGTTCCGCACCCAGCCAGGGCTGCGTTTCAGCAGCACTGAAGCTCTCCTGCCAACGGGAACCTCCCGTGGGTTTGCAGGACCGTGGAGCAGCACTGCCAAACTCATAAGAGATGTGTCAAAGCAGGCGAAGGAGAATGAACTTCTTTGAGACAAGTAGCGTGGCCAGAGCTCAGAAAATCCTACACTGGTTAAAACTCATATTAGCAGTTTGCTGTTGAGTTAATCTGGCAGCTGAGATGCATTCACTACTGCTATTGTTCGTAATGGGCAATCGCAGATAGAGCCAGCGCAGCACTTACCGGGGCAGGACTTTCATGCCAAATACATTCCCCCTTTATTTCTTCTGTGTCTTTCAGGGCAGGGAAGGGAGGAGAAGTCACTTCACTCTCGGTGCAGCTGGCGTTGACATTACAAGAAGTGAAGGGACATCTGGGATGCCAGGCACCCTGTGTGACTCTCGCAGGGACTGAGCCAGTAAAGGTTAACACCTGTTTCCAACAACCCTGTTCTTAACTAGCAACTTCCTTCCACAAAAGCTAACTTTATTTTTTTTACCTCTCTTTATTTGGTTTCTAGCAGTGCACGGTTCTGCTACAGAAGAGGCTTGTGTGTTGCAGTAAAGCACAACTGGTGTCCCATATGCCCTGGTAAGTCTCTCAAAGGAGCAAGCAGACTCGCTTTCCCTTGGAAACTCCATCAAGACGAAAGAACCAGGACACTTTGGATGTCATCATGAGATATGGTTTGTGAAACAGGATCTCTGAACTTCAGGTCCAACATGCACAGAACTCCCCCAGACCTCCAATTTAGAAAAAAAATATCTGTTTAAATCTGTTTGATGAGTAAGCTGGCTATTTTTATTTGAAAAGTGTGTCCAGCTTGCTTGGGTCTGAACCTCTGGGAAAGCCTCAGGAAAAAAAGGCAGCAGGAAGAGGGAAAACAAAAAGCAAGAGCTTGTGAAAACCACAAATGAGGGAAAGTATGTAATATTCAGTTATTTCTGGTTGCAGAGCTTATTTTTATTAATGCACAGTCCCAATAGCTGGTTGCCATGATACAGGGCAGTTGCGAGAGAAGGTGCAGAGTAAGGAGGGGAATCGGATTCAGAGTACTCCAGGGAAGTATAAGCTTTTTATGGTTTTACAATATCTGACCTCTTAAAGTCTTTCTCTTTGTGTTGCCTTTGATGGATGGACATGAAACTCTCTTCAGAAGTGAGATGCCATTGGTATAGCTCTGGCATGCAGCTTGATAACTGCCCTCCCAACTCCCCTGAGTTTAATAGTGATAATTAATATTGGGATTAATATAAATAACACCAAACCCGCTGGAGAACAGTGGGTGTTAAAAAGAGCATCTACTTCTGGAGGCATTTGGCAGGACGGTGATGGGAAGGAAACGGTGATGGGAAGGGAAAAATGTCTCAAGGAGCTAATGAGAGCACTGCCCTGCCATGCTTTAATGACAGGCACATTGTTTCTGAAACAATAGGATGCTTTGGCTGGCATCCTACTAGACTTATTCCTATGTTTTTTAATCCTCAGGTGGCATTAATGGCAAGGAAGGCAGCTCCTTCTGGCTTGCCATTAAAGCCTGCCGTTTCTCTGTAGGTGAGGATCTGGCCATGGGCTTGGAAAATTCATCAAAGCTTCCCTGTACAGTCATAATTAGCTGGATCTGGAAGTGAAGGCAGTGGCAAAGAAGGAAATTTCAAAATTAATGGATGTTGATGCCTCACTTCCTCATCAGGAAAATGAGAGCATAGCAGACCCTCAGTGTCCTTCTTCTCCCTCCCAAGGTCACTACTGTGCCAGCTCAACACCTCGACCGTACTCTTTAAGCTCTTGAGTAAGCTGGTCATCTCAGAGGTTGCTCAGATCTTCCCTGCCCCTTCAGAAGGCTGTTTTTCTGTGGTACAAAGCAAATTCACTGGACTGTGAGGAAGCCCTTCTGAGCTGCAAAGCTCTGAGTGCTCCACAGAAGCCCCCAAGTGTGTACTAGTGACAAAGAAAGCATTGCAGAAGTCCTGTCTCACAATAAATGAGATTACAAGCACGGAGACAACAGGAATGTCACAGCAGACCTGTCCATGTCAGTGAGGGGTGCTTTGTGCACCTTGCTGTACGTACCTGGTGAGCCAGCTTGAGTGAGATGAACAGAGCTCATGGTCAGTTTGGAGGGTCAGGCCACCTGTGGCTTTCTCGAGTCCTCTTTGCCTCCCCATTTTCCTCTTTTCCAGTGTGAAAAGCCCAGTTCCACCTGGGCATTCCTCCGTGCTCAGGATTTGGGCCCAGCACTGATTTAGAAAATGAACCTTTATGGTTCTATTATATATTTCCTCACCTTCTGTGGGTTTTTGGGAGAGAACTCTTAAAGGCTGTTCTGCATACCCCATCTATCACCTGGCAGCAGTAAATAAAAAAAGTGGATACATCTTGGTTATAAAGGCTAACCAATATCCCTTTAACAAGAAATGGGTTTTCTGTTGCTGTCTTACCCTACTGCATTGCTGCCCATGGCCCTTTGCAGCTCTGTCCCTCTGCAAGCTTTGGCCGCAGCCAGCAGACCTGCAGGGCTTGCGTTTCCCCTACCAGTGCAATACAGCTCTCGATGAAATCAGGACACAGCAGTCCTCTGAATGTGACCTTTCCTTTGAGCTTCTCCCTGGCGAACATACTTGAAAATGGCTCAGTTTCCTGCTGGCTCGGTGTAAATTTTTCAGCGTGGGGATTTCTGTCTGGTATTGCTTTGCAGCACGAAGCTAACAGGAGTTTATGGCTCAGGAGGGGCAGCAACTCTGCCAGGTTAAATCTTACATGTATGATCCCACCGAATGGCAATCAAAATAGCTCCAGAGACTGATTTCTTCTCCTCTTCTCCAGTGATGGTGATAGTTACACCCAGCCAGATAAGCACCTAGAGACCCCAAATGCTTCAGCTCTGTATGTACAGAAAGAACAAATATTTCTGCATGTCAGTGTTCTGTTACCGTTATCAGTGGAGCTGAGTAAGGGTAGTGCAAGGAAATTTTGCTGACAAGCTCAACTCATTGTGCAATTAACTGGCATAGCCTGACACCTTGTATTCATTTACATCTGTTTAAATGAATTAGGCAAGTACTAAAGCTGAAGTTAGCATCCAGACATTTGTATTTATACAAACACACCCATCTTTGCTAAAAAGGTCATTATTTTCGGCATGGACTTTTTCTCTCTTTCATTTGATTACACGTATCTCCTCATATAGAGTGTTTTAAATTATTTATAGAATATGCCTAGATCCTTACGATATTTCTAAACGAAGCATAAAATCAAACATTGTCTCACATATTTTAAAACACACAAGCTCCATTACTGTTTTATAATTGCTAATTAGCAGATAAATGTTTCATACTCCCACATTTTTTATCCTCCAGATACAGCAAAACAAACAGATTAACAGAGGAAACCTGAGGACTGCAATATCTGTTTTATGATAAGAGCGTTTAGTAACTTAATCCCTACTATGCTCAACTCTCAAAGATGATGTACTGGTGGTTATACGATACAGAATAATGAACCAATACAGAGGTACATTTGTGTTGTTCACTGGTTAGAGTGGGAACAGAGATTTAGACTGCTTCGGGTTTTGTTCCTGGGCTTGCTACTAATTTAAATGACTTGTCTAAGGCCAGAGAATAATTTCAACCATTTTATAAGTTTTGCACTGTAAAATGGAGAAAATACATAAAAAACTCTCAGACGTGCACCCTTGGGTATCATTCCATGGGAGTGTCATCATTATTAGACTAACATAGTAATCTAATGCAAAAGTCTTCTATAAAGAATATATATAGATAGACTTCTATAAAGTCTATCTATAAAAAATAATGATAAATAGCAGTAACGCAAGATATCATATAATCATGTTCAGGTGACAAATACAGGAAATCTGAGAAGTACCAAGAGGGCAGTGGGACTTCTTCAGTTGCTACTTAGGACTAAAGTACCTAATAAAAACAGGATGTGATTGTATGATACTGAGTCACGGGTTCAATGTGAGACACTGTGCTATATTAGAAGATGAAGTAAAAAGGTATTTTGAGTCTCTCTGGCTAGAAGTAAATCTCTTATCTAAAAAAACACATACATTATGGTTTCAGATATCTGCATTTTTCTAGCCTAATTCATGGTTATTGCAGAGGAGGTATTTGTCTAGCATGGGTCTCTTCCCAAAGCATCACCATTTAAATTCTCCAGCTTGCAGCAACACAGTTTCTATTTTGGCAAGATGAATCTCCTGGTATCTGCATACCTCTCCTGTTCCTTCCTTCCTGTAATTAGGGCTAAATCTGCTCCAGGACCTGTTCTTTTGTAGAAGGCACCATTTTTAGAGCAATACATCATTGGCAAGTCATGACACTAACAGATCCTTGGAGAGGGCTGCCTCTCCAAAGCGATACGGTATCACCTTGATCACTGCTAGACACTGCTCGGTAAAGAGCTCCATCAGTTGGTGAAGAAGCAGGAATAAACTAATTTCAGCTATAAGGATGCAGGTGGAACCTGCTTATCAATTAAATAGCCTCAACATGGTATATCTCTTTTGCAATTTCCTATTTCCTGTCAACATTCCCAGTAACTCTATTTTGATTTTAGAGATTCAAGCTGAGCTGGATGGATAAATAATGTTTCCCCCCCTCCCTGAAATATTTATTTGCATCTGAAAATGAATCACTTCTATATCACTTCTATTTTTGCACTTCCTATGCCTTTGCTTTCCATGAACACTGACATGATAGTTTTGTATTGACACAAGTGCTTGCAGAATGTAA
This sequence comes from Nyctibius grandis, assembly GCF_013368605.1. Lineage (NCBI taxonomy): Eukaryota > Metazoa > Chordata > Aves > Nyctibiiformes > Nyctibiidae > Nyctibius > Nyctibius grandis. Next base: position 93,312,829 of record NC_090695.1, on the reverse strand, counting down.
ACATCAGGAGGAGTTGTGTCTGTGACTCCTTTCATGGGACTGAGGAATCGCTTATGTTCACATGGCATGGCTCTTTTCCTCAGTCTAAGCACTAGGCTGTAAAGAGGTTTGTGAATTGACTACTGATCCCAGCCTAGCTGAGCTGCAGATGAGAAACCAATGGTTTCAGAAACTGCTGCTTCACAGATGAGTCTGGTGCTCAAAGCTTGTCCTTCTTTATTGAAGATGAAGATCAGCTGATCGAGATGCTGAAAATAAACCACACGACAAAATTGACCCATTCACCAGCACAGTGTAGAATATTCCCAAACAACCAGAAGACATTAAAAATATTCAAAATAGAACTGAAGAAACTCAAATAAATAAAGAGCCACAGGTCTGCTCATCATGTAATAACATTGTTTTGGTGCTTTTCTGTTGTTGTTGTGAGGGCAATTCAGAATAGCTAAATGCATATCTTCAAAGGTGATTGCTTAAGGAGCTCAGTCTGAGTGACAAAATCAAATGCCCAAAGCTACAGACTCTGAATGCTGCCAACCTGTTGGCAAACTTGGCCTTATCTTTAGGCCAAGTACCCTCTCGAGGAAGTGGATGCTAGAGAGTGAAACCATTCTCCATGTTATGATGATATTTCCCCTTCTTAATGGTATTTGGAAGGAAGCCTGATGGATTAACACATTGGTTGTATTGTCAGGATGACTCACAGACTTTGAATTTTCAGTGTTTCAAATCTTTGCATAGAATGAGAGCTCTTGGCTCAAAACTTTCATTTTATTTTGGCTTAAAAAAAAAAAGAAGGGGTACAAAAGCAAACCAAATCAGATTTAATCCAAGATTAACATCTGACTTCTGTGCTTCCTCAGACACCAGCAGTTGTTCTCCAGCTTGTCTGGAAGCTGAACTCCAAGACCTAAGCACAGTCTTTCCAGGTGGGAGTGTTGCTGTAGGTTCATCCTACCATGACTGGCTGGCTGATGGAAGGCACAAGGTGGCCCCAGTATGCACTCAGGCACAAAGGGAATTTTTTTCCAACACATATACAAGTTTTAGTAATGTGTGAAATTTATGGCCCCAGATCTGTTTCTTATTATAAAAAAGAGGTAAAGGAAATATGCTAATTTTGCTAACTTTGTAGGTATGTAAATGAAATATAAGATACAGGTGCAAAAATGTGTGTCCCTTGTCCACTGCCATCCCAGACAGGATGTCAGTGAGGCTATGTCTCAAGTGCCGCAAAAGCCACTAATATAAAATTCACCATCCAGTTTGATTTTTTTTTTTTTTTTTGCTTGGCAATATCCTTTGAATAAGGGAGAGGGGAGAGGGTTGAGGTAAAATTCCCCAGTCCTCTCCTCTGAGGAGCTTTACTGGTACCATTGGGAACCACTATGCCAGCTGTAGACATCGGAATGATGCTCTGACTTGGCCCAACAGAGGTGGCTACTGCAATTCCTTGCCTTTAGAGGATCTGTAATTTGTCTTGGTGCTGTATGCTGTAACTCTGGTTGCCTGCTAAAATAGGCTAAATTAGACAATGTGATCGTGTCCCCGCCGGTCCTGCCATGTGCCTTGCTGCTCCACCAGCTGTGCTGCCCATCCATCCATCCATCCATCCATCCATCCATCCATCCATCCATCCTTCGCAGCAGCCTGAGGTGAACAATCCCTGCTGGAAACACCACACTTGTATTGTTCTCAGCTGAGCTCAGAGCACGTCCGGAAGCAACACCCAGAGCCGGGATTTCCTTCATGTCAGCACACGAAGGGGTTCTCCGCTGACTCACTGGACTGGTCCCAGAAATAGCAGGTTCAGAATAGAAACCTTCATGCCCTTTCTGTCCTGCAGAACAATGTCTTGCAGTTTTTTTCCCCCTCTAAGTATTAAAAAAACCCTTTTTGCTTCCAACTTGGCAGGGTTAAGCTGGAAAGGCTTAGCTCAGTGCTCAGAGCACCTGACTGTATGCTTTAAAAGGAGAGGAGTTAATCACTGGGACTGTTATTTACTCTTTTCTCAGCAGGGCTTTCTGTTTTTTTTTGTCTGGGGAGATGGAAACTTAAAATGGAAAGAGATTCAAGCAAAAACCTCTCTTCTCAGCTTGTTTTTTTGATATTTTTGCAGGGCAGTTATAAAAACAGGGACAGAACCATCAATGAATCTAACAGGGAGGAAAAGGAATATTATTGAAGTGTAGGATCCCTCACACAAATGAAGTGTCCATAGGTTTTGGAGTGTTTTCTTATTTTCTGTTATTATTTATAAAATGCCTAAACATCTGTCAAGTCCATCTCAGAAAAAGCATGAGCCTTCTACGTATAGCTGAGTGTCAGTACTATACAAATCCAGTAGCCAAATCTCTGTGAGATGGCAGTTGCTGGGGGTCCCTGTACCAGCTCAGTTCCTTTTGGGTTGCAAGGGGGTCCTCAGGGTACCACATTATCTGTGGGACCCCAACCTGTCAGCCCTTCTGTTCCTAGCACCCATCGCTCATGCAGCCCGGCTCCTCTACAAGCTGTCAGCACTCTGATTTGGGGAACTGATCTGCTGAATTTTAGCCACTTACAATCTGTAAGGGCCTTATCCAAACTGCATCACTTCAGCTGAAGACCGACTGGGTTGCTGGGCTAAGCCGTGCACTCTCTAAGCATTGGTTAGGCAGCTTAATAATTTCGGAGATAATTTTCAGAGCTTCTTTTCTTAAGTTATTCTGAAAATCCAGGTCTTGCAATCGCATGGGGGAAAACTTTCAGGGAACCAGGCTGTTTCATCAATGGAGATGGTGACTACCACCCAGCAAACTGAGAAACAGGG